>NC_135632.1:40280000-40905000 GCF_053574225.1 Canis aureus
GCAGATACTCAACTGACTGAGCCACCCAGGCACCCCCACCAGAACCTATTTCTGCCCAGAGAGACTTGGACTTGGGAGGGGGCTGACTAGTGACATTCTAGGTTATGCTCCATCCCTAACACAACAAGAACATAGCACGGGAGCCAGCTTCTCTGTCTCTAACACCAGCCTTTTCAGCACTGCAGGTGGCTGTTCCTCTGGGGTGGGTTTGTGGTCAGCCAAACCACTGTTTCTGCTGTTATTAATCACAATAGTAGCATCCTTGATAGAGCGTATTGTCTCATCATGTAGAAAATACATATTATCCCCCTAAGACAGGTGGAGAAACTGAGACACTGATCAGTTCAGTGATTTGGGCATGATGTGGGTATTGTACAGCAAAATAGTTAAAAGTTTGGACTGTTACTTAACACACTGTACCTTAGTGTCCCCATACAATGGTAGAATGATCATGATGGAAGTTATGTTAGTTATCATGTAGGTTAAATGAGGTAAGGCATGAGAAGCACTTCCTTACTCTGTAGTAGATATTATGCTGTTGCTGTTACCTGGAGCCTGGGCATAGAGTAGATGCTCAATTAATACTGGGTAAATAAATTAATTTGTCCAGTCACACAGCTGGTAAGAATTCAAAGCCTGAATCTTTCTACCAGGCCAGATGGCCATGGCATTATACCATTTAACCAAACAGGAGCAGACAACATGGTAGTGGTGACATTGAATATGTCCACACTGGCCAGGAAGGATAGAGCTTGAGCATCAGACACTCCCAGTCCACCTAGCCTACCATTTTGTTGGTATTAGTGCTCACAGGAGAACACTCAAGTTCAAGTTGTACATCCAAGGAGCCGGAAATAAATACAGTTCCTTGGCTCCATGCAAGTGTAAAGATCTTGAGTTATAGATATAAGGTTGCTTTTTACCTAAGAAAGGAAGAGAGGTGGGGATGCCTGGGTGGCTCAGTGGTTTAGCACCTGCCTTCGGCCCAGACTGTGATCCTCAAGTCCCGGGATCGAGTCCCACATCAGGCTCCCTACAGGGAGCCTACTTTTCCCTCTGCCTATATCTCTGCCTCTCTCTCTCTCTCTCTCTCTCATATAAATAAATAAAATCTTAAAAAAAAAAAAAAGAAAGGAAGAGAAGAGGCACTCCTGAGTCTTTATAATGCTAATAATACTAGCATAATAGCAGTAACAGACACAGCACCTCGTTTGTACCAAGCACTGTTGTGTGTTGTGTGTGTATTACTTAAATGTTTTGTCTTCCCACACTCTTCGAGGCAAATTTCTATATCCGCATCTTACAGATTAGAAAACTGAGGCTCTGGTTAGTGATATGAAGGTGTTGGGGTTTAGAGCAAACAGTCCAGAAAGAATTCTTGAAGAGCCTTCAGTGCAAAAAGGGTGGTTTTATTAAAATGTAGGGACAGGACCCATGGACAGAAAGAGCTGCACTGGGGTTGAGACAGGTGACTGGTTATATACTTTCAAGTTAGGAGAGGGTCAGAGAGCATAAGACTCTAAGGAATTTGGAAGCAAGATTTCCAGGACCTGGAGGGGCCAGCTGTTGTTAGGAAAAGGTCATTTACTACTTTCTAGTAAAACCCTAGTCATGAGACCCTTCAGATGTTATATCAGTGCGTCATTTGCTTGGGGGATGATTGCTAACATATATCTTGGGGTGGGGGTAGAGATAAAGAAAGTTTCCTGTATATGTTTAAGGAGACTTCTAGGATCCTGGACGTCAGGCTAATGTTAAGCTAAGATTGCCTTTGCCCTTGCCAAAGTATCAGCATGGAGGCTGTTGAGTTCCTAAAGGAAGGTCATTCTGCCTGTCTCAAGGACTTGTCAATGGACTATAAGTTGTAAGGAAATTTAATTTTTTTCTTTTGCCATGGTTCTCCATGTCAGTAACCTGCCCAAGGTCAGGGGGTGGAAGTCAGGCAGGCTGACTCCAGAGTATATGATTTCCTCACTGAGCACACTCTTGCCTCTCCAGCTGAATTACCATGAGTGGTAGCGTCATTCCGACAGTGGGGAAGGAGAAGGAAGAAATGGGAGAATAAAGAAATCAAATACTACAAATTAAAGCATTGCCAGACTGGAAGTCACAGCTGAATGCTGGTTCCGCTTTGACCACTAACTATCTCTATGACTATAAGCTCATTGCTTCTGAGTATCTCCTCAACTTCTCTTCCAGCACTAACATTCTTTGGTCCTCAGACCACCAGGGAATGAGCCTTGTCTGTGAGAAAGGATGCTGTCTGGAGACTGATATCAAAGTGCTGGGCCCTGGGTCAGCCTCCCCTGGAACTGGACTTCCTGCCGATGTTCCTGTGTTAGGACAGAACCTCTGGGAGACTCACAGTGCCACCTGGGGTATCTGTCTCAGTTTTAGCATTCCCTCAACCATGCACATTTTGCCTGGCTAACTCCCACTCACTGATTAAATGTCAGATTTCCTCTGACTATCCAAGCATGGTTGGGTCCTTACGCTTTTGCATTTTTGTATCAGACTACTTCCTTCTATAGGACTCACACAGTTTAAGTTAAATGCCCATTAATGCACCTACTCTGAGGACAGGAGTAGATCTCAATAGCTGATTTCCAGTGCCACTTCATTGCAAGGAATTAATATGGAAAATGATTGAAAGCGCAGCGAGATATATCGGAGGTGTACTGAGCTCACACCTGGTACAACGCAGCTCCCCTGAGCATAGTCAGCTGGGAACAGCTGGTACCTTGCTCTTAGGGTAGCCTCGTTAATCATCAGAAGTCACCTATCTGTCCTCCAGGCTGAAGTACAGATGCAGTAATGGCACTTGTGCCAGTCAAGACTAAACACAGAAATAAATCATCCAACCTGTGTGCTGTATTGCAATGTAGCGTTTCCTGCCCCACCAGAAGTGCCAGAGAAACTCCCAGCTCATAATAGATGCTTGGTGGATATTTAAATAAGTGAGACCCTTTAGCACCACCATCAGGTAATTGCTCTGAGCAGCAGAATAGCTGTCCCCAAGTTCACAGACTTCACAGACTTGACTTCACAGGAGAAGCCGCAGAGACTAACTTATTTTGTCTTTCAGTGTGATTTTTAAAAGTCTAAGGCATGTTTTCTTAGTTTGTAGGATATTCGAATAAAGATGTGTATGAACATGTACACACGAAGGGCAGAGGAAGGCTGTTGGAATCAGTTCACTGAGAGCCTCAAGGGGTGACCATTGATGGTTTCAATTTTAAAAAATTCTTCATAGAAAAACATAGATATCCAGTATCATTCAGAGTTGAGGCAGTCTCACACCAAAGCACAAGGCAGTAATTGAAATATTTAATATTTGTAATGACCCTGGGTCATCAAAAAGTTTAGCTGTGTTAGGAATACACTACTTAATTGTAAAAGGCAGATACAAAAAATCCATTCTACTAAGCTTACTACCCTATCGTTCATGGGAGAGGTTGAAGAAGAAACCTTAATTCACTGAAAAATGAAAGTCTTTAGGTTGATAAAAGGCGTATCAACTGTCAACAACAGACCTCATATAAATGTCAACATCAAAATGAACAATTAAAGTAGAATTAAAAGGATGGTCACTGTTGTGTTGTGGAAGATGGTTCTGGAGATTGTAGTTAATGCCAACACACACAAAAAAACAAATTGTGTAAATATTGGAAAGCATCAAAACTGTAAATGTAAATGTAAACTGTAAATGGCTTAGCCAGAAAATTCTAGGCAGTCAATTGAGGTCAGTAGGGTGGTCAAACACCAAAAAACTAAAGGGCTTGTAACAACCTTCTCATCCACATATCCCCTTACTCCAGGGTTCTCCCTCCCCGGAGCCAGCCACTTAGGAAACCTCTGGCTTGACTCATGTCCAGAGTTACAAATAATGTGAGCAGTGCCATCTTCTGATTCAGTTTTACATGTTAACTAGTAACCTTCTGTTACCATCTGCCTTTGCTTGAGCTGCCATAACAATATATCATAGACTGGGTAGCTTCAGCTCACAGCTCTGGATACTGGAAGTCCAAGATCAAGGTGCCAGTGTGGTTGGTATCTGGTGAGACCTTTCTCATTGGGTTGCAAACAGCTGCCTTCTTGCTGTGCCCTTACATGACTTTTCTTCAGTGCGTGTAGGGGGTGGGGGGCGGCCAGTTCCTTTCTGGTTCTTTTCCTTATAAGCACTAATCCCATCATGAGGGCTTTGCCCTCATGACCTCACCTAAACCTAAGTACCTCTTAATGACCCCTTCTCCACATACCACCACATTGGGGTTAGAGCTTCAACATATGCATTTGGGTAAGGGGGGGGACACAATTCAGGCCAGAGCACCACCCCTATTGTTTTCCTCCTCCATGTTATAATTCACTTAAGTCAATGTTTGGTGTTTATTGTTATCTTTATGCAAATATTATTTAGTCTGGAGAGTTGTAGTGAACACCTAACTACAAACTACTGAAATTAATAACACAGTTACAGCTGTTTTTGTTTGCTTAGTTCTGTGGTTTTTTAAATTAATTAATTTTTTTTGGTATCTGTTTTGTCTCACATTTTTTTCTATAATAGCCTCTCAGTAAGGTTTCCCCCAAGGGCAGTCACATCAGATAATGACAGTCTAATTTTTATCTTGGATGAATTTCTCCTGGGGATCTCCCTTTGCTTTGAAATTCCCTTTATTTGTGTTGGGCTGTTTTTTGTTTCCTGGATCCCTTACCTTCCTATTTCTTAGTTTCCTCCTTCATTTTGCTGGAGCAAGTTTCCTAATAATCACCAGGTTAAAAGAAAGCAAAGCAACCTAAAGCAGGTGGTGACAGCAGCCTTGGCAATGCCTGTCTTGTGAGTCACTGGCCCAGTCTGGCCCAGGGCACCTGTCCTGCTCAATTTCCCCACCTGGGGATTGCCCTTACCTCCTTCCTGTGTAGCTCTAGGTGTACAAGTCAGTCTAGACCATGTTTCCATTTTTAGAGTTTGTGCCCTCATTTTGGTGAGTCATATCCGACATTGCACGTCTGGGAGAAAAAAAAATGTATTCTCCTCTTGCTCTTCATTGATAATTTTCCTGGGTAATCTCTGGGTTGGAAATCGTTTTCCAATTTGAAAGCATTTGCCTGTGTCTTCTAACATCCATTGCTTTTAGAAAAGCTTAAAAGCTATTCTTTAAAAAAAATAAATAAATAAACTGTTCTTGTTTCTGATCCTATTCAGGTCTGTAGGTGACCTGTTTGTTCTTTGGTCATTTAAAAAATCTTCTCTTTGTATCCGATGTCCTGAAATTTCATGATGTACCTTTTCCATTTGTGTCTATTTTCATCCATTGTGCTAGCTTCCCAGGGGAGCCCTTTTATGTAGAAATTCATGTCCTTAAATTCTGAGATTTCTTGAGTTATTTTATGATTGATTTCTTTCCCTCCATTGTCTCCAGTCTCTATTCCTGGAACATATCTTTTGGGTGGCTGACCTCCTGAACCCATCCTCTGATTGTCCTCTTTCCTGTCTTTTTTTTTTTTTTTTTTTTCATCTTTTTGTCTTCTCGTTATCTTTTCTAGAAGGCTTTCTCATTTTTATCATGTAACACTTTCATGGACTTTTTAATTTCTGCTACCCTATTTGTAATTTCAAAAGCTAATTTGTTCCTGGAGGAGTATATGTGTCCTTCCTGTAACCTGTTTCTGGTTCTCTGCTGTAATCTCTTTTCTCCCTGCGGATACTGACTTTTTTTCCTTCCTCTTCAAAGTTACTTTCTTCCTGTTTGTTTTTTTGGTCTCAGCTCTCTGTCCCATCATACAGGCTTTTTTTTTTTTTTTTTTTTTTCATCATAAATCTGATAACCTTGGTTGTCTGCTTACATTTTAAGAGTGCAAAGCTGTTCAGATGCTTTAAGCATGTAGATGGGGCTTATCAACTTTGAACTTCATCGTGGGTTGACCTGGCCAAGCTGTGTGTTGGTGAATCCCCAGAGTCTTTTCTCTTGTGTGAGTGAAGGCTTGGCTGGCAGTACTCTAAGAACCCAATTGAGTGGAAAGGATAGGGATTGGGAGGATGGGGAAGTCTTCACATTGAAGAGTCATTTAAGGCTCTTGTTTTCAGCATAATACTCAAACCTTCAACTGCCCCCTTCAATCTCAAGACCCTCTATTTTTTGTTTGTTTGTTTACCTTCTTTAGAGTGGTTCTCAATCAAGGTTAATTTTGCCTCCCAGGAGATACTTGACAATTTCTGGAGACATTTTTGATTGTCATTACGAGGGAGAGGGGAAGCTTGCTGCTGGTGTCTAGTAGGTAGAGGCCAGGGTGCTGCTCAACATCCTACATGGGACAGCCCTCCACAACAAAGTATTGTTGACCCCCTGTGTTAACAGGACTGAGGTTGAGAATTCCTTACCTGGAGAATAAACTTGCAGATCAATGACAAGTGTAATAGTCACCCAGTAGGTTAGAGTATGGCAGAAGGTTAAGACATGGCTTCACTTATTTTTTTCTTTTCTTTTCTTTTCTTTTCTTTTCCTCTTTTCTTTTCTTCCCTTCCTGTTGTCTCTCTCTTTCTTTCTTTCTTTCTTTCTTTCTTTCTTTCTTTCTTTCTTTCTTTTCTTTTCTTTTCTTTTCTTTTCTTTTCTTCTTTCTTTCTTTCATTCATTCATTCATTCATTCATTCATTCATTCTTTTTCCCCTGCTTCCTTCCTTCCTTTCTTCATAATCTCTGTGCCCAGTTTGGGTCTCGAATTCATGACCCCAAGATCAAGAGTCACATGCTCCACTGACTGAGCCAGCCAGATACCACCTTCCCACTTTTTAAGTGATCTAAGACATGGCTACTTTCAAACAGCTTTCCACAAATCCTCCTTACCTTAGCCATCACCACCACCACCACCCCCCCCCCCCACATATACCCGTCCTCTCTCAGTCCCTGTCCCAGCCCCAGAGGTACCTGAGTCTTTTCAGACTTTGCAGCAAATGTGGTCTGGTTCTTTACTATCCCTGTCAACCAGCTCTGTTAAACTCCAGCTTCCTCACAGTGGCCGAGTGAGTTATCCCTTATCTGTAAGTATTCCAAGCTTCTAAAAATGTGTTGCTTTTATCTCCTTTCCTATTCATCCCATTCTCGTGATAATTTTAGAAGGGTTTTGGGAAGAGCAAAATTAGACTCATGTGTTAAATTTGACATCTTTAGCCAGAAGCCTAAAATATATGCTGAAGCTACAGTAGCTGGCACTTGCACAACCATCTCACAGATGGACAGAATAGAATAAAGATTCCAGAAACTGACCCAATAGATGAAGAGTCACCAATACATGATAACAGGTCAATTGACTATCTGCTGAAAAAAATAAAATTAGCCTTTCCTCACCCCATATATGGAATCCAATTCTAGTTGGATTAAAGACCTAAACCTATATATAAGTTGTAAGAAAATAGGATATTTTCATATCCTGGGTTGAGGAAGATCTTCCTAAGCAGGTAGGAATAGAAGAAGGCTTAAAGGAGGATCAATTAACTACATAAAAGTTTAAAACTTCCATACGACAAAAGACTGTTTAAAAAAAAAGAAACAGCTAAAAAACAAACCTGGATAGGGAACATATTGCCACATGTGTAGTTGGTTACCATGCCTCTTCTGTTTAGAACTTTGCAAATCAGGAAGAAAGTGACTTTTAAAACCTATCAATAAATAAGGAAAGAACATGAGTGGTTGATAAGCATTTGAAAAGGTGCCATATCATCCTCACTGCTGATCAGGAAAATGTGAACTAAAACAAAAAGAATACTATACATGAATGGTTCATAATGTATGGTCTCTAGACCAACAGCATCAGCACCACCTGGGAACTTGGAGACCTCCTGAAAAAACTGCGAGTGGGGCCCATCCACCTGTGATTTAGCAAGCCAGGCAGGTGATTCCGTGTAGCCAGGAGAATGAATGAATGACATCCAGTGTCATGCTTGAATCTCACCGTGCTGAGTGAAAGAAACCAAACACAATTGTACACACTGGAGGATTCCATGTATATAAAGTTCAAAAACAAGCAACACTAATCTAGAGCGATAGGAATTAGGACGATTGTTACCCTTAGAAGAGAGGAGGAGTAACTAGAAGTGAAGATGGAGCTTCACTGGTCATGTTCTGTTTCTTGCTGGGATGGTGATTATATAAGTTTGTTCAGTTTGTGAAAATTCATTGAGTTGTTGTCCACCACAGATTTGTACACTTTCTACTTTCTCTATGTTATAATTCAGTAAAGCATGAGATCTCTCCTTTTTTTTTTTTTTAAGATTTTATTTTTAAGTAATCTCTATGCTCAGTATGGGGCACAAACTCACCACCCCAAGATCAAGAGTCACATGCTCTACCAACCGAGCCAGCCAGGTGCCCTGAGATCTCTTTTTTTTAAATTGGGTTTTAAATCATTTAAGACATAGGAACTCAGGGTCAAAGGGAAAGGCATGCGTTAGTACAATTAGTACAAGCCTTTGATGAGTAATTTGGCAGTACCTCTAACATTCAAAATAGCCTAGAGGGACACCACGGTGGCTCAGTGGTTGAGCATCTACCTTAGGTTCAAGCCGTGATCCCAGGGTCCTGGGATGGAGTCCCACATTGGGCTCCCTGCAGAGAATCTGCTTTTTTCTCTATGTCTCTGCCTCTTTCTCTGTGTCTCTCATGAATAAATAAATAAAATCTTTAAAAATAGCCTAGAAAAAAAATAGAATAAAAATTAAAATAGCCAAGAAATTCCACTTCTCAGAACCCATCTTGGAATTCAGGTATATAAGAACGTTCCCTGGGTATTTTTATACAAACATAAAGGAGACAACTTAAATTTCTCTCAATCGGGAACTGGTTACATGAATTATAGAAAACTGGGCAACTGTTAAAGTTGCCATAGGTTTGTATACAGTAGCATGAAAGAAGGTCCCCTGTGGTATTATTCACAGAGAGAAGCAAGTCATAAGCACCGTGTACAGTGTGATCCATATTTTCAATAGAAAGAAAAGGATATACAGGTGGTAGTTATAGAACCAAAGGAAAGAAGTTAAGAAAGGTAGATTTAAAATTTTTATATTGGTTTCTCTCGAGCATTTATAACTAGTGGATGGGGGTGGGGGTTGTTGCTTCTTTGTATATTTTATATATACCTTATGTATTTCTGTCACTGCTTTTACCTACATTGATCACTTTGGAAATTTTTTTTAAGTCTTAGTTTTACCACTTAAAAAAGTCTTCACCTAAAAAATTCTCATCAGTGAAAAAAACAAACAGTACTTTTGTAGCCTAAGCAAATAAAGATCTAGAGTTTGTCTTGAGCAAATAAAGATCTAGAGTTTGTTTTAAACACACACCCAGCAGGAGATGACTAACATTTTTGTAGAGTGATTTTCATCAGTATTGGCTATAGTGAGAGACAAAAGGCTTGTTTCTTATTTCTGTTACCTAGGAAATTCGCTTGGGTAGAATTCTTTTCTTGACAGGGGCATTCTTTTAACTGTGTTTGCTAGTGAGGTCATGGGTCAGGTATTCCTGCTCTTTGAGAGATGGCTCAGTGAACAATATTGTCCCTGTGTGTAAAAGATGACCACTGCTAGCACATTAAACAAAGCATCTCTGGGCAGTGGACCCTGCTTGCTTTAATAGTGAAAAACATTTTCACATTCAGAACCAAGAGCTGTTAGCTGAGCCTGTCTAGCTGGACGCAAGCTTGAGCTGGAGACTCTTACATTCCCCCGGGGAGACAACCTAACCCTGTATGCCATGCTTCTTCACAGTTATGTTTCCTCTGTGCATCATCAACGAAGAGTCGTTCTGCCCCTTTCAGTTTGAACCAAGAACCCTGTGATGTTATTTCCGACCCCACCATTTTGGATTACTTCCACTACCAGTCCCACTGATCCAATGCGTGTCACTTATATGTGTCTAGATTACTTGTCAGTTATGATGGATTCAGGCCCAAAACCCCATTACTGTGAGGCTTAGCACTTTCTGGAAATCTATCCCATTTTGCACATCTTCACTTTTGATAAATTCTGCTGCCACGAATGTCAGCAGAAAAACACATCTCCATTAAGCATTTTTTTGGCATTCAGTCCACCAGCTAGCTGGTGACAGTGTTAAAAACTTACCTGGTCCTATCACTGTCTTTTTTTTTTTTTTTTTAAGATTTTATTTATTATTCATGAGAGACACAGAGAGAAGGAGGCAGAGACATAGGCAGAGGGAGAAGCAGGCTCCATGCAAGGAGCCAGATGTGGGACTTGATCCCAGGACCCCAGGATCACGCCCTGAGCCAAAGGCAGGTGCTCAACCGCTAAGCCACCCAGGCGTCCCACACTGTCTTGCTCAAACTCTGTCACTGCCCTTAAGAGAAGGTATAGAATTCTTAGGCTACCTCGGGTCATATAATCTGACCTACCCCAACCTCCCAACATTTTGCAGCAATGTCCTAACTTAGTATACCTTCTTATAGGTTCTAGAAGGCAGCAAAGCCCTTTCCCTGCTCCGGACCTTTGCGCATCCTGTCTTCCTGCTTAGTTTCTCTCACCAGCTCTTACTGGGTCTTTGGGGTATTCTTCAGTATGGCCTTCCCTGACACTCCCCATACCTGCAACAAGGTTACATCTGTCTATTATACACCCATACTACACCCTTCATTTTCCTTCATAGCATTTTTTGAGATTACAATTATTCGAATATTTGCCCCCACTAGACTTTTAAGCTATGTACAGTAGGATCTGTTCAATGTGTGCCCCATCCATCCTTGGGGCCTGATAGCAAGAAGTTTGGCAGTATTTAGTACTCTCAGGCATTAAACAAATGAGTAAAAACAACCTTCCTAGATTCATGATTAAAATTCTTCTAGTATTCTATTTCCTATACCACTGAGAAAGCTAAAACAGAAATAAAATCATTTGTTCTGAGTCACACAGCAATCCACAGCTTGTAGCCAGAGCCTGCCTTGGACCCCTGATGCATCTCCTGGGGGTGGTTTGGATACTAATTTTGACATGATTTAGGAGTAAAGTCCTGGTCCCTGGAAGGTGCTGGAATGCGAGATGCATACTTTGCTCTGGCCTTCTTTTGTTCAGGACTAAAGGCGCCTACAGCTGGATCAGTTTCTTTTCCCTTGATGAAATCTTTCTCTAGTCAATTGGTGACATTGATTTGGCTTTGGTCTTATTTTTCAGTCTAGGGTCTTGGATGGGTCTTGCTGGAATAAATACACAATTTATATTAAAATGGTGAATGCAAAAAAATAATAAAATAAATTTTAAAAATGGTGAATGCCGGTGTCTGCCCTGGGCCCTTGCTTGTTCTCCTTTTTGAAAGCTCTCTCAGGCCACATGTTATTTGTCATCTGCAGGGGGAAGTGGGGAGCAGCAGTGGCAGGTGGGGAATCCTCAGAGATTCATCCCTTGAGAGCAGATCAGTTCCAAGGACCACTTCAAGTGGACCTACAGTCTTGTTCCTTGACAAGTATCAGCCTGTGAGCAAATTCCGACCACAGATGTGTGTACTTTGTCCTCTATTGGTATTTTATTTTATTTAAGATTTTATTTATTCATGAGAGACACAGAGAGAGAGGCAGAGACACAGGCAGAGGGAGAAGCAAGCTCCATACAGGGAGCCCGATGCAGGACTCGATCCGGGGTCTCCAGGATCACGCCCTGGGCTGAAGGCGGCACTAAACCACTGAGCCACCCGGGCTGCCCCCCACTGGGATTTTAAAAATCATTACTAGTGCTAACATTTAAAAATCAAGATTATCGTGTACAAACTTGACTTTCTGTGTTTTCTTGAGGGGAAAAAGAATAAAAGGAAGTATCTAGCAAAATTGGCACACAACAGGGGAGCTAGCTGGCCCAATCAGTGGAGTGAACAACTCTTAATCTTGGGGTCATTAGTTTGAGCCCCATGTTGAGGGGTAGAGTTTACTTAAAAAAAACTTTGGTCCACAACAGTTAGCTGGGGCTGAGTAGAGACTGTCCCTTACAATAGACATAGTTTTTCTTGTTTTCTGGTCTCTGCTCAGCCTGCATTATTCATCTACTGTACCTTCATGGCATTTGTGAGTTTGCAAGCCCTGTTTTGCATTTGTAAGTCATGTGTATGTGTAAATATGAACAAAAGCTGTAATTGACACTCTGTATCATAATTTTTTTCTCTCTCTCCCTGCTTCCTTCTTTACTTTCTCCTTGTGTCTCCCATTCTTTGCACCGCTTCTACCATTTTACAGGTTCTGGGACTGCTGGTGTGGACACTGATTGCTGGAACCGAGTACTTCCGGGTCCCTGCGTTTGGCTGGGTCATGTTCGTAGCTGTATTTTACTGGGTCCTCACTGTCTTCTTCCTCATCATCTACATAACAATGACCTACACCAGGATTCCCCAGGTGCCCTGGACAACAGTGGTAAGGAAGCCAGAGGTTGTCTTCTTGTCCATTGCCCACTAGGTAGGATGGACGTAGTCCTTCTTTCCTTAATTCGGGGTTGTGTCTGCCAGCAAAGCAGGGGATAAAGCCAAGGAGAACTCGACACAGCAGGTAATCTTCACATTATTCCATTGCCTCTAAGGTGTTTTACCAATGAGTATGAAACTGGGCATGTTGGAAGGTCCAGAAATTTCTTTTAGAGAAAATAACAAATCAGTTCTCAGAAGACTGAATGAGGAGAAATTCAGTTCTTCGTTAGTGTCCCATAAACAGCATCACCTGGAAACAGGTACGTCAGGGCGCCAGCCTCGGCAGGTCTCGTGTCCTTCAAATCCCTCCTGGGGCCACGGCCTTAGCCCTTTGCATGCAGAGCTCTTTGATGTTGGGATGCACAATGTGTATAAAGTTAGAATGAAAAATGAAACTGCTGTTAGAATAAATAGGTGTCTTCATATTTGGAAGCAAGTGTGGTACAGGGTGATTGGATTCTTGTCCTGGCTCCAGGCACCATGCTGGGGGCAGGATAAACCCACATTCTGGGATGAAACAGATAAGAAAATGTACCTGTCTGCTCTGCTGCCATAACAAAATATCATATTCTGGGTAGCTTAAATGACAGAAATTGATTTCTCACACTTCTAGAAGCTGGAAGTCTAAAATCAGATGTCAAGGTAGTTGGTCTCTGGTGAGAGCTCTCTTCCTGGCTTGCAGATGCGTGCTATCTTGCCATGGCCCCATGTGGAAGAGAAAGAGAACACAAGCTCTTCTTGTAAGGGAACTAATGCAATTAGTTCCCAGCTTCATGATCTCATCTAACCCTGATTACCTCTCAAACACCTCATCTCCAAGTACCATCACTTTGCTGACTAGGACTTCCACATGTGCACTTTGGGGATTAGAGATTCGGTCCATAACATTCTGCTATTGGCTCCCCCAAATCATTCCCTTCTAGCATGCAAAATACATTCATTCCATCTCAACATCCCCAGAGTCTTAACTCATTTCAGTGTCAACTGAAGTCCAAGATCCAAAGTTTCACTTCACATCTAAATCAAGTATGGTGAGATTGGAGGTAGGGTTCATCCTGAGCAAAATTCCCCTCTAGCTGTGAGCCTGTGAAGCCAGACACGTTATGTACTTCTAAAATACAGTGGGGAGACAGGATAGATGTTCCCATTCCAAGAGGGAGAAATAGAGAAGAAGGAAGGGGTGACAGGTCCCAGGCAAGCCCAAAACTTACAAGACAAATTCCATTAGATCTTAAGGCTCTAGAATAAGCCTGTTTGGTTCAATGCTCTGCCCTCCAGACCCACTGAGGTGGCATTGTCACCCCTAACCATCCAGGGTGACCTTGCCCCTGAGGTACTAGATTGGGACATCCTGGCTCACAGACACCAGAGAGGCAGCCCAACCCTTTGAAACTGAGGAACCAACCAGCCTGCCCCCCTGGGTCTGATGATCTCTGATAGGGCTTTGGCTGATTCATTCTTTTTTTTTGGAAGATTGGCACATATTTGCAGCCAAATAACTCATATTTCCAATCTATAGAACCCAAGAAGTTCCACGGCACTCCTTATATTTTGTTGTATCTCCATCCCTTTCCATTCAAGCTGGCAGCATTTCACCGGTATAATCCCTTACCTGTTCCTGGCTTCTGCTGGCACATGATTAGATCTGTGGTTAGCATCCATGATCTCTTTATCAAAAGGTTGTTTGGCTACACCCATATTATTCTCTTCAGATGAAGCTTTTTTTTAAAAAAGATTGATTGATTGATTGATTGATTGATTTGAGAGAGGGTAGGGGGAAGAACAGAGGGAGAGAGAATCTCAAGCAGACTCCTTGCTGAGCACACAGCCCAATGTGGGGCTCCATGCCATGACCCTGAGATCACAACCTGAGCCGAAACCAAGTCAGATGCTCAACCCGCTATGCCATCCAGGTGCGCTAAGCTTTCTTATTTTTTTTCACAATATGGGAAGGCTGAGAATTTTCTAAACCTTCAAGTTCTGCTGCTTTTTTGCTTGATAATCTCTTCTTTAATTTACCTCTGCTTTTGCATTTTACTATAGACAGGAGAAACCAAGCCACTCCTCTAACACTTTACTTTTTTAAAAATCTCATTTAAATTTCCAGTGTTTTGCTTGCAACCTCTATCCTCCACAAAACACTAGAACACAGTCAGCTAAATCCCCTGCCACTTTATGACAAGGATCACCTTTCCTCCAGTTTCTGAAAACATGTTCCCCATTTCCATTTGAGATCTCTCCTCAGTGCCCTTTAACATCCATATTTTTAAAGATTCTGTTTGTAGTTATTTATGCAGTCTCTAAAAAGATGGAAGCTCTGTCTTGAGTTCTCTTTTCTTCCTAAGTCCTCATTGGAATCACCTTCAACATCCATAGTTCTGGTATGCTCCTCAAAACTCTCCAGCCTGTACTCATTATCCAGTTCCAAAGTCACTTTTATACTTTTAGGTATTTGTTATAGCAGCACCCCACTCCTGGTGCCAAAAGCTGTGTATTCCACTCGATATAAATTCTCTATTAGCGTTCTCTAGAGAAGCATAGGCAATAGGGTGTGTGTGTGTGTGTGTGTGTGTGTGTGTGTGTGTAAAGAGATTTATTAGAAGGAATTGGTCCACATGATGGTAGAAACTGAGAAGTCCCAAGATCTGCTAGCACATTGATGGTGTAGTTCCAGTCTGAGTCCAAAGGCCTGAGAACCAGGGAAACTGATGCTATAAGTTCTAGTCTGAAAACCACCAGGCTTGAGACCCAAGAAGGCCTGATGTTTTGTTTCAAGCCCCAAGGCAGGAAAAAAAAAGACTGATGTCCCAGCTCAAGGCAGTCAGGCAGGAGCAGTTTCCTCTTATTCAGCCTTCCTGTTTTATTCAGGTCTTCAGCTGATTGGATGTGGCCCACCCACATTAGAGAGGGCAGTCTGCTTTAACTCAGTCTGTAGATTCACATGCTGGTGTCATCCAGAAATCCTCATAAACAGATCCAAAATAATGTATGCACTCCAAATATTTGTGCACTTGTGGTCCAGTCAGTTAGCCCATGAAATCAACCCATTATGGTACCCTGTGACACATAGTAAAATGAACTAAAGTGAAGTACAAAGTGTGATGGAAGTTATCATCTTAGCTGGGACAGCTGGGAACTCTTCAGAGAAGAGCCAGCATTTAGTGTCTTGAAGATTGATCTGGCACATCTTAGTTTTAAAATGCTTTGATTTGCATGATCAGAATTTATCATCATGGGGACCTCTGGGTGGCCCAGTGGTTGAGTATCTGCCCTCAGCTCAGGTCATGATCCTGGAGTCCCTAGACTGAGTCCCACATCAGGCTTCCAACAGGGAGCCTGCTTCTCCCTCTGCCTATGTCTCTGCCTCTCTTTCTGTGTCTCTCATGAATAAATAAATAAATAAATAAATAAATAAATAAATAAATAAATAAATAAATAAAATCTAAAAAAAAAAAAAAGGATTTATCATCATGAAATGTATCCCCATTTTATAAACAAGAAAACTGAGGGTTTTTTTTTTAAACTGAGATTTAAATAAAGTTTTAAAACAGTATTTTTAAATAAAATTGAAAATATTAAAATTTTAACATTAAGGACATTAAAAAATTAAAATAATGCTCTAGCTTCAGTTGGTAGAGCATGAGACTTTTTTTTTCCCCTAAGCAATAACATTTAATTTGCTCGTAAATTTGTAATTTGGCAAGGGCTCAACAGGACAGTTTATCGCTACTTCAGTCAGCTGGAAAGGCTTGAAGGTTGGATTGTCCATAGCCCAGTGGCTTGGGTTCCAAAAACTATTTTTTTTAAATTCTTTATTTAAATTAAGTTTAGTTAACATATACTGTATTATTAGTTTCCGGGGTAAAGTTTAGTGATTCATCATTTGCATATAACCCCCAGTGCTCATTCCATCAAGGGGAGCATGAGACTCTTGATCTCAGGGTTGTAAGTTTGAGTCCCATGTTAGGTGTCGAGATTACTTAAAAATAAAATTACAAGTGTTTAAATATTGCTTTTAATGGTGCCCCCCCCCTCCTTTTTTTTTTAATTAACAGTGCTCCCTTCTGGCACTTCCTAGTTTTAAAATGGCTTTGATTTGCATGATCAGAATTTATCATTATGAAGTGTGTTCCCACTTTATAAATAAGAAAACTGAGATTTAGAGCCTCAGGACTTTCCCCAGATGCCCGCACAGCTGGAATCCATCTCTCTTGACTTCCATCCAGCATTTTTTTTTCTATCTCATTCTGCTCCAGGCACACTTCTGCCTGGAGAGTAAGAACCCAACCAGCAATCAGGAGACCAGGACTTATAGTCAGGAGATCAGGACCTGAAGGCCCCTTAGAATTGCTTAATCCTTTATCTCATCGAGCAAGACCATCAACCTCCACCAGAGAGGTTGCACACTCGTGTGTGGAAAAGACTAGAGAGGTCATGCAAGTGAGTTTGAACTCAGTGGGTGTTGAATTCTCACTACCCAGACACGCTTGTTTGGTATCTTAATCAACTGGGGAATATTCTTCACTTTCTGAAGAAATGAGTTGGCAGCGTACTCTCGGAATTGTTGGGTCTTTTTTTTTTTTTTTTTAAGATTTTATTTATTGGGCAGCCCCGGTGGCTCAGCGGTTTAGCGCCACCTTCAGCCCAGGGTGTGATCCTGGAGACCCGGGATCGAGTCCCACGTCAGGCTCCCCGCAGGGAGCCTGCTTCTCCCTCTGCCTGTGTCTCTGCCTCTCTCTCTGTCTGTCTGTCTGTCTCTCTCTCTCTGTCTCTCATAAATAAATAAAATATTTTAAAAAAAGAACCTTTAAAAAAAGATTTTATTTATTTATGAGAGACACAGAGAGAGAGGCAGAGACACAGGCAGAGGGAGAAGCAGGCTCCCTGCGGGAAGCCTGATGTGGGACTCTATCCCAGAGCCCCGGGATCATGACTTGAGCTGAAGGCAGACATTCAACCATTCAGCCACTCATGCATCCCAGAATTGTGAAGTCTTCTGTTGTTTATTTCCCTCCCTAAGGGAATCCAGAAGTCTTGGCTTTTTGTGCGAACTCTTTCACTTTTAAAATATTTATAGCCAAATATTAAAAACTTCTTTTGTTACCAGCAGATGCTACAGGTCAAACATGTCTGACTTTGGATTGAGGGTTTTTTCTTTCCTGTTCTAAGAAGCCCCTTTGCAACCTCTCAAAAGCATTTGTGAGTGGGGTAAGCAGTGTTAACTGGATATCCAAAGTGAAGTCTGGGAAAAGTTTTCATGTGTAACAACTAAGGTCTCAGATCTTTATGACCTGTCCCCAGTAGAACCTCTTGCAGGAACACACTGGTTCAGATGCTGGCCCTCACTGTATGTCCCACACAAATTAGAGCATGGCAGGGATCAGGCCCACCCAGGACTCTGCTGAGGCAGCTGATAGATTCCTGGTGCCAGAATGAACCTTCTAGAATCTTGCTACTGAAAGTGTAGTCCCTGGATTGGTAGCATCACATGGGAGTAAATGAGAAACCGTAGGCCCTGCCCGAGACCTACCGAATCAGAAACTCTATGGAGAGTCTGGCAATCTCTATTATAAGCTTTCCAGATAATTCTTAGGCACCTAAAGTGTAGGAAACAATGTTTTATAGGCCCACATCCCTTGCCTGGAACCTTTAAGCCAGATATGTCTGCAATCAAGATTTTTCCCCCCAATTTAAGAAAGATAATAAAGGAATCCAGTGCACTTACTACATAAGGTGACACCTCCTCCTGACTCTGGGGGCAACACCATAATCAGACATGGTAATGTTTCTGCAAGAACACATGCATTTTCCTGCTAAGAGGGTTAATAAAGACTACATTGCCTCCATTTTTCAGAGCAGTAGAGAGTCTAAGATTGCAGAGAAGGGATCAGTAGAACAGGCTTTGGTCCACAGGGAACTTGGCCAGGAGACCGCACATGGGACACTACAAAAACCAGAGTCTCATAGTTTTGCCTGTAGCTCTTTGCTTGACAAGGCATGAGCTTTACACTGGAACTAGCTTGACAATAGGCATTTTTCTTAATGCATTCGAGGAGAATATAGGTGCAGAGTTACTATGTCCATCCTTAACATGGAGCAGAAACCACAGCGGGTTCCTGTGAGCACCTTTGAGCTCCTGGGTAATACCATTTACCCAGCGAGGCTGTGATGTGCTTTCTGATGAATCTGATCTGAACTAAAACTTCAAAGCAATATAGTTGTCCTCCTCAGACCACTAAGCACCAGAACCTACAAATACATTTTCTGAGGATTCATCCTCTGCAACTCATCCCTCCTGGTTGGCTTCATTGCAAGCACTCTGAGCAGTACAGGGCATAGTACCCAGGGCAGAGGGTATGGCCTCCTTCTGTAGACAATAGCAGCCACCATTTTTGAAGTACCTACTGTGTGCCAGAGGTCATGCTGGATCCTTCATCTCTTACCTCATTTCACTTCACACTAACTGCAAAGACGGGATGGATTATTTCCATTTTGCAGGTAAAGAAACTGAGACACTGAGAGGATTTTGATAGGAATGGGATGCAGGTCCCCTGATGCCAACCATAGTCGTCAACCCTGGAGTCTGCTTGGCTCCAGGGTACACAGGTGCCCTGGTTCTAGCCTTCAGGAAATCTCTGAAATGGAAAGAACCTGCGTCCTCTCTACTATGAAGGGATGAGTAATTCTTAGCAGTTAAGTTTGGTAGGTTGTGGATACCAAGAATCTAGTATGGAGGGTCAATAAGAGGGCCAGCTCTATGAGGCTTTTTATCTATGTGTGCCTTTATTTGGGGGGGAAAAGGACATTTTATACAAAAGTGGGATCAAATTTCAGAAAAGAATAGCCTCCCTCCACCTTCTTCTACAAAGGAATGGTTGGAAGCATTTTGTAACACCCTGTATCTGTTCTCTGTTCCCTGTGGCCCAGGGATACTTTGAGAACTGGCATTCTAGTTGCAGGGGCTCAACGGTCTTTCCACTTGGAGAGTCTAGGACTCAGGTCCTATTTCTCTAGAGCAGTACAACCTTGTGTTTCTGTGAAGTTCAGTGCTATTCCAGGGCCCACTGAAGCTTTGTGCTGCCCTCCTTCACTTCTGTAGCCACACAGATCTCTTTATCTTAACCTCTGTAACAATCTCAGCCCCTGGTTTCTTTTCCCTTTTTTCTTTCTTCCCTCCACCTATGTTCACTAGTTTCCCACTCCAGGCATCCCCCAAGACGTACATACTTTGGGAGTCCTAGGAAGATGACGGGAACAAATATGTTCAGCCCTGATGTAGCAGAATGGAAGCTGTGAGAACCTAGCAGGACCCTGAGGGGTGGCGTGCAGGGGAAGGAAGCCCCTCCTCACTTCTCTCCAAGTGAGATAAAGTTTCTCATTTCCTTGGATAAATTGATTGGGCCACACTTAGTATGGGATGGGGCCACATACCCTCAGGGAGTCTTGTCCTCACTCCCTCTCCGGCCCTTCCCCGACACAGCGGCAGGGACAAGGCCCAGGGCCTGGGTCAGGGTGGTGCTGGCCAGACTGGCCTCTCCAAATGCTCTCTCATTCATCTCTACCTGTGTCGGGGGACTGGACATGCATGGGTGTCCCCAAATACATGTTTAAAGATGCTCATCACAGCGTTTGTAATCTTGGGGAAACTAGGAACATCAAATGCCCATCAATAGGGGAAAAGTTAAAATCTGAGGTATTCGTGTCATGACATGAGATGGGGCCCATCTGTTAGGACTGACATGGAAAATTGTTCTCAGTATCTTTCTCAATGAAGGAAAGAAATCCCAACAGAACCAAAAAAAACAAAAACAAAAAACAAAAAACAAAACAAAAAAAAACTCACCAAATTGGCTAACTATATGGCTGTAGGTTTGTATAAAATTGGGTGTTTGTTTATATCTCAAAGGAAAGGGTTAGGGTGAAAGGAGTAGACTGACTTTTTAACTTGAGATTGTTCTGTCCTGACTGATTTTGTTTGATTACATGAATGTGCATACTTTTTAATTTTTTTCTTAAGCAGTTGAATGTTTCAAATGTAATACATAGCTAATTTATTAAATAAAATAAGCTTAACTGCTACCAGTAAAAGGCCACATGAAAACTGTCTCCCACTCCTCAGAGGTAACTATGTGTAATTGTTTCAGCATTTTTTAAAAAGGCAGGGAGTCTTTTACTTGGCAAAGAGCAAATGTACAAAGCTCTAGAAGTGATGTGCAATTAAAAAAACAAAACAAAATGTATTTTTAAAAAATGCATGGATGTGTTCCTGGACCAAAAAAAACTCCCACAGCCAACAAATATAATGAATCATCCAGGGAAACCAGAGCTTCCTGGGGACACATTTCTTTCTTTTCTTTTTTTTTTTTTTTTTTTTTCTCAAATTGATTTATTAGGGAGAGAGAGAGAGAGAGAGAGAGGAGGAGGGGCCAAGGGAGAGGGAAAGAGAAAATCCCAAGCAGACTTCCTGCTGAGTAGGCAGCCCAGTGTGGGACTGGATCCCAGGACACTGAGATCATGACCTGAGCCGAAATCAAAAGTCAGATGCTTAAACAACTGAGCCACCCTGGCACCCTGGCAATGCATTTCAAATGGCAGATGAGCATCGTGGGCACTGACCCTTATCATAAAGGTTAATGTCTGTAACCCAAGATAATGTAAGCCAAGTATGGAGGAGGTAACTGGGATATACAACCCACCTTAGAATGCTAGGACTTGCATCTGGAAAATTCTATATGCCTTTCTTTCTCCTACAAGAAGAAGATACTGTTTCTCCCCTCCCCCCCATCTATTCACCCATTCCTGTCTCTTTGAATTACTGAGGGAGAGCTGTTAGACCATAGAGTACCTACTTCTGAGAGCCACCCTCTTCCTACCTGTATAAAGCATTGGTTTCCTGAATCAGTTTTGCCCAACCCCACCACTACCTCTCACCCTTGTTCAGATAGGATCAAGTTTTGTACATTTCACAGTATGATTTCCTAGAGTTTAAATATAACTGAAAACCAGATATCTACTTGGATTTACATATCTCTCTTCTTTAAGAATAGAAAAAAATAAAATGAAGCCAGGGGTGAGATTAGTTCCCAAAGGACTCTATTAATATGTATAATCTTCTTTTTATTTTTAAGAACTATCTGCTAGGATTGAGGAGTTCACCTAAATGTCTCTCCCTGCTTAGAGTGGAGGGAATAGAAGACCATCTGGGCCTGCTTTGGGAAAAGTTCTGGGTCGGGGACAGGTGCTGAAGAACTGTGGCTACTGGGACAATGGTCTGGGCAGATCTCACTGGGGGGCCCTGCTGCCTGTCTTCCTCAGCAAGTCATTAAGGTCACTAAGGGTGAAATCTGTATGAAGCAAGGATCAAGAGCAAATTGAGAGAGAGAGTGGTGGCTGAAGGGACAGCCTGGGTGTGTTGGGGGGCAGGTGAGTGGTGTCTGGGTGTACTGTGGATAAGCTGGTGTGAAACCCTCTCCTCCCCAAGGCACTGATGAGCAGCTTCTCAGAGCTCTCATCTCTGCCCCCTCCAGGTGTCCAGATGCCTCCCTTCTCACACCTGGTATACAGTTCTGACTGGTCCAGAGGTGCCCAGATCTTCCACACTCCCTGACCACTCCATCTGTCTATCTCCCCAGGGTCTGTGCTTTAACGGCAGTGCCTTCATCTTATACCTCTCAGCTGCTGTGGTGGATGCATCTTCTGTCTCCCCCGAGAGGGACAGCCACAACTTCAACAGCTGGGCAGCCTCATCAGTGAGTTAACAAGCCCTTTCACTGCCCCCTACCACACACACACACACACACACACACACACACACACACACACACGGTCAGGGTCATGGTCTCCTCCTCCCACTGGGGCTGGAGATCCAGGAGGGGGACCAAGTGATCTGTAGAGGCAGGAGAGCATCACCTGCAGTGTTGAAAGCATGAAAAACTACTGGGGCCTCCTGATGGCTTGAAGCGTGCAGAGGTTAAAAGACTCAGCTTGAGTGAAAGGCAAATAGCTGGAACAAAATAACTATGTGAGGAAGAAAAAATATTTGAGGCAGTCTAAGAATAATTCTACTGACTAAAGTTCAAGTGGGGAGACAGTTGTAAAAAATGAGCACACCATGATTCTATTTTTACTCAATAAGCAGAGATGTTTATTTATGCATTGAGAATGTCTAGAAAAGCACACACCAACAGAGGTTCCATCCAGAGACTGGTTGGATGATGATGGGAGCAGCCTGCAGGGCTTCTGCTTTTTAATTTATGTGCTTCTATTCTGTTTGCATTTTTTGAACCATAAATGTGTATTGTAGTTCTGATTTGCAAAACTTATTTTAGAAGTTTCTCTGAGTTGGCGTTAAAATATTACATTCCCAAAAGATGTAATTGGCAGGGGGTGGGGATGACAGTTCGACAAGAATATCAAAATGATCATATTAAAACTGATGATATGTAGCCATTTGTTATATTCTTTTTTTTTTTTTTTTAAGTAGGCTCTATGCCCAGTGTGGAGCTCAATATGGGTCTTAAACTCATGACCCTGAGCTCAGATCAAGAGTTAGATCCTCAACCAACGGAGCCACTCAGGCACTCCCCACCCCCCTGTTCCTTCGATTCTTATATTTATATTCAGAAATCTATATTAAAGGTAAAGAGCATGGTGCACATGGTTCAGTCAGTTAAGTGTCCAATTCTTGATCTCAGCTCGGGTCTTGATCTCAGGGTCCTGAGTTCAGTCCTGCATTGAGCTCCACACTGGGCATGGAGCCTACTTTAAAAAAAAAAATTTTTTTTTTCTTTAAATCACGAGCTTTAGCAGCTCTGGGCTCAAGCTATCATACAGCAAGAATCAGCCACAACTGGGCAGTAGCTGCCCCTTCCAAGGAGCTTGCATTTTCCCTGCTCACCATTCACACCATGTGGCTTTATCCCTTCCGCTCACCCACTTGACTCCTTTATTTAACTGACCCTATGGCAATCTGAGGTTAAACCCTGATCTAAAATTGTCTGCACTAAATTAGGAATGTGTGTGCTTTTCTCAGATACACACTACCATATTCACCCCGAAGTGAACACCCTGTGGTTATTTGAGCAAAACTCAAGCTTTCCAGATGTGTTTCAAAACAAAAACAAACAAACAAACAAAAACCAAAAAAGCCCAAACATTCAGCGTAGCCAGAGATTGTTTCAAAAGGAAGGTAATTAAACCAATAAAGCAGTTTTAGATGAGAAACCCTGGAGTCAAGGGATGCTATGAGTGCCTGATTCAATGGAGGTGAAATGATAACTTTTGCTAATTAGAATGTGCCCTAAGCCTTCTTTCTACTATGCTCTTTTTCTCCAGTTCTTCGCCTTCCTGGTCACCATCTGCTATGCTGGAAACACATATTTCAGTTTTATAGCTTGGAGATCCAGGACCATACAGTGATTTGCCATTTTGAGAATTAAAAGGGAGGAAACAAGAAGAGTCTAACTGTAAAAAAAAAAAAAAAACAACAAACAAACAACAACAACTGTAGGTATAATGTATATTTCCAGAGAATTGTATTTAACTAATGTTTTTATATACTTAGTTAAATTTGTTCACAGTGGTTTGTTACAATTAAACTGGATACTTATTTGCAAATTGTTGTAGCTTATAATGAATTCTTAAATACTTTGTTGATGTCTTCATAGACCTTATTTTCTTAGACAATGTATAATAGATAAATTGCTAATATTAAGACCGTGTCAATTTTGTAAATCTAATTTTTAAATGTCCGGATTCTTTTCTGATTAAATGTTTCGAAATCTGGGGGAAGTTGTCTGATTTGAGAAAGGAGACTTCCTGCTAAAAACCTAAGGTTGGGTGCTGTGGGTATCGTCTTCACAGGGCTGCCCAATTGCAGTATTGCCCAAATACCGTTGCCCACAGCCACCAGGCCAAGGTGGTAGGAGAGACCCATCTCCCCCAAGACTGGGGTTCACCAGCCATGATTCTCACATGCTAACCAGTTGGCCCAGAAAGCATTGAATGAGACATGGGCTTTGCAGTGATGCTGCTGAGTGCCCAGATTGATGTGCTGGTGGCATGTTTTTTCCTAATACATATTAGAATAAGTGCATAAACATTAAAACGATAAATACATGCATGTACTCTAAGATACTTGCTGACCACAGTGACACATGTACCATACTTTGCGGAAAACACTGGACCGAAATGTCTCCAATCTCCAGAACTAATATTTTGTGGCATCATTATTCGATACCATCAGTTGGTGGGAAGAACCCCAGGCAGCAAGGCAGATGTGTATTTAGAGGAAGTGTGTTTAGGCAGTATGGTTCTTGCTGGTACGGCAGTGTATCTTGGATGATTTTTCAATGTGAGCTTCTTCTGAAAAACAAAAAAACACAGAAACGTTAGTATTGTTGATGACAGTGAGTCTCGGTTGCTATCTCCTGTGGCCTCCACTCTCCTACAGTTGTCTGGCAGTGCTGTTTCTTTCTGTTGTCCGTTGTTTGGTTGGTCTTCCTGTTTAACTGTTTTGTTTACCTCTGCATAGGAGAGTTGAGATTTCTTTGGGTCTAACACCCACCACAGACTTTTGACAACAATGATGAAGTCTGTTCTTGGGTTCTGGATCCAAAGAGGTAGTGAGGGCGGGGGGGTGCCAAGAATAAGGTGAGTGTAGGGTACCACTGTGTGGTTGTGGATGGGTGTTGGGTATATAGAAGGCTACTCTGAGTCCAACATGCAGCAAGCCATGAGAGTTGAGCTTTAGCAACACGGATCTGCAGGTGATAGGGCTGCAGTCCTCTGGAAACTGCATTCCTCACCATCACCAGGACAGCCTCCAACTCGCTGATTTTGCAAGAAAAGCGGAAATCACTGGTCAGAGTTTGTGTGCTCTGCCTCTGTTCCTCTCTCTCTCTCTCTCTCACACAGAGGCATATTCGCTTTCCATGTATTCTGTGAGTGTTCTAAGTGCTTTGCATTGCAACCAGAGTTCCACAAAAGGCAGAAAAACTATAACCTCCAGATGTGTCTGTTTCTGGAAACTTCTGGAAACAGCCATCAAGAAAGAAGCCTGTTTTATGTTCTCCCCACCCCCTCCCTGTGGGGTGAGAGTGTGTGTGTGTGTGTGTGTGTGTGTGTGTGTGTGAATGATTTCTATAATCATGCCCCATTTATAGGAAGTAACTTCTAGGTTGAGAAGTTCCATAAACCACTTTGAAATATTCTCCAAAAGGGCAACTATAGGTCTTGAACCAGTAGCACCAAAGAGATCTATTTCAAGAGAACAGTACTCATTTGTGTCCATGGAGGGGCATTTGTTGCCTGTATTTGTGGTTTTCCAGGAGCTCAACCATTTGTGTGTTATCCTGAGAGTTTGCCAAAAAAACAAAACAAAACCCCCCAAAATTAATTTTTTAACTGAAAGGAAATTCATATTTCCTCTTTTGAATATTGACTTTGTTCATGAATTTTTAAGTGTGGGTTTTTAGACAATAAAGTGATTCTCTGTTTAGACAAAGCTGTAAGTTTTGAACTGCTTCAATTTTTCTTCTAAGAAAGAGAAATAAAAAAGCCACTGAAATATAGCCAACAAAACAAAAAGAATAGGTTTCTGGGGTTTGAAAAGTATTATTACATGGATAGTATACAATGTGCTTAAACTGTTCTCTGGCATCTGTGTTCACCATCTGCTCTCCCAAAACCATCACGTCCTCTTTGATGAAGCTTGGTGGGTTTTGAGTTTGATATATTTTACCACTTATAGTGAATCAATGATATACTTTAAGCAATTAATCATTGCAATGTCCAACTCACAGCCCCAAAAGATAAATATTTAGCCAATATTTGGAAACTAAGAAAACTTAGAGATAATACTGTTCAATATCAGTTATTTTTGTGCATTTAAAAGTTGCTGCTTTCACAGAAAAATCCCTTCAGGGTATCAGCACACAAGAGAGTTTAAATACATAAAGTCATCTCTGCATAGAGCATGGACATTTAAAAATACTAACTGAAGATACAGCCCTGGGTAGAAAATCAATTTAAAGTTTGTATTTCTAATCCCCTAGACAATTTTATTTTAATTGAAAAGATGGATTTTTCACAGAAGAAATAATTTGGGCATACAAGGCTAGGGACACACGAGCAAACACATACCCTATAAGATGACAGCCTAAGAAGAATTTGTTAACTTGGCCTTACATAGAAGTTCTGGCTGTGTGCTGCTGCCAAATGCAAGTCGCAAGCAGATGGTTGTGAAGGAAGGTAGGATAACTATCCCCATGTTGATGGCTGAGAGTAATGAGGAAGATTAGAATAAGTATGGTTACAAGTTAGGGGGCAGGGGAACTTAGGTGTCTGATATAGAAAAGAGGATCAGGCTTGAGGGAATATGCTTGGCAACGTAGAATGATGACTTCGGAAACTAAGGAAGGTGGCCGACAAGAAAGTGATTGACCGGAGAGACATTGCATTTGGAAGGTATGTTTTGAGAAAACTTCAATGTCTATGACAGAGGGGTTTTTTTCCCTAGAATATTCAGAATAACTAAATCCAGGAAGTGTAGTGGACCTTGTTGCTGCCTGGCCCACATCTTTCCTCCTTCCTCTTGTTATCTTAGCTTTGATTCAATAAAGACCCACTCACTTATGTCCCAGCGTCCTGGGGGAAGTTGACTCCACCAGGACCCTAGGATGGGGGCCTGTGGCTCTGCTGAGCTGATCCCACCCCCTGGCCATACCGATTGGTTCAGGGATGAGCATGTGACTCAGGGCTTGCCTCTTGTGGAGTTGTGAGCAAATGAGTAGGCGGGAAATTGTTGGTAAATATTTTGTGACCACAGGAGGAGCCAATCATAGGATGAAGGTGACTGGAAGGAAGAGCACAGGGATGAAAAGAAACTACATGGTTACATCATTGAGCCACAGAATCCATGCTGTCAAACTCTGGCGTTTGCAAGGACAGAGCACTTAGACTCACTTTGCTTGAACTAATTCTTGTTACTTGCAACAGTATGCATCCTAACCAATGCACAGGACATCCTGGCAACCTGGCTTTCAAGCAAATATGTAACACCTTGGTTCTGATTTAGCTTCTAATAATCATCACAAGACTCTAAGTAGATGACAATAGTGATGGTATATATAAGTCAATGTTAGTTCCAGTACTACTTCCAGCAATAGAAAGGTAGAAAAAGGGGTCACCAGGGTGGCTCAGTCAGTTAAGCATCTGACTGTTGGTTTCAGCTCAGGTCATGATCTCAGAGTCGTGAGGTCGAGCCCCACATCAGGCTTCACATTCGGTGGGGAGACTGCTTGAGATTCTCTCTGTCCCTCTGCCCCTTCCTGCCATGTCCTCCATGTGCTCAAGCTCTCTCTTTCTCTCAAATCTTAAAAAAAAAAAAGAAAAGAAAGAAAGATAGATTTGAGAGGCCACTTGAGAGAGTGACTCAGGCCTTCTCGGGTCACTAAAGCTATTGTTTAAGGATAGTGATAACCTGGAAAGATCCTAGGAAGAGAAACAGGAGGGGGATGGGGATTCAAAGGAGTTTTCATGACCTGACTTTGGTCACTGTGATATTAAGACAGCGTGTGAAGGAAACATGAAAAATATGGCCTCCAGTCATTTTAACTTATAATGAAAACTTGACCTTGTTGCATCTCAAAGACAATTAGTTATCCTTGAGAAATGGCTTCCTTCTCTGGAAGTAAGTTGTGTCTTAGTGCCAAAGAACACAACCCTATAAGAGTGAGGCCTCAACTCTAACAGGAACAAGGTACTTATTTTTCTAGTTAAAAACACAATGAGATGCTGCATCACACCCACCAAAAAGACTAAAATTAAAAGGACTGGTGATACCAAGTGTTGACAAGTTCATGGAGAACCTGGAATTCTCATCCATTGCTGATGGGACTGTAAAATAGTATAATTATTTATAAAGGTAAACATACACTTACAAGATGTCTCAGCAATTCCATTTCTAGCTATTTACCTAAGAGAAATATGTCCACATAAAGAGTTAGGCAAGAATATGCATGGCTGCTGTATTCATAATTGGCCAAAACAACCAAAGTGACTACCAAACAGAATAAACAAACGATGGTGCATTCACTCAATGGAATCCGACTCAGCGACCAGAAGGATCAAACTAGACACATGCAACAATGTAGATGAATCACTGAAATACTATGATGAATGAAAGAAGCCAGATAAAAAATATATAATGTTTGGGCAGCCCGGTGGCTCAGCGGTTTGGCGCCGCCTTCAGCCCAAGGCGTGATCCTGGGGTCCTGGGATTGAGTCCCAGGTCCAGCTCCCTGCATGGAGCCTGCTTCTCCCTCTGCCTGTGTCTCTCTCTCTCTCTCTCTCTAATGAATAAATGAAATCTTTAACTATATATATATATGTATGTATGTATATATAATGTTTGATTCTATTTATATGAAAATCAAAAAACAGGCAAAACAAATCTGTAGTGATAGGAAGCTGATCAGCAGCTGCCTGAGATTAGAGGTGGAGGAAATTATCTAGAAAGTGGCACGGGGAAATGTTCTGAGATGACAGAAATAGTGTACATCTTGATCGTGGTGGGGGTTACATATGCATATATATTTGCCAAAATTCACAAACTGTTTCTTAAGATGCATTTTTGTTTTATGTAAATTACCCCTTGATAAAGTTAATTCTAAAAGAAAAACACCGTGGGGCATTTTGAAATGCCCTTATGGCCCCTATCTGTCATGCTGTCAAGTGGCTTATTACCATCTTTCTCCCAGCTGGTCTGTGACGTGTTGCAGAGGTTGGGTTGTGCATTTTCATCTCCCTCTTCCCTCTGGAGCTCAGCGCAGCAGTTGGAATACAATCTGGCTCAGTGAAGATGATGGGAAGTTCACCCAGAGTCCCAAAAGACCTTAAAGGATTAGCAGATTAAAAACAAGCTGAGAGTGGCTGCGAAACCAGTGCCGTCAGAATGTGAGGGAGGTGTGGGTGAGTGAGTGCTCTGTGCATGACAGGGGGACCCAGCACTGCGCAGGCCACCAAGGACCCACCTGCGGGTGAAGAGCTGAATCCGTGGAGCCACTTGCGGTGCTTGAAAACAAATGTCAGAAAGCGCTTAATAATGAGAGCTACCAGGTGATTACTGAGCGAGGTACCTGGGGAAACACAACTAGCTGATTAGTTTCTGGAAGGCATAAATGACTAATTGCCTAACAACCTCTAGCCACTTAATGATACAGTATTGGGTTGAACGAAGTTGCCAATATTTGACTCTTTGACCTACAAAAATTTCAGATGAGTCAACTTACAATTTTATACTTGACAAGTTACTTGCATACATGCATTAGTTGGTCCTCAGAACATCTGTGTCTTAGATAAAGCAGGTGTCCACAGCCCCGTTTATCTGATAAGGACGGTGAGACTTCATTGTCAGCAGTCTATCAAGGTTACACCATGAGTAATTGGAATGGCTTGGGCTGACATCGTGCAGGTCTTACCCCGGTCTGCAGCTCCTCCAGCCTAGCCCACTGAAAACATCAGTAGTGTGAGGAAAAGAAGCAGGTGGAAACTTTATAGGGTGTGGGGATAAAGTGATACAACATTTCCAGGAATCTATTTGGCAATATTTATGAAAAGCCTTAAAAATATTCATTCCCTTGGACTTCGGGTTGCTTCTCTTAGGAGCCTGACATTCATGCACAAAGATGTTAATCCTGGTCTTATATAAGTAGAAAAAAAAAAAAAACTGCAGGGATGCCTGGCTGGCTCAATCTGTAGAGTATGCAACTCTTGATCACAGGGTCATGAGTTCAAGCCCCACATGTGGCCCAGAGTTTCCTTAAAATAAAAACAAATTAAAAAAAAAAAAACTGCATCAACTAAAACCCTAACAGAAGAATGGCTAAATAAATAAGTCCATTGAACAAGCCTTTAGAAATGAATGCACTCTCAAGTTCATTCCGAATCAGAATTGGTGAGCACCATCATTAATGATTTAACTTTGTATTTTTAACACATTTCTCAGGCTGTGCTGAACTGCGGTTGCTAAATTGGTTATTAACTAGAAGATCAGTTGTTAAAGTGCTGTCTTTCTAAGATTACATAATGGAGAAAAATAAGTTGTCTGTGAACACACAAATCGATGTTGCCACTGAAAACTGTGAGGAATTCTTATTAGAACACGTTTATAATATAACTTGGAGTTGAGAAGAGGCAAAGCAAACCATATTATAAAGAGTTGTGGGATCATGGGGTGATTTTAGTTTTCTTCATTGTTTTGAATCTCCCCTATTTTTCTATAATGAGCAGGAGATGCATTCATAGTTGGGAAATAACAAATATTTTTAAAATCAAAGACCAGAGCAGGCAGTGGTTTTGAGAAGGTTGGAAAAACCAAGATCCTCATGATCTGTGGGACAATTAACATTCAAGTCCACCTTGTGAAGGCAGCCCAGTGGCCCCCAGAACAATTGCCTGAAAACCATTCAGGGGACTATACCCATTGTCAGTCTCCTTTTGAAAGGAAGCATGGTCCTCTTTGGCCCCCATTTCTCTCATTTGCGAAAGATCCCATGGATAAAGTAGGAAAAAGAGCCGCCCCCCTCTTTTTTCTTCCCCCCTGTTGATAACTTCATAGAAGGAGTACCGATTCTGGTAGAAAACATTATCTTAAAAAGCAAATTTTTGGGATCTCTGGGTGGCGCAGCGGTTTGGCGCCTGCCTTTGGCCCAGGGCGCGATCCTGGAGACCCGGGATCGAGTCCCACGTCGGGCTCCCGGTGCATGGAGCCTGCTTCTCCCTCTGCCTGTGTCTCTGCCTCTCTCTCTCTCTCTGTGACTATCATAAAAAAAAAAAAAAAGCAAATTTTTCTTTCTATTTGTGTGTTCCTTTATCACCAAAGACAGGTGGTACCTGTCCAGCTCACAAAAGGGACACTGAGGCTCAGACAACCTCACCTACAGGCAAAGCAGCAGCCTGAGTCCCATCTCCTTATTCCAGAAATCAAACAAACAAAACCAGGATCTTTATGCCTACCCTCCTCTGCATAAGGAAGTAGGGTGTCCTCCCCCTGCCCCACCTCTCCTAGAATGCACAGTCCCCAAAACATGGGTAAGCCACTCAAGTTACAACCATTGAGGAGCATTCACAAACCACACTGTCTACAGGAAGCCTGCAAGTCTCCTTGAGATGTGGCAAACACATAGGAAATGAACAAAATGAGAGAAAACTGTAAGGCCGGCCTTCACTGCCTGATCCATCAAATGTCATAATGTGCACATTGGCCAATAGACCTCACCTTGCCAATCATATTGGAACAGACAAACATCAGGGGCTACCGGTATACTCAATGACAAGCCACCATATGGTGGCTTTTCCAGAAACACACTGGGCAGGACAGGGAGGTAATGAGGAGTCACCTGTGCAGTTTAGTCCCAAATTCTCAAATGCAGGCTTGGAACAAAGGACAGATGGCTTGAATGGGCAAGCAAGTCCTAGCAATGTTTCTTGTCCCTCCATTATGCACAGACCTCTCTTTTGGGTTTCTGAGGGACAAGTCCTATAAACTGGGTGACAGTTATAAGCCAAGAGGGCAAACATGAACCAAAGGCAACCCTGAGGTTTTTGCTTTTTTGTGTGCTTGGGGTTTGATTTTGTTTTGTTTTGTCTTTTGCTAGGTCCTGGCTTAAAATGCTGTTTGCACCTGTTTGCCAGTGCCCCAACCTGCCAGGCCCAAGCAGCTTTCATCCCAGCCTGTTTCCCATTCCACTAACCTGTACCAAATGCCCAAACAAGCATAATCTTAACTTAGTCTAGCCTCACAGCAGCCCTGGGCAGAAAGCTGCGTCACCCTTCGCTTTGCAGATGAGAAGGTGAGATCTATGCTCAGAGTGGCTTCCAAGGCACCGGATCCCAAGTCAGGTCTGCTAACTCTGAATCCAGTGCTCTTTCCACACTACTCTTTTCTTGACTCTCTAGATATGTTTTCTCTCACTTTTCCCCCATTTCTCGATAGAGAATCATTCCGTATGCACAACAAATAATGCAGATTGAGCATGCATGTTCAGACTTAATTTTAATTTAATAGAACAGGGAGATCGATCCGACCTGTTTAATGAGAATCACAATTATTCTTGGGCTGCATGACAATTAAACATAAATACATGGTAAATAGTTTATCCATTATCAAATTGAAAAATAATAAAGATGCACTTTTTTGTGCCAGGCTTTGTGATTGGTGCTGAGGATGTCAGGATAAAGGCCAAGAAGAGCCTGCATACTTCAGAGGACTTGTTATGTGCTAGGCATGGTGCCGAGAGCTTTCCATGCTTTAATTTATCTAATCCTCGTAGAAAGCATGGCAGGTTGTATTTTCGAAAGATGGCTTGGTAGTGTCACCATACGACTTCCTAATCAAATGGTGGAATTATTTTACCACCCTCTAGAATCTGGGCAGGTTCTGTGAACTCATTAACCAGTAGGATATGGAGGAATTGATTATATTCCAGTTCCAGGCATAGCATTTAACTGGCCTGGCATCGTCCTTGCCCTGCCTCCTGGAATGCTCACTGCTATGCTCTGAGAAGCCCGAACCACATGGAGAAGCCACATGCAGGCACTCCATTTGACAGCCATAGCTGAGCTTCCTGTCAACAGCCAGCATCAACTGCCAGACATGTGAGAGAATCTTCTAGGATGTCCAGCACAATTGAGCCTTCGCTCAATTTCCTGACTCTCATCTCATTACAACTCACAACTGTGTGAGACCCCAAGCGAGAACCACCCAGCTAAGCCAGGTCAAATCATGAGAACCATATGGGATAATAATGATTGTAAGCCCCTGACCTTTGGGGTGGTTTGATATGCTGCAGATGATAATTGGATTAGGAAGTATGGGTACAAATTTTCATCCCCATTTTCCAGATAAGGACACTGACTCCCAGAGAGGCTCAGAAACTCCCCAAGTTTACAGAGTTGGTAGGTGGCAGAGTTAGGATCCAAACCCAAGGGCATGACCCCGACTATGGAGTTTCCACACATAAATCCTTCCTTCTAGAATCTCCCAGCCTGGGAAGAGACAGCCAAGCCTGAAGTGTGGAGCATCAGACATTTGCATTGTAGGTGCAGGACTGGGTGCACACACAGGAGTGAGGGGCCCCACCTGTCTTTACCATGTTGTCTTGCCACCTCTTCAGCCTCGTCTAGCACTTTCCCCTCTTTTGCAGCCCCATGCTCAGCCCTCAATGAACTTCATGCCCTCTGATACATTTTACCCACTGAGTGTTTATCTGAACTCTCTTCTCCAACCACCAATCCAGGAAGCCTTCCCTAAGTTCCCTACCACTCCCCAGCAAAGTGTCTCCCAGGGGGTCCCACAGCACTCTACTCTTACCTGTCATTAACCTTCACCATAGTGTATTTAAATTGCCAACTTTTTCCAGCTACTTCCTTCTTCCTAGGAAGCTCCTGAAGGCCGAAGAACATGTATCTCCATGTCCAACACAGAGCCTGGCACTTTGTAGAGACTCAATAAATGCTGGTTGAATGAATGCCACAGGAGACTGTTCATTGCTCAAGGAAGGCTCCCCACAGTCGGTGACATGTCAGCTGGACTTTGTTGGACCATTGGCAATTTGCCCAGTCAACCATTCTCAAAGCATCAACATCACCATCCAAAAATGGATGTCCTGGCTCTACCTGAGCACCCTGATTGGGATCCCCAGGGCTGAGCCTGAGTGGATGTATTTTTCACAGGTGATTCTAATTTGCAAATCACAGCACAGAATAGGAAGAGATAAGCAAGACACTCTCAGACGTTCCCTGCAGAGAATCCCAGGAACCAAGATGGGAATGTGTCAGAGAAGGAGCTGTGACCAGGGCAACACCACCATGACCGTACACCTCGTCGTCATCGTCATCAGTGTCAACAGCATTCACTGAATTCTTTGGTGCTGTTTCATGCCTCCTGCCTTGGCATGCCATTCCCTTTGTTGCCTACTCAACACATTTTTAATTACCCTTCAAGACATGGTACCAAGCGCCAACACCTCCATGAACCTTTCCCCTCCCCACTCTGGATAGACTGGTTACTCCTTGCTGTGAGCCAGCCCTGCAGCTCTGTGTTAATCTTACAAATATGTAAGCCACTCATCAAGTTACATGTAAGAGTATCTGGCACTGCTTTGGGCCAGGCACTCTGCTACCCACTAGACATGAGCAAGGAAACTTTCAGTCCAGATCTAGACTCTGCTCCAAGGAGGTGACAGTCAAAGCTCCCTCTATTACCTGACTCCGTTCCCCCATATTGTTATAGGCTACAACCTCCCCAGGTGAGGGAGTTCCTCTTCTATGAATTGTTCTGCCTGGCTTGTGGAAGTGTCCTGTAATATTTGCTGAATGGAGCAGGAGTCACAAATAACTCGGTGAATCCTCTTTCTCCCTGACCTCCCCTTCCCAGTAAAATTTTCCCCCAGAAGCTCTTTCGGTTATTCAGATTGCCTGGCATTCTATTACAGATCCAGAAAGTCTTTTATTTCACCCTGAGAAATGGTCTCCGAGGGGTGCCTGGATGGTTTCAATTGGTCAAGTGTCTGCCTTCGGCTCAGGTCATGATCTCCGGGTCTTGGGATGGAGCCTGATTCTCCCTCTCCCTCTGCCTGCTGCTCTCCCTGCTTGTGCTCTGTCTCTGTGTCAAATAAATATATAAATAGATGATAAGTAGATAGATAGATAGATAGATAGATAGATAGATAGATAGATGATAGATTTAAAAATGGGGGATGCCTGGGTGGATCAGTGGTTGAGCACCTGCCTCTGGCTCAGGATGTGATCCTGCTGTCTCAGGATCAAGTCCCACATCAGGCTCCTTGCCTGGAGCCTGCTTCTCCCTCTGCCTACATCTCTGCCTTTCTCTCAGTGTCTTTCATGAATAAATAAATAAAATCTCAAAATAATTAATTAATTAATTGATTAAAAATAAAAATGATCTCGGATTCTTATGGTTATGGAAACAGCAACCCACTGGGGGTCCCTCAGCCTCCAGATGGTGGAGCCTTCTTGTTTGACTACATAAGGACATAAGGGATAATAATTTTTAGAGGTTTGGTGGAACTCTCCAATGAAACCATCTGGACCTGGAATTTTCTTTATCTTTCTTTTTTTTTTTTTTTTTAAGATTTTATTTTTAAATAATCTCTACACCCAACATGGGGCTCAGACTCACAACCTGGAGATGAAGAGTTGCATGCTTTCCAACAGAGCCAGCCTTGCACAGGCACCCCTTGGAATAATAACTTTTTTTAAAAAAGATTCATTTATTGATTTGAGAGAGAGAAAGAGAGAGCACACGCGTGCGTGCATGTGGGCACAAGTAGGGGGAGGGAGAGAGGGAAAGACTCTTCAAGAAGACTCCTGCTGAGTTCAGAGCCTGGCAGGGCTCCATCCCACAACCCATGAGATCATGACCTGAGCTGAAACCAAGAGTGGGATGTTTAATTGACTGAGCCACCCAGGCATCCCTGCAATAGTAACTTTAAAAAAAAAGTAACATTTATTATTATGAGCCAAACACTATTAGAGGCACCATCCGTGTATATTATCCCATTCATGTCTCACAATTACCCTGAGGGTCAGTTCTGTTGCTCCTCTTTACAGTCAAGGAAATGGAAGCTCAGAGAGGTTGGGTAACTTGCCCAAGGACACATGTCTAGCAAGGGATGGAACCAGGAGCCAAACTCAAGTGGTTTGGTTCCAGAGTCCTGCCCTCAGCCACACAGCCAGGTAGCAGAGACAGGTTTCAGGGTCCTGCCTAGAGCCAAGAACCAGGTTTCTTATTGGTTCTTAGTAATGAGCATACGTGGCTCTCCATCCACTGGGTTTCAGCCACTCTTTTCCGCTCAGTCCTCCCTCTTTCCCACCATGGCCCTCCAGCCTCACAACTGCCTTTTCTCTTGTGCTCCTTTGGCTTCTGCTGCCTCTACTTGCCACTGCTCACCCCTCCCAGTGCCTCCAAGTCAGATTCCTCAACACAGAGGATCTGATGGGCTTCTGTTAGGCAAAGTTCTCCTGCATGTCAGGCCTACTCCAGATGCTGCTGGCTAACCCCTTGATGGGCTGCTCCTGGCTCATGGGCCATCCTGGTCCACTAGGATATGGACAAGAAGTTAGGGACACCTGATGTTCCTCAGAAGGGCCTGAAAGTCTGGCTGGCCCTCTGAGCCTAAGAAACTTCTAAAATAACTCAAGAAGGATTTAAATGCAGGTATTAGAAGAATGTCGCAGACATGGGTGCTTTTGCCTTCCTCTCTCAGTTTGGGCTGCCATAACAAAATACCATAGACTGGAGGCCTTAAACGACAGACATTTATTTTCTCACAGTCTTAGAGGCTGGGAAGTCCATGATAAAGTTGCCAGCCGATTCTGTTTCTGGTGAGAGCTCTTTTCCTGGCTTACAGACAGCAGCCCTCTTGCTGTATTTTCACATGGCAGACAGGGAAAAAAAGAACTCTCTGGTGCTCTTATAAGGGCACAAATGCCATGGGCACTAATCCCTCATGACCTCACCTGACCCTCATTACCTCTCTAAGGCCCCATCTCCAAATAGCAAAACACTGGAGGTTACAGCTTCAACGTATGAATTTGTGGACAAAACAAACATTCAGGCCATAACACTATCTAATATTCATTCATTCCCCTTTCTGAGACCTGCACCCTGATTTTCCTTTCGGGAATCAGCCCTCCCCCATTCAGTTCCTGTGGTTCTGGAGAGCTACCCACATGCGGCTATGTGGGTAGGTGGAAATTGGCCTGCTCAATAAAAATATCTAACCCCTGGATATAATGGTTGTTTAAAAGATAGAGCCATGACCCATATTTGGATTAGAGGCCTGCTATGGACTGAATTATGTCCTCCCCCCCAAATTCATATGTTGAAACCCTAGCCCCCAATGTGACTATATTTGGAGATGGGGCCTTACGGGCTAATTAAGGGTAAATGAGATCATAAGGGTGGGACCCTTATCCCGTAGGACTGGTATCCTTGTAAGAAAAAGAAGAGACATCAGATCTTTCCCCCACCCCAACTCTCTCTCTCTCTACACCCCCTGTCCCCATACATACACAGGTGAGGACATATGAGGACACAGTGAGCAGGTGGCTGTCTACAGTCCAGGAGGAGAGGCCTCGCCAGAGGTCAGTCCTGCTGGCACCTTGATCTTGAGCTTCCAGCCTCCAGAACCATAAGAAAATAAGTCCTGACCGTGCCTGATGTGAGCACCTGGATCCACCTGTGCCCGAGATAGGTTTCAGGTCTTTGTACTGCAGTTACACAAGCCAAGGAATTCTTTTTGCTTGAGTTTAGTTTCTGTCCCTTGCACCCAAAAGCACTGTGACTAATAGAATCAGCTCTCATCTTATTATATCCTTCCATTATATCTGACCAGAGATAGCATCATAATTACGTTGGTGTAAATGAGGTGTAGTCAGACAGTGATACTCTAACGGAAACCCTGGAACCTATACTCTCTCAGGGTAGGTGAACAAAGGAAAACTGGGAAATTCGTGAATTCTCACCAGTTACTTGAAGACCACGCATCTGTTTGGCTTTCTCTTAGAGTGTGAGATTTTTTTTTTTTAAATATTTTATTTATTTATTTAGGATAGTCACAGAGAGAGAGAGAGAGAGAGAGAGGCAGAGACACAGGCAGAGGGAGAAGCAGGCTCCATGCACCGGGAGCCCGACGTGGGATTCGATCCCGGGTCTCCAGGATCGCGCCCTGGGCCAAAGGCAGGCGCCAAACCGCTGCGCCACCCAGGGATCCCGAGTGTGAGATCTTTAAAGGGGGTTATGAAGTCCTTTGCCTAAACCTCTCACTCCTCCAAGAGGCAGCCCTTCACACCGAGAAGGCATCACACCAGTGTAGAAATCTCAGTGTGCATGGCAGCACGTCTGATCTGCGGAGCCTTTTCTTGCACACCAGGCCAGCACCCGGCCCTTGTACAGCCCAGCATCTTGCTCAAGCTGTTAAGTGAACATGATGAAGTGATTAACATAGAGTGGCCATTAGCAGGGATTATTTCCTGGTGGGGCTGGACGGCCACATTGGCCAAAGCAGTCAAGGAAATTCAGCAAAGTCTCAACTCCAGTGGATTCAGGAAATGACAGCGGTTCTCAAACTTCAGCATGCATCGGAATCATGTGGGAGGTGAGGGGACAGCTTGTCAAAGCAGAGATTGCTGAGCCTCACCCCAAGAGTTTCTGATTCAGCAGTTCTGGGTGTGGCCCCAAAATTTATATTTCTCGCAAGATCCCAGGGGACGCTGGTGCTGCTGGTCTAGGGACCATACATTGAAAATCACTGATTTGGAAGATTGGTGGAGAATTGGATCAAGGCCTCTTGGAGGAGGAGAAATTATCCAGTGCTTGGTTTTTGTGTTTCCCTCCAACAATGACCCCCTCTATCATCTCCGTTGTGGATTCCAAAGCCCTGAAAAAGGACTGGAGTGAAAAATGTAAATCTACAGAAAAAAAAAAATGATATGCAACATCAACTTCAGGCCTGTGGGCATTGAGGCATGTCAAAATAGAGTGGGTGAATATCTCCACATTCTAGAATTACCAAGACTTTGCCACATTGATGATGGTCTTCTAATAGGATGGATCAGGCATTATATTTCTGAGATGCAGATTTCTGGGGTCATTTACAAATGAAGTTAGAAGTTCAGCCACAGGAACAGTCTGCTCAAAGGGAACACCGATAACATTAATTACATTGTGGTAGCCCCATTTGGGCCTGTCTTTGTTCAAAAAATAACCCAGAGGGTACCTGGTGGCTCAGTCTGTTGGGTGATCAACTCTTGATTTTGGCTCAGGTCATGATCTCAGGGTTGCAAGATCCAGCCGTGTGCTGCACTCCGTGCTCAGCATGGAGGCTGCTTGTCCCTCTCCTGCTCCTTTCCCTGCGCTGCCTCTCTCTGTATACAGTATGTCACTTGCATAACTGTTTCACAGCATCTAATGGAAGTAAACGTAACTCACCTTGTGCCCCAGTAAATCCACTCGGAGGTATTTACTCCAGAGAAACAAGAGCTTCAGTCCACCAAAGCAAACCTTACCAGAATGTTCACCACAGCTTTATTAGGTACAACAGGAAGGTCTGAAATGCAGGATCGAGTGCAAGAAGCCAAATGAGAGTATTTAGTACGAGTTCAAGTATAACAAGTCCACAACCAGGCAAAAACGGATCTATAGTGACAAAAAAGCAGAAATAGTGTGGATGCCTGAGGCTTGGGACCGCTCCGGGGGTGCGACGAAGGGAAGCAGGTTGGGAAGAAGCGCGAGGGATCCTTTGGAGGGTGCTGGCACGTTCTGCTGGGCGGGCGGTGGCCACACAGGTGTACGCGCAGGGAAATTAATGGAGCCGAACCCGGAGGGCTCGGGCATCGCAGCGCGTGCTGAGTCCTACTTCAGTCCAGCAGCCTCCGCTCGCAGCCGCAGCCGCGCCCACGCGAAACCCCAGGAGGCTCAGGCCCCGCTGTGGCCCGGCCGCCCGCTTCCGAGGGCCCCGGACGCGTGCGCCCCGCCCCAGCAGCGCCCCGCGGCCGCGCGCCCCCGCCCCGCCCCCTCCCCGGCCCCGCCCCTCCCTCGGCCGCGCCCCGCCCCCCGGCCCCGCCCCCGGCCCCGCCCCGCTTATCTGGCCGGTCGGCCCCGGCCGGGGGGCAGGCGGCGGGCGGGCAGGGGCCGCGCGATGTCGCACGGAGCCGGGCTCGTCCGCACCACGTGCAGCAGCAGCAGCGGCGGCGGCGGCGGCGGCGCGGGGCAGCCGGGCGCGAGGGCCTCGGAGGGGCCGCTGGACCCCGTGTACCCCCGCACCTACTCGGCCCTGCTCAAAGTGGCGCAGATGGTAAGAGGCCGGGGGCGCGGGCCGGGTCTGGCGGAGAGGCGGGCGGGGGCCACCGGGGGGCGCGCTGCGGGCGGGCGGCGGCGGCGGCGGCAGGTCCGAGGAGGGCTTCCTTCGGGAAGTTGGCGGCGCCGCCCGGCCCGGGAGCTCAGCCCCGGCGCCGCCTGGCTCCCGCGGACGCGGCCCCCCGGCGTCCCAAGTTTGTCCGGCCACGCACCCCTCCGCCGGCCCGACCGCTTCCCGACAGAAGCCACCGGCAGAAGTTGCTCTTCTCCTTCCTTCCTCTTCTCGGGGCCGCGCGGCTCCGAACCCAGCCCCGGCCCCTCCGGGCCTGCTGTTCCCTCCCACCCCGGCGGGCGGGGCTGCCCGGAGAGGGCAGGGGGTCCCAAGCCCTCAGCCCCTGGTGGGACCCTCTGGGGACGCCTGGTGGCTCGGCGGGGGAGCGTCGGCCTCCAGCTCAGGTCCTGGGATCGAGTCCCGCATCCGGCTCCCCCGGGGCGCCTGCTTCTCCCTGTGCCTTTGTCTCGGCCTCTCTCTCTCTCTCTCTCTCTCTCTCTCTCTCTCATGAGTAAATAAAAAGAATCTTCAGAAAAGAAAAAGGAACTGGGGCCCTGGGGGCAGAGGTCCTGGAGCCCTGGCCTCTCAAGTTCAAGGGAGGGTCCGGGCCTCAGGGGACAGCTGGGCGGCGGCGGATGGATGGGGAAGGTTTCGTTTTGAGGAGCCTGTGCACTCGTCCCCCTGCTAACGTAGGGAGCATCCAACCCTGCATTTACGTCTTTCCTGTATATACATTCCTACGATAAAGTTTGATTTACCAGCGAAGCATAGTAGCAGGTTAACAACAATGACTGATAACAAAACAGAGTAACTCGATATACTGTAATAAAAAGTCTATGACTGTGGTCTCTCTCTCTCTCTGAGTACCTTATTGTACTCACGCTTCTCCTGATGATGTGAGATGATAAAATGCCTGCCCCATGAGCTAAAGCCAGGTGAATGATGTAGGCATTGTGACATAGCATCAGGCTGCTATTGATCTTCTGACTAATCAGCAGAGCAGAGGGTCATCTGCTTCTGGACCATGGCTGACCCTGGGTAACAGCAAAACTGTGGTTGGGGGCGGGGAGTACTACTGTATGTACTCCTTTTGGGGAGCCCAAGTCACCTGAGTGAGGAGTCACTTGTGCAGCCAGGCAGGCGGAAGGGCTGAGCTCTGAGTGTAACCAGGAGCCTGTCACCAAGGCTGGTGTTGTCTGGCCTGTTTTCATGTTCTTCACTCCTTTTTTCCCCTTCTTTAAACAAAATTTTATCTTAAATGCCTTTCCTATTTGTTTGATGTGTTTTGTGAAACTAGGTTGGGCTGTTTGTGACTCTGCTCATTGTAATGCTTGCAGCAAGAATGGTGGAGGGGGAAGTGGTAGTTTTGAAGAGGGGACATAGGAACAAGGTGGCATAGCCAGAAGCTGGAGTCTGCTCAGGTGGGCCAGTCCCAGGGTGCCAGACACAGAGAGAGCTGCCTGTGAATCCATAGCACTTTTTTTTTCTGGTGTGTGTAGAGGGGGCTGTCATTTCCTGCATGGGCCAGATCTGAAGGGAGGGGGACTGAGTTCCCTTTTCTCTAAGAAGGGTATCTAGATGGACCAAAAATTAAGAAGTGTTGGCTAACACTACTTACAACAACAGACTGCGCTGAGGAGGGTTAGTGTGTGGAGAAGAGAAAGCTCCATTTCATGTAATCTCCTCTAGCCTCTCGCCTGCGGCCCTTAGAATGGGTTGCAGGTGACAGTCACAAGGCCTGTTGTTCCATAGAAGGGAACAAAGACCGGGAGAGCGGCTTCTCTGTCATCCCCCTCTTAAAACGATCCTCACAGGAATCTTAGGGCTTCTTCCTTCCCTGGAGAGTCTGTGATTACAGGCTGGTTTGAGCAGACCCCTTGAAAGTGAACTTGCCATTGTGGGGTGGTCCTATTGAGAGACTATCTAGGGTTGTACACTTGAGCCTCTTGTCTAACTCCTCCCCATTCTCCTCCCCTTCCTCTTTTCCGGGGTGTTTGCAGGGACATTTGATGTTCCTTTGTCTTCTTTGCGGAAAACGTGTGCATCACCAAGCGTTAATACTTTTGGGGAAAGGCAGATGCAGCTAGAGTGGTGCCACCAGTGGGCACTCAATCCATTGATGTCCAATTTTGAGCACTGATATCTCCTTTGCATCCTAAATAGACAGACCCGTATGTCCTAGACTTCCCATAAATGTGCTTTCCTTGTGGTCCAAACAACAGACCTATCAACATATTACCTAATGAAATCGTTGAAAAGGCTGTTCCCCTTGAGAACAACTTCCTTTCTTTGCTTTGAGTCTCTCCTGGGCCACCGTGACCAGAAAATGAGGAGAGATAGTAGGAAGAAAGTAAGTTTCTCGGTGAATGTCGGTACTTGACATGTCACTTGAATGAGTCTTTATAATCTCGTGGCCACGGTAGTTTAGTTTCTTTGGTCTTCCTCTTTAGCCTGGAGACTGTCACATGTTGGCCCTATACAACTGGGTTTCTTTGTTATGAGCTGTATTTTTTGAACTCTATCATGGGTCTTACTAACGCACTAGGGATTCCATACCATATGCCACGGGTGTGTCATTAACTCTTTTTAAGGACCCAGTGAAGTAACAGGTTTTGACAAAGAAGAAACTGATAGAAAGGTTGGACTAGTAAAGTCACACAGCTGTCAGCAGCAGAGGCCTGACTGGCTGCATGTCCCCAAAGACCCTGCAGAGTTTTAGTTGTTCATAGATCTGGGGAAATCAGGCCACAGTGAGATACCACTTTAGCCCTGGTAGGATGGCAGCAATAGGAAGGACATGATATCAATATGGAGGAGCGATAGGGAGGATGTGAAGAAATCAGAGCCCTTATACATTGCCAGTTGGCTCGTGGGAGTGTAAAATGGTGCAGATCCTTTGCCAAATAGTCTGGCAGTTCCCCAAATAATTAAACATGGAATTGCTATATAATCCAACAGTTCTAGGTATATACATAAGCGAAGTGAAAACACATGTCCACATAAAAACTTGTACACAGAGGTTCATGGCAGCATTATTCCTAAGAGCCAAGATGTGGAAACAACTCAAATGTCCATAAGCTGATGAATGGGTAAATAAAATGTGGTATATTCATACGATGGACTGTTCGTCAACAGAAAAAGGAATGAGATATTGACACAGGCTACAACATGGATGATCCATTGATGCGAAGTGGAAGAAGCCAGATGCACAAGACTACATACTCTATGATTCCCCTTAACATGGGATGTCCAGAACAGGCCAATTTATAGAGACAGGAAATAGATTAATGGTTGCTTAGGGTGGGGAGTTTGGGAGCAGTGGGGAGTGGCTGCCAATAGGTAGGTGTTTCTTTTTGGCTGATGAAAATGTTCTTTTTTCTTTTTTTTTTTTTTTTTTTTTTTTTAGGAGTTTATTTATTAGGGAGAGAGAGAGAATGAGAGAATGAGCATGGGGGAGGAGCAGAGGGAGAGGGAGGAACAGGCTCTCCACTGAGCAGGGAGCCTGACCTGGTGCTCAGTCCCAGAACCTTGAGATCATGACCTGAGCCAAAGGGAGACACTTAACCAACTGAGCCACCCAGGTGCCCCGGACGATGAAAGTTTTCTAGAATGGATTGTGGTGATAGTTGTACAACCATGTGAATATATTAAAAACCATTGAATTGTATACTTTAAATGTGTGAATTGTATCCCAGTAAAGTGGCTAAAAGAAAGATCTAAATAGATCTAGAGAAGAGTTTGGAGAGGGTTACTGTGCATGAAGCCCCTGGGTATGGGAGAACCACAACTATAGGAAGCTCCCTCGCCCCAATATCCACTGCAAGAAGAAGGAATGTCCCCCTGTGGACCTCACAGGATCTGAGCTGAAGAGCCTGAGGAGGGTGCCATGAGGTCTGAAGGGGTCCACATGGCCCTGTGTGTGACCTCGCCGGCATCCCTCATCAGTTCATTTGTTGAGCAGACATGTCTGAGTGCTGCATTCATCTTCATTTCTATGGGAGCAGGGCAGGGGGAGGGGGGTGGGCTGTGGGGCTGTGACAAAGTCCTTGTCCTCAGGAAGTCTGGTTTCACTGAGGAGACATACAAGTCCAAGAATTGATGGGTTGACTAGATAAAAAGTCGGGTTGCCTATACCAGGAAGGAAGGAGGGAGGTGTGAAGGCGAAGGTCACATTTGAATTGAACCTTGGGAGCTGAGTATGGGTTTGTGAGGTCAGGAGTACTCTCTTAGCCTCTCTCTATTGCCTTCATTCAGTATGTTTAAGTTGGGGATAAGGAACATGGGGTGTTAGAGTGGAAGAAAATACAGCAGGACATGAGCCAGTACTTGGGCAGTACTGACATCTAGGAAGAGGTGTCATCTCATTTATTGAACATCTGCTATGTTCTTATGTGAGGTGTGTGGAATACAGGGGTTAACAAGATAGATCCTTTTTTTTTTTTTAAGATTTTATTTATTTATTCATGAGAGGCACACACAGAGAGACAGAGGCAGCAGGAGAAGCAGGCTTCTTGAGGGGAGCCCAATGCAGGACTCGGGACCCCAGGATCACGCCCTGAGCCAATGCTCAACCACTGAGCTGCCCAGGTGCCCCAAGAGAGATCCTGTCTTCATGGACAGAGAAACAGGGACTGTGATATTTGCAGAACCATATGGAAGGAAAATTATAGTTTCATAAGTAGCAAAGATGGAAACTTAAATGTCTTCCAGAAGTTTCATTTATTTACTCAGCAACTATTTGAGCACCTGTTGTGTGCTAGAATACTGTGGAAAGAAGAGTAAATAAAAGGCAGATCAGCCCCTGTACTCCTTAGACTCAAATAGGGAAAATAAACATGAGTAAAATGATTATAATATATAACTTAGTAAACTCAGGACAAAAGCTCTCAAAAAGTGGTACTCAGTATCATAGAGAATGATTTAGGGAGTCTGACCATCTGGGACATAAGGAAGGGCTTCTCTAAGGAAGGGATATTTGAAGGATGAGGGAACAGCATTACCAGGAGAAAGAAAAGCACAGGCAATGACTCTGAGTCTAGAAGGAGTATTGCTGTGGTGGAAGAGAAGGGAATAAGGGTGGGCATGGTTTGGCTGAGATGAGAAATATGCGAGGGCCAGACCTTTAAGGTCTGACAGATCATCCTGAGGGTATAGTCAGTCCTTCATCTAAGAATATCAGGGAAGGGCAGCCCAGGGCAGCCCCGTGGCCCAGCGGTTTAGCGCCACCTTTAGCTGGGTGTGATCCTGGAGACCTAGGATCGAGTCCCACATCGGGCTCCCTGCACGGAGCCTGCTTCTCCCTCTGCCTGTGTCTCTGCCTCTCTCTCTCTCTCTCCCCGCCATGAATAAATAAATAAAATCTTTGAAAAAAAAAAAAAAAGAATATCAGGGAAGCATCCTATCACTAGCAACCCACCACCGTAGTGGTGATTTTCAAACCAGGGCTGTACCACCCCCTATAGGTGGTTTTGGAACTTTATGGAAACTTTTTTGGTTGTTACAGGGATTAGGATTTCATACTACATGTATACATTTTATTCATTTCAGGATAGCAACGGGGGCACTGCAAATATTTAATATCCTAAAGAGGTGTTTTATCTGAACTAAGATTAAAGAAGCCTACACAGGCTGGGTGGAAGCTGAGTGGATGTGTGAGTCGGGGGAGAGTACACTCAGTTTTCTGGCATGAAAGAGCGTTGGAAATACCCTCCAGCAGCCCAGGGCAATTATGAGCTTCACTCTGGAAATTCACAGCCCAGTTCCCAAATAGAATTGGACTGTGGGGGAGCTCAGCCTCTGGTATAGCTGTGAATAGACTTATGCGTGGAGAATGACCCAGCATAACCCAGAACGGTCCACCCCTCTTTGTTCTGCTTTAGTTCTGGGTAGCAGGGGAGCACCAGTTTGGTTCCCACATGCAATCTGCACACCCATGTCCTATTTCCTGGAAGCCAGGGGGTTAAAGGCAGCAAAGAACCTCACTGCCAAGATTCTTTCATTCCCAGCCAGATCCTGATCCAAAAACAAGAAATTACTTTCCATCAATAGCCAAATAAATAAAAAATTTTAAAAATAAGGCATAACAAGTTATGAGCTTTATTCCTGATGACAGAAGTAATGCTTGTTTGCTGTAGAAATGTGAGAACACACAAAAAGAAAGTAGACTCCCCCACTCTCTGTTTTCCAAGATTAGTATTTAAAGTAAAATTTTATACCATTTCATAGTATATAATTTGGGATGGTTTTGTTTCATATAAAATTAGGATGATGTACATCTACTTTGTAAATTTTTTTTTTTTTTTAAGATTTTGCTTATTTATTTGAGAGGGAGAGAGTGGGAGAGCACAAGCATTGGAGAGGGAGAAACAGGCTGCCCATCCAGCAGGGAGCCTGATGTGGGTCTCTATCCTACGACCCTGGGATCATGACCCGAGCCCAGTGGCAGCTGCTTAACCGACTGAGCCAACCAGGTACCCCAATGCTTTTTTTTCTTTTGCTTAATATGTGATGAGTATTTTCTTGTGTCACTTAATCTTTGTCTGTAATTTGATTTTGAACAGCATCATTGTAGCTAGTCATGGCTGTACGATGGTCTGTGTAACCAGCCCCCTCCCCCTTATTTTGCCTCAAAGTAGCTTCCAGTTCTGTCCATGTATAAACAAGACTGTGGTGAACTTCCTTATAGAGAAGTTCTAGTGTACACATCCATAAATCTTTCCTTGGGATGAATGGCAGTGACCTTTCACAGAGAGAGAAATGAAGTGCTTCGTGTCCTTCAGAGCATGGTGACATGAAACAATGATGTAAACCTTTTAATATCTAGAAATTAATGGATGTCCCTTTATCATCCAGAAAATTCAAGGAGTCAAATGTGATGGTAATCATATTTTAAGTTGTAATAGTATTTTTGATGTCTGATGGTTTGGAAAAGGAGCAATGACATTGATGGGCTAGAGGGTTCTGTAGTGCTTTTAAATGCGCTTGCATTTATATAAGTAATGGCAACAGCATCTGCATAAATCTGAAAACCAAATAGTACCACACTTTATATATTCAGGCTGCAGAGCAAGTGGATTTCTTAATCGCTGGCAAGAATTCCCCTCCAGGGTACCCCCAAAACCACCTGCCCCCAGAGTGGAAACCAGTGGCCAGAGGAGATGGTTACTGATGAGGACACCAGATGAAGGATCCACCAGGCTGCGGGGGGTCAGGGAGGAGCATGAGGGGTGTAGTGTGTGGGCCCGTGTGAGTCAGAAGAGAGTCCCACAGATTTGGGGGCATTACAGTGGGTATTCAGTACCCCTCCAGGGCAATCCTGGGCCTCACCCGGGGGGGACTCCCTGTGTGGGTCAGTGTTTTTAGTTCAAGTCTGGCATCAGGGAAGGGCTCCTCTCTGCCGTCCGTCCTCCCAGGCCCTCATCCCCCCACTTTGCTCTCCGCGCTCCCTGCGCAGCGCCCTGGACATCCATCTGTTTCCTCCTCTGCCGTCTGCTCCCGCGCGGCCCGGCGTGCTGCCCGTGCCAGCCTCCCTCTGACCCGCCGCCTGCCACATGCTCGCCGTCTTTGTCCCCGGTCTGGCTCAGGGCTCCCCTGGCCCGCTGCTCACGCTCTGGCATTCCGCGTGGGGGCCTCAGCAGCTCCTGGCATCGGTGGCCTGGCGCTGGGCCAGGTGCTGGCTGCTGGTCGCTCAGCAGCCCCAGATCGTTTCTGAAGGAAAGGAGGGCGAGAGGGAATCTCTCCACCCGGCCCATCCCAGCTCCCTGGCAGAAATCTCTGAACAGAGAAGCTTCTCAGCCTTCTGCAGAAAAAGCAGTTCACCTGGTTTGCGTTTTAATCAGCAATGGTAGTGAATGGCCCTTCCTTTTCCTGGGGCAGCAACATTCTTTCTCTTCCTTCTTTCTTTAGATACATAAAAGGATAAGTGAATTGATAGAGAAGGAGAAATTTTCTGTAAAGTGGTTTTCACATCTTCCCCACAGAATGGATCCCTGTGAAACCTAAGAGCGGTATCATCTTGGTTTTTCAAAGATGGGGAAAATGCAGGTCCTTCAGAAGGGCTTGAGAAGGAGGAAACAAAGGAGAAATTAATTGTTTTCAGGTACAGAGTAAATTGGAAACTTCTGGAAAGCATCGATAATTACTATCGTGTGACCTCAGTGTAGTTTTACTCACCTTTCCTCATAGGTTTACGTTTTATTCCTTTTTAAGATTTTATTCGTTCATGAGAGAGACAGAGAGGGAAGCAGAGACACAGGTGGAGGGAGAAGCAGGCTCACCGTGTGGAGCCCCATGTAGGGCTCGATCCCAGGACCCTGGGATCATGCCCTGAGCTGAAGGCAGACACTCAACCACTGAGCCACCCAGGTGGCCCTTCCTGATGGGCTTTCTTTATTCCCCTAAGAAGGCGGTGGCAATGCTAGTGATTGTTTGTGAAGAAGTTTTTTTTTTTGTTTTGTTTTGTTTTTTTAACTTTTCCTCTCAAATGAAAAGGTAGTACTTTGATAATAGTGTTTATCATGCATCGAGTTCTTGTCAGCAGCCACTGGGCTAGGTGTTTTACATGTGTTACCTCATTTAATCCCCATGATAAGTGGGTCCTATTGTTATCTGCATTTTACAGATGAGAAAACTGAGGTGGGGGAGGTTCAGTAACTCATCGAAAGTCACAGCCATAAAAAGTGAAGCCCGGTTTTTGGACCAGGTGGTTAGAGTCCAGATCTTGAGCTCATGGAGAGGACCATCTGGAATCATTTCTTTCTCATTATCCAAGCACCATGAGTATTTTCCTGTGTCATTAAATCTTGTGTGAAAATGATGTGATACATGTATAGGAGTCCATTGTTTGGTTGTCCCATAACTCATCCCTTTGGCTCCTTGTTGGCAGGCAGGCTGTGGCAGATCTAAAAGGAGGTGGATGCTCTGAGACGCGACAGCAGGTGCTAGTGGCAATTTCACCCTTTGCCAGAGATGAAATCAGCCAGAGTAGGGAAAACCCCCTCACTGGGGTATTGAACAGTATGTCTATAGTATTTTAGAAAGTGTATTTACATGTTACCCACAGGGCTGCTGGAAGGCTTAATTGAAAACCAGCATTATTATTCTCATTTGTAAGTCACGAGTTCCTCCTGGAAGGGTTGGGAACAGAGAGGGGAACTAGGGTTTGAGTATCTGCTGTAGTGTGTCAGGCAATTTTACATGCAGTTTCCCTTTGTTGAACCCTTTTAGTGATTCTGTATTATTTATTTCCCCCTTGTTTTGGTTGAATGGAAGCTGAAAGGTTTTGTAACTTGCCCAAGGTACAAAATATTCATTAAATTCTGCAGCCAGCGCTTGAACCCAGGTGTGGGCAGGGCCTAGCCTTTTCCCACTGTGGTGCGCCATCTCTCCATGTAGAGTAAGCAGGCTTCCAGGCTAGCCCATGGTGGCAGACACACCCTAGGGTGACCCCCAGTGAGTTAGAACTTTGTGTTATTCCATCCTCTTAAGTGCAGGTGGGCTCTGTGACTTGTTTCTAATCATCAAAATATAGCAGAGTTGATGGGATGTCATTCCTGTCGTTATGTCATGTCATATGCCAAGGTGAATGGATATTTTGGATGTAATTAAGGTCGCAAATCAATTGATTCTCAGTTAATCAAAAGGAGATCATCTCCAAGTGACCTGACTTAATCATGTGAAAGTCCTTCAAAGAGGTACTGGGTCCTTCTCAAAGGGGGAGATTCTCCAGCTGGCCCTGGGAATCAACTGCTTTGGGTGTAGGGCAAGGGCCTGGCAGAGGGCCACATGGCAAGCACTTATGGGCTGTATCTAGAAGCTGAGAGCAGCCCTCAGCTGATGGCCAGAAAAACGAAAAACACAAAGGCAGAGACTCCATCCTACAGCTGCAAGGAACTAAAATTCACCAACAACCATGTGAGCTTCGAAGAGGATCCCAAGCCTCAGATAAAACACCAGCCTGGCTCAAACTTTGCAGCCTGCGAGACCCAGGGCAGAGGATTCCCAACCTGGCTCCCAACCAGTGGAAGCTGTGACATGATAAATAAATGTTTTAAGCTACTTAGTAGGGTACCTGGGTGGCTCAGTGGTTGAGCATCTGCCTTTGGCTCACTCAGGTCATGATCCTGGGGTCCCTGCAGGGAGCCTGCTTCTCTGTCTGCCTATGTCTCTGCTTCTCTCTCTATGTCTCTCATGAATAAATAAATAAAACCTTAAAAAAAAAGCTACTTAGTTTGTAGTCTTTGTTACACAGCAGTTCATCACTTCGTCACCCACAGAGCCCATGTATTCTGCATCAGATCTGGCACTCTCATGGCTGCTCCTTGACGAGAGAAGATGGAGCAATAGCAGTGCCATTATTTTTTTTCTTTTTTTAAAAATATTTTATTTATTTATTCATGAGAGACAGAGAGAGAGAGAGAGGCAGAGACACAGGCAGAGGGAGAAGCAGGCTCCATGCAGGGAGCCTAACGAGGGACTTGATCCCAGGTCTCCAGGACCACATACTGGGCTGAAGGTGGCGCTAAACTGCTGAGCCCCCCGGGCTTCCCATAGTGCCATTCTTATGATAAGAATAGCCAAATAATTTTTATATGGGCTATGGTCAATATCATTGAATTCCTATGCAGTAAATCTGTTGAGCTTTTGCTTTAGGCATTGTCCTGCATGCTTGATATGCAAGAACTCATTTATCATTACAGCATTTCTAGGAAGTGTCAGTATTCCCACTTTACAGATGAGGGAACACACGGGGCCTTCTCTGCAGCCTTTAGGCTTGTAAGAATTGCCTCCATCTCCCAGGTGACCTGCTCTCCTCCATGGTCCCACCTGGAGCCATTCTAAAAAATAAAAGTCCTGATCCAAACAGAAAGTATGAATGTGTAATTGCTCAAATTATGTTTACTTTTTAAAAGATAACATGAATAGGGTGCTTGGGTGGCTCAGTTGGTTAAATATCTGACTGGTGATTTCTGCTCAGGTCATTGGTGGTGAGATCCAGCCCCGTATAAGTCTCTACACTCAGCTAGGAGTCTGTGTCAGATTCTCTCTGCCTCTGTCCCTCCCCCAGTCACTCTCAATCCCTCTCTCTCTCTCTAATAAATAAATAAATAAATAACTTTTTTTGTTTTAAATATTTTATTTATTTATTCATGACAGACACACAGAGAGAGGCAGAGACACAGACAGAGGGAGAAGCAGACTCCATGCAGGGAGCTCAACATGGGACTCAATCCCAGGTCTCCAGGATCATGCCCTGGGCTGAAGGCAGCACTAAACCACTGAGCCACCCGGGCTGCCCCTAAATAACTCTTTTTAAAAAACAGATAACATGATCAAGATTTTAAAAGTAGAAAAAATCCTCCAATTTCCACTGTCCTTTCTGGAGTCTACCAGTGATACTGGTTTCTTATACATCCTCCAGGAATTACTTTGTGCTTGTGTGTGTGTGTGCACATGTCCCCTCTCAGCCCAGATAGGAGCATACTTATACTCAGTGTTCTGTACTTTCATTACTTAACTTTCCATCTTGGAGAAATTCCATATCCATTCAGAAAGTGTTCTCATTCTTGGTAACAGTTGCATTGCTTTTAAGAGAATGGATTTACCATCATTTATTTAACTAGCCTGCCATTTATTTATTTATTTTTATTTTTATTTTTTTTTTGCTGCCAGATCATCTTTATTTTCCTTAACAAAATACACACAAGAGCACAAAATTCACTTATATATCACCATTATTTTACAAGTATAAATAATGCTCAGAATTCAAGTACAGTCAAGTGCAGAGATATTTCCTATATGTTAATATGTAAACATAAGCTAGTTATATACATCAAGTGCCTTTGGCCCAGCTGCAAAATAAGAAACATCAAAAAAGAAACACTGCACTTGACTGTTCAGTTGCATTCTTACTGAGAATTTGTACCAATGCCTATATAGTTACAGTTAGAACTTTCCTACCACTTAATGGAAATGCCTAAATAGACATCCCACACACACAAATATCTCAAGAATTAAAATTCTACCCATTTTTAACGAATAATTATTAAAAATCTTAATTGTTTCATTCCTTAAAATGAACACCATTAGAACTTATTCATAACCAAAGTTCTTCCTATGTCAAAATGGTATTATTTACAGGTCACACATAGAGAAAATGAGAATGCTACTTTGTTTACTTTTAGAATGGAAGAAAACATCTAAAAGTGGGCTAAATAGTGTGGGTCTTTATAATTTCCAAAGGATCTTACTTTACTGATATCACTCGCCTTTAATTTAACACCCAGGAGCTACAACTCTGATATATTGAAATAGTCAAGCAATTTGAATTCAAATGATATCAAACACATCCTTAGAGGGAGAGAGAAAGGAAAAAAAAAAAAAAAGAAAGAAAGAAAGCACCACCTAGAAAGCAATGACTGACATCATCAAGACTACAAATATCCAGTTGAAGGCACGTGAAAGCATTTACTACATGGCCATCAGAGACTCTCCACTGAGTTCAGGATTAGGAATAGGATCGGCTCTGGGGACTACTGATTTGGCTTCATTCATTGAGGTGTCCTCATTCTCAGCCTCTTGCTTCTCCTCTGGTTCCTCTGTGCCAGATACTTTTTCAGTCCCTTGGTTTGTCTGCTCTGTGTCTGATATTTTCTCGTCTGTCTGCTCTGTACTGTTATCAAGAACATCTTGTTCTTCTACAGATTCTTCAGTGATCTGGTTCTCTGATGAAATCACACTTCCTGAGGCCTGCCATTTATTTAACTAGCCCACACTTGGGTTATTCCCCATCTTTTGTTGTCTCAGTGCTGTGACAGATACCCTTCTCCATAACATAGTTTTGTATGTGTATAAGAATATCAGAAGAAGTCCTTAAAAATAGAACTCTCAGACCAAATGTTGCCTGCTCTTGGAAATTTTTCATCTGTCCTGAAATTTAGATTTGCAGATATCACCTTGTTATCTTCCCCTGCAGGGCTTCAGGGGCCTCCCACATCCATTGGCATTGAGAAAGGCGCTACTTAATGTTCACTGTTCAGAGTTCCACTTAAGAATTTAAGAACCGGGAAAGTTTAGGTGACAAGAAAAGTTGTGTGACCGGCATTTTTCTTAGAATTTCCCAGCATCCATCACAGAGGCTGTTGAAGTTGGCTTCCCTAGAAATAGAGCTAGAGATGAGGTTCTTGTGCATTTGGTCCATTCTAAGTGAGGGAGGCAACCAGGGACAGGAGAAGGAGCTAGACAAAGATGGGTTTTAGAAGTCTAAGCCTCAGCCTCTCTTTCAGAGATCTCTGGAAAATGAGGTGCATCACAGAGATTCTCTTGTTTTGGGGCAGTGGAACTGGGCTTTTGTACCTCTCATGGACTACAAATGTGGGGGGAGGGAGAGGAGTAGATAAACTCCCAGGAACCTCTGAGCCAGACAGCTGCATTGGTCCAAGGGAAATCGTTAGCACAAGGCTGAGTGTGGGAGGAGTTGGCAGGGGCGCCCCCTGCATACCTGGGCAGTGGTGCAAGTGAGCAGCGCACCAATGGAGGGCCTGCTTTTGTTCCTTAGGAGCCATTGGAATTGCTTCCGTCTTTCTGATCTCTGCTGAGGCTCTAAGCTCATGCAGTCTGGGCCTTAACAAACCTGACTGCTGACTCCTTCTTTTTTTTTTTTTTTTTTTAATTTTTATTTATTTATGATAGTCACACAGAGAGAGAGAGAGAGAGAGAGAGAGAGAGAGAGGCAGAGACACAGGCAGATGGAGAAGCAGGCTCCATGCTCCGGGAGCCCGACGTGGGATTCGATCCCAGGTCTCCAGGATTGCGCCCTGGGCCAAAGGCAGGCGCCAAACCGCTGCGCCACCCAGGGATCCCCTGCTGACTCCTTCTGCCCGCAGAACTTGTTTATCAATATTCTTGCCCAGCCACCCTCTGGATTGGCAGTGCCAGGCTGCTCAGCCTTCTAGACCACACAGGACTTTTGATACTGCTTTTTGAGGTCCACTTAAACAGTCATGTTATTTATTTATTTATTTTAGTTCCTATTTGAAACAAATGAACATGTACTGAATGAGAAATAAAATCAATAGGGAGCAAAATTATTTCTGTAACCTTTTTTTTTTTTTTCTGTAACCTTTTATAAGGGTATTACAAGCAATATAATGATAGTATAAATAACTTGACCATGTCTGACTTAACTCCTTGGAAGAACTTAATATAACCCCAGGAAATTTTTCTGGAGAAAAGCAATATGACTTCAGAGATGGGGCCTTATTGATACGTCCCATTGTAAGTTTCACTTGGAAGAGGCACCAGTAACCCTTCTATTGATGTGACACTTGGGCTTACAAGGATTCCTTACGTATCACTGCTACTGAGCAGTGCATCCTGTTTATTGACTGCCACTTAAGTAGAGGGAACAACTCTGCAGCATAATGTGCATCCCCTGGGTTTCACAGGGGTCTCCTTGCTGACCTACTCTCACCGTTTGTGGTAACATCAATCCCACATTTAGAAATGTGATGGCTACGTCAACATACAGTCATCTTAGTATGATTTAGGGGTAAATAACTGCTTTCCAGTTGTAGTGGGTTGAATGATGGCTCCCTAAATATATGACCACATCCTTCTCCCTGGAACCTCTGAATGTTACCTTGTTGGTAACAAGGGTATTTTCAGATGTGATTAGGTTAAGGTCTTGAAGTGACTATCTGAATTACCTGGGAGATCCCTGAGTCCAATGAAAAGTGTTTTTGTGAGAGACGTACAAAGGAGAAGGTGATATGACCACTGGTTTGAAACCCTCTCCTGGTTTCTCAGGTGTCCTCTGAAACCAACCCCCCTACTGGGAGGCCAGGGGGAGCTGAGGAAGGAGGCACATTTGGTAAGCAAAGGGAACTTACATATGAGTGGGTTCTGCACCTGCCCTCCAAACCTTAAAAGTTTACATAGAATCCTTAACCTGGTATAGTCACATACACTGTCCAGATGTTCTCAACACTGCATCACCATTTCAAGGCTCTGTCCTCGGAGCAGCCTCTGGGAGCAGGAAAGGTAAGCAGAACCCACGTTTCAAGGATGGGGAGAGGGTAAGGACCTCTGTGTGCCCAGGTCCATCTCACAGGTCAACTGGAGGTCACATCTGTTTGATGACCTTCTCCAACAGTGATGTGAAGCTGTGGCAGAGATTGCGGTGATGTGGCCATGAGCCCAAGAACACCAGGGCAGCCACTGAAAGCTGGGAGAAACAACAAATGGCTTCTCCCTAGAGTCACCAGAGAGAACGCAGTCCTGCCGACAGCTTGGTTTAAGCCCCATGATACTGATTGCCACTTCTGAACTACAGACTTGTGGAAGAATAAATTTCTTTTACTCTAAGCTATTGACTTTATAGTAATTTCTCACAGCAACCACAGGAAAGTAGTACAACCAGTTCAAGACTTTCCACTGTAGTGAGATTCTCAAAATTTTCAGCATAACGGATTGTGGACATTTAATATTTTCTCGTTTTAGAAGCATGGCTCATTTCTAGGAACAGTGTTTCAGAGAAGAGATGGCCATCCTCTGACAGTCTGAATGGCAATTACATCTCAGTCTTCTTTATTTTGGTATATTGTTTTCCTTAATAGCTTATTCAAAAAGAGAAGCGGTCCTTGAATTTCTGCTGAGAAAAGCAGAACCATAAAGATAGAGCACACATGAAGAGAAACTCAGAGAGTCATTCTCAGATGGCAGAGTGGAGACAAAAAGATGAAAAAAAGTACATTCCAAAGAAGAGCTGCTTCTAGCTTTCTGTGGGTATTGAATGAAGTGCCCCCAATTCCCCCAACCATTAGATTGCCAAATAAATTTTATAGCATTCTAGTAGAATCTTTAAAGATAGGATGTTGCAGTCCCCAAAATATGTCTTGGTCACGTTAGCACTGCTTTGTGTACTGCTTGTGAAATAGTTGTTATTTTTAAAAAATGTTTGTAGGGGTTCTTGGGTGGCTCAGTCGGTTAAGCATCTGCCTTTGGCTCAGGTCATGATCCCGGGGTCCTGGGATGGAGTTCTGCATGAGGCTCCCTGCAGGAAGCCTAATTCTCCCTCTGCCTATGTCTCTGCCTTTCTCTCTGTGTCTCTCATGAATAAATAAATAAAATCTTTTTTAAAAAAATTAATTAATATAAAAAATAAATGAATTTTAAAAACTATAAACATTTTTTAAGTGTTTGTAGAAGTGCCCAATGATGTAAGTCTCTAAATTATATATGCTTTTGTAAGTTTTTACTTATCAATAATTCCCGATTTACAGAAACTTTGCAGGAACAGTGCAGGGAACTCTCCATATACCCTTCCCCAGGTTCTCAACTGTTCACCTTTTAACACATTTGTCTAGTCATTTTCCATGTATATATAATTTTTTTAAAGATTTTATTTATTCATGACATTGACATTACCAAAGAGTCCAAGACAGAGCAACTGCATCACTGGACATTAATGTTGATTTGGAGGGCAGTATTTTGTAGCTCCAGTTGATGCAAAAGCAGAAGGGGAAGAAAACAAACAGACCCTTTTGCTAACTTCCTATCTGAAGTTAATAGTTTATAGTTCATGTTGAGCTTAACTGCATGTCCTAGTCAGAAAGAGAGAGTAGGAAAGAAGGGAGGGAGGGAGGGAGGGAGGGAGGGAGGGAGGAAGGAAGGAAGGAAGGAAGGAAGGAAGGAAGGAAGGAAGGAAGGAAGGAAGGAAGGACAGCTCAAATGTCACGTCCTTGGGACAATGGCTAAAATTTATTGAGGGCTCATCGCCTTCCAATTCCTATTCTGTGAACTTGACATGAATTACCTCATTTAATCTTCCTGACAGCCCTATCATTTAGGTACTACTGTTTTTCATATTTTATCCCAAGCATCTGAATTCACAGTAATTATGCAGTCAATTACTACACACTGGCCTCAACTGGATGACAGCAATTTAGTTGTTCACCCGAAACTCATGCTCCCTCTTTTCACGAGTGTTGGGTAGCTCCTGATTGACAGCTCTGCAGCCAGACATTTCCTGTGGCCTGTGTCTGTATGGCTGTGCCACTAGTTCTCACCAGTGGAATCAGAGTAGAAGAAATATTTGTTGCTTCCTGCCAGAGGCTTTTAAGAGACAGGATTCTCTACTCTTTCTTTCCTTTTCTGTCAGCTATAGGTGGAGGCTCCAAGGCCTTATTTTTCATATTTTATAGATCAGGAAACAGAAGCAAATCCAGGTGTAGAGACTGTCCGCTTCCCCGCTAGATCTCTCCCCGTCCTGCCTCTAAGGGCCTTCTCCAAAGCCCTCATCTGAAGTCGTCCCCCTAACGCCACCCTAACCCCATCACCCTGTACAATTGCCCAGTTCTGACACCTTCACAGCACTTCTTTTTTAAGGATTGTATTTATTTATTCGTGGTAGACATGGGGGCGGGGGGGGTGGAGAGGCACAGGCACAGGAAGAGGGAGAAGCAGAAGCAGGCTCCATGTAGGGAGTCCGACGTGGGACTCTGGGACTCTGGGACCGATCATGGTCTCCAGGATCACACGCTGGGCTAAAGGTGGCGCTAAACCGCTGAGCCACCTAGGCTGCCCTTCCCAGCACTTCTTTAGCCAAAATCCCCTTGTCCATTTCTTTGTTACTCTATCACAGTGGGTCTTCTCATCAGGACCTGACCAGCAGAGGGACATTGACCTTGCTGTCTTGGTCACCTTGGGGTGCCTTGCTCCTACGGTGGTTCCTGGAGCATAGAAAGCCCTCACAAGTTTTTTATTTTTTATTTTTTTAATGAATGAAAACATATTTTTTTGACAAAGCCCTGGTAATAGCACTCCTTTCAAAAAAGTCAGCCTGGATGAAATGCTTGAGACTTGGATCTTCCTTGGAAGATAGGGTAATGCTTCATGGGGAAGTGTCTGCCAAGGGGTGGGGTGTGGGCCCGTTGTGGGAAGGGCCCCTGTGCCAGGCCTAGAAGCACCAGGGTACCTGGGGCACTAACTTCAGGCCAGAAAGAGGGGGGAATCTCTCTCTGTGGAGGGAGGAGAGGCTAAGGAAGATATAAGTGGGACCCTAGCAAGGAGAGGGTAGGATGCTCATCCTGGACTGACTGATCTTCCTTCCTTCCTTCCTTCCTTCCTTCCTTCCTTCCTTCCTTCCTTCCTTCCTTCCTTCCTTCCTTCCTTCCTTCCTTCCTTCTTTCAAAATATTTTATTTATTTATTTATTCATGAGAGACACAGAGAGAGAGGGAGACACAGGCCGACAGAGAAGCAGGCTCCCCACAGGGAGCCTGATGCGGGACTTGATCCCAGGACTATAGGATCACAACCTCAACCAAAAGCAGATGCTCAACCACTGAGCCACCCAGGTGCCCCCATCCTGGAGTTTCTGGCAAAGTTACAGTTACTGCCCTTGCTGCCAGGGTGAGAACTCCTTTCTTTTTTATTAGTTGAGTTAACAGGTTTCCACTGACTCACACAGTCAAAACAGCCGGTTCCTATGCCAAAGCAAACAGGGACAAGCGGAGGGATGAGGGAAGTTTCTGTCAGTTTGTCAAGCTGTCAGGACAGGACTCCGAATTTAACCCAACATCGGAAACACTGACTAGTGACATTACTGTATTGGATTGAAGGCTGAAAAAAATCAAATGCCAGGTGTGGCAAGCTCACTTTTGGAAAATTTCTATTTCTGGCTCAGGTGCTAACCCTGTGATGTGGTCCTAGTCATGCATGGCTCTCTGCCTGGCAGGGCGGCGCTCTTTCTAGTGACTTCAGTTAGTCCCTGTTCTGCCCCAGCCCTGTGCCGGGACTGAGGCTGAGGCTACGGTGATGAACAGGCCAGATCTGCCTCTCCCCCGTGGACAGAGAATCCGGACTCTGAATAGGTGCCATGTTCCATTACCTTTAGGCACCATTGTGTTAGGCACTGCTAAGAAAGAAAAAAAATGGTAATTCTGTGACACAAATCTCGTATTTAGAATTTTTATTTCATGCTCATTGGAAGAATTTGTTTGTTTGTTTGTTTGTTTGTTTATTTATTTATGAGGAAGCTGGGGGTAGGATCAGAAGGAGAGGGAGAGGGAGACTCTTAAGCAGGCTCCATGCCCAGGACTGAGTGTGACTGGGGGAAGGCTCGATCTCAGAACCCCAAGATCATGACCTGAACTAAAATCAAGAGTCAGACGCTTAACTGACTGAGCCACCCAGGCGCCCCTGGAAAAATTCTTTTGGACCTAATTAAACTGATTTTATATCCTCTTGTGAATATATAAAAGAAAAATTGATGAAAGAAAATAAATTGCTTAAGATATTCCTACAACCTCTTTACAGTCAGAGCCCTCCTCTTCTAAATCCCCCCCTTTTTTTTAAGTATTTTTATACACTCTTTTGTCCTTTGTGCCATCAAGAGTGTGAGCAGTGGAGATTCCTGACAAGAGTCCATCAAAGAACTAAAAGCTGTTGGGGCTCATACGCTGGTTTTTGACTCCTGCTCTGGCAGTGATGCTAAACATGCCTGATCCCCCAGCCTGCCATCTCAGGCCCACCAAGGCCCTGGTTCTCAGGGCTCCGAAGAGTGCACCACTCCTGCCTCTGGAATCTTCCATGCTGCTGATGCCCTTCCAAAAGTTTTGATGTTGGCACATGGCAGGCCAAGGTAACTATTCCACAGCTACTGTCTGGTTTGGCTGACAGTGTTTTTAAGTTACAGCCCTGATTTAAGGGAAGGAAAAATGAGCAAGAATGAGCATCTTTGAATCAGTGAAGTGTGGTTGACTGTAAGGGTGGTGAGCATCACGAAGGAGGAAGTATAGGATGCTGTGAGCACAGATTACCAGGCTCTTCCCTAGTCTATAGTCAGACTTTCCTGGGGCAGGAATCTCCCCAGAGTATGGGAAGGGTCAAGGCAGGAGGAGAAGGCGAGTGTTCTGGAGGAGGGAACAGCCTTTAACAGCCTTTGCAAAGACCCGGTGTTGAGAGACAAGGTAAAGGTTTGAAAGTTCCTTGGTCAGTCCAGAGAGTGGGCTTTTTGGTAGCACTAGAATATGAAATTGCTGCTAGCCACAGAAATTATAAAGCAAAGTTCACCCATGGCCCCACCATTCCACAAATTCCACAGACGATCTATTTTGGTCTTTGTCTGAGCATGTACATGAAGTTTGCAGAGCCGTAATCCTACTGATTATAATCATGGATTCTGCTTCCTCTCTTTTTTTAAATTACAAAATTCAATATTTAGTAACATGTTTCTGTTGCTGTAACATCTTCATAATTGTGCATATTATGTACTATCATCTAAGTGGATATTCTTTAATTTACTTAACCATTCACTTTTGAACATGTGGGTTGTTTTTGAGCTTTTAGCTACTATAAATGATATTACATTGAACATTTGCAGAGGTTGGCAAACTTGAGCCCCGCCTCCAAATCTGGCCTGCCACCTGTTTTTGTAAATAAAGTTTTATTGGAACACAGCCAAACTCGTTCACTTCTGTATATTGCATATGGCTGCTTTTGTACAACGATGGCAGAGCTGAGTAGTTGCAATGGCCCTCAAAGCCTAAAATACTTACTGGTCCTTTATCAAAAAAAATTTGTCAACCCCTGGGAGCACCTGGATGGCTCCATCGGTTAAACGTTGGACTCTTGATTTCCGCTCAGGTCATGATCTCAGGGTCATGAGATTAAGTCTCTCGTGGGACTCTGCACTGGGCACGGTGCCTGCTTAAGATTCTGCCTCCCTCTCCCTCTGCCTCTCCACCCCATCTTGTGCTTGCACTCACTCTCTAGCTCTCACAAAAAAAAAAAAAAAAAAAAAGAAAAGAAAAAAATTTAAAAAACAAAGGATTCACAAAGTCTAAAAGGATAAGTTGGGAAGTTTCTCTATGCCTCTGTTTTGCTACCACCCTTCCCTGGTGATAACATTTTTTCCATAGTTTGCTTATACTCACTCTCGGTATCTTGCTTTTTAAAGTTTTCATTATGGGAAATTTTCAGCATAACCAGGCTGAGAATATTATAATGACCCCACACCTACCTGTCACACAGCTAAAACAATTATCAATACATGGTGGATCTTGTTTCATCTGTATCTCTGATCTGCGTCACAGATTATTTTGGAACAAATCCATATTTCAGTATGCATTCTTCTTTAATAACAAGCACTTATATTATTGTTGTCACAACATAAAAAACTAACAGTAATTCCTTTCCATCAAATATCCAGCCTGTTCAGGGTTCTTCATTTGTGTGTGTGTGTGTGTGTGTTTAAACAATCGGTCTGTTCAAATCAAGATCCAAACAAAAATCATATGTTGTATTTAATTTATAAATGTCTATCAAGTTTTATTTATTGATTGTTTGATTTAATTGAGAGTGCACGTGGGAGGAGGGGGCAGAGGGAGAGAATCTTAAGCAGGCCCCAGGCCTAGCACAGAGCCCAACATGGAACTTGATCTCATGACCCTGAGATCATGACCTGAGCCGAAATCAAGAGTCAGATGCTTTATCGACTGAACCACCCAGGTGCCGCTGTTAAGTTTCTTTGAATCTGTGCATTCCTCTCCATCCTTTTTCCTACAACTTATTTATTGAATAAACAGTCATTCATTCCTGTGTTCATTCCCACTGAGTAGATGTATCTGAGTGCATCCCTATGGTGTCATTATTAACAAGTGCTCCAGTCCTCTATATTTCCTGCAAATTGGCAATTAAATTTAGAGCTTCATCAGATTCAGATTTGTTTGTTGCAAAACCACATCGTAGACGGCGAGGTGTATTTCCATCAGGAGATACCTGATCTCTTGTTATCTCTATTTTCGTGGTGTTAAGATTGATCAGTGGGCTTAGATGTTGTCAGCTTGTTTCCTCCATTTTAAGGTGGCCACCTTGCTTTTTTAGTTACTTTTCACCTTCCTGTTTTACTTTAACAGTATATATTAGAAGTCATCGCATAGGGTTCTATAACACATAATTACTCATTTGCTTCTTTCCTCACTCAATGTCTGCCCCATAATTGCCAATTCAGGCAGGGGACATGTTCAGAGTCTGTTCCAGAACTCTCTCTACCCCTTCAATTCTTATGACGACCTAAGGTTTTCTGGTTCCATTTTAATGATTAACTTTGCGTTGACTTCGAAAGTTTGTACCTGTTTGTTGTTCTTTATAATGATACTTCAACACTACGTTCATAGTTCCTGTTTGGTGCAAATCTCTGCTCTTCCCTTCATGTCTGACATTTCTTACTAAGCCCCCTTCTGTTGCCTTCTTCCTTTAGGAAGATATGAAGTACAGATTACTGAGATAATAAATATTCACATCACACAGGCCATCTACCCCTGAACAGATGTCCAGTTGAAGTCAATATCAATCTCTGTTCCCTGGGGCCAAGGAAAAGGGTGAAGAAAAATAAAAGCCAGGCACTGCAGGAAGAGCCCCCCTGACTGGGAGGAAGAGGGAAGCTGATGAAGTGGTGGTTTCTATAGTTTCTCATTTACACACAGCAAGAGACACTTTCTAGAAAATTGAGTGAAGGAAGAGGTGTTGATAACCCAAAAGTGTTATGATACAGGGCCTACAGATTGTTCACTGTAATAGAATGTTCCATGGACCCCGTGAGGATTTTGTTTTGCACTTAATACACATAGCATGTAATTTGTGCCTGGCACTGTGCTCATCACTTTTCCAATATTACCTCAGATGAGATAACCCTTTAAATGAGGTACTGTTGGCCATTCCCACTTTCCAGGTGGGAAGACAGAGGCTCTGGTAGGGTATGTAGCTTTCCCAGGTCACACAGCTAATAAAATCCCCACTGCTGGAGGACATCTTGAGTAAGTCACCTAACCTCTTTATCCCCCAGTGTCCACATCTGTGAAATGGAGATGTTGGTTTCACCTGGTCCCCAAGCTACTGTGAGGATCCTATATGAGGTATCAGTCTCTGAGGAAATGTTAGTTATTATTCTATCACCTCCTCTCGGTGCCTAGTGAGATCTTTAATCCTTTCTCCAGAAATCAATGGCATCTGTTCATATTTATTAGTCCTATTTTCTACAAAGTCTCTATCCTCTTTTCCCCTTTGCATGTCCTCTTCTTATTTCTAGGAGTCTGTGCTGGTCGTTTTGATGGGAAAGTTAGATTGGCATACATCAGTGTCAGAATGTGGAGAGATGTCACACACCCTCGTTGAGGGTATGTAGGGCTTTTATTTTGCACCTAGCTATCCAGTGTAGAGCATGTGATATGTGCCAGGCTCATATTCTTGACCTTAGAGAGGTGTCAAGGTGATGAAGAAAGAACATAGGTTTGGCTCTTGCCTCTGTCACCTGTCAGCTGAGTAACCCTGAGTAAATCATATCTCTTTTCTTGGTCTCAAATTTCTCTCCTGTGCAGGAAAGTGTTCAAGATCCCCTGTTGTTCTAGTTATGTGTATGGACGTGTGTGCTGGGCCAGAATGTGAATCACGGGGCAAATTCAGAAACGCCTGGGCATTGGTGTGGATGCGCTGTGAGTGTTGGGGCAGTTTCTGGAAGATTTTTCTATCGTTATCAACAAAATTGCAGGGCAGAAAAAAGGTCAAGAGTTCTGACGAAATGCTGTGGAAATGCCTCAGTGAGGTCTTTAGGAAGCGTAGTAAGGGCTGGGGCCTCTGAATTTTTTTCCCATCCCCTAACCTCCCACTCTGTGGTTTGACAGCATCATTGCACCATCTCCTTGCAGATGTCTTTTCTGAGGGGAGGTTTTCGGTAACGGCTTTGCTGAGGTATAATTCACATACCATATCATTTAAGGTGTACAGCTGAGTGGTTTTTAGTATATTCACACACTATGGGCCACCATTACCACCATCAATATCAGAACTTTTAGAAGAGTTCTGTTTCAACAACTGCAGAGAGCCATGTTTCTATCATCACAGTGTGATAGAGAACAGCTATCCAACCCCCCCCCACCAACCCCCACAATGCCCTTGTGCTATCCCTTTGTGGTCAGTCCCTCTCCCCACATTGTAACCCCTCTGCTTTTCCATGTAAATTTTGCAATCAGCTCATCAATATGTACCTGTAAAGTCTGCTGGGATTTGGTTGGGATTTCGCTGAATCCGTTTATCAATCTGGAGAGAATTGGCCTGTTAGTGATGTTGCATCTCCCAGCTCCTAAATAAACTCCATTTGTATAGGACTTCTCTGATTTCTTTTATCATTATTATAATTTCAGCAGGCTCTGAAGTTAGATTTATATAAAATAAATATTTCTTTTTTCTTTTTTTTTGGTGCTACTGTAAATAGTCCAAGTAGCCCTGTGTGCTTCTGATGTTTAATTTCAGTTGTTCATTGCTAATGTATACAAACACATTTGAGTTTTGTATATTGATCTTGCAACCTATGACATTGCTAAGCTCATGTATTAGTTCTTGGATCTTTTTATGGAGATTCTAAGGGATTTTCTACATTGGTTAATCCTACTGTTTGTAAATAAAGAAGTTTTATTTCTTCCTTTTCATTCTATATGTCTTTCATTTCATTTTCTTACCTTAGTGCAGCTTCCAGAAGTATAAAGAATAGGAGGGGTGAGAGATGACAGCCTTTCCTTGTTCCCTATCTGGGGAAAAGCATGCAGTCTCTCATCACAAAGTCTGAGTCTGACGTTAGCTGTAGATTTTTGCATATGTGCCCTTTATTGGGTTAAGGAAGCTCCCTGCTATCATAATTTGCTGGAGGTTTTTATCATGGATAGGTATTGAATTTTGTCATATACTTTGTTGGCATTAATTGATACATTTGGTTTTTCTTCTTTGGTCTATTAATATGATGTATACATTGATTTTCAGATGTTGAACCAGCTATACCTTCCCAGAGTAAAGTTTAGTCATTGTGCATTTATATATTTTTATATATTGTTGGATTTGATATGTTAATATTTTGTTGAGGGTTTTTGGTAGCCTCGAAAGAGTTTATCTATAAGCTTACAAATGATTCAACCCACTTTCAGTTCTTTGAGACGTTCACATAATAGTCTGTGGGCTACTCAGAATTCTTGTCTCTCTTTCCTCTTCCTGTGACTGCTGCTCTTTTTGGCTCTACCTATTTCTCACTTCTACCCACATGTTAAAAAATAAAAGACAAACATGAAATTATCAACTCAATTCAGAAACAGAATTTAGGAAGAAGCATTTGAGCCCAGTAACTAGATTCCAGTTGATATGCCTCACCTTACTGAGACACTAAATGCCCTGCTGCCATGACTGTCCTTGGAAAGCCATGTGTTTGTATTGGATTTATTCATTAGCAGGTGCATCAGGGGGGCTCTGTTTAGGGCACGCCCATTTTGCTTCCTTCAAAGGCTTCCAGGCTGGACAAAAGCAGGGCCTCTTCATGTAGAGTGAAAGGCTCCCTTTGTCATGTTGCCAGGCTGCTTTTGTGGCAGCAGAGAGGATTCATGGTGACCCTGCAGGTCCGGTAAAGGGAAATGCAGGGAGTGGCTGGGTTCCAGCCTTACTAGGTTATTTTTAATAAGTGAAGGCCAAGCAGGGTGGAGAACTCTCTGAAGGGAGCGCTTTGTTTTCACTTGGCACTCGGATGACTCAGATGTGAGAGAGCAAAGGAGAATGCAGACATCCGAGAAGGGCCTATTTGACACCTGCCTTCTGAAATGACTTCCCTGAACCTGGGGACACTGGTCTCAGTAATCATGATCACTGAATAATCAAAGGATCTGGGGACAGGGCACCCAGAGGAGGGAGGCGGAAAGGGCGAGATATCCACACACCCCTTACTCTGGCCTGTTGGAAGGGGGCAATTCATCACGGGCAGCTTTGTGCTCTCTAGGAGCACAGGCAGACAGAGGGCAGGTGGGAGAGGTTCTCTCTGGGGGGGCTGCTCTCCAGAACCAGGTCAGAGAGCACGAGAGGGGACAGCTAATGGCCTGCAGAAGGGGTGAGGCCTGGCAGATTTGTCTTTAATCTGTGATTTCTTATGTGGAAGTAGCAGATGTAATTGCCAGCTCATTTTGAGCACTTTGTCAGCACTCTGAGGAATCTGAGGCAGCTGCCTCCCTACTGAGCTGGCCAGGAGAGTTTCCTGTTGGAACTCAGCAGCTGCATAGGCCTGGTGGTTGGAGGGGGTCTGCATGCAGTCTGGATCCTCGGGGGCCACCTGCTGCACTCCCGTCCCACCCATCCCCTCTGGCTGGTGCTCTGAGACTAATCCTCATCAGCTTTCTCAGACTGACAGCCTCCTCCTAACTGACCCGGGTCTCTTCCCCCCATCTCCAGTCCACCTGTTACTGGATTAACTGAGTTGTCCAAAAATACAGTTCCACCTGTGGTTCTTTGCTCAGTAACCTTCACTCACTCCCCATTGTCCATCAGTCTACTTTCTCAGCCTGGAATCAGATGCCCTGTCCTCCTTGCCAGCTTCATTCCCATCTCGCCCCTTTACACATGCGGGGTTTGCCCCAAATGGACAACTCACCTCATCTCGAATATGCCCTATGCTTTTGCACTCCCAGACCTTCCTTTATCATGCTCCCTCTGCCAGAGTCCCCGTTTTCTCTTCTCTGTATGTTCAAATCCTGCCTCATACAGAGTCCTCACAAGAGCCATGTCTGCTCCTCACAAAGGACATGCCTTACCTTCTTCTTTTCCAAGACCCTTCCTCACAAATTATACCTCCCAGATAGCATTTATCCATTTTCTTTTAAGGTATTTGTGTCTGGGTCTGAAGCTCCTTACTCTTTAGGACACGGCCTGTGTCTAAGCTGTCTTTATATTGTGCTCATCTCCAGGGGACAACACACTGCAGTTAGGAGAATCACTGTTTAAGAACTACTCTATGCTGAGAGCTTCTCAAACATCCCACTTACTCTGACCAACAACCCCTGAAAGGACTTTTACTACCTGACACTTGTTGAGTGTTTACTGGAGATGTTCCAGGCTGTTCTACATGTTTAGCCCAGATTGGCTCGTTTTAATCCTTATATCAACTCTGCATTGTAGATTTTATTATCCCTCTTTTAAAGATGAGGAAACTGAGTACCAGTGTGGTTGACTGGCCCACCAATGATTGTGTTTGCTGAGTGACTGTTGGACCTGTAGACATTGCTAGCCATGCTTTAGTGCTCCCACTTGGCTGTACTTACTCTGATCAGGCACCAGCCTTTGGCCAACACTCAAGACTTTCATCTACACTTCTCACTGGGTACCATACAACGATCATATATTCTTAACAACTGTGGTTTTCCATCAGTGACACATGCTTACAATCCCTTAATGGTTCTTGTATACTTGCCGTGTCATATTTTATCCCAGACTAATTTCTTCTTCCCCGGGCTGGCACTTTTTTGGCATTACACTGCCTGGGTTTTTAATCGAGGCCTCCTACACCCACATTCTCAAATTGGACAGGCACTTACTTCTGGCACCAGGCCCAGGGCAGGGGCGAGATGCCAGGCCTCCTGCTGGGACTGGCCTCACAGCTTCTCCAAATATTTACTTCCCCAGGATAGGTGCCAAAGGATGGAGCAGCAGCATGACTAGTTCCCCTGCATCACGGTTTCCGTAGGACTGTGTTCAGCAAAGTGGAAACCAACGTAGCCTTGTAACCCTTGTGCTGAGCACCGGGCTGGTGACATGGTTGGTCCTTAATAAATAATCACTGAATTAGTAACTTTATTCTTCTTTCCATTTTATTTTATTTTTCAAGACGTATTTATTTTAGAGAGAGAAAGAGAGCGTGTGAGCACAAGCAGGGAGCAGGTGACAGAGAGATAGGGAGAAAGAAACCAAAGCAGACTTCGTGCTGAATGGGGAGCCCAACTCAGGGCTCCGTCCCAGGACCCTGAGATCATGACCTGAGCTACAATCAAGAGTCAGACACTTAACCGACTGAGCTACGCAGGTACCCCCTCGTCCTTCCATTTTAAAAACTAGGGTTGCCTAACTGGGAAGGCAGGGCAGTTCTGCAAACACACTGATGAGTTAGCTTTTGCTGTCTGACAAATAGTCATAAACATTTGGTGGCATGTAGCAGTAAGTGTTTCTTGCTCACATGACTGAGGTCGCCTGGCATGGGCCCTGCTAATCATGAACTAGGCTTGCTTCCAAGTCTGGGGCTTGGCTACTGTCATCTGATGGGGGCTGGGTTCAGCACTGGTCACTGAAGTAACTCAACACTGTCCATATGTCCCCCACCCTCTGGACCCCTCGGGCTGGTCGCATGAGGAAAGAAAAGAGGTGGGAAGATGGTATAATCACAGAGCACATATTGGGCAGTATGAACTCATCAAACCCGAAGCCTACGTGTGCAGCAGCACGTGGAGTGCGCATAGACAAATTTGGCAGTCGGATCTTGTTTCCAAATGAAGCCTTCCTGGGAGGCATCAGTAAATGCTTCCTACAGGCTGGGCTGCTCAGGGGAAGCAGAGTGGGCGGGTCTTTGGCCTCCTACTTCTCCCTCCTGGGTTCTTGGCTGCAGAGGAAGCCCCAAACCAAAAGCTCTCAGTAGTGTTGCACGGCATGACTCTCAGATAGGACAGCTGCCTTTCAACCGAGCCCAGCCCCAGGTCATCTCTGCCGAGGGGACATCTTGAAGCTAGTATCGCAGGTGCGGGTCACAGATGTCGTCTGCCTCTCACCTGGGCCCGTCACTACTGCCCTCTGGACAGATCTCAACTTCCCCGCGTGAAGAATCAAAACACGAAACCCAGAGCGATTCATGTGCTACTTTCAAAACAGACCAAGCAGAGCCTCTTCTGTTTCAGTCCCTGCTCCAACTACCGTGGTTGCCTATCAAGTTGCCCCCAGAGTGTGTCGTATAAAACAACCACTTCTCTGGGATTCTGTGGGCCAGGAATCTGGGCAGGGCTCAGGGGAGAGGGCTTGATTGACGTCGCTCCATAATGACGGGGCCTCCGCTGGGAAGACTGAAGGCTGGGGCTGGAGGGGGCAGATGTCTCACTTTCTCACACATCACAGTTGACACTGGCAGGTGACCAGGGTCCTTAGCTGGAGCTGTTGGCCGGACACCCACACACGGCCTTTCCAGGAGTCTGAGCCTCCCCATAACATGGTAGCAGGGCTCCAGCGGGGAGCGTCCTACGACCGAGAGCCAGAAGGAAGTCATTGGGATCTGTGACCTGGCCTCGGGAGACATGCAGTGTGTTTTTCCACCACATTCTAGGTGGCTGGCAAGGCTGCCAAGTTTGGGGATGGTGAAATAGATTCTGCCTCTTGGTGAGGAACAGCAAGGTTCTGGAAGAGTCTGTGAGACTGAAAGTGTTTCTGTGGCCATTTAAGGGAAACACAGTCGGTGACAGTGCACAGATAGAGCGTTGGGTGCTCTTTTTACACCTCATTACTGAGCCCAAGGGAATCAGAATATCTGGCTGCAGAGAGCTGGGTTAGAGCCTTTCATGCCTGTCATCCCCCATCCCCCAGGCCACTGAGCCCTGGGGAGAGCTTTAAGTTAGGGCTTTGCTGATGAATTCATCTGCTCAGTCTAGCAGCTTGGGAAAAACACAAAAGAGGCAGGAAGCAGCGTACTGTGATTAAGAAGCACATTCTGGAACCAGATGGAAAAACCTGAATCCCACCTCTGTGCATACCGGTCTACGACCTGGGGCAGATGCCTCTTCTGTGCCTCAGTTTCCTCATCTGTGGAATGGGGGCAATAATAGAACTTACCCCCATGCTTAATGAAATTAACCATTCATGGAAATAATTATCATTATCAGTATTATTTCAGTAATTTCTAAAAACTGCTCAGGTCCCAGCAAGGGCTGTAAGCCTTGTCCCTGCCCTCTTCCAGTCCTGGAGAAGATTCTTTAGCAGTCACACTCTTTTATTTTGTTAATCACCTCATCAGGGACCCTCTGAGAAACACTAGCTCCTTCTACCAATAAGGCCATGGCTACACACAGGGGTCTTATCCATTTGATTTTATCCAGTTTTCTAGGTCTTACAATCTTAAAAAAAAAAAAAAAAAAGCATTTAATAGATTTCCTATGTTTTCCCATTTCTGATTTAATACGTTGTGTTGCCTTGGTTCTAAGATCCTATTGACTGGAAGATCCACCCCTGATTTCAGAACCTGGGGGCAGCAGGAGGTAAAGAGCACTAATTTCTTGTGAATTACATTGCAATCTCAGCAGCATCAGAGTGTGTGTGTGTGGGGGGGGGGTTTACAGATTATAATTAAGGAAACACATTACGGTCATTAGAATTTAGAAATATAGGAAAACACAAATGGGAAAATTAGAACCTCTTATGATTAGGTTGAGTGTATAGATTAGCAAGACACTTGTTAGAGCTAGGAGGACACCAGCTGGCCAGTTGGCCTGGAGCATAAATTGGGATTATCCTGAACAAACTAGAGCATCCACACCCCTCACCTAAAACCCTGAGTGACAGTGAGCACTAACCACATGTGAGGGACTTGGCTTCCATTTATTCTCTTGGCATACATGCAAGTGTATTTCCACATCATGACCTTTTTCACTCTGGGACCTTTTTTGTATTTATTACTATGTTGGGAACATCTTTCCAGGTTATTAAAGCAAGAATGCTTAACGTATGTTTGCCAGAATTATGAAAGTAATACATTTCAATACGGATATTTTTAAAAAATACAAAGAAAACAGGGAGTAAAAATCATCCATAATGCCATCACACCAAAATATTCACAGTTAGCATTTTATCAGTGGTAGTATCCTTTAAATATGTTTTCTATAGTTTTATTAGTGTGCTTGGTGTTGGGAAGAATTACAGCTCTGTGCCTGATTTTTTTTCTTAGCTGGTTGGCCATTTTCATTAGTGGGTACAGAGTATTTTATCATGGGATAAACCACAATTTAACCAGTATGCTGTTGAGTATTTACATTTGAAAAATTTTTTCCCACTTTTATAACACTTTGTGTTATAAATAAATAAATCTTGGCTTATATCTGTGAGTGGCTTTTTGTTCTGTTTTGTTTTCTTAAAGATTTTATTTGTTTACTCATGAGAGACACACAGAGAGAGGCAGAGACATGGGCAGAAGGAGAAGCAGGCTCCCCGCAGGATCAACCTCGATGTGAGACTTGATCCCAGGACCCTGGAATTATGACCTGAGCTGAAGGCAGTTGTTCAACCACTGAGCCAGCCAGGTGCCCCTCGGTTTTTGTTTTTTGTTTTTGTTTTTGTTTTGTTTTTTAAATCTGTGAGTGTTTTAGTAGGACAATTTACTAGAGATGATGCTGTTGCATCAAAGGATATGCTTTTTTTTTTTTAAGTGTTCGATAGTTTGGTGTTAAGTCCAGAGGTACCTGTGTTAACTGATTTTTATCCTCACAGTGTCTTCATGAGGTATGCTATCCGATGAGGAACTGAGGTGTGGAGAAAGAAGTGAGGCCACACAGAAAGTAGCACCAGCCATTGAGCTGAGGCAGTTAATTGTACCAAAGTCAGGCTACCTGTCAGAAATAAAATGGGATTTACATAGAATGGAATCAATGGCTGGAGCATCCACTCTCTTCTCGAATCTGTGAAAGGTCATCAGCCTCTCTGGACCTTAAGAACGGCCATTTCTAGAAGCCTGATACTTAATCCAAGGAGGAACAAAGGTGTGGTTCAACTCAATAGGACAAGCACTTGGTGAGTGAGTTCTTTCACCCAGTGGTTCCTTTGTGAGATCCAGGGAGGCCCAGACCCTGCCTGGATCTGCAAAGAAGTTTTATCTTGTGAGAGGTATGAGATCCGGAAGTAAAGATGGTGGATGGGATGGGAGTGAGGTGCTGGACGAGGGAGAGGCCCCTTCAGTCTGGGGCCTCGTGGACAGTATAGAATTGCATGATACGGAAACCACTAGCCACATGCGGCTATTTACATTTAAAACAATTAAAAATAATTAAGAATTCAATTCCTCAGCCACATTTCTTTCTTTCTTTCTTTCTTTCTTTTTTTCTTTCTTTCTTTCTTTCTTTCTTTCTTTCTTTCTTTCAAAGATTTATTTATTTATTCTTTTTTTTTTTTTTAATTTTTTATTTATTTACTTATGATAGTCACAGAGAGAGAGAGAGAGGCAGAGACACAGGAGGAAGGAGAAGCAGGCTCCATGCAGGGAGCCCGACGTGGGACTCGATCCCGGGATTCCAGGATCGCGCCCTGGGCCAAAGGCAGGCGCTAAACCGCTGAGCCACCCAGGGATCCCCATCTTTTTTTTTGTTTTAAGTTTTTAAAAATTTAGTCGAGACAGAAAGAACAGTAGGGAGGGGGAGAGGGAGACGGAGTGAGAGTCTCAGGCAGACTCCATACTGAGCGTGGAACCCACGCAGAGCTGGATCCCATGACCCTGAGATCATGGCGTGAACCGAAACCAAGAAGTTGGTTGCTTAACCCACTGCACCCCCCAGGCACTTCTCACCAGCCACGTTTCCAGTGCTCCATGGCTACTCATGACCACTGCCTACCATGCTACTGAACAGCACAGGTAGAGAATGTTTTCATCATCACAGAAAATCCTGTTGGACATTGCTGTTCTAGAAGCCTGTATGTGGCATCACCTGACCCTGGATCCAACTGGCAGAAGCAGAGACTGCATTGTCAAGAGGACTTAAGGGAGATCCGGGGCCTGTGTGGTGGCCTGGTTCTGGGTGGTGACCGGTGAATAGGGGTGCTCCCTGTGGAGAGTGTGATCTGAGAGGGGCTCGGTCCTGGAGCAAGTGGCCCAGACTAGAGAGAAAGATACCCACCTGTAGGCTGTGCCCTGAGCAGTGACGGATGCCCACCAGCTCCTCCCGAGGCCTGTTCTGAGAGGTGCTGGAGTGACTCCCCGTGTCCTTACAGCAAGCGCCATGACCTGAGTGGGTGGTTTACTAACTGTGGCCTTACGTCTGGCTGCCCTGGAGCACCTGCCCTGCCTTGAGTTTTCCCTTTATTTCCTTATCTCAGTCCTGACCAGGTAAAGGTGCCTCCTAGAGAAGAAGCAAGAATAAACAAACCGGAGTTCAGAGAACTGTCAATCGGGAAAAGGTTTAGGAGTCTGCTTAGCTTTTAGAGAGCAAGTGTCTAGAAGCCAAAGGTGTTGGTAAGATTCAAGCAGAGGAAAGGTTTAAAAAGAATCAAGCTGAGGTGTTATGGGGCAGCTACTTTGCTTGGGAAGGAATGAGTCTCCTCTTAGTGTCAGCTTTTTGCTTCTTTTTCTGCTCGCTAAGGATCTTTGGCTTTTAAAATCACACCATGGGGCAGCCACGGTGGCGCAGCGGTTTAGCGCCGCTTGCAGCCCGGGATGTGATCCTGGAGACCCGGGATCAAGTCCCACATCGGGCTCCCTGCATGGAGCCTGCTTCTCCCTCTGCCTGTGTCTCTGCCTCTCTCTCGCTCTCTCTGAATGAATAAATAAATAAATCTTTAATAAATAAATAAATAAATAAATGAATAAATAAAATCACACCATGCATTTCCAGTCATCTCAAGGTCTTTCTTGGGTATGCCTTCCCCACCCCACTACCAAGTTGATCAAAGCAGCTTGGCTGTTTTTCCAATCAATCCTGGAAAAACAGTGCTCCAGAATGTTCTTTGTATTCTTGGCAGAAGGTGTGCTGTGTACAGCCCACCTTGTACCAAGAACTGTGGAAAGCTGGAGGCTTTCCCCCCCCCGGGACCTACCTGGGACCCACCTGGGGCCTACCTAGTCCCCACCCAGGCCCTGTTCCAACCCAGTGTGCTCGCTTGCCTCAGGCACTCTATACTCTGGTACTTGGGCTGGTGACATCTGTGGGTGCAGAAGCTTATCACTTGGTCTGCCTATGGTTGGAATGTGAACTCTTACACTTTTATTCAGTTATCTGAAGAAACCAAAAACCGTTGTCTACTCTTGGATGAAGCCCCATGGCATCACGCTGCCGGAATTGCTCATAAACTGGAAATATTGCTTTATAGTTTTAAAGATAAAAATAACAACTCCCTAACTCCCCATTTGTGCCTTTATATAACAGCGATGACTGCATATTTCAATTCCTTCCCCCTCCCACCCTTCATTATTAGTTATTTCCCTGATCTTATTGGACATCGTATTTTTAACTTTTTTTTTAAAAGATTTTATTTACTTATTCATGAGAGACACAGAGAGAGAGAGGCAGAGACATAGGCAGAGGGAGAAGCAGGCTCCTCACCTGGAGCCCGATGCAAGACTCCATCCCAGGATCCTGATCCCAGGATCCCCGGATCATGACCTGAGCTTTTTAACTTTATTGGGGAAAATTTCAAACATCTACAAAAGGAGAGAGAATAGCATAATAACTGCTCGAGGATGCCCTCAGCCCTCAGAAACAATTAGCAATTCATGGCCAGTCCTCCTGGGACTGTATCCCTACCCATTCAATCCCCCCATATTATTCTTTAACAGCTTTCATGAGGTGTAATGTACATACCATAAAAGCTTCTGGTTTTACAAGTGCAATTCAATGATTTTTTTAGAGAATAGACAGTTGTGCGGCCACTACCATAATCCAATTTTATGATATTTCCATCACCCTCAAAAGATCCCTTCTGCCCATTTGCTCCCATATTATTGTGAGGCAGACCTTCTATGATGCTTTAATTCCTCCATAAATACTTCCGTGTGTGCCTAAATTGCCGGGCATCCTATTTGCTTGTCGTGGTGGCATCTGCTCAGGCAGCTCCTCTTCTGCTTATGCCTAAAAGCAAAGCCCTACATTCAGTGCTGCCTTACTGTAAGCCCTGGAGAGCCCAAGGGGAAGTGGTTACAGAAAAGAGGCCACACCCCTCCTGCCAGCCACTTTTACCCTAGGAGTGCTGTGGGGAACCCAGCTTCACCCCGGGGTTATCTAAGATCTAAGTTCACCATCAAAGGCCTGTGCACTTGGGGGGCTGCACCCAAGAATTAGACGTGGCCCCCACCTCTGTGCCCAGAGGTCAGCTGTGTGCACACTGAGGAATACAGTGGATGGGGGCACCCTCAACTAGGATATGAACTTACTATAGGTCAGCTTGTCCTAAACCAAAGCATCGCTCTGGCATCATCTACACTGGAACCTGTGCGTGCATATTTTACACAGCTCCTGATGACCCCTTGCTTCTGGTTTTAAAGCCCCTACTCGTTTCAGGCTGCACAGGAGAAGAGTGAATGTCCTGGTCTCACCCCACAGGTAAAGGTGGGACCTCTCCAGAGTGATGCTTTTGCCTTCTCCTTCCCCATCCATCTCACTCCCCTCCCAGGCCTGGGTGAGTGGGAATGGGGCTCCCCCACAGTGTCTGGAACACAGAAAGATCGCAAATTGTACTCAGCCATTTGTTCATTCGAGTATCCACCAAATATCCATGGAGAACCCAGCTACCATTCAGAGCTCCTGGCCGTGGGGAAACAGGTGAATAGTGACTAAAACCCACATCATCATTGGGCTTACTCATGGGGTGACAGCCACAAATAATAATAAGAAATAGGTAAAAATAAACTGCTTGCTAGACAATGCAAAGGCCTCTGAAGCAGGATAATTGAAAAGTAGCACCTACAAATGATAAAATCATTATCTTTTTAGAAAGCAGTATATAGGGGCACCTGGGTGGCTCAGTCAGTTATGCATCTGCCATTGGCTCCGGTCATGAGGTCATGATCTCGGGGTCCTGGGATTGAGCCCCGCATCAGGCTTCCTGCTCAGCGGGGAGTCTGCTTCTCCCTTTCCCTCTGCTACCCGCCCTCCTGCTCTCTGTCTCAAATAAGATTTTTTTAAAAACCGACAAAGTGGTATATATACAGTATGAGCCGATCTTTGAAAAGGAATACATTTGTGCTTTAAACATAATTATGTAGAAAGAAACACTTCAAAAGGCCAGGGGTGGCGGTTATCTCTGAGAAACAGGGTGATAGGTGATTTTTATTTTCTTATATAGTTGCATGAATTAATTTTCTATCATGAACAAGTGTTGATAATTTTGATCTAAGCAGGAGACCTGACTGAAACACCATTTCTAATGGGCCACTTCTGAGTTGGAGTCCCAGAGCCCTGTTTCCAGCAGGAGGGAAACTGAGGCAGAGCAGGACTTTCCTTCAGTCAGGCAGAGTCCCAGGCAGCACTTGGAGCTTGCTTGCAGGGGGGCGGACAAAGGATTCTGCTGAAAACAGAGGCCAGGAGCTGGGACAAGGGCTGTGATGAGAACCAAACCTGTCCTGTAGGCAAAGTAGCACGGAGCAGCATGCCAGGGGCCCAGCTGGCTCCTCTGCCTGGCTGTGTGATATTGAGCAAGTTGCTTAACCGACCTAAAAATATTCTTTTGCAGGGTGGTTTGTATTAATAACAATCTGGGAATGTGACGAATGCCCATCAGTAAAAGATTGTTTAAGGTAGTGGTTCTTGACCAGAGGCAGTTTTGCCCCCGTCCACCCCCTGGGACCATTGCTAACATCTGGTGGCAGTTTTGGTTATCCTACCTAGGGAGCTGCTACTGACATCTCGTGGGTGGAGACCAGGATGCTGCTAACCATCCTACGGGACAGCCCCCACCAAAAAAACTACGCAGCCCCAAATGTCAGTAGCGCTGCAATTGAGAAACATTAGGTCAAATAAAATCAAAGCCAATTCAAAGAAAAGGGTAAATCTGTGCCATAAAAGATCTACAAGATGTGTCGTTAAAAAAAAATGCTTTTTTACAGCTTCATATGTGATTTTTTTATAATACAAGAAAAGAAACTAGCAAATTTGAAAAACCGCTAAATAATCAGTTCTCCCCAGAGGCAACCAGTTTCTTATGTGTCCTTCCAGAAATAGTCCCAGCATGGACAAGCATATTCAGTTTTTAATAAGCTGCAGGTACTTTGCTGCATGGTTAGATTCAGAAACCAGTGCGTTAATTAGCGGGCTGCTCCAGACGTATCCCTGAGGATCCCTGACTTAATGTATTTTAGATTATTCCCCCTCCCTTGTGCTTTCGGTGGCATTTTTATTTTTGGATACAGAACAAAAGTGTGTGCTGGGGCTTAGAAGGGTGGGGAAGGAGCCTGTCCCAAAAGTCTGCTATTGGTGAGCGAGACGGGGACCCAGAGGAAGTAAGCCAGGTGAGAGTTCTCTCGTACGTGGGTGTTCATGAGGTTCCACAAGGGCTGTTCGGTGGTGATGAGCAGTGGAGGCTTTAACAGGGAGGTGGGGGTAAATTTCCTCCCACCCCAGGGCAGAATTCAGCCGAAGTTAGAAGCATATCAAATTCCTCTTCCTGCCTGCCCACAACCAAGCAAAGTCACTTAAGCATCTACAAGCACACTTTGGAATCACGGACTCACCCCATCCTGACTCTTTGAACAAGCCTGGCTTTCATCTCCTGGGCTTTTCCAGAAAAGCCTCTTAGAGTTGGGTCTGAGACCTTTTGATGTTGGCTTTCATCAGCTACTTCTCTTTCTCCTACCTGTCTCCCTCACTGAAACATTATTCCAAGGTCAGGATAAGAAAAAAAAAAAACCACAAAAAAAAAAAAAAAAAAACCCACAAAAAAAACACGAGACGGTGGGGTTGGGTGACCTGCCTGCATCCAGCCCGGGGTTCTTGAAACGTAAGGTATCTGGTGCCATCTTCAGCTAGACGCAGGCATGCTCAGCAGACCAGACATGGCAGGACATGGGAAGATCAAGCCTGCTTGCAGGAATGTTCCAGGGCACAGACTGCAGGCAGCAGGTGATTTCTTCCCTGAGGGACACCCACCCAGGCTGAGAACCCGGCACCTGGCTGTAAAGACCAGGATGTTTCAGTTGCAGAGTTTTGGTGGGAGGTGGGGTAGATCTGTATCTCTCAGGTGATGTCAGCCTGCTTCCTCTTCCTCTGTGAGATTTAAACCCACTGCTGCTTTCACAAAAACCATCCCTTCTCTCTGGTAAGAATTCTGATAGAATGAAGTCAGAAACGACACAGTTTGAGGGAGAAAGAGGGTGACTTCAATCTGAGATGATTCCAGTGATTCTGAGCAGCGACACAGCTGGCGTGTGAGACCCTGGCTTTGCATGGAGGATGCTTACAACATTACTTTTAAATGCCTGGATGCTCGTGTTAGATATTTTATTTGCAACTTTCATAGCAGTTCTATAAATGTAAAAGAACAAATCTTTATGAGGGGAGCTAGAGGGCATCCCGAGAAACAAGTTAGTCCTTTGGATAGTATCACATTTAGTTCTTCAGAAACCTCTCAGCCTTCCTCACTCAGCCCTGAAGTCAGAACTCCTGCAGTGTGTCTGAATTCTGCTGTGTTTTTGATTTGCTTTTCTAACGGAAACAAGAAGAGATCTGAGGAGGCTGTGGTTGGGGCCTGAGAGAATCAATACCTCAGGGCCTTTTCTCCACGGTGGTCTTGCTTGCTCATCCTTTGGCTTCACCCTTCCAGCTGTCCCCAGAGTATTGATCTAGATGAGTCAGGGGTCTCCAGCATTTGTAGAGGTTACCTGCTGGCCTTAGAAGAGTTCTGAAAAGTTTGTTAATTAAATTTGTTTTGTTTTGTTTTAAGTGTGCTGCCTAAGATGCTGGCCATGTAAAGTAAGAATGAATGAATGATTGGACAAAAAGGAAGCTTTTAGTTGCATGCATTAGGATATACCATCTGTAGTCTAAATGAGAGTTTCCAAAAGTGGGATTCCTGGAAGAAGAGCACATGATAGGCAGCCTTAGGCCAATTGAACAGAATTCAGGAAGTCTTATTTCACAAGAATGTTTTCCCAGAGAGGTCTGAGATGGTTTGTGGTAAAACAGTAACATACTTCCTGCTGCAAGGTCCTCAGCCCTGGCAGCTCAGAGGGGAAGACCTGCAAGGGACCCTTTTGTTCAGTGGGGAACTCCCACAACCTCTGTGTCACCATGAGAAAGAGGTGACTCTGTCACAGATGAAGAATCGTACAAATTATTCTAATGTTTGCATTAAATTAGGCACAGATTTGCTTGTCCTCCTAGGTGTGGCATTGCATAATCCTGAATGCTCTGCATTGTAAGGCAGGTCTTGGTGCCCCAATGCGGAAGGGGTCCCCGCGAGGTGGGGAGACCCATAGACCTGAAGCCTGCCTGTGGGGACTCCGAATCAGCAAAGCCCTGGCGACCGTGCACTGTCCAGAGTGAAGCAAAGCTCCCCCTCGGAGCTTTAAAGCAACCTCAAGGCATGAATCATTCTATTACCAAGGCTGACTGGCTTGAGAGGAACTGAAAAAATGAAAATACTCATGTTGCTCATTAGCAAAGGGGAATATGCAAATGTCAAGGGTCCCTTTGTGTCAGAGTCACTCTGCCGCTTGGGTTTGGCAAGCAGAGCACTCCTCATGCCAGCCTTCATCTTCATGCCAGGTTCTCTTCTAGCCCTTGTGCCTGTTCTGAAGAGTTTGAAGGACTGCTAGGAATGAAGGGCTTGAGAAATCAGAGCATTTTTCACACTGACCCCTTTTTTATTGTATCGTATTATATTTTACTCTATTTTATTTAATTTTAAGATTTTATTTATTCATAAGAGACACAAGCAGAGGGAGAAGCAGGCTCCTTTGTGGGGAGCCCAATGTGGGACTTGATCCCAGGACCCCAGGATCATGGCCTGAGCCAAAGGCAGACGCTCAACTGCTGAGCCATCCAGGTGCCCCTCACACTGACCTCTTTAACCAGTGTTAGATCCATTTTGTGATTTAATGCTCGCTATGGACTCACATTCTCTGCAGCAGGTTTCTCCATGACAGCACAGTAATATAGGCCACATTTGAGATCAGATAGTTTGTTGTGGGGGCCATCCTGTGGTTTGTGAGGTGTTCAGTGGCACCCCTGACCTCTAACCACTGAATGTCCACAGCACCCTCCCATAGTGGTGATGACCCAACCAGACATAGCCAAGTGTCCCATAGGACACAAAACCTCTCTCTCTCTCACACACACACACACACACACACAGCCTTTGTTCACTGTTCTATAGGAAAGAAGCAGTAAAAAATCATCTTTGTCCTAAAATAGTTGTACTTTTAAAATAGATCCTAAGCTTTCACAGATATTTCACACCTGTGTGTTCGTGGTTTGTTCCCTATGTGGAGCGAATAAGATTTTATTCTTTTTGAGTGGCTTTCACAAAAACTCAGAATCTTCTCTCTCCTCTTCCAGTCTGCTCTCCCAAGGTATTCATATGTTGCTAATAATTTACTTGAACTCTTTTTTTTAAAAAAAGACTTTATTTATTCATGATAGAGAGAGAGAGAGAGAGAGAGAGAGAGGCAGAGACACAGGCAGAGGGAGAAGCAGTCTCTATGCCGGGAGCCCGACGCGGGACTCGATCCTGGGACCCCAGGATCACACCCTGGGCCAAAGGCAGGTGCTAAACTGCTGAGCCACCCAGGGAATCCCTTTACCTGAACTCTTAATTCATTAATAGATCATTAGTTTATTAATCCTCTACATTGGTTCGTTTGCAGCAATATGCTTAGCGAGCTCTACCACCTAGTGGTGAGCAAGCACCGCCTTGTATAACCAGGATTCCTAAATATTTCATAACATACCCACCTTCCTCAGCTTGTCTCTGATGAGGGCTAACATTCTTGGAAGGCAAAACTGCACCTGACATGGAGTAACAGACCTAGGAGTCAGATAGACTTGGGTATAGAATCCCACCTCCATTGCTATGAGCTGGTAGCCTTGGACTAATTATTGAACTGGTGTACCTCAGTTTCCCAATGTGAATATAGAGGTGATGGCCTCTCCAGATTTCTGTGAGGCCTCAAGGAGATCATGCACATGAGGCATCAGTAAATGGCAACTTACTGTCTGCCAGCTGGGAAGTTGTGAACATAAGAGTTGCCATCTTTGTGGGTCAAAAAAACCGTCAACTGTTAGCTACTTTTTACAGTTCAACCTAATAAGTAAATAAATGGAATGATTCTGCTTGGTTATTCTCCTGCATTCCTGCCCCCTCTCTGAGGAGCCATCCTGCTGGCACAACACACTTCAGAGGACAAAGCCACTGGCTGCCGGTCCGTAGCTTTTACAACTCATGTGTGTTTTAAAAGCTGACGCAATGGGAAATTGCACTTTTCCAGCCTTGCGGCCAGTTTGTGAGGAAATCACCTGGAATGCAGCAGTTCCTCGGTTTTCTTTTTAAAGACTTTATTTATTTATTCATAAGAGGCACAGAGAGAGAGGCAGAGACATAGAGGGAGAAGCAGGTTCCCTGCGGGGAGCCTAATGTGGGACTGGATCCCAGGACCCTGGGATCACACCCTGAGCGGAAGGCAGATGCTCAACTACTGAGCCACCCAGGTGCCCCAGTTCCTCACTTTTCTTGGTCGTTTGTTCTCTGGGGATCCGTCATGGGTTGGCCTTTGCCTGATGTCTCTGTATTTCTGTCCTAGATCACTCTGCTGATCGCCTTCATCTGCGTGAATCGTTCTATGTGGACCAGCTATGCCTACAGCTACTTTGAAGTGGTCACCATTTGCAACTTGATAATGATCCTCGTCTTTTACCTGGTGCACCTCTTCCGCCTCTACCGCATGCTCACCTGCATCAGCTGGCCCCTGTCGGTAAGAGGGTGGCCTGGGTGGGCACGCAGAAGTCAGCACATGAGCCAGGGCGCTGAGCCACGACAGAGTCCTCCTCATCTGCTCCTCCCCCATAGTCCTCTCCTCCTTCAGCATCTCTTCCTGCTGCAGCCCCGAGCTGCTTCTTGCTGCTTATGTCCTGCTGGGTTCTAAAGCTCATCTTCTGGCAACAAGAAAGCTGTGTGGGTGTTTTCCCAAGGGACAGAAAATGGACAGTGTGTGTATGAGGTGGGAGGAGGAAGCTGATCAAGGTGATGGGTATCTATACTGTTGTGATGAGACCTGTCATCTAAAAGGGAGTGGCAGGGTCTGAGAAAAGATTTCAGAAGTTTCCAGGATTTTTTTCTTCCCACTTTTATTTATTTCAAAGGTCGATTGACATATAATTCACAAGCCATACAATTGCCCATTTAAAGTGTACAATTCGGGATCCCTGGGTGGTGCAGCGGTTTGGCGCCTGCCTTTGGCCCAGGGTGCGATCCTGGAGACCCGGGATCGAGTCCCACGTCGGGCTCCCGGTACATGGAGCCTGCTTCTCCCTCTGCCTGTGTCTCTGCCTCTCTCTCTCTCTCTCTCTCTGTGTGACTATCATAGATAAATAAAAAATAAAATAAAATAAAAAATAAAGTGTACAATTTAATGGATTTTACTATATTCCCAGAGTGGTGCGAAAATCACCACAGTTTATTTTATTTTATTTTATTTTATTTTATTTTATTTTATTTTATTTTTTATTTTTTATTTTTTATTTTTTATTTTTTTTTACCACAGTTGATTTTAGACCTCAAAAAGAAACCCCATCTCCTTTACCTATTACCTCCCACCTTTCATCCTCTCCAGCCTGAAAACAACCGCTAATCTACTTCCTGTCTTGTGGATTTTCCATTCTAGATATTTCCTGTAAATGGAATCAAATGTGTGGTCTCCTGTGACTGGTTTCTTTGACTTAGCAGAGTGCTTTCATGGTTTATGAGCTGGTTTATCTGTGTCATAGCATGGGTCAGGTCCTTCATTTTTTTTTAATAACCAAGTGATAGTCCATTGAAAGGATAAACCATGTTTCGTTTATTCGTTCATCATTGATGGTCTTCATCATTGATGGTCTTCATCATTGATGGACATTTGGGTTGTTTCCATCTTTTGGCTATTATGAATGATGCTGCTCTGAACACTCATGTACAGTTTTTTGGTGTGGACAGGTTTTCATTTTGCTTGAGAATATACCTGAGAATGGAATTAGGGGGGTCCCATGGTAGCTATGTTTCATTGTTCGAAGAACTGCCAGATTTTTTTCCAAAATGGCTGCCCCAGTTTACATTCCCATTGGCAGTGTATATGGGTTCCAGTGTCTCCACATCCTTCTCAACACTCATTATTTTCTGACTTTATGATCTTAGTCTATCTAGTGAGTATGGAGTGGTATCTCATTTCTCTGATGACCATTGATGTCAGTCGTCTTTTGATGAGCTTTTTGGCCATTCTCTATTTTCTTTAGAGAAAAGTCTATTCAGACTCTTTGCCCATTTTTGGATTAGGTTGTAATTTTATTACTCAATTCTCAGAATCCTTTGTATATTTTAGTTACAAGCCCCTTACCAGATACATGGTTGGCAAATATTTTCTCCCATCCTGTTGGTGGTTTCCACTTTCTTGACAGTGTTCGTTAAAGCACAAGTTTTTGGGCAGCCCCGGTGGCTCAGAGGTTTAGCGCCACCTTCAGCCAGGGGCGTGATCCTGGAGACCCGGGATCGAGTCCCACATCAGGCTCCCTGCATGGAGCCTGCTTCTCTCTCTGCCTCTTTCTCTCTCTCTCTGTGTCTCTCATCAATCAATAAATAAAATCTTAAAAAAAAGAAAAAACACAAGTTTTTAATTTTGAGGAGATGTAATTTAACTACTTTTCTTTTTTTGGTATAAAAAAGTGTTTTTGGTGTAAAAGCCATTACCAAATCCAAGATCATGAAGGTTTGCCTCTATGTTTTCTTCTAAGGAGTTTCACAGTTTCAGCTCTTACACTTAGAAATCCAGACTATTTTGAATTTATTTTTGCATCTAGTGTGAGGTAAGGATGCAACTTCATTCTTTTGCATGTAAATATCCAGTTGTCGCAGCACCATCTGTTGGGAAGACCATTCTTTCCTCATTGAATTGTCTTGGCATCCTTGCTGAAAATTAGTTGCCCATAAACACATGGGTTAATATCTGGACTCTCAATTGCATTGATCTTACCACATTGTCTTGATTGCTGTAGATTTGTAGCCAGTTTTGAAATTAGGAATTTTTTTCAGGATTGTTTTGGATTTTTGCACTTCCATATGAATTTTAGAATCAGCTTTTTAGTTTCTACAAAGAAGTCAGCTGGGAATCTAATACAAACATCTATAGATCAATTTGGAGAGTACTGCCATCTTAACCATATTAAGTCTTGTGGCCAAGGACGATGAAGGGCTTTCCCACTTATTTAGAACTTTTTTTTTTAATTTTTTTTAATTTTTTTTATGATAGTCACACAGAGATAGAGAGAGAGAGAAAGAGAGAGAGAGAGGCAGAGACACAGGCAGAGGGAGAAGCAGACTCCATGCACCGGGAGCCCGACGTGGGATTCGATCTCGGGTCTCCAGGATCGCGCCCTGGGCCAAAGGCAGGCGCCAAACCGCTGTGCCACCCAGGGATCCCTATTTAGAACTTTAATTTATTTCGACAATGTTTTATAGTTTCCAGAGTGTAAGTTTTGTGCTTTTTTTGTAGAGGGGAGCTTAAATTTGTTCTGAAGTATCTCACTCTTTTTGATGATATTTCAAATGTAATAATTTTCTTAATTTTGTTTTGGGAGTGTTCATTGCAAGTAGATAGAAATACAGGAGATTTTTGCATATTGATCTTGTATCCTTAATCTGCTAAACTCATTTTATTTATTTACTTAGTTTTTTTGTGAATTCATTTTAGATCTAACAGATCATTAATGAATTCTTTAGGATTTAATTTTTCTTTTGAAAAACTTTATTTATTTATTTATTTATGAGAAAGGCAGAGACATAGGCAGAGGGAGAAGCAGGCTCCCTGCAGGGAGCCCGCTGCAGGACTCATTCCAGGATCCTGGGATCACGACGTAAGCCAAAGGGAAACACTCAACCACTGAGCCACCCGGGTGCTCTTCCTTAGGAACTTGTATACAAGATTATGCCATCTATGAATAGAGATAGTTTTATATTCCTTTCCAGCCAGGATGCCTTTTATTTCATTTTCTTATTGCAAGAAATTAGTTGAATATTGAAGTGGCAAGACCACACATCATTATCTTTTTCCTGATCTTTCATCATTAAATGTGGTGTTAGCTGTGGGTTTTTGTCGAAGCCATTTATCAGATTGAAGAAGTTAATTTCTGGTCCTACTCTGTTGAATGTTTTTGTCATAAAAAGGTGTTAGATTTTGTCAAATGCTTTTTATCTGAGATAATTGAGATAGTCATGTGAGTTTTTCCCTTAATAATCTATTAATATGGTGTATTATATTGATTTTCATATGTGGAACTAACATTTGCATCCCTGGGATAAATTCTGTTTGGTCATGATATATCTTTCAGTTTTTATGTAGCTGGATTTGGTTTGCTCGTATATTGTTGAGAATTTTTATATTTGTACTCATAAGAGATACTGGTCTGTAGTTTTCTTGTGACATCTTTGTCTGGTTTTGTTATCAGGGTAATACTGATCTCATAGAGTAATTTGGGAAGTGTTACCACCTCTTAAATTTTTTAGAAGAGTTCGTGAAGAATTGGTGTTAATTCTTTAAATGTTTGGTATAATTTTGCAATGAAGGCATCTGAGCCTGGGTTTTTACTGTGGGTAACTTATTAGTAACTCAAACTTGTTATAGATCTGTTCTGATTGTATTTTTCTGCCTGAGTCATTTTCAGTGGTATGTCTTTACAGAAATACGTCCATTTCATCTAAGTTTTCTAATTCACTGGCATATAATTGTTCATGGTATTCCTTTAAAATCTTTTTTACTTCTATAAGATCCATAGTGATGTCCCGTTTTTCATTTCTGATTCTGTTCATTTGAATCTGGTCATCTTTTCTCTCTCTTTCTTTTTTATCAGTCTAGCTAAAGGTTTGACTATTTTGTTGGTCTTTTTAAAGAACCAGTGTTGGTTTCATTAATTTTTCCTATTGTTCTTCTGTTCCCTGTGTCATTAATTTCTGCTTCAATCTTTTTTTCCTTCTTTTTCCTTGATTTAGGTTTAGTTTGCTCTTCTTTTTCCAGTGTCTTAAGGTGAAGATTAGGCTATTAATTTGAACTCTTTCTTCCTTTTTAATTTAGATATGTGCGTCTGTAAATTTCTTTCTGAGCACTGCTTTAGTTACATCCCATAATTTTAGTATATTATATCTTCATTTTCACTCATCTCCAAGTACTCTCTAATTTACTTTGTGATTCTGCCTTTGATTGACCCATTAATTGGGAATGTGTTAATTTCTACATATTTGTGGGTTTCCTAAAATTCTTTCTGCTATTGCTTTCTAATCCTATTCTGTTGGAGTTGAAGAACATACTTTATATTATTTTGGTCCTTCACATTTATTGAGGTTTGTTTTATTTTATTTTTTTTTTTAATTTTTTATTGGTGTTCAATTTACTAACATACAGAATAACCCCCAGTGCCCGTCACCCATTCACTCCCACCCCCCGCCCTCCTCCCCTTCTACCACCCCTAGTTCGTTTCCCAGAGTTAGCAGTCTTTACGTTCTGTCTCCCTTTCTGATATTTCCCACACATTTCTTCTCCCTTCCCTTATATTCCCTTTCACTATTATTTATATTCCCCAAATGAATGAGAACATATAATGTTTGTCCTTCTCCGACTGACTTACTTCACTCAGCTGAGGTTTGTTTTATAGTTTAACATATGAGTGTCTCCTGGAAAATATTTTATGTGCATTTTAGAAGAATGTATATTCTGTTGTTGGGTAGAGTGTTTTATAGATGTCTGTTATGTCTAGTTTTCTTATAGTATTGAGTCTTCTATTTCCTGTTGGTCTCCTCCCTAGTTGTTCTACACATTATTGAAAGTGGGGTATTGAAGCCTCCAACTGTTTATTATTTTTGAATTACCTATTTCTCCCTTCATTCGTTTGAGTTTTCACTTCTTGTATTTTGTTGCTTTGCTATTAGGTGGATACATGTTTATATTCTTGCTTCCTGATGGACTGATGTTTTCATCATTATAAAATGTTCCTCTTTATCTCTGGTAACATTTTTTTTGTTTTAACATCTGTGTTGTCGGATACTGGTATAACCACTTCAGTTTTCTTTTGGTTGCTGTTTAAATGACGTATCTTTTTCTTTTTCTACTTTTAATCAATTTGTATCTTTGAATATAACGTGTTTTTCCAATAGACAGCATATAGTTGGTTTTTTGTTAAAGTAGGCTCCATACTAGGGCCCAACATGGGGCTTGAACTCACAACCCTGAGATCAAGATCCAAACTGAAACCGAGTCAAATGCTTAAGCAACTGAGCAACCGAGGCACCCGTTTTGTTTTTTTTTTTAAGATTTTATTTATTTATTCATGAGAGACACACAGAGAGAGAGAGGCAGAGACACAGAGACACAGGCAGAGGGAGAAGCAGGCTCCATGCAGGGAGCCCGTTGTGGGACTGGATCCCTGGTCCCCAGGATCAGGCCCTGGGCCGAAGGCGGCGCGCCAATCCACTGAGCCACCCGGGCTGCCCGGTTTTGTTTTGTTTTGTTTTGTTTTAATCTAGTCTGACAACCTCTGCTTCTTGATTGGATTGTTTAAGTATTCACATTTAATGTCATTACCCATTTTGTTATTTTGAGAGACATTTCTTTTGGCCCCTTTCCAAGTTATAGCACCTTTCTACTTCTGCGAACAAGTTCCTCTGATATGATGCTGATAATGAACGTGAAAAGGAGAGATAAAGGCTGGGGCAGGAATGGGGGTGGGTAGAGAGCAGAGTGCCTGTTGGAGGTGTAAGCCCAGCCCCACATTATTGGTGGGGTACTCTCGAGGCACTTTCCATTTAGGACTCTCTCAAGTCCATTTTCTCTATCCCTTGTCATATTCCTTTCTTCGAGGGTGAGAATCTTGGAGGTAGGGAACTTCAGTTACTAATCTGCTCTTCAGTCAAAATCTCTGTGGTCTACCTTCTGATATTCCTTTCTAGTCACTAAAGGAGAAATTGGGGTCTTTGATTTTGCACAGTTTTCAGAAGAGCTGCAGCTTAAAAGTGGAATGCTTTTCCAAAATTTAATAGGTGCCTGCCCTGGTGGGCAGAACTTACTTCACGAAGGACTAATTTCTAAATTCTCATTGAAGACAACTAAAAATGAATACACTCTGCATCCAGAGAGAGTACTCTCCTGTCCCTAAGCGCCAGTTCTCCTCTGATCTGGTGTTTAATGGGGAGGAAGAAAAATGAGGTGGAAGCCTTACCCTGCTGCTGACAGAAGTTCAGCCTCATTCAGGGCCTGCAGAGATGCCATTTTAAGCCTGGAGGGTGAATGGGGTGGAGATCATGGAAGCCGGGTGAGGCTGCCCTGCAAGCAAATGCCTCAGCAGAGTGTGGTCTGGGCAGAGTGTGGCCTGAGGGAAGATGAATGAGGACAAAGCTAAGAGGCTTATTAGGTGCCAGAGAGTCAGTTCCCCCCACCTCCACATGGACTTCACAGAAGGCCCCTGACCTCACTCTAAGCTCTGACTCCAGCTCTGACAGGGCCAGCACCTCAGGTCCACACCAAAAACGGTTCACAGAGTAAGCAGGAACTCTAGGCAGCCACCAAAGCCAGCACACTTAACCTAGAACTTTCTCTGAAGCAGAAGTAAGAGAGACACACATGTCTTTCAGGGGCTTTGCTTCTCAGAACTGGAGCTTCCTTTAAACTCTTCAGCCTGGGAGTTGTGAGAAGCTGTTTGCTTTTCAGTAGCTTTGGCCGGAGGTCAGAATACTGTCTACAAATTGCCCTCAGGAGTGGAGCGGTCCTTAGTGGATGTCTCTCCTCACATGACAAGTGTCCTTTCTCTTTGTTGCCTCTCTGGCTGCCTGCCCAGCTCCTCTTCTGTCTTGCGGGGTAGCTCCCTTCCCCTCTGTTCCTCTCTTCTGTGCCTGGTTGCCTCTGAGAACCAGGAGTGGACCTCCTGACTCACTGCTTTGCTTTTCTGTTTTTGTCCCCAGGAACTTCTGCATTATTTAATCGGTACCCTGCTCCTCCTAATCGCCTCCATTGTGGCAGCCTCCAAGAGTTACAGCCAGAGTGGACTAGTAGCTGGAGCGGTGAGGATGGTCTGGGGAACCTTCATGAATGAATTCACTTCTAGCACATTTTCTTCTGACGGGCGTCAAGGGGATTGTTTCCTGGGGCCTGCCTTTTCCAGAAAAGTGCCTATCAGTACCCACCTTGATCCAGCCAACAGCAGTCTCCAGAGAGCTGAACTTGGGCCTACAGCACAGGGTCTCCACAGGTGGATGGTCAAGGCTCCTGGCACTCTCAGAGGGCTCCAGAGGCCCAGCCCTTTCTCAAACAGCCACTCCTTACACCAGGGGCCGTCGGTGTGAATGCACATGTCCCTTTATACATGCCATTTGTTGGTGGCTGCCTCTGCGCTATGCAGGCAAAGATCCCGAGGCCTCTTTTGAGTCCGGGGATCCGTGATCTGAGGTCCAGGGATCTGAGCACATGATCAGTTAGTGATACCTGTCATGGGTCTTAGCTTTGCTGGTCCTGATTTACAACGGTATTCAGGCCAGGAGACAACACTCCTAAACCTTTCAAAGGTGAAAACTGATTCATCTGATAGCCTGAATAGAAGCATGGGAATGTGTAAAAACATAGTGCTGTGGGCGCAGTCTGTGTTTCCCACACATATACAAACATGACACATGGGTTTCTATGCATATGTATTTATTATTTTTAAAAGACTTATAGATTCCTGCCATCTGATTTCTGATTTTGCTAATTGCTTACAGTTCGGTGGCCTATGGGCCAGTACTGATTTGCCTCACTAATAAGCAGATGAGATTTTTTTTTAAGATTTTATTTATTCATGAGACACAGAGAGAGAGGCAGAGAGACAGGCAAAGGGAGAAGCAGGCTCCTTGCAGGGAGCCCGATGCAGGACTCGATCCCTGGACTGGAATTACACTCTGAGCCAAAGGTAGAGGCTCAAACCACTGAGCCACCCAGGCATCCCCAGATGAGATTTCTTAAATGAGTTTTTTGTTTTGTTTTCTTTTGTTTTTTAAAGAAGAAGAGAGTGCATGTGCAAGGGCGGGGGCGGGGCAGAGAGAGAATCTTAAGTGTGCTCTGTGCCAGCATAGGGTTCTATCTCACAACGTGGAGATCATGACCTGAGCCAAAATCAAGAGTCGGATGCTTAACCGAGTCACCCAGACACCTTGATTTTTTTAAATTTTATTTATTTATTCATGAGAGACAGAGAGAGAGAGAGAGAGAGAGAGGGAGGCAGAGACACAGGCAGAGGGAGAAGCAGGCTCCATGCAGGGAGCCCAATGTGGGACTCAATCCCGGGTCTCCAGGATCACACCCTGGACTGAAGGTGGCGCCACCTGAGCCACCCAGGCAGCCCTTGATTTTTTTTTTTTTTTTAATGAGTTTTAAGAAAAGCTCTAGGAGACAGTCACTCTTTCATTTATACATTAGCAGAATTCTCCAGACTTTGGGTTGGGAGTGGGTTAGTGCCTGGAATTCCATTGAGGGGTGGGGTCTGTCCTCCAAAGGTGGGCATGGGGCAGCACATCGCTACAGAAGGGCGGCCAAGCCTCTGAACACTCATGGGCCTTAAGTGCCTCCTGCAGCCACCTCCCTACCCCTTGCAGTCCCCAAGAAGTGGGGTAGGTGCCACCTACAGGTTACTACCTGCCCAACTACAGGCAGGCTGGTGGTGGAGACACTGAGGAAACTGGCACCCATTGTGTGTCAGGACCACATGGGGAGGTTCCCACTGGGTTTTATGATTCAGATTGCACATCACCTGGAATCCAAATAAGCCCCACTCATCATATACCATCTTGGTGCCTCGGCCAAGGGGGAGCCAGAAGAAATAAAAAGATATGGCCCTTGCATATGAGGAAATGGCAGCCTGGTTTAGGAGTTAAGGCCAAGGCACATGAAACAATTAGCAAATGAGGCATTGTCGTCCAGAAGAGCATTATGTAGATATAATAAACTGTTCAATTATGCAGGGCAGACAGTTGGAGACCGGGATGGTATATAATGTGCTAATTGTGCAGAACAGACAATGAGGGGCAGGGACAGGCTCCAATAGGCTAATTATGTGGTGCAGACAATTGGTACAAAAGGAGCCAAGGAAAGCGACCTGGGGGAGAGGGAGGTGGCTTTTGTAATCCAGCGGGGGCTTGAACAGCAAACCAAACCCTGGAAATCATGCCCTTGTCTGGCAGCTCCTGGGCTGTTCCTACTGCTCATCAGCCTGTAGCCGTGTCCCGAACATGAGGCCATGTGCGAGTCCAGGAACACCTGGGCAAAACTAGAGCAGGGCCCAGGGCCCAGATCCCATGCCCAGCCCTCGCTGGTCCTGTGGCCCTGGGCAAACTGGTTGACTCACTGTCCCTCCATTTCCTTAGCTGCCAGATGAGGGAGACGGGAGGAGCTCGGCAGCACTCACCTAGCAGAGTGATGGGAATTGAAAGGATCAGCACACCTAACGGGCTTAGAACTCAGACAGGCACGTCAAGGTGGTCAATGAGTTATAGCTACTAAAGCTTCAGGCTTGGAAGTTCCAGACAGACACCGAAGTGTGTGTCTGCTTCTCTCTAACCATCGGATGAGCCTCACATGAGGTCCTATTCTTCTCGGGATGCCCTGTCCCTTATCTTTAAATGAAGCTAGACTGGGCTGGGTCAGCTTTCCCAGGTCAGCGAGGTCAGCCACGTGGGCACCGGGTGGAGCCTCAGAAAGGAAGGAGCTACCTTAACTGATTTTAGTCTAAGATTGTTTAAATATGTGCAAACATAACACTGTCAGCAAGGTCTTGGCTTCTAGCTCTCACACAGCTGTGGAGCGAGGTGGAACAGAAAGCCATTATGAATGAAACGCAACGCTGTCATACCAGTAAAAGCCATCTGAACATTAGGAATTCAAAGACTCAAATTAAAATGCGTAATTCCACCTTTTCCTCTGTCATTAGCCCCAGTAATTGTTTTGCACAGTGCCTTGGCCTCAGGTCAGTTGGTAAATATGAACCCGAATGTGGGCCCTGGAGTTCCCCAGAGTGAGGAGGGCCAAGAGGTGGAGCCCAGAGCCCCAGGGCCAGGCCTGAACCAAGGCCCTGTGGGAGGAACCGAGGGAACAGGTCCTTATCCCTGCACCTGAGGAGGTGGTCAGGTCACTCCATCCCCCAGGCTCCCTCCAGGCCACAGCTGGTACAGGAACTAAAGGACTGCCTGAGTTATTGGCCCTTGGCCTGGGAACCTCCTTTCCTCTCTCTCCTGTGCAGATCTTCGGTTTCGTGGCCACCTTCCTCTGCCTGGCGAGCATCTGGATGTCCTACAAGATCTCGTGTGTGACCCAGTCAACAGGTGAGTTCCTTTGTCTAAACACAGACGGTCTCTGGAAGTTCCCTCTGCTGGAGACCAGGAGGGCAGTCAGCTGTGGAGTTCAGCAACAGGGAAAGGAAGAGCCCCGCTGCAGGGGAGGCCTTGAAGCATTGGGGCCCAGACCCAAGACTCCCTCTCCACTCTTGTCCTGTTTCTATGGCCCGGGATACCCCCACATGTCCACTTCTGATGGTGAAGCATTTTCCATAAATTAGTTTCCTGATGACAAAAATAAAGTGTAAAGAATTTAGAAAGTACAAATAAGAAAAACAAAAAGGTTTTCATGAAAACTATCATCGCACTGCCTAGAAATAGCACCTGCTGGGTGACTGTCCTTCCAGTATTTCTTCTCTCTGGATGGATGGATGGATGGATGGATGGATGGATGGATACATAGATATAAAGATACATAGATAAGTATAAAGATATATAGATATGTATATTGCTTTTATTAAGGGATCAGACTTTTTGTTTTAAAGATTTTATTTATTTATGAGAGACACAGTTAGAGAGAGAGGCAGAGACATAGGCAGGAGAAGCAGGCTCCCTTTGGGGAGCACGATGAGGACTTGATCCCAGGACCCAGGATCATGACCTGAGTCAAAGGCAGATGCTTAACCACTGAACTACCCAGTTGCCCCTAAAGGATCAGGCTTTATGTGTTACTTGTAACCTGCTCTTATTCTTCTACTTAACCAACGTCAGGCATTTTCCCCACATGGTTGGAGATTCTTCTCCATCAATTTTTTTAAAGATTTTTATTTACTCGTTGATTCATTTACTTACTTTTAAGATTTTATTTTTAAGTGATCTCTAGACCCAACGTGGGGCTCAAACTCACAACCCCGAGATCAGGAGTCACATGCTCCACTGGCTAAGCCAGGCAGTCCCCCTCTTCCCCATCACTTTTAATGGCTCTGTGGTGTTGCATTGACTCTACTGCATGTCTGTGTCATGGTTTACTTAATTTATCTCCTATTTGGGGTCATGTTTTGTTTCGCTTTTAATTCTTTGCTACTAAACAGGGTTGTAAAGAACATCCTTGTAAATGTAGCCCCATTCTCATTCCTAATACCGTTTCTCTTAAGAATACATTACTAGAAGTAACACTGCTGAGTGTGCGACCTACTATTTTGATTAATCCCCACTTCTCTACTCCAGCCCTTCCTTTGTTCTTTCCTTTAAATGAATGCACTAGAAAATATCAAAGCCTGTACAGTATATATATAATCTGAGCTGCCCCACAGAAAGGTTGTTTCATTAGAGCTTCCATTTCCTTCTAGAAGCCACTGACAAAAAGTTAACAGGACACAGAGGGCAGGGAGCCAGTCACAAGACCAGAGACTGTAGGATTGCACTGATAGGGAATGTGTTGAATAGGCTTATCCAGAGAGGCAGAAAGTAGATCAGGGGCTGCCAGGGGCTGGGGGAGGGGACAGTAGATGGGAATGGGGCTTCTTTTTGGAGTGATGAAATATTCTAACACTGTGGCAGTCAGTGCTTGCACCATCCTGTGAATGGATGTGAATATGAAACTTTGCAAGTGTATACTTTAGGTGGGTGGATTGGACAGTTCGTGGGTTGCATTTCTGGGTACAGCTGTTTAAGGAAAAAATGAATGATGAAAAGTAGAGAAAGTAAAAGAGAGTTACTTGGTAACTGTCTAAGGGTGATACATGTGTAAATCTTGGCAGAAACATAGGGCTTAAAATTCATGAAGCCAAAAGAAACCCCTAACACAGTTCAAGTCCCTCTGAGGATAGGCCTGGGCAGGGAGGGGCAGCGATAGAAATCATCCCTGCCCTACTGAGTTTTTTTTTTTTCTTCTAGAAATGTATTTAGAAAGGGTAAAATCATTCCAATGGCAGTTGGTACCGGATGGAGGAAGGAAGTGCACTGAGCAGAACTGGGGTCAGCCCTCTGGTGTGTGGCTTCTGGGTGCGCCCTGTCTTGCCAGCTGTCCTAACTTTGCCATTTCCTTCCCAAGATGCAGCTGTGTGACGCCGCCCCAGGCCCGGCCCTGCGGGAGGCCCCGAGGACGGGAGGGTCAGGGGCCCAGCTCCCCACCGAGGACTCCTGACCCTGTGTTTCTGTGCCAAAGCCCCGTCCACGCCGCTGGGCACAGAGGGGGGCGGAAGGGGGGCTGGGCATCCTCTTAGGCTCCCTGAGCCTCGCTGAGCCTCTCTGTCTGGTCTTCCTTGGAGAACATTCCTCCGGGCTTGGGAAAGAAAACCGGCCTCCAGGGGAAATCTGGTCTCTTCCTCCTGCTTCTAGAACCAACCGCATCAGGGACAGACTGATCCCGCTTAACACGAGGGAGGGGTTTCTGAATGCTCCTGCCTCAATCTTCTCCTTCACATTCCTCAAGGGAGTGAAGCCGCCTTAAGTCCTCCTATAAAAACAAAGCCACCTCCTAATTTATCTAGCTTGGAAAGCCCCTCTCCCAAAGACCCTCTTCCTTCAGTGAGGTGTGTGTGCAGAAGCACTGTGGTCAGCCTGTCCCCAGATAGGAGATCCTGTCTGCTTTTGGGCCGTAGCCTTAATCACCATCGTGTGTGTATGTGTGTGGGGGCATGTGTGTTTCTGTGTGTGGGCATGTGTGTTTTGTAATAAAATATTAACTTGGCCAGTTGCACAAGGATTTCTTATTAAACAAGGCTGTAGACCAGGAGTAAAGTGGTGGTGGGGCCCACAAAGCTCAGGGGAAAGTGCACGACAGAGCCTGAGGCCTGGCCAGTGTGTGCTCACACCCCCGGCCCCTCCCTGGAGGTAAGAATGATAAGGATGCAGAAGACATGGCCCCTCAAGATTTGCATATTTTCAGAGTAAATTGATGTTAAGAGTGGAAGCCAGTACTGTTCACACAAGACACAAAGCAGTACTCAAGAGCAACACAAGCAGCCCTCAAACAAAAAAGAAGAAGAAAATTCTGGTACCTACTACACCACAGGTGAACCTCGAAGACTTTATGCCCAGTGAAATGAGCCAGACACAAAAGGACAAATGCCGACTGATTCCATTTACAAGAGGTTCCTAGAGAAGTTAAAATCCAGAGACACAGAGTAGAATGGTGGTTGCCAGGGCCTGGGGAGTTAGTGTTTAATGGAACAGTTTCCATGTGGGAAGATGGAAAGGTTCTGGAGATGGATGCTGGCGGCGGCTGCCCAACAACATAAATAATGCCACTGCGCTGCACACCTAAAAATTACTAAATTGGTAAGTTTTATGTTACACATATTTTACTACAGTTTTTTGTTTGTTTCTTTAAAGCAATACAAGATCATCTGTCTAGGCACCTAAGCAGCTGGAAGAGCAACTTGGGGCACCGGGGGCTTAGAGCGAGACCCAGGGTACACCCAGGCCAAAGCCGGCTGCACAGCCAGCACCATGTTCTAACAGGTGCTAGAGACAGGCTGGCAGGGGCGTGTGTCTTCCCCAAACCAGGCCCTCTCTGGGACTGCTCAGCCCAGGGGGGTTGCCCGTGTATAACCCAAACTCCATACCCACCACCCCAGCTCGCAGCATAGCGGGTGACCCACTGTGCAGTCATGGCCAGGCTGGACCAAGTAAAGAGGTGAGAGGAGGGAAGACAGGGAGTCAGGGGCCAACCTGAGCCCCCAGGAAAGGTTTTGGAACCTCTGGCTCGAGGGGGCACCAGGAGATGAGGCCCAAGCTGGTCTGCCCATGTCCTGCCCCACAGGCAGCCTGCTCCCTGGCCAACAGAGCCTCCTGGGCCTGGCCTACGCCTGGAGGGAGAAAGGATGGGAGATGGAAGGTGGCAGTCTCCCTTGGGGAAGCCTCTGCCACCCACAAGAAAACTTGCTCAGAGAAGTCCCCTGAGACAGCCTTGGTGTGGTTCTCTAGCAGGCTGCTGTGTGCAGCGATAAAACTGCCCCGCACCTGCCCCCAACGGACTGGCAGTGGAGCAGGGAGGCCCAAGGAGAAAGCCGAGTAGGAAGCCAGGCTAGTGACAGAGCTGGGATTTGAGTCCGGGTCTGGCTGTCTCCAGGGCCTGGCCTGTGATCACTGTCCCCGGGCCTCTGGAATGGCCAGGCAGGACTGGAGCGGGCCTACACCAACTGGCTTCCTCCATGGACAGTTGGCCCCCGCGTTTGCAGACAGGCCCAGAGAAGGAAACAAGTGTGCCTCTAGGGGAGGCCCTTGGCTGACACACTCCTTGTGCTTGTAGCCATGTGCTAGAATCTTCTCTTCCAGACACATGTACCTGCTCAGTCCTCCAGCCAGGATACTAAAATGACCCATTCCTTGGGACCCCCCCTCCCTCCCAGGCATCCTCCCCAGCATGAAAAGGAACTTTGTTGCCATGGAAACACAAGAGTCTTTGGGGCCTCTCCTCAGCAAGAGGAGAACATCCTGTGAACTCTCAGAGGTGCTTCAGGGGCTCACGCATGTCTGATTTTCTGTGCAAACTATATGTTAACCCCTGAAACCACACACTCCTGTTCTCAGTAGCAAACACTGACACTGGAACCCCTCAACCCCTCCCCCTCCTCACATCCCCCTCCCCCCACAGGCTCCCTGGCCTCGCAGCCCCTAGGTGAGGAAGACACCAAGCACATGAAGCAAGCTGCTAGAACCTGCTGTGGCCTGGGTGTCCTGGGCAAGCCAGGATTTCTCCATCCCTGCACAACCAATAAAAGCCAGGGAATGAATCCGGAGATGAGGCTACAACCCCAATGACCTTCCTCCAAATTGCGGGCTTTTCAAATTAATCCTGTTCTTATGGACCGGCTTTATAATAAGTATATATAACCGTAAACTGATCGTTTATATTAGTATCCTAGTTCCTGTTTTATATAATGGAGTTTCATATGATTTAGATTGAAAAAAAGGAGATTTCTCCACTTAAAAAAAAAAAAAAAAAGTTCAGCGCGCCCTGAGCGGAAGGGAGCTGCAGGCTGGGCACCGGGGCGCTGGGCCGGGCACCCAGGGGCTTCCCGGTGCAGAGCATCGGGAGGGCAACTGGAGCCTGTGGATCTTGTAAGGTGATGGGGCAACTGGTGGCTCGCTGGGGTTTTATTGCAATTTTCTGTGTGCACGAAAATTATGCAAATGAGAAAGACCACGGTTAACTCCACGCTGAGCTGTGCAAAAAGGGACGTGCCGCGGTCTGAGGCGCGCCCCTGGACCGAAACTACGAGCCGCGCTCCCTGCCGCGTCGGGGCGCTTGCGGAGCAGGCAGCCGCCCAGGGCTGCCCCGGCCCCAGGCCCCGAAACAAGGGCACGTCGGGCTTTCTGGGCTGAACACTTCCCGCGTTTCAGAGGCTGCGGAATAGACGCTTCGCGCAGAAGCAAACCGGGCCGGCGGCTGGAAGTCCGGGCCCCCGCTTCCTGCCGAACGCCGTCCCCGGGTCCCCTGCCGGCCGCCGCTCGCCGCTGGCCTCCCCGGGCCCGGCGCGAAGTCAGACCCGCCCCGCGGCCGCCCCAGCCCCTCCGCGCCTCCCGCGCGCCCTCCAGCGGCGGCCGGGCGCAGCGCGGCTCGTCGCCCACCGTTGGGGCCCGCGGGCTGCCCGCGCCCGCACCTCCCGTCGCAGCGTCGCCTCCCGACCCTGCGGTTCGTCACGTCCTTGCTTTCCTTGTTAGAGCTCAGCTGCGGCGCTGTGGACTGCTCGTAAGTGCATATGCTCACGGTAGCTATTTGTAATGAGATGGAACGGCCACCACGCCGTCTGTAGACTTGTGGGACTTCACTCACCGCTGTGACACCCTCCCCCTCCCCCTCCCCCTCCCCCACCCGCACCCCCCGCTTTACGCGACACTTTACATCCTCTCGGCCTCAGGAGACTCCGGATCTGGCCACCGCGGCAGTGCCAGCCCTGCAAGGGCTAGGACCAACGTTGTCATGGTAACCACACAGTTGTGCTCCAGGCCTCCACCGACGCCTGTGGACCCTCATGTGGGAGCTTTCCTGGGGACGCTGCCGGGGACCCCAGCCAGCACCCCCCACGTGCACCCGCTAGCGCAGTAGGGTTCCTGCCCCGGGGGTACTAGCGGGCAATGGGACACAGGAGTCAGGGGAAACATCTGTGCTCGTCTCCAGGGACAAAGTGTCCCGGGGCAGGTTTTACACCTCTTCTCCGAGGCAGTTCCGTGGGACCAAGGGAACAGTTGCGGTGGCGGCCAACTCGGTAGTAAAACATCCTTTTCTTTTTTAAACGGGGGTCGGGGCGGGCGCAGGGTGGGGCCGGGTCGTAAATCCTCTTTCTCTGGGCTCCCTCCTTCCCAGCTTGTCCCCGGCGCCCGCGGTTCGCGGTTCGGGTGGATCTGCGGGTACAAGCAGGAAATCCGTGGTGGCTGCGTGAACAGCCTTACCCAGGGGCGGCCTTGGAAGACGCGAGCGGGGGGCAAAGCACTGTGCAGGGCGTCTGATCATCTACTTTGGTGGAAGGGCCCAATGACAAGGTATAGGGCCCTGGGGAGAGATGAATGGCCAAGGGTCTGGAAAGAGGGAGACCAGTAAGTCCCCGAGGGGTGGGTGGGGCAGAAAGCCACCAACAGTCTCAAACAGGCAAGTGATCCGAACAAGATGTGGACTGCCTACAAAATAAAAATCCAGGGTGACGAGGCCACTGAATGCCAGAAAAAAAAGTGGCTCGGGAAAACAACCCGCATTTGCCCACATATTTTGGGATTAAGAGTCCACGGACGGGCAGAAGGAAAGGCCAGGCAGTCAGGGGGCAGTGAGGGCGCGGGAGCCGCAGAAGCGAAACCCCGAAACCCGGCGCGGAGCAAAGACCCGAACCTGAGCGGATACCCCCGGGACTGCACTAATTGGCAGCACGACAAGGAGGGACATGGGGTTGGGTGTCCGGGTTCAACGCCACCCTGGAGGAAGCCCCAAGTATCCCTCAACTTACTAGATACTGGCTGTAGTTGTGTGGCTGCGTGGGCATCTTGTTTTTTGGTCTGGACTCTGTGCGTGGCTCTTTGGCAAGAATCTGCTCACAGGACACACTCCCTGCGACCCCTATTGGTGGCTCCTAGAAGGCTCAGAGGCCGAGCCAAGAACGGTGTTCGTCCACAGAGCTTCCCAAGCATGACCTGGAGAGGCGCCTTTTCCTGGAAGAAGAGAAAGTACGTTGTCTTCTCCCACAAGGTTTCCTATAGCCAGAGGGCCACGCGAAGCTCCACAGATGCCTTTAAGTGGAACACCTTTGCCAGCCACGGGAACTGAAAGACCGTGGTCATGGCCATTTCCACAGTGCCTGACATTATCAAAGTGAATGAATGTGTTGTCATACCTCGTTCTGCAATCTACAGCATTGCTACTACTTTATTTTTAGATCTCCTTGTTAGGGCCGGGGGCAGGGATATGGAGTGAGGGAGCTGTCTTCACCTGACAGCATACACTCACACTGCTCTGAATTCCCCGGTGACAGAGCATCAGTGCATGGGACACAGCTAGTGTAATGTGCACTTCTGGTGGTTCTGGCAGCATTTCCATAATGGCTCCACAGAGAAAACTGCGTTAGTTGCATTACATGCCACCCAAGCACAGCTGCTGAAAGACAGATGGGCTTGAAATGAGGACGGAATCCAAGTGTCCTGCCTTCCAAGTGACCGTCTTGGAAGCCGTGTCACAGCTCGAGGAGCTAGTTTACTATCAAGTTAGAACAAACTGGGTGCCTGTGGCTCAGGCAGTTAAGCATCTGCCTTCAGCTCAGGTTGTGATCCCAGAGTCCTGGGAGGAGTCCCGCATCACAGCAGGGAGCCTGCTTCTCCCTCTGCTTCTTTCTCTCATGACTAAATGAATAAAATCTTAAAAAAAAAAAAAAAAAAAAGGACAAACTTTATAGTAGCAACCAACTACAGAAGAAGTGTCCCCGGGATCCCTGGGTGGCTCAGCGGTTTAGCGCCTGCCTTCAGCCCAGGGCGTGATCCTGGAGTCCCGGGATCGAGTCCCACATCGGACTCCCTGCATGGAGCCTGCTTCTCCCTCTGCCTGTGTCTCTGCCTCTGTGTATGTGTCTCACATGAATAAATAAATAAAATCTTAAAAAAAAAAAAAAAAAAAAGAAGTGTCCCCATACCCAAACTGGCTGCTTTGTACTTTAGCTATTGGAGACTGTACATCCCAAACCTAGGAATATTCCTACAGCCTCCACCCCAAGTCATCAGACATGTATTCATTTGAGTGAGGGCCCTCGCAAGGAAATTTTAGGAGCAATTCAGGCAGCTGTAAATGCCTTACCTTAGAGCCTCTGTCTCCCTCAGACCTTAAGAAACTACAGGTGTCCAACTGATCGCACAGTTGACTTGAGCCTTTAGCAATGAAAACTCCACTTCTGGGCCTGTGAGCTTTGGAATTTGATGGCTTCCTCTTCCTGCCGAGAGGCAACTGCTAGCATTATTGAGCCCTAAACCAAACTGATTCCCACTTGACATTCTTATCTGGCAACTCTGAACTAGATTCCATAGATGAGACAAGACCCAGAAAGTCCGCTCCTGAGGAGAAAATGGATCTTCTGATTAAGGGCCAAGCCCAGCCCCTGAGCCTTTAACCATCTTCACAAACAGGTGGTTGCCCACCCATTAGACAGAAATAGTGTTTTCCCTAATGAACTGCTGATTTAACCTACCAAATAAGCCAGGTGACAAGAATCAGTGATGAAAGAGCCCACCCACCTCTGAGGCAAGCAGGTCCTCCGCAGTGCTATCACCATCCAGGGGTGGTAAATGGTTCACGGCCCACCACAGTGGACACCTCATGCAATGGGCTGAACACGTGGGACTATTAGCCAGAGTGCACCACCCCAAGATCTAGTGAACAACATTTGCACACCAGCTCATGGGCTGCTACTAATGGCCTCGCTGTATGGTCAGGTGTTTGGGCCACCCAGGACCCGACTAGTGATGACGGAATACACTGAGTGCGGCCCCCAAAGAAATGCATAACTTTAATTACAGGCTCAATATTTATGTTACATACATGGTTATATGAAGCAACCACATCTAGAGAAAAGCACTTAGACAAACACCTGGAAAGTGAAGAAGGTGTTAAAACAGGATCAAGTAAAAACTACTAGGCCCTAACAGTGCAGTAGACGGGAAGAACTGACAGGCATTACTCAGGTGTCAGTATCATTCAGGAGGTGAGTAGGAGTACCGATTACTGTTGTTTCTGTAAAGTCAAATATGCACGGTACAAATGAGAAGGGTGTTACTGAAGAATTTTAGCTAATAAAAGTGGCAGGAATTACAGTCACCATTTTGCAACCTCTGATAACAGATTAAGAGAAAGGTCAAGGGATGGAAACTTCTAACTAAAAAGTTGACGGGAACCCTTATGGTGGGCGGGATCAGATGACAGCAGCCGAACCACAAAGGGATACAGCTAGTGCAGGCCTGCTGGAGAGCACAGGCTGCCTGGTAAAGTCCACAGCATCACCCACAAGAAAACCTTAGAAAAAGGACAAGACTAATCTGATTTTAAGCAAGCCTTTACAGATATCTTTGTTTAAAGAAAACACTGAGAAGAGAGGAACAAGTTAAATAACACAAGGATACAAATTATCCAGGATGTGAGAAGTCCTACAGGAGTCCACAAGCTATCAGAGTTAACAAGAGATTGCAGCAATAGTGCTGAATACAAGATCATTACAACTCTATCACAATCCCCTTCCACCATTCTAATTGGAATACTAAAAAAGATCCCATTCTGGATACCTGCAGAAATTAAGTATCTAGGATAATCTGACAAAGGATGTACAAGACTTTTATGAAGAAAACCATCAAACTTTACTGAAAAAAAAAAAAAAAAGACCCAACCATATCAGTGGAGAGTCTAGGTTCATGACAAAGTTTAATCATAATCACCCCCCCCCCAAAATTAATCTATAAATTCAATGCAATTGCAAGAAAAAAATTAACACAGGCTTTTTATGGTACTTGACAAACCTATCTTAAGATTTTATAGTAAAAATGAAAGTACCTCTGTAACCTCTCAATTTTACTGCAAATCTATAACTATTTTTAAAGAATCTTTAAAACAGGGGCCCCTGGGTGGCTTAGTCAGTTAAGCATCTGCCTTCAGCACAGGTATGATCTCAAGGTCTTGGGATCAAGTCTCACATTGGGCTCCCTGCTCAGTGTGGAACCTGCTCCTCCTTCTCCTTCCCTCCCCAATTTGCTCATACTATCTCAAATAAGTAAATAAAATCTTTTTTAAAAGACTTCAAAATAAAGAAGTGTCAAGAATAGAATAATTTTAAACTTGCCTTATTAGATATTAAGACTTTATCAAGACTGTGGTATTAGCCTAAGTATAGAAAAACAGGCCAAGAAAGCCAGCCTTGGACCCACACATATACACAAACCTGGTAAATGACAGAGGGACACTGTCTCTAGAGGAGCGAAGAGTCACTTGCTAACACGAGAAATGAGATGGCATGCAGTACTCACACCACACACAGAGATTGATGTACATTCAAGTATTAAATATAAAATGCAAATCTTTATTTTTTTTTAAGATTTTATTTGTTCATAAGAAACAGAGGCAGAGACACAGGCAGAGGGAGAAGCAGGCTCCCTGCAGCGAGCCCGATGTGAGACTCGATCCCAGGAGTCTGGGATCATGGCCTGAGCCAAAGGCAGACACTCAACCGCTGAGCCACCCAGGCATCCAAAATGCAAATCTTTAAACAATTTAGAAAGCAGAGAATGTCTGTGACCTTGAGGTAACAATTGATAAGCAAAGAAGCAGTTAAAATATTATTTTCGACTTTGGTAAGACATTTCCAAGGCTAATTTATTACTAACAAAGGATAGCATCCACAATATGTCAAGAACTCTAAAGTGAGTTTTTAAAAAAACTTCAATGTGGGCAGCCCGGGTGGCTCAGTGGTTTAGCGCCACCTTCAGCCCACGGCGTGATCCTGGAGACCAGGGATCGAGTCCCATTTCGGGCTCCCTACATGGAGCCTGCTTCTCCCTCTGCCTGTGTCTCTGCCTCTCTCTCTGACTCTGTGTCTTTCATGAATAAATAAATAAAATCTTAAAAAAAAAAAGCTTCAATGTGAAAGAAAGGCAAAGGATATAAACAAAAAACTCTTAGATGTGGGGAAGCCTAAAAGGTTAACAACCAAATGAGAAGATGATCAGGTTCACCAGTAATAAGGGGAGTGTAAAATCAAATGAGAGACCATTTCCGTCCCAGGTCAGCAGAAGCATTAAGCCAAACTAATACTAAGTGCAAGACAAACGCGAGTGTTTCCTTGAACAAGCAGTCCCGTACGCTGCTGAGGAGAGGGCTCCACTTTGGAGACCACTGGGGAGTTAGCCATGTTGGAACTGCACATGCCCTGTGAACCAATGGTTTTACTTCTAAGGACACACTCAACATATAACTCTTGCACATGTGCACATGTTCAAATATGTCGAAAATAAACCACATTAAAAGTTTTCTATCAATAGTGGAAAAGTGAGTCAATTATGGCGTATTCATTCAATGGAAGACCAAGTAGTAGTTAAAATGAGTGAACGAGAGCTGCGTCTCTTAAATTACAAAATACTACTGATTGAAGAAAGCAATCTATAAAAGGAGAAATAGAACATAGAGACCATGTTACACATTGCTTATGGACACATTTCTATAGAGAGCACAGAGGATAAAGCAGGAAAGAGCCATCAAATGCAAGGTAGTGTTTGCCTTTGGAAAAGTAAAAAAGTAAAATTCGAGGTGGTGGTACTTCAAAAGTGAAACTTCATTTTGTTTTAAACAAGGTCCTTTAAAGAAAATATGGTTAATAAAAGCTATGATCTACTACAGCTGGGCAGTGCCTTCAACAGGGTATGATCTCCTGTGCTCCCAGTGCCTATTTCAACAATTAAAAGTAGCCAAATGCGAAGATCTCAGGAAACAATACTTCCCTTCTTTTATTAAAGCAATTTGCTACGGTACACATTACTTGTACAGTTATGATTTAGTTCAAGCATCGAAAAGTGTTCGTTTTTCTATAATCTCTTCCCTTCGCACCTTTGGACAGGGTCGTGCAAGTGAACGATGCCTGGAGATATTGCCTCCATCTTACTCTACCCTAAACGGTCAATCCTAAGAACAAAAACTCACAGCAGAAGATGGATGGGCAGAAAAACATGGGAAGAGTCTTGGTCCCTGCAAATGCCAATGAGTCACTGAACTCTGACAGTCACAGAACTGCCCTACCTTCGTTTCTTAGGAAACAAATTTTCCTTATTGCTTAAGACCTATTTAAATTGAGTTTTCTGGGATGCCTGGATGGCTCAGTGGTTGAGTGTCTGCCTTCAGCTCAGGGTGTGATGCTGGAGTCCTGGGATGCAGTCCCGCATCTGCTGCCTGTAGGGAGCTGCTTCTCCCTCTGCCTATGTCTCTTCCTCTCTCTGTGTGTCTCATGAATAAATAAATAAAATCATTAAAAAAAATTAGGTTTTCTGCTCCTCACAGTTGACTGCACAATGATACACAATGCTCTCTATCAAAACAAAATACAAAACTCTGAAGAATGTACAGATTCCAGTGAGTTCCTGATGACTATAAAGATCTTGTTATTCTTGTACAGACTGGAGGCAGGAATTCTGCAGACGACACAAATAGTTGTAAGCTTGACCAGAACTACCAGAGTTTTGCTTCACACTTTCCTAGTCACTGGACAGTCTGAAAGAGAATGTGACTCTTTTGTTTTTAGCATTGTGTGGCCACATTGAGAGATGGGATGGGCGTGTCTCAATTTGCTTCTCTGCAAGTATTTCAAATTGTTTACTCCCTAACATTCCTTTGTGACTCTTCAATATCTGGCTCCCTAAAAACAGTGTGGATGGGCACTCCACCTTGGCAGCAAGAGCGGCAGCCCCTGGGAGGGAAGTGGGTTCATTTCTTTTCTACCTGTGCCCCACACCTGGGCAGACTCACACAACTCAGTCTCCTACATAGGGACTTACCCAGGGTTGTAGAGCCAACTCCTAGAACTCTGGAGAAAGTTTTCATCTCAGCATCAGGCTTCTGTAATAATAATGAAACAACTACAAAGGAAGGTGATTAAATGGATTTATTTAAAAAGAAGACTACAAAATTTGCCAATGAGAGAGATTAAAAAAAAAAAAAAAGACCCAAGGATTTAAACTGATAAATACAAAAGCAATTGGCTATAAACAATGTAAAAATACATTTCCCAGTCCCCAAATAGAACATAATTTAAGTACAACAATTATAAAAATTTTTATACTGTATGTGCATTTCCCTTATAATTTTTAAGAACCATTCTAAACAGTTTATTTGTATAAAATATAACAAATGTAAGATGGCTGTTAATAAAAAATTATGTTAAATTTCAGTTTACTGAGTGTGTCCTTTTTTGGACATAGAAGGGGTTTTGGTCCCAAGATCTCCTTAAACTTTTTATTTTCTACATGGCCTTTTTACTCTCGTTCCTTCTACAACAGAAGAGCAAGGCTAATCAGTCATGGGTCCCCTAAAAAATAGAATGAAGAAAAGTTCTAGAGTGACCAAAAATACTTGTGAATATATTATCTTTCTGAAAAGGGAAGAGTTAAGTGGCAGTGAAGAGGTCCACTTCTGCCTCAGTGAAACAAAAGGAAGCAAAGCCTCTGAGCAAGCAGAGGTGAAGCTCAATGCCAACATGCTGTACGTCTGAGGCCGGCTCGGATATATCCATCAAACTCAACTATGCCCATGCACATATATGGGGGGTTCCCTGAGGTAGCCCAGATGCTTTTTTGTGACACCCAGCCGGGTCTACATGATATTTAAAATGACAGTGGTATAGTTAGATGTGAAATTCCAGAACCTGCCAACCAGAAGCTAGTTATCTTGTGCTACTCTTTATTCTTGAACCCCAGAACCAGGCTACTTCTCCTCACTTCAATGGTGTGCCCAGTAAAAACAGCATCAGTGATTGGTTTCATTATCTCCCAAGGAGGTAGTGGTGACAGCATCACTAGCACTAGCTAGCATCCACGCTCTGGTACAAATGAGTAAGGTTCTGAGTCAGCAAGACAGAGCAGAAGCTGTATCTGGCCATAATGATGAATTCTGACAACCACATTTGCCACATCTACAATGCACAAATGAGAATTTTAAAAAGGATAAGGTTATTAACTTTTCTCACTGGAAACATGATTCCGCTCCTTCAGATAGAAAACCCTGGGAGACCTCCACCAAAGTCCTGAAGTACTGACGCATGGGCTCATTGTCTTAATACTACAGTCCTGAGTCGAAAATGGAAGAGGAGTACAAGAGAGGTCTACTCTGCAAAGCAGTTGGTCAGAAAGATCCTATCTCAAGTGCCTTGTCTGGCTGGCCCTAAGACAGCCTGCCAGCAAAGAGACAACTCTTCCAAACCATCAGAACTAGGTATGAAGTGTCTCTTGAGAATGGTTAGACTGCTTCCTTATACCATCATCAGTATTAACCTGGGCAGGATCTGCTAGATGCTTACTTTCTTAAGAAAGTCTTCTTCAAAGAGAAGTTATAGTAGTGCCCAAGGTGGGAACAAGAACCCTAAAGATCCTGCTACATATTCTATGCGATTAAAAGGGCCCCAAATTTTGGACCACATAGAGACCCCTGCCATCAAGCAAGAGTCAGAGCTAGAGGCTCCACTGCTGTCAGATGATGAAGTGTACAGACCATGTGGGTAAAGAGAGTAGAAGGGAGAATCTCAAATAGATGTAAAAATCAAAGGCTGGGGTTTTAAAAAGAGGGAAGGCTTCAGAGAAGACACTGAACAGGACCCGCAGAGCTGTATTAACTTCAGTAGAAATAACCACATGCCAGTAGGGAAAGGGATCAATTTCTAACTCATAGTATGAACTTCTCTCTTCAGACAGTGGTAAGTGGTTGAAACCTGTTTTTATAATTACTTTCCATGTATTGCACAAAAAGTGTATCTTTTTTATCTTTGGTCTCTAGCCATGAGAGTTTCTTCCATTTTTCTGTGTTATATACAATTGTTCTCTTTTTTTTTTTTTTTTTTTTTGCTTATTAACAACAACCAAAGTGCAGTATAAACATGGGATTTATGATGTTGTTACTCTTATACATATAAACTACCAACACCTTTCATACAGTTTCTATTAGGCTATAAAGGGTCTCAGAAAGAATTAATAATTATCCTAAAATGTTACAATGTAATTTTAAGGCCGAGTGAGATACAGTAAAACCTGGGTATTATATTTTTAAGGAAAAAAAAAACCTAGACCAACATTTTAAATAGTGATCTCTTCAGTATACATTGAATTTTATCTGATATCAAAAAAACCTACCTAAGCAAATTAATTTAAGAATAAAACAATGTCTAAATCAATGAACTTAATCATGCTGGCTGTATAGCGTAATTTGATAGCTAGACCAACAATGATGACAGAATAAATTCTCATCAGTTGAGCTATGTGATTTAAAGAAACAACTGTCCTCAATTCCAAAAACAAAAACAGAACCATTTCAAGTGACAGAAGTTTTAACATTATTTTAAAAAAAATTTTTTAAACCCCAAAACTCTCTGGCCTAATTTGTGGTAACTGACACACTGCCTTCTTGCCCTTCCCCTTGCTCTCCAAAAGAAGTGGTTTAACAATTAGACAAATTCTCCATGAGCTTCGGCCAGGGCTCAGGTGCCATGCAGTCAATACCTTATGTAACACCCCGTCTCTCGAGTCCTTAACCATTAAGGGGTTCTGTGAGGCCCCCTGGCCTGGTAGCCTCTGGTTTCCTAGCTTGGGACTCCCGTCGTTTCCAAATGAACACAATGACAACGTCACACAGGAACATAATACTTGCTAGAAATCCAAAGACCTGAGAAGAAAGAACAAGGGTTATATGACAGATTTTGGAATATAATCTCACATTTTCTACTTGGCTCTGAGAGTGTTTTATACAGCAAGGTGATTCATCAATTTTATCTTATACACATTCTTCTTCCTTTTTTTAAAATATTTTATTTATTAGAGAGAGAGTGTGTGTGCAGAGTAAGAGAGAGAGAGAGAGAGCTCGCAAGAGTACATGAGGGGGCAGGGGAGAGGGAGAAGCAGATTCTCTGCTGAGCAAGGAGCCCAGCACGGGGCACGATCCCAGTACCTGAGCTGAAGGCAGATGCTTAATGTCTTAATTCAGGCATCCCTATCTTATACATCCTATTCTTAACCTTAGTAATAAACTACTTTTTCAGGTCATTAAAAAAAAAGAAGTTACAAAAAAAAAAACAAAAACAACCCTAGAATAATGGCTATTAGTTGACGTTTCATAAAATAGAGATGTCTCGTTTTGCGTGTGCATGTGTATATGTGGGATGCCAATCTGTGAAACTAAGGTTAATAGATGAAAAACAAAATCCTATAAAATGATACAAAACACAAGATTATTAGCAATGGTTAGACTGATCCACAGGGGAGGTAAAGGAAATATGTGAGTAGGGAGCTGAGCATAGGTGAAAATGGCAAGAAGTAATCAATAACGATTGATCAACAGAAATTCTATTTTGAAGATACTTTTAGGTTAAATTACCTAAAAATATTTTCCAGTTAATTGTCACACTGTAATGACACAGCAACATGACACCACTACCTACTTCCTCTTCCTTAAATCACTTCCTTATTGTACTCTTCTAACATATGATCAAACATTCTGAGAATTCTGTCAAGAAATCTTCACTAAGCAAAACCAGGAAAGAAATAGGGTCAAAGAACTGCTCTATAAAAAGAGAAAATTGATGTAGGTAATGGCTAAAATCCCTTCCACATCTAACATCCATCTCTCCATCATTTTTTTTTTAAAGATTTTATTTATTTATTCATGAGAGACACAGATACAGAGAGAGGCAGAGACACAGGCAGAGGGAGAAGCAGGCTCCATGCAGGGAGCCCGATGTGGAACTCGATCCCGGGTCCCCAGGATCACACCCTGGGCCAAAGGCAGGTGCTAAACCGCTGGGCCACTGGGGCTGCCCTCTCCATGATTTTTATTTATTGTTTTTTAAAATTTCTTTTAGTTTTTATTTAACATACAGCATAATATTAGTAATACTAGTTTCAGGTATACAATATAGTGATTCAGCACTTCCAGAGCTCATCAGACAACTGCATTCACTCATCCCCATCTCCTATTTAGCCATCGCCCAACCCACCTCACTTCAGTAACCAGCAGTCTATTTTAGATTTTTAATATTTTGTTGTAGTTCGCTCCACTCTCTTGACCCTTCACATCCAACCTTTCTATCCTAAAGAATATATTCTGCTGTATCTCACTGTAAAGCAAACTGAACTCCAAATGTCATTAATTCACCCCAATAGCCCCAAAACATCCAACTGATATTTAATTACCATCCCACATCTCCAAACCCAAGTCACTTCTCCCCTCTGGAGGCTTCATTTTGGCATGATGGTGTCTATCACCTTATTTGCCTGGGAAACATATTACATGCTTTAAGGACAGTCCAGACATCACCGAGTCTGTGAAGCCATCCCTGACCTCCTGGAGAGCCCCAGTCCACACAGGGCCCTCTATGCCATACCATCCAGACAAATCATCTTCCAGATCTGTTGCTCACATACTTGACAATTTTTTTTAATGGACTCCCTCACTCGTTTAAGTCTGTAAATTTTTTCATAATTTAAATAGTTGTAAAAGGTAATTTCTAGCATATTATAAATACTGAGTTTTTAAACTACCAGTCATTCTTAAATATATCCAACAAAATCTAAATACTGTTAATAATCTAATACATCACCTAATTGTAACACACAAATAACCTGTGTTTTAATAGCTGGGAATTTCATGCCATACTCTCTTTCCCCTTCAACTCAACTTTCCTCAACTCTATTTCACTTCCTCCAAGGATATTATTTTATTTTTTAAGGATTTATTTATTTATTTTTGAGAGAGAGAAAGAGAGTGCACAAGCAAGCTGAGGGAGGGGCATGGGCGGGAGAGAGAGAATCTCAAGCAGACTCCCCGCTGAGTGCAGAGCCCAAGGTAGGGCTTGATCTCGTGACCCTGAGATCATGACCTGAGATGAAATCAAGAGTTGGTCTCTCATCTAACTGAGCCACCCAGGCAACCCTCTCCAAGGATTTTATAATAATATATTTCCACACCTCAAAACATTTTACTGATCACCCTATCATACTACTCTGCAATAAAAATATGTATACAGACTGAAATTAACCATAAGGGTCTATTAAAACTTTGACTTTTCTCTTCATGTACCATTGATTCATGTGCACATGCATAAATATTACTTGTTGCCAGAATGAGTCAAGGCTCCCCATTAATTTGTTTTGTTTTATACAGGTTTTACATCTGTGCTAACCATGCTCACATGAACAGGTGAAGTCTCTGAACTCCTTTTGAGTAATTAAAAGTAGTTTAATGATTTTAATGATCTAATAGCTGACAAGTCAATTAATTATAAGTTCAGTTTTGTCATGAATAAAATATTAATTGGAACCCAGCTGACTTGGAAGAAGATGAATCACTCAGTTATCAGCTGTTCATGTTCACAACACTGGTACCAATTCAGGTGCATGATCCTTGATTTGTAATTCTGAAATCCAAAAAGCTACAAAAATAAAGCTTTCGTAATTTACTTGGCTAAAAAGTGGCATGAAGTATAACTCCTTCCAGTCTTTATCCCTTTTAGTGTGAATATTCAAGCTTCAGAAATATTAACATGCAGGATTACAGGGTGCTGCTCCAGGCCCTCTGAAGATGTCATATAATATTAGTACATGTGCAGTGCTACTTTTCTAAAAACCAGAATATTCTGAATTCAATAAATACATACATACATACATACATAAATCTGTCTCCTCCCCCCCAAGGATTTCGGATAAAAACATTTACTTTTCTATTTATTATCTCTCTTTTATTATAAAGGTAGAACCCTTGGATCATTTCTCCTATGTGCTCTCTACACCTAGAAAAGCATGTGGCATGTAGGTATGTTTTTGCTGGACTGCAAAGTAGAAAAACATACAATAACCAAAGTCAATACTACCACTTCCATTAGCAGTGACGCGTTCATATGTAGAGGAAAGGGGGTTTTATTCTAAATTCGGAAGACAGGTTCTAGGTTTCTAAGGCTATCATATTTATTTGCTCTTAGGTCCTCTATTCAAAATTACACTAAAAAATAAGTTACTAAACAAACCACTCTCCCACACTGTATCACCTGTCAAGTACTTTTAAGTTCCATATTTCTAAGGAAACCAAACTTAAGCAAGGCTTCAAAATACAAGGTACTCACGGATGCAGCCATCTCAGCTTCTGTTCTGTCATGTGTGGAAACGAAAATGATGGATGCCAACAAAAACACACATCCTGTTCCCAAAGTAATATAAAAGTCCTAGAACATGTGCATAAAGAACACCGTATGGTTAGGTTGATAGAAACAATAGCTTTTGTTTTTTATTTTTTAAAAACTTTAGTGACACAGTTTTTTCTTCATATAGCCCAAACCAACATACTTCAGCTTCTTTAAAAAAAATTTTTTTTATTTGACAGACAGAAAGCAAGAGAGCATAAACAGGGGGAGAGGGAGAGGAAGAGGGAGAAGCAGGCTTCCTGATGACAAGGGAGCCTGACTTGGGGCTCGATCCCAAAACCCTGGGATCATGACCTGATCCGAAAGCAGACACTTAACTGACTGAGCCACCCAGGCACCCCATGCTTCAGCTTCTCAAGTCTGGAATTCACGAACACCCCTGTAAAGGAACACTATCCACACTTTGGACAGGTGTATTCAGAGTATGTCACAAGATAATCTTTTAATAAAAGATAATCTTTTAATAAAAGCAGTTCCCCCAAAAGGTTGGGTGTGTGTGTGTGTGTGTGTGTGTGTTCTAGGATACATTAAAATTATCAAACCCAAAGGTTTATTAAATCCCATCTTACATGGGGTGCCTGGGTGGCTCAGTCTGTTAAGCGTCTGCCTTCGGCTCAGGTCATGATCTCAGGGTTCTGGGACTGAGCCCTACATCGGACTTCCTGCTCAGCAGAGAGTCTGCTTCTCCCTCTGCCCCTCCCCCTGCTTGTGCTCTCTCATCCTCTCTTAAATAAAATCTTTAAAAAAGGATTAAAACAATCCCATCTTATTTCCAGCAAAAAAAACCCCAAAAACCAGAAACAGACTTTTCTTCTCTTTCAAAGTATAGATGGTCCCTGACTTACAATGGTTCCACTTATGATTTTTAACTTTACAATGATGCAAAAATGTTACATATTCAGTAGAAACTGTACTTCAAACTGTGAATTTGGATGCTTCCTCAGGCTAGTGCTGTGTGGGACGCTTTTTCATCATGATGCTGCACAGTGGCAGCAGTTCCTGGTCAGCCACCGATCACAAGATTAAACAACCGGGGTACACTGACAATCCTTCTGTACCCACACGGCCATTCTGTTTGTCCCTTTCAGTATAGTATCCAATTACATGAGTTAACACTTTATCATCAAATAGCCTTTGTGGTAGATGATTTTGCCCAACTGCAGGCCAATATAAGTGTTCTGAGCACACTGAAGGTAGTTTAGGCTAAGCTATGATGTTCAGGAGGCTAAATGTATTAAATGCACTTTTGATTTACAATATTTTGAACTTATGATGGATTTATCAGGATGTAACCCATTGTTAAGTTGAGGAAGATCTGTATTCTATGCTACGATGGCCTCTCTGAGAGTACTTCAGTGCTTTGAAAGCACTCTGGAAAAGAGAGAATCAGAAGAACCACCTGTCATTAACTACATAAAGTGATGCCAATAGTATGTTTTTAAGAAATGTAAGCTTTCTGCAAGAACATATTGCTTTCAATTGTTCCAAGTGACTAACCCAAAATGAGCTTGTATGATTTGAGCTTATCTACTCTATAAAAGCTTCCATATCTCCTCAAAATGCGGTTCATGACATGAAGTTCTTCATGGGTTTCCCAGGGCTCTCAATCTTGTAAGGCTTCTCTCAGTTGCCAACTGAAACTAGTGCTTGACATGCACACTTGATTCAGAGGAGAAGCTGGTAAAACTGGCCATTCCAAAGGGTTTTAAGTCTGATATTTTCAGAGTTTTCTGAAAACCCATCCAATACAGAATTCCTATGTTGTCGATTGTGTACTTAACATTTCTAAAAAAATAAATAAGAGATTTTCTCTTCACTTATACAAAAAGTGTTTTTCTGCAATACTTTTTTCATTCCTTCAAATGTTATTTTTTTAAAGATTTTATTTATTTATTCATGAGAGACACAGAGAGAGAGGCAGTGACACAGGCAGAGGGAGAAGCAGGCTCCGTGCAAGGAGCCCAATGCACGACTCGATCCCAGACCCCTGGGATCACGCCCTGAGCCAAAGGCAGACGCACAACTGTTAAGCCACCCAGGTGTCCCTCAAATGTCATTTCAAATCTGTGACGCACAAATAAAATTCCATTTACTACTAGTATCTGGACTACATTCAAGGAGGTATCAAACAAGGCAACCATTTTGAGACCGAATAATGTGGTGTTCAATAAACATAGGTTCCAGAACCAGACTATCTGAGTTCAAATCCCAGGACAATACTTCTTGGCTCTATGACTCTGAATTCATTATTTAACATCTGTGTGCCTTAGTCTCTTCACCTGCAAAATAGGAGTAAGAGCAGTATCTTCACAGGTGGTTCTAATGGTGCTTAGATCAGTGCCAGGCACACAGTAAATGTTCCATAAGTGTTGACTGTTGTTATTCCTACAGACTCTGAGCCACAACAGCATGGGATAGAAAAGATTCTCCCTTGAAAAAGCTTATCCTTTCCCCATGTTCCCCCAAACATCACCACCACCACCCTCTCAAAATATTTTCTGTAAAGCAGAAAATGTCTCTGACATTAAAAAGTATTTAAGTACATTAATAGGTCAAGAATAAAAGTTATTTTTAAGCCTTTCAAACAAACATGAAATCCTTACATTAGGTGAAAATTATAACATATCTGACTATGACTCTTAATCACCCATAAACAGACACAAAAGATCCAAAAGAAGTATAGTAAAATATTTACAAAAGCTGTTTTAGAATGAAATGACTGATTTATTCCCTTCCTCCAGCATTTCAGGATCAATACTAACTCTAACTTAAAAAAAAATAATTCTTAATTGCTCATTTGATATAATAAATGTTTTACATTTTGTTTAGTTTAGTTAGACCATTAAACTGAAAAATAATATTGTTTCTATCCAAAAAGATCAATGTTCTTAAACACTACAGATGCAGCACTGAAGTAAAAACTGAACATTTCTAAAAATATTTTTATGGATAATGATACTGTTTTGCTGTTGAGAGCTAAGAAACTGAAAAATAATTTGTCTTTAATGTTTAATATACAAATTTATACACGGGAACTGCAAATCAAGCAGCTCAGATACTAGTAATTTTTTCACTTTTCCAAAAATCTTACCGCATACTTCTGTGCATGCGGTAAAAGGGAAAAATTTACAAAGATTAAAACATAATTAATAAAAATTCTAAGGAATTCTCTGCAACCTCTTAATATGCATCTCATACAATAAATGGGTTCTGCTACTGTCATCATTATATGGAGATCCCTGAGGTGATGCCATTTGCCATGACAGAATGGAAAGTTGCTAGGGTGCTGGTTCTAGGAGGATTTGGAGGAGTCCACAGAATGGAATGCAGAATGTTGAGGGCTCTCCTGGGTTCCAGTCTCCATTTATTTTTATGCTACCTGTGTAACTCTGGACAAGGTCTGTAACCACCCTGAACCCAAATTCCCTACCAGAAAAAGGGGAGCATTACAGCATGAGGATTTTAAATCCCAGCATGTAAACTGTCTGGTCCAAGTCCACGCTGAGAGCTGCTATTATCTAGAAGGATAACGAGACAGTCATATATTGGCTATACCAAGAGCGGCAGGTATGTGCTCATCAAAGGCTTGGTGGATGTGATTCAGACCAGACCTATTTTTCAAAGTTATTTTTTTACCTGCTGTGGTATCAACTTTTTTTTTTAACTTTTTAAGTTTTAAACTTAAGATAATTCTGTTAAAAGAAGTAATGGATTCTTATAGCACAAGATTTATCTTTTTAAATTTTTTTTATTTTTTTAAGATTTTATTTACTTATTCATGATAGACACAGAGAGAGAGAGACAGAGACACAGGCGGAGGGAGAAGCAGGCTCCATGCAGGGAGCCTGATGTGGGACTTGATCTTGGGTCTCCAGGATCACGCCCTGGGCCAAAGACAGGCGCTTAAACCGCTGAGCCACCCAGGCTGCCCATAGCACAAGATTTAAAAGGTACTAAAGGGTATACAGAAAAAAGTCTCTCAGGTGTATATTAGTATGTGACTCAGTGCTCACTTCTCAATTTAAAAAACAGAATCGGGATCCCTGGGTGGCGCAGCGGTTCAGCGCCTGCTTTTGGCCCACGGCGCGATCCTGGAGACCCGGGATCAAATCCCACATCGGGCTCCCGGTGCATGGAGCCTGCTTCTCCCTCTCCCTGTGTCTCTGCCTCTCTCTCTGTGTGTGTGACTATCATAAATAAAAATTAAAAAATCTTTAAAAAAATAAAAAATAAATAAAAAACAGAATCTGGGCAGCCCGGGTGGCTCAGCGGTTTAGTGCTGCCTTTAGTCCAGGGCCTGATCCTGGAGATCCGGGATTGAGTCCCATGTTAGGCTCCCTGCATGGAGCCTGCTTCTCCCTCTGCTTCTCTCTCTCTCTCTCTCCTTCATGAATAAATAAATAAAATATTTTAAAAAATTAAAAAATAAAAATAAAAAACAGAATCTTACTGCTTTGTATTGATCTTGTTATTCCTTGTTCTTAATAGTTAAAAATTTACCCTCATTTGTATCTTTTCCCTCAGAGACATGAGTGCTTTCATATGTCAACCCTGACATGTACAATTCTTCACACACTACTTCACACTACTGTTAACTCCAACACTACTGAAGAAGGAAACTGTTTCAGTGTGGAAACCATGTGAATCATTTCATGTGTCATCTCACAAATCCACACTATACTCAAATAAAGACACGCGCCAACAGACTGTCTTTACAAAGTTATACATCATTGATTCTGTGAAAAGAAAATTTTCATGTACGCTTTCATTAAAAGGGAAATTTCCGAACAATGAATTCAACAGATGCCTTAATTCACTCACTAATAACTTCTTTCATAACACACACACAAAAAAAATCAAAACAAAATAGGTAGAATTACATGGCATTTTATTTTAAAAGCTCCAGAAATATATCACATTAGTTCATCATACTCTCTAGAGTCTAGTGTAATGCCTGGTGCAGAACAGGTGCACAATGAACCCATAAGTGACACTTGGAAATGTGAGAGGTCAGAAGTGACAAAAATCTTAGTTTTTAAAAAATACCTACAGTGAAGGAGATGGAACCACCAGTAACTGAAAACTCCTGACATTTGTCACTCCCTTCCTGATTTCACTTTCCCCCTCGACAACCCCACTTGGTAGGGAAAATGGAGTTGCTCAGGGGCAGAGCTGGAACAATGGAGAGTGTCCTACTCTCCAAAGTTTTAAGAGTAGTGCTTTTAAAACTCAGTAGCGTGAGTTTTAAAAGCATTACTAGTCTAGGGATGCCTGGGTGGCTCAGTGGTTGAGCGTCTGCCTATAGCTCGGAGCGTGATCCCAGGGTCTTGGGATGGAGTCTCACATCAGGCTCCCTGCAGGGAGCCTGCTTCTCCCTCTGCCTATGTCTCTACCTCTCTATCTCCATCTCTCATGAATAAATAAAATTTAAAAAAATAAAATAAAAGCATTACTAGTCTGAATAACAGAACTTCACAACACTCCAAAAGAGCTATGTTCTTTGTAAAGGGATTCTTTTTTTTCATGCTTACCGACTGCTTGACTTTGTCAGGATCGACTTGGTTGTAAACTGGAGTGCAGTACACAATCAGGATGAGGAGACTCAGAAGAAAGGCACTGCAGCTTACAAATTCAAAAAAGTAAAGTCCTCCACACAAAGTACACTGTGACACGACTTCCTCGCAGATAAAGGCCAGCAGCGAAAACAGCTACAAAAGAAACAAAACCGTTTACTCAAGTGTCTTCCCACAGAAACCACCAGTATTCAGAACACACCTCTGTTCACTCAGCTCTCTGTGAGGTGGAAACCATTGCAAACAAGACGACCGAACAGGTCCGATCTCTGTAGAACTGAACAGTCTGGTTGCCTTGAAGGGAATTCAAGTCCACAAATAGTTAAGTATCGGGTGCTAAATGCTTGAGTCGGGGGAAAGACAGGGCATTGCTGGGAAAGCACACAGGAGGGGCCCTCAAGTAGAGGGGTCAGGAAAGACTTGCTGGAGGAAAGCTGAGACCTGATGGACAGGAGGTCAGTTTTGGGGCTGAAGGACAGTGAAAGGAGCTCCAGGCAGAGAGGCGGTGCACAGAGAGACCTGGAGGCGAGAGCACCTGGCATCCTCCCACCCTGAGGCACAAAGAGATCCCACCATCCCCCGCTGCACCATGAAAGCAAGTTGGGTCGACATGGTTCAAGCAGCCAGTGTGAAGGAAGGGGATGGCAGCGTGAAAATGATGAGACAAGAGGCAAGTAGAGGCTAGATCTAAATGTCCTCTTTTACTAGTTTAAACAAGTCTGGATGTAAAAGGTTGTAAAGCAAAGGGGTGACACGTTCAGCTTCATGCTTTTAGTAAGTCTCGCTGGCTACATACAGCATAGAGAGGGGGCTGGGGGAAGGGCAAATCTTGGGGTGGACATCCAGTCGGGAAGCTGATGAAGGAAACCAGGGGAGGGCAGTGCTCAGGGTAGTAGTGGTAATGGAGCAATCACTATAAGATGCATGTGACAGGAGCACTTATCAGGACGGATACTAACAGCAGGAAACAACAGACTTGAATGAACACTTTTATTATTTTTAGAAGATATTTTATTTATTTGAAAGATCGAAAGAGCACAAGCAGGGGGAGTGGCAGAGGGAGAGGGAGAATCAGACTCCCCACTGAGCAGGGAACCCAATGCAGGGCCCCATCCCAGGATCCTGAGATCATGACCTGAGCCGAAAGCAGCCGCTTAACCAGCTAAGCCACCCAGGTGCCCCCACTTTATTTTAACCTAAAGCAAAAAGGCACATTTATTCACCAATCTTTTGAAATAGGGCTTTTCTCTGAGTTTGAGCCTGCTGATTGGAATTCCACATCACATTTCCTCCATTAATCACTTTTGTCGTCCAAAATTACCACTTGCAGACTAATGTTTAGATGGAGTGGTGCAAGACCCCGGACACTTGAGAAGCCGAGTGTAGAATCCTTCTGGGTCTGGACTAGTTTTACTAGCCCTTTATGGTTACCTTGCTCTTACTTAGTGCACAGGAAATATTTTAGTAATTTATTTTTCAGACTTTCAAAGCATTCAATTTAGCTTTCACAGAAACAATTCCTTTTCACATTCAATTTCAGTCTGTGCAATATTTAATTAAATGTTTGGCCGTTAAAAGTATAATTGGCAGCCTTGGGAATAACCCAATTTGATTCACAGCAGAAGCAAGTGTTCACCAGTGCCAGACAGGCATGGGTCAGAATGCCGTGCACTGAATGGACAATGGTAAAATCTAGTTAATTTGGCAACTCAATTAAATGCAAGTGGGATTTAATGACACTCCCACTGTTGTATATATGATCCTAATATACAGGGGCCTCACTGCAGAAAGAAGAGTCAGGTTTGTTTGTTTGTTTTTCTTTTTTTTAAGAGGTGAGGATGCTAGGAAGAGAATACATTATGTTTCAAATGTGCTGTGTATGAGGGATTCTGTGAAAGAGTTAAGGGAGGTATCTAGGAAGCAAAAGGATATACAGGTCTGCAGCTCAGGGGAGAGGTATGGGGTGGAGATGAAGTCGTGGGCATTGGCCAGTGAGATCCCCCAGAATGAGGAAAGCCAGCTTTATGCAGAATTCTGAGCAAACCAAGATTTAAGGGATGTGTGGAGGGGGTGACACCAGCAAAGGACAATTAGGAGCAGCAGTCCAAGGAGGTACTAGACCAAGGAAAAAGTATTACTACCAAGAGAAAGTTATGATGGTAATGAACGCTACTTAGAGGTCAGGTAAGAACAACAGTGACACACTGATGTCAGACTGAGCTCCAAGAAGGTTGCCGGTGACCTCAGCAAGCCTGTTTCAGTGGAGTCAATCAACCAGGCAGGCTGAGGTTACAGTTCTGTATAGTGGGAAGAGAGGGGAAGACAAAGTAGTGGGATAGAGCCAGCAGAGTCAAGAGGTATAGACTGGCAAAAGTGGCCAGATAGAGGAGTAGTGGACAGGGTAAAACGGAAGGGAATTTCAAGATGGGAGAGAACTGACAATGATTAAACACTGAGGCAGAAACCAAGAAGAGTGAAGAGTGAGTCTAAAGATGAGGACGAAAAGAGGCTCTCTATAGGTAGGATTCAGGGTCCAGGTTTGGAGGTCTTTAGAAATAAGAAGGAAGAGAGAGAAAAGAGAGGTTCACTTGGGCAGTTTGTGTGGGTTTTGTGAAAGCCAAGGGAGTTTCCTTTGAGCCTTAAGACCATCAAAATGACTGGTGACCTAAATCAAAGCCAAATCACAGAAGGAACCAGATACATTCCTGACAAGAGTGCTACCAAAATCAGCAGATACACTGATGCTGCATGTTATAGATATTGCCCTACAAAATGCTTTTTAAAAAAGATTTTATTTATCTAAAGAGAGATAAAGTGTGAGTGGGAGAGAGACAGAGGGAGAGAGAGAATCTCAAGCAGACTCCACAGTAAGTGCAGATTGCTCAGGGCTTGATCCCACAACCCTGAGATCATGATCTGAGCCGAAACCAAGAGTCAGATGCTTAACCAACTGAGCCAACCAGGCTATAAAATATTTTCATCAAACAGAAGTCAATGGTATACCACTCTGGACAATTGAGCAGCTTCTTAAAAACTAAACACACAACTGCTAGATGCCCTGGTACCATATTCACACATTCTGTATATGACCAGGAGAAGTGAAAACCTAGGCCTGTCCTATAAGTTAGTAAGACATAAAATAGTCCAGCATATTCCAAACAACCTCCTTCAGACAGATGTTAGGTTAGGTAAGGTATTCCCAATTATTACACCATAGAATACAAAGTGACACACCAAGACAAATCCCAGAAAGTCATTGCATAAAGGTACTTCTTTCATCGTCTGTCATTATAATTATGGGATGAGTTTTTACATGAGTACAGTATAAGATGCTAAATGTCTAATATTCCATTTGCTTTATTCTTGCCTCTGTGTTAAATCTTAGCCAACATTTAGGAGTTTTCTCTATGAGAAATCTGCAAAATATATCTCAGGTATATACACGCCAATTAACTGTGAGAATATATCAGCCTAAAACTCTAAGTGGGGTCTGAGAATACTTGATCTTGAGCCATTCCTATCCCAATAATTAGACTGTCAGGAACACTCATCTGTGTAGGCCATATAATAATCAAATCTTTTCTGCAGAGACACAGACTGCTTTTCTATTCTCAGTAAGAAAGGGGCAGGATCCAGCTCAGCCAGCAGCAATCAGTGTCTTTACTACCAGTACTGTTCCAAACTTATCAACAGGAGTCCTTCTTATTGACTTGAAGCCTCAGAGCAGTATTGAGAGGCAGATTCTGCACGGGCCTCCTAAGAGATGAAAGGGGTATGATATCAAGATTGGACATGCACTAGTTCCTATTTCCCATTAAAAGCCAAGAAATCAGCACTACAAACTATATTCCATATGAAGTTTTCTCCTGACTCCCCATCTGTCTGATGCTCCGAACCTTTCTGTATCATCTCCCATAGCACTATTAGTATCTTTAAGTGGTGCACCTGAAACTAATACATGTCCATTATACCTCAACTAAAAAAAAAAAAAAAAAAAAACTTTTTAAGAAATCCATTTGAGGGGCAGCCCGGGTGGCTCAGTGGTTTTGTGCCTGCCTTCAGCCCAGGGCCTGATCCTAGAGCCCCAGGATCGAGTCCTACATCCTACGTTGGGCTCCCTGTATGGAGCCTGCTTCTCCCTCTGCCTGTGTCTCTGCCTCTCTCTCTCTGTTTCTCATGAATAAATAAATAAAATATTTTTAAAAATGCATTTGAGTATTATGTATCAACACTGTAATACGTACAGGAACATGTACTGACAGGGCAATAAGATCAATGTATAAGAAACAATAAAAAAATAATACACTCATAATTGACCATCCATTATATGTAGATTCAAGGAATCTCAGGAAAATGCTCCAATCCACCTATACTAAAATAGAATAAGCAGAAAAGTAAGACTCAAAGCAGGGCCAAGAGATACATAGGATCTGGATAGGCAGAGAACATTCCAGGTGGAGGACAAAAAAGAACAGATTCATGAAGGCAAGAATTTGCATGGTAAACCCCACAGGGATAATGTAACTGACCTGAGTGGGCAGTGATCATGAAAATGTTTAAGGAGCTGGGTGTGCTTATGTGATGATCAGGCCAGGGAGTGTAGACTTCTGGATGAAAGCAACAGGGACTGCCTGCCTGGTTTAGCTGGTTAGAAGACAGGAGGAGCAGAGGACTGGGTGGGGCCTGAAAGAATATCACAACTCAGGAGTAGGAGAGAAAAGAGCAACTCACACCTGACAAGCAAGTCACAGGCGGTCTAACACTTCTTAGGAAAACTCCTTAATAAGCGAGTGAATACATTCCAAATCATTAATCTAAACAGTGATGGGGTGGTGGTGGTGGTGAAATATGGCTTATTTTAATCATAATCTCTAGTTACTTTTTCCTAGTTTCTTATATATATTTTGGTAAACAAATGCTTTTTTGTATTAAAAAAAATTAAGTGTGAAAATTAAGGGAAGGAATAATTTCAAGAAATGGGTAGTCACCAGCATTAAATACCAAGTGGTTAAGGATAAGAAAAGAGGTAAGGTCGCTGGGGAAGGAGATCGTGATTAATGTTAAAAGTAAGTTCAAAGGCTCAATAATTATTTTCTGGTAAATGGTTTTACTCTCCAGTAGCATGAAGACCTCACATTAAATACTGCTAATGACTATGAAGCGAAGAAGTACACCCAATGCAACTGCTTCTAATGATGTAAACTTTTACTCAAACAGATCTATGGGAATCTGCCTTTGGGACTTGGGAGGTCCCTGGAGGGCAGAGTCTCCCACCTTTGTGTCTACAGGTGGTGGAATGAATCTCTGACAGGCCAGGTCCCACACTGGCCAGGCATAGCCCCAAAGCCAGGCCTCCTGACTCCTACAGCGTGCCTGTTCCCCTCCTTGAACACTGTTTATTAAGCTCATTTTACAACTATGTATGTTTGTGTAGGTTTCCCCTTAAGACTGGATTTTTGAAGTTACGATCAGAGTTTTGTGCATTTCCCCTTTTGCTGCTAAATTTTACATTAAAACCAATCTGCTAGGGTCAACACATTTGGGGAATCTTAGTGACTAAAATGTGGCTGGTGATTTAAACATTGACTCCCCTGTGTCTCTCTCTTCATTTCAGTTTCACTACCCCTTCTGAAACATTAGTCTTCTTAAATTAACAGTCATTATATTAAACACAAAGTCTCCATCGTTGGTCTTTTACAGTCTACTACTAAAACATTTCTTATAAAAAGAATTTTTTAATGCTTACCATTCATTATAAGGCCCCAACTACAAAATTATATTAATTTGTGAATTAATGAACTTGCTACTAAAACCTGCGGTCCTACGTAAGGTCCAAGTAAACAAATCTGGCAGGCTGCAGTTAGGCCAGGCCTCCTGTACCTTAGGCAAATATTTACTCTCACAAAGGTTCAAAGATCTAATTTGCTGACATTATGGATCTTCCTCAAGGTTAAAGACAGAGCATTTCAATTTAATACAGATCAATTTTCACATTGAAATAATGAAAAGATCATCAATATAAGATAAACTGCTTCTAAGTGATTTGTTTCTTGGTACTTACAGAGTAACATTATTTTATAATTTAGTAAATCACTGGTGAATTCTAAATCAAACTGCTTGCCTGAGGAGTCATTATTATCACAGTACTGTGCGGCCACCAGGATATTCAACTGGTACCATAAACACATATGTCAGCTTATGTTACAAGAATATTACACATATTCAGATCATTGTATCAGCTTACCAGCAAGGAATTAGGTTGCCCAATGTCAATTTTCCCCTGAAATCAAAAACAAAAACAAAACAAAACAAAAAAAACTCCCTCAAAATAACAACAAAAACTTCACACACACACACATATGTGTGTGTGCGTGTGTGTGTGTGTGTATATATATATATATATATATATATATATATATATATTTGTATAGGGGTGTGTGTGTATACATATATATGTGTATATATATTCACCAGGACCAATCTAAGGATAAAATAAACTGATAAATAAATAAATTGCATAAAAATTTAGGACTGCGATGACTCCTTATGCTTGCATTCTCAGCTAAGTATTTCTTCTTCAGTTCTGGAAGGTCAGATGGTAGTTAAGGGATACTTGTGTTTTGGACAAGCCTTTGACAAAATTAAGGTTTTATCTGAATGGCAGTAGACATAGCTACATAATTGCAGGAGTACATAACTCAAGAGCTAGTTATGCTCTTTTATCTCTAACCTCTCCTTCTGTTTATAGGCTCAACTCTCTGTTTGGTGTTCAGCTCTGTGCCAGAACATCCCACAGAGCCTCAGAAGTTTGTAAAAATCTTAAAGAGTGAAAAGAACCTCAGAGGAAATCCAATTCAATCTCTGGATTCTAAGAAATTTCCTAAGTATGCAGAGTCTGATTTTTAAGTTTTAGAGTAAGGTTCCTTTCTCTTTTGGGGTTTTGAGAATTTGATAAGATTTATGGGTCTAGAAAAATATGCCCAAACACAGATATGTACCACATTTTGGATAAAATGTTATAGGGTTTGCATGTCCCTGGTTAGGGGTTTCTACATTACAGTTGTTTCTTTATTAGAGCTCTGCAAATCTACTTATTAAAAAAAAAAAAGTTACCTAGAGTAAAATAGCCTAAAGACAGAATATGACTTAAGGCAAAGAAGACTTTGCCCTGTTGCTTCAGACTGGATGAGAGTTTTAATTTATTTCATTATAACTTCCTTGGGACTTTCTGGGTAACTCCCGTAATATACACTATTATGAAAAGACAGAGGCCATCAATGAAACAAAGTAGGAAATAAAACACAACAATCAAAATGGAAAGCAATAATTAAATATGTTTTAAAAATCTGTATTGAAGAAAGCATTCTTATAACATTGCAAGTTCCCCATAAATAAGCGTACACCTATTTTACTGCACTGTGCTTTACTGCATGTTGCAGATACATTTTTCAAATCGAATGCTTGGGCAACAATGAGTCAAGCAAGTCTACTGGTACCATGTTTCCAACAGCATTTGCTCACTTCATGTCTCTGTGTCACATTTCAGTAATTCTTGCACTATTTCAAACATTTTCATTTTTATTATATTGCTATGGTCATCTGAGAAGTGATTACAACTAGCTTAAAGCTCAGAAAATGCTTGGAATTTTTTAGTGATAAAACATTTTAAATTAAGGAGCACCTGGGAGGCTCAGTCCGATGAGCATTTGACTCTTGATTTCCGCTCAGGTCATAATCTTCTGGTCCTGGAATTGAGCCCGCAATGGGCTCTGAGCTCCATATGGAGTCTGTTTGTCCCTCTTCCTCCTCCTCTGCTCTGCCCCCCTGCTCATGCTCTTTCTCTCAAATAAACAAAACTTTTTTTAAAAATTTAAAAATATATATTTTAAATTAAGGTATGTACAATTTTTAGACATAATGCTATTGAACAGTTGACAAACTACAATATAGTGCAAACATAACTTTTATATGCCCTGGAAAACCAAAACATTCATCAGACTCCCTTTATTGCACTATTCGCTTTGTTGTGGTGGTCTGGAACCCAACCTGCAATACCTCCGAGATAAGCCTGTAAGTAGATTTCAAGAGGACACATTAGTTTTTATCCTATCCCTCTTTCTCCTTCTGGTATGAGGGAGAACAAGCAGGAACAGTCTACCAATTCTTGCAAGGCAAATTCATTTCCCCCTCTTCTCCACATCCAAGTAAAAAGTCTATACCAAAATTTCTGGTTGTATTCTATTTCAAGGATACGGAACTATCGTTTATTAAACTAAAGTAATGAGAAATTTTACTTCAGCTTTGCTATTTCTGATTAGAAAGGAAAAACAGACAACTCAAAGAGAAATTTAACAGGCAGGACACCAATACTGATGATGTCTGTAGAGCAGCAAGAACACTTAAGATACAAACACTGATGATCTTTTCTGTTCTAAAGAGCTCTATTTGTGTGGAAACATTTTAGCTCAGAGCAGAGGAGCACCACTGTCATCTCAAAGTCCTGTTAGAACTGACAAGAGAACAGAAAGATGCACTTCTGGGTAGAAGGAACAGATGTTACAAAGGAAGAAGGGCAGGAGGGAGCCCCTGATGCCTGGTGACAACTGAAAGACTGCCAGTATGGAACTCCCTAAAAGGAGACTGGAAAGATAGGCAGAGCCAGACCCTCTCCGGCTCCATAGGCCACACTGTCACCTGCCCCCCAGTGATTTCCAAACTATTCTTAGATGTGATCATTTTGACGACCAGAAAGTACTACCAGTTTTCTGACAGCTGTTTTCCCATTTAATAAAAGTAGGTCATCTGAGTTCTAAGAATAAGTTCTGGTTATCGGAGTTCTAAGAATTTAAGTTCTTCCCAAGGAAACCAACTGGTTATTTTTACTTGAGATGACTAAACAAAAAAAAAAAAAAAAAAGCAAAACCAATTTTTCCTCTTGCAGAAAATGATGTCCACAGTTGGTTAAAACAGAATACTGGAGGTCAGTCAATATGTGTGTAATTTGAGTTAAAATTCAAAGATGTTATTTTTGCTAGGGGGCTTACAGGACCTTTACTGCCCAAAGTAAACGAAAACTCAGTGAAATTCAGAGAGGGGTAAACCATGCCCTACTTTTGCTACCTGCACACAAATACGAGCTGTCCTTTTCACCGTGTACTTCGTACACACATATTGCTCTTTCGGAAGTAATTCTTTTTCAGTCGATACAAAACCTGTGGGAGACAATTTATGGGATACACCCACCTCAATGCCGTGCCTGGTACCGACCGGAGTCTGGGTGCAAAAACTGAACTGCCCCCACACCCCCAAGCACCACCACGGGCTCGTACCGGGAAAACCCACAAGAACCAGAGAAAGATAAACAAAAAGCACTTAGTACAAATACAGGCACTCTGGGCGATAACGCAGGGTATCAGCTCCGAGAGGAGAGGAAGGTCGCAACAGAGGGAGAGAAAGAAGTCGTGGACCTGGGCTCCCGACGCATTTCCTGGACCCGCGGACCTCGCTCGGGGGCCCTGGGGAGTCCTCAGGGACCCGCGGGGGAGACACTGGGGTGAGCGGCAGCCCGGCGGCGGGAGGGAACGCCCCCCCTTTCCAGCGAGAAAGAAGGAACTGGGGTGTGGAAACTGCCGCTTCCTGAACAGCCAGGTCAAGGAGAAGCGGCTCGGCAGCCTCCCCAGCCCGCAGGCCGGCGGTCCCGGGGCCAGACCCCCGCCCCGCCCCGCCCCGCCCCCGGCCCGGCTCGCCCACCCCGGCCGCGGACTCACCAGCTGCAGGACTTTGAACGCGAGCCCGGGCAACCGAAGCCGGCCCACGGAGAAGTAGGCGGCGAGGCCGCTCCGGGCGCCCCTGGCGGGGCCCGGGTCCTCCTCCGTGGTGGGGCCGTACACCGCTCCATTCTCCATGGCCCGGAACGCGGTGGCCGCAGAGCTGACGCCGCGGACTTCACCGACTCCGGAGGACCACCCGGAGGGCCGTCACTTCCTGGTCTCCGCCCACGCTTCCGCCCCGCCTCCGCTCTAACCCCGCCCCCCGCCTTGCTCCGCTAACTCCGCCCCCGCCTCCGCTCAACTCCGCCCCCTGCCTTGCTGCGCTCTAACTCCGCCCCCCTGCTCCGCTCTAACTCCGCCCCCGCCTCCGCTCAACTCCGCCCCCCGCCTCCGCTCAACTCCGCCCCCCGCCTTGCTCCGCTCTAACTCCGCCCCCGCCTCCGCTCTAACTCCGCCCCCCGCCTCCGCTCAACTCCGCCCCCCGCCTTGCTCCGCTCTAACTCCGCCCCCGCCTCCGCTCAACTCCGCCCCCCGCCTCCGCTAAACTCCGCCCCCCGCCTTGCTCCGCTAACTCCGCCCCCCTGCTCCGCTCTAACTCCGCCCCCGCCTCCGCTCAACTCCGCCCCCTGCCTTGCTGCGCTCTAACTCCGCCCCCCTGCTCCGCTCTAACTCCGCCCCCGCCTCCGCTCAACTCCGCCCCCCGCCTTGCTCCGCTAACTCCGCCCCCGCCTTGCTCCGCCCTAACCCCGCCCCCTCCGCCCCTGGGGCGCTGTCCTTAGCCACTCCTCAAACTTCCTAGGGATCTGTGGAGACACTTGCCCACAAGGAGAACAGCGTGTCCTAACGCCGGAGTAAGGGAGGAGAGGAAAGGAGATGAAGTTGGAGATGTAGGCAGAGGCCACGTAATGTAGGGGCCACGCAGAGGAAGGAAAGAAATTAGATTTCATTTTGAGAGCAGTGGGTTGTCTTGATGTAGGGAATGAGTTGGGGCAGCTAGGGCTAGGCAGGGAAGGATAAGGGAAAGGCCCAGAGACAGGCTCCCAGAAGTCTGTGGGCTCCCTTAAATCCCAAGGACATCAAAATGGCCCAGAGACGGGCTCCTACCCAACCCAAGGAAACAGATAAGACAGTAAAAACAGAGAAAAACGTAAATTAGGCGCCTCTGCTCTGAAGTGTTAGGAAGTATCTCCCTTTGATAGTTACCAATCACAGATTCACCAGACCCAAAAAACAGCCATATACAGTACAAAGAAACTCAAGGCCATGGGCTTCCTGGTTAGATTCCCAATAAAAGGCCGCCAAAAAGCCCTCAGTGGCAACCCTGTCAGGACCCCTCTCACTTTTGAGAGCTTTCTCTGTATCTCTGCTTAATAAACACCTATTACTTTACTCATTCTCTGTTGTCCCCGAGATTCATTCTTCAACTCCGTGAGATAAGAGCCTAGGTCTCCCGCATCAGTCTGAAAGGACTTTCAGGATTGCAACCTCTTGCCTCTCTGAATTCCTTTTAGTCTTGTCAAAACCATTTAGTTCATTCGCCTCTTCCTTGTGCAGCAGTTCGCACAGTCATATATGTTAATTTTGTGTGAACTTAAGGAAACTCATGAAGGAATCTAATTGTATTTTAGCAACTGAAGTTGCTTGGGTGACATACCAGGCACGCGTATTTTCTCCTCTACATTATAATATACTTTCATTTTACAAATGAGCAAACTGAGGCCAAGAGGGAGAATATATCCAAAGTCAAACAGCTAGGTAGGGGTACCTGGAATGAGTCTGGAATGAGTCTGACTCACAACCTTGTTGCTAAGTGAACCCAGCAAACCTCAGCCTCTAACCCACCTCTCCATTAGGGTCTCAAAACCCATGGGAGAGGGGAGAGGCCATTGCTGTCACCTACTTCCATATTTAATCTACTCTCCTCTATGGCCCCAAACCTCCCTATCTTCCTCCAGTAACAGAACAAAAGCTCCTATTCAAATGAATAGAGACAAGTAGATACTACTCTGTGAGGGCTGTCTATGCAGCCAGCGCAAAATGCCCTTCTGTCTTTGATTAAATGCTCCGGCCAAGCAGCCATCAATCCTGTTCAATAGAATGAGGCCACTGTGTTTTCACCAGGGCTATAAGGACTCACTGCCCTGCTATTTCTTTGAGTTACCATCTCCCAAATTAGACACTATGGAAGTCTGAAATTTACTTTGAAATTCATCTAAAAATATAAGACAGGTGGATGAGTAGAGAGATGGATAAAAGGATAAACCTATGATAAAGCAACCGTAGTAACACATTAATGGTGTAGTACATGGGTGTCCACTGTACTTGTTTCTTAATTTAACTTTTCTGTGTGTTTGAACATTTTCAAGAGAAAATACTGAGGGCAAGTAATATTTAAAAACAACTTTGAGTGAGGAGAGAAGATGAACAGATTCTCTCAACCCTCTCAGTTTATTTAAGTTGCACTGGGCAATGCTATAGGGGGTCTCTGCTTTTCTTTGAATTTAGAAGATGATAAGAATTTAGCTTGTGGGAGCACCTGAGTGGTTCAGTCAGTTAAGCGTCTGCCTTCAACTCAGGTCGTGATCCCTGGGAACCCTGGGATCCAGCCCCTTATCGGGCTCCCTGCTCATTGGGAAGTCTGCTTCTCCCTCTCCCTCTGCCCCTACACCCCACTTGTGCTGTCTCTATTGTACTTTTTCTATCTCAAATAAATAAATAAAATCTTTAAAAAAAAAAAAGAATTTAGCTTGTGATTCACAAATTTTTGGGATGCATAAAAATCATCTGGAAGGTTAACTAAAAATGAAGATTCTTGGCGATCTGCCCCAAAGTTTCTGAATTTGGGTGGGTCTTGGGAAAGTACTTTTGTAACAAGTTCTCCAGGGGATACTGGTGAGAAATCTGTGCCTATGGAGGAACACCATTTTACAATGTGATCAGAATGAAAGAAAGCCATTGTATAAGAGACAGCAGATATGCCATAACTTCCTTTGTCTTGATTAATTTAGGGGTGGCCAAATCAATTAGATTAAGGCACTAATATCCTTCCCAGTTAAAAAAAAAAGAGAAAAGAAAAAGTGTGCAACACTTATGTTTTCTTAATAAAAGGGCTTCATAAACAAACACTTATTAGGGACCCCATTTGATGGGTAGGTACATCCGTATGGAAAACTGCCATGTTCGTTCATGAATAAACAACATTGAATAGTTAAATGCTGAGGTTTACCACAGTGAAATGAGAAATCTTATTTATGGAGAAAAGATATACCAAAGAGAAAAAAGAAAGACTTATTTCAGTTTTGAAGAATATTCATCTTTCTTCTTTAATATTAAATAGTTAATATTTTTAAATGAGGAATAAGAAACATTTACAAAAAGAATAGTTTGAAAAAAAAAAAAAACAAAAAGAATAGTTTGGGAAATATACTTTGATGAGATTTAAGACATTCAAAAAATAATTTACTGTTTGCTACTTTTTCCAGTTGAGATTTTGATTTTTCAGCAGCTCCTATTCAGGCACTTTTACTGGATCTCTTATCTATATTAGGACAGTTAGGCAATAATGTGGATACAAAGTTGGATCATAGATGAAGTCCTACAATGAGGCCACAGAAACTTCCATAAAGGACCATGTCATAAAATAGAGATATGTGCCATAAAAGAGATACAAATTAAATGTGCTGGGAATTCAGAGCAGATAGAAATCACTTGCAGCTAAAGGATCAGTGTGGTGGAGCTTTAAGCTGGAGGTTAATGAATACTTACCTTTGGACATGCAGAAAACAGGACAGAGGGTACTCTAGGCAGAGGAGCAATAAGAAGGAAGACATAAGCAAGTACACACAGGCATAGAGAATGGAAGGGTGAAAGGACAAAAAGTCCTTGTCACGGAAGACAAGCTTGGAGTCAAATTTTGGAGGGCCTTAAAAATCAATCCAAAGAACCGGTGCTTTCCCTTTTTGCTGAACAGTGATGAATCACCCAAGGGTTTAAGGTGAGGGAAGTGAAATGATCAGAGTTCTTCCTTGGGGATGTTTTCCTAGCAGCCTTATGCAGACCGGGTAAGTTCAGGAAAGAGGGAAGAGCAGCTTAAACTCAGACAGTAGTCATGGAAATAGAGGGGGAGGGGATGGCTTGGAGAGAAAATTCTCAAGGAAGGTAAAATCAGTGAGATTTGGAGACTGGTTTGTTTGAAGAGGGAGGGAGGAATTGAAACAGGTGCTAAGGTTTTATGCTTATGTAATGAAGAGAATGAAGAAAGGTAATAATAGAAACAGAATCTAAGGAGGCATTAACGCTTGTCAGGGTCAGAGTGTAAATTTCAAAGAAATAAAAAGATGACTCTCATACAAGTATATAGTAAGCATGCTTCAAAGATTTAACTTATTAGTAATCTGGAGAATGTAAAACTGGTTCAGAGGAGGATATGAGAGATCATGGTATGTGTGTATGTGCATATATGTATATATATGTATGGTGTTTAAAAATATATGGTGAGGGATCCCTGGGTGGTGCAGCGGTTTGGCGCCTGCCTTTGGCCCAGGGCGCGATCCTGGAGACCCGGGATCGAATCCCACGTTGGGCTCCCTGCATGGAGCCTGCTTCTCCCTCTGCCTGTGTCTCTGCCTCTCTGTCTCTCTCTGTGTGACTATCATGAATAAATAAATAAAATCTTTTAAAAATATATATATATATATATGGTGAAAGGGAAAAATGCTGATATATGGTTGCTAGGTAAGACTCAAAATTGACTAACCTACAAGGACAATAAAATGGTTACTTTTGAAGAGACAAATCATTTTCACCTCTAACAGACAAAAATCATTTGTAGCTTATCAATCTTCTATAATTAACACCTAACTTCACAGACTCGGGGCCCAACTCAATAATAAATAGTAAGTCATTAGGACGCCTGGGTGGTTTAGTGATTTAGCACCTCCTTTCAGCTCAGGGCGTGATCCTGGAGTCCTGGGATCCAGTCCCACATTGGGCTCCCTGCATGGAGCCTGCTTCTCCCTCAGCCTGTGTTTCTGTCTCTGTCTCTCTCTCTCTCTGTGTCTCTCATGAATAGATAAATAAAATCTTTAAAAAAATAAATAGTAAGTCACAAAAAATCATCTTTCCTTAGGTCAATAGTGGCCCTTAAGAGGGTTTGGTAGATGATTCTCTAGCTAGTCCAGAGGTTGGCAAACTTTTTCTGTAAAGGGTCAGATAGTAAGTCTTCAAGTTATGAGGGACATATAAGTCTCCGTCTCAACCACTCAACTCGATCCTGCTGTTGTAGAGTGGAAGCAGCCATGATACATAACTCAATGTCATAATGCAGTCATATCCTGAAAAAACTTTCTGAAAACAGGCACTGGGCTGGATCTGGCTTGTAGTTTGCCATCCCTTCCCTGTTCATTATTTCTCAACCTTGCGTGATCATCATAATCACTGGAGGGAGGGCTTGTTACATGACAAACTTCTGGGCTTCACCTCCACAGTTTTTGACTTGGTAGGTCTTGAGTAGGACCCAGGATTTTACATTTCTAACAAGTTCCCAGGTGATGCTGCTGCTGCTGCTGGTCTAAGACCATACTTTGAGAACACTATTCTAGTATGACACAGAAAGGGACTCAATAATCCTTTTGCCTTATTTCCAGGTTTTGGATCATTTGTCTTAACAAACTAAGATGAAGAACTCAGATTAGGATAGAAGTTTCAGGGCCAGAGGGCACCAAATGGAGTTCCTGGTAAATTGTTTCAGATATGGATCTGGAGTATTGGAAGAGAGAAGGCATTTGGAGGAGACACATAGACAAAACCATTCAAATGTTAAAGGGAAGCATCTGTAGAAAGAAGAGGATTTAGGCTAAAACTTTGGAGGAAGTAGAAGAGAAGGTAAGGAGAAAGCAGAAAAATAAAGGAGTGTTTATAGACAGCAGGAGAACACAGGAAGTAGTGCTATGGAAGGCAAATAAAAAGTCTTAAATTTTCCTTGCCAACATTTCCAAAAACCCCAGAGTGGACGAGGATGCCAGATAGGCAAAGAAAAATTTGGATCAGAGATCTTCTTGGGACAATAGCTTTTTAAGCTCGTCTGCCAACAAAACTAGAATAGAAAACATAAGCAATCAACATGGTGAATTTCCACATTTCATTTATACCAGCAGAGGGCCACAAGGGCTAAGGATTGCTAATAATGTTTTTTTGGTCTACGGTTTCTGCCCCCTCCAGGGAGTTAATTCCTCAGTGGTATTGGAAGGCAGGAATGGAGGGAGGTTGGAGACCATGGATCATTTAGCCTCCTTGCCCTCATTATCAGTTAGGTATTTTAGTACAGGACAGAGAGTTTGATTAGTTGGGTGAGAGATGTGATGAAGAAAGGCAGAAGCTTCTGATTGCTTGGGGAAGAGAGAAGGTGGGGTCCAGTGTGGGATTTGGATCACAGGAGTCCCTGTCATCGCAAGGCAAAAAGCTCAAGACTTTGCCTCAGTGTCATTAAAAATCATGGAAAACCGCCTTAGAGTTTTTTCCTTGTGGTTAATTAAATATTATTTCTTGAAAATGTGAGAAATTAACAAAGGTCTCAAAGGAAAAACCTACGAAAAGGTACATATAGAGAAAGGTTGCTAAGTCTTTGTCCCTTCCATCTCATTCCATCCAATCACCCTCCGCAGGTAACAAACTGTGATTGTTTCTGGTTATCTTTCCTGTATCTCTTTAGTGGAAAGAGAGATACCATCCTGGAAGTTGCTCCATATTAGTTCATGGAAATCAGCTTCATTTTTTTTTTTTTTTCTGAATACTTGCATAGCACTCATTGTGTGGCTGTCCTGCAGTTTATTCATCCAATTTCCTAGTTTAGGCAGTTAGGTTGTTTCCAATACTTTGCAATTACAAATAATGCCACAATGAATAACTGTATGAATACAATTTTTGTATTGCCAGAGATGAAAGTTTATGATATGTTCCACAATTGCTGAGTTTGAGTGCAAATTTTGAGTGCAAATACTAAAATGTCCCTCATTAAAAGTTGATTTGTTTTGCACTCCCAGGAGCAATGAATAAATCTATTTCTTTATTACCTCTCCAACAAAGTGTTGTCAAGCTTTTGAATTTTTTTCATTCCAATAGGAAGCAATAATATTTCAATATAGTTTTTTTTTTTTAATTTTTATTTATTTATGATAGTCACAGAGAGAGAGAGAGAGAGGCAGAGACATAGGCAGAGGGAGAAGCAGGCTCCAGGCACCGGGAGCCCGACGTGGGATTCGATCCTGGGTCTCCAGGATCGTGCCCTGGGCCAAAGGCAGGCGCCAAACTGCTGCGCCACCCAGGGATCCCTCAATATAGTTTTGATTTGCATTTCTTCCTTAGTTAAACATGTTTATATATGTTCAAGGGCTATTTCTATATTATTTTTTATTTGTCTGTTCATGTCTTTTGCTTATTTATTTATACTCTATAGGGATTTTGGTTCCCTCACCTTTATTTTGAGTTCCTTGTGTACTAGGAATATTAGCTCCTTATCTATGATATATTACAAAGCCTTATGATATATTACAAAGCCTTTTTGCTTAGAGTGTTTTTTATCATGTTTTCTTCAATCATTTTTATGTACTTGAATTTAAAATTTTTATTGCATGTAGACTGAATTAAAGTTAGAAAGTCTTTTCCCACTCAGATGCAAAAGAATTTTCTATTTTCTTTTAGTACTTTTATGGTTTCATCTTTTATATTTAGGTCTGATACATTTGGAGTTTATTCTTGTGACTTATGTCAAGTATGGATCTAATTTCATCTTTACAAATAGCTAGCAGTTGATCTAATACTGATATATATATATATATATATATATATATATATATATATATATAAACTGGTTTTTGTAGAAACAAGCACACAAGGCAGCAGGCTTTTCAGAAGTGGTCTAATTACACTAATACATTTAGGGTAGTATCTAAAACTGCTTAATTATCTAAATAATTTATGCATGGGACTAGTACTTATGAAGTTTGTGTAAATTAAAATGCCTTCCTTTGGGGCTATAAAAACTTAAATTTGTGTAGCACAAAGTTTATATAGCACCTCCACACCCTCGATCTTATTTATCCTCACTTGTAACTCTATACCTGAACAAGTTGTCCTTGCCACCATCCAGGTGATGAAACTAAGGCTTTAGGACAATAAATGACTCTTCTACAGTCATGTGATTAGTAAATGAGGTAGCCCGGCTCTTCTGGCTCTTTCCACAGTGTATGGGCACTGCAAATCTTGTACATTAAGATACTCATGGAGGTGGCGGCTAAGATATTCAGACATCTTGCAAAGCAGGGCTGAAGTATATCTATTTTACTTGAAGATTAAGTGTGCTCCAAATACCAGGCAGTGGTAGAGCAGCAAAAGATCATCACCTACCATCTAAATAGTACTTTCTGGCTGAGCAAAACTTGGGAGAGAGCAGAGTGCACGTACACAAAACACAGTATACAAGACTAACTCAGCTATGGCAAAGTTGTCGCATTACAGACTGAAGATATTTCAATAGAAAAATGGGACACCTGGGTGGCTGAGCAGTTTAGCGCCTGCCTTAGGCCCAGAGCGTGATCATGGAGGCCCAGGATCGAGTCCCACATCAGACTCCCTGCATGGAGCCTGCTTCTCCATCTGCCTATGTCTCTGCCTCTCATGAATTAAAGACTTAAAAAAAAAAATGCTTGGAAGAGTCACATTCTACAGTATATCAACCAAAACTTCTGAATCAAAGCCTTGTTTTAAATTCTAAGCCAATATGGGGCAAAATCAAGGAGTAATTTGGCTTTGGATTATAACAGTAGTTCTTAGGGGGATCAGAGGACCCCTAGAGGTCTGGAGACCTTTGCAACATTTGTGTGAGGTCAAAACTATGCTCATAAGACTACTAAGAGTTCATTTGCCTTTTTCACTGTATGAACATTTGTTTGCACTGCTGATAGAATAAAACTACTGGCATTCCAGTATGAAGCAAGGCAGTAGCATAAAACTGAATTTGTAGCCATTGTATTCTTCACGTGTGAAAATAAACCCAATTTTACTTAAGAATTCCCTTGATGAAGTGAAAATTATTAGTTTTATTAAGTTGTAATCATTTAGTACCTGTCTTATTCAAATGCTGTATAAGGAAATGGGAAGTGTACATAATTACTTTTGCTGTATACTGAAGTACAATGGTGTTTCAAGGAAAATCATTTGTGCTATTGAATAGTTATAAGCTGAACTAGACACTTTATTTTACCATATTTACTTGCAAAATTTACCATATTTACTACTTTAGGCTAACTGGTTTTTCAGACTTTAGAATCTGGCAGCATTTTCTCTAAAATGAATGAAGTGAGCTTGTCAGTACAAGGAATACAACTGATAATATTCATTGCATTCATAAAACTTGAACTTTCCAGAAAAAATTAGGATTTTGGAAAACTTATATCCGTCACTAAGCCTGACAGTTTCCTATCACTTAAACTTTTTTTAAAAGATTTTATTTGAGAGAGAGGAGAGAATGAGAGAGAGAGAGAGAGCATGAGCAGGAGGAGGGACAGAGGGAGAAGCAGACTCCCATGGAGCAGGAAGCTGGACAAGGGGTTCAATCCCAGGACCCTGGGATCATGACCTGAGCCACTCAGGTGCCCCACACTTAAACTTTTCTAAAGAGATCTTTGCAAAAAATGTGATTTGTTTGATATTCTACATGTCAAATTTGTGTATAGTTCCATGTCAATACCTGGAAGAACTCTGTAACCCAGTGAACTGATATTTTCTAAAAGACCAGTAAATAACGTTATAAAATCACAAAGGGGAAAAATCCATTTAAAGTACAAGTCAGATCAATGAATTCCATACTGCAATTAACCTTTAAAAAACTAAGACTTGTTGCATTTTAGAAGCCAAAAAGAAAATCTGCAATTATCTGGAAGAGCTATTAAAATACTTCTACCGGGTAGCCGGTGGCTCAGTGGTTTAGCGCCGCCTACAGCTCAGGGCATGATCCTGGAGACCCAGGATCGAGTCCCACGTCGGGCTCCCTGCATGGAGCCTGCTTCTCCCTCTGCCTGTGTCTCTGGCTCTCTCTCTCCTCTCTGTGTATTCTCATGAATAAATAAATAAAATCTTTTTAAAAAAAAGTATAATACTTCTACCTTTTCTACCTATATATTTATGAGGCTGCATTTCATAGAATGCAGACAACATAGAATTCATACAACATATCACATCAGATAGAATATAGCAGATATTAGAATCCGGCTGTCTTCTGTTAAGCTAGACATTACAGAGATTTGTAAAAATGTAAAACAATGACACTCTTCAATACATTTGTTTTATAAAAGTTATTTTCTATAAAAAATGTTATTTAACATAACGTACTTATTGTTATTTGTAAATGAATATTTAACATTTTCCAGCTTTTATTTATCATGGCAAATATAAGTATGATCCATATTATCATTTATTTTTAAAATATGACTCACATAATTCTTTGGAGTCTCCTTATTAAATACACATGTAAAGGAGCCCAATGATCAAATTTGAGAATCATGGTATTTGAAGTTCAGAAAAAATCTTAACACAAGAAAAGACAGGAAAGAATTTTAATTTTAAAAAGATTTTGGGGGATCCCTGGGTGGCGCAGCGGTTTAGCGCCTGCCTTTGGCCCAGGGCTTGATTCTGGAGACCCGGGATCGAATCCCACGTCGGGCTCCCGGTGAATGGAGTCTGCTTCTCCCTCTGCCTATGTCTCTGCCTCTCTCTCACTCCCTGTGTGCCTATCATAAATATAAAATTAAATAAAAAAAAAATGATTTTGGTGATACAATGGGATCAAGGTACTACTCTGCCCCAATTTTTTGTAATCTTTTTTTTTTTTTAGATTTTAATTTATTTATTCATAGAGACACAGAGAGAGAATGAGAGGCAGAGACACAGGCAGAGGGAGAAGCAGGCTCCATGCAGAGAGCCTGACGTGGGACTCGATCCAGCGTCTCCAGGATCACGCCCCAGGCTGCAGGCGGCACTAAACAGCTCCGCCACCGGGGCTGCCCTCTGCCCCAAATTTATGTGTAAGTGTGTATATATGTATGTGTATATACCTCTCTTTCCCTATGTAGCCATACTTTTAGAAAATGGACAGTATCAACTATTATTCCTCAAAGTATGATCGTATCTATTCTCTAGTTATCTGAGAAATATCTTTAAACATATTCTTGAATTCCATGTACTTCTTCACATTAATTACTTCATGTATTTTTTATTAATGTATGGATTATAATTTTTCCTAAAATAACTATGACCACAGGAGAAGAGAAGTCTCATCAAACATTCTGCAAGAATTCCCTGACATCATCAACTGTCATCCTATTTCAGCAGGGGAACAACTGTTTGGGCATTAATAAGGTGTTACATGAAAGAGGAACTCCTGTATTTTGGCATTTTGCAAACTGTAAAAGTAATTTCTCTGAAAAATGAAGCCCAAATAAGAAAACTGTAATGGCTATTACTGTTTGGGCTATTGTCAAGTTCCACAAAGGGCCTTAAAAAATTGATGTCTGATAGTTTTAAAGAAACAAATTGACAAGATTTACACCAATCTTTCACAAACTCTTTACAAAGAATACAAAAAGAGAATACTTCCCAACTTGATTTATGAGGTCAACATAATCTTGATATCAAATACTGACAAAAATATGATGACAAATGAAAATTACAGGCCAATTTTTCTCAGGTGCATAATGCAAAATCCTAATAAAATGTTGGCAAACCAAATCCAGCAATATAATAAAACTAATACATCAAGTTAGATTTATTTCAGGAATACAAAGTTGGCTTAGTATTCTTAAAAGGTAATGTAAATGATAACATTAATAGAAGAAAAGAAAATGATTATCTCAATAAAGAAAAATGTTTATAAAATTTAACACTCATTCATGATAAAACTCATGATATAAAGTAACTAGGAAAGAAGAGAACTTTCTTTCTTTGATAGAGTATCTACAAAAAGCATGCAGCAAATACACTGAATAGTGGAATATTAAAAGCTTTCACTCTGAGATGGGGAACAAGATAAAGATGCTTCCTCTCATTGGTTCTATAGTATTCTATACTTGTGTACAAGTGTCAGAAAGCAAGACAACATTAAAAAGGAGGAAATAAAACTATTTGCAGACGACATGTAAAAAAACGTAATAAATTACACATGACCTATTACATTAATAAAGGGATTTGAATAAGGTTTCTGGATAATATGATAAAGCTGTATTTTTTTACACCAGCAACAAATAAAATTTTAAAAGGATGCCATTTATGATAGCGTAAAATAATTCACTGATTTAAGAATCTATCAACAGGAGGTGCAAGATAATACATTGAAAAATATAAATACTGCTAGGAGAAACTAAAGAAAATCTATGTAAGTGGAAGAATATTCCTGTGTATAGTTTGGAAGATGTCCTAAAGATGACTGCGAACTCCAAATTGATCTATAAATTCAATGCAATCTCAATCAAAATGCAGGGTAATATGTGTGTGTGTGTGAGTGGAACAGTTAATTCTAAAGTTTCTATGGAAATGTAGAGTCAAGAATCAAAACAATCTTAAGGAAAAACAATACTGGAGGACTTGTTTACCAGCTAAAGGACAGAAATTGAGACTGTAGTATTGGTACAATATAGGCAAACCGGCAAAGAGAAGAAAGTAGAAAGCCCAGAAACATAAGTATATGCAAATGGACAAAACATGACCAAGGGGGCACCGCAGTGAAGAAGGATGATTCTCCCAACAATGGTACTGAATTAACTGAATACCTACATTAAAAAAAAAAAAAAATCTTGCCCCCTACTTCACAGCATGCATAGAAATAAATCCCAGGAATGTAGAAAAGTAAAACAATAAATCTTTTAGAAAAAAAAATCATAGAATATCATCATCTTGAGGGCAGCAAAAGATTTAAAACAGGTCATAAAAGCAAAAACCATAAAGAAAAGCTGACAAATGGAACATTAAAATCAGTAACTCCTATTCATCAAAAGATCCCAGTAAGAGTGAAAAGGCAAACCACCAAATGAGAGATATTTACAATACACATCTGAAAAAGACTAGCATCCTGAATACATAAAGAATAAGTCAGTTAAGAAAAAGTCAGTTTCCCCTTTACCTTCCTCCCACCCTCTCTCCCCCCAAAAGAAAAAGAAAATAAAAAGGTCAAGACTTCTAAGATTCTTAAATGGGTACTTTACAAAAGAGAGTATCTGTATGGCCAATAAACATGAAACATGCTTCACTTTGTTAGTTATCAAGGAAATACAATTAAAACCACTAGGTGATCCTACTGTATACCTGCCAGCATGTCTAAAATTAAAGACAAACTACTAATCTACTGTCTCAATGAATTTGCCCATTCTGGACATTTTGTATAAATGGAATCCTATAGCGTGACTTTGTGACTGGCTTCTTTCATTTAACAATGTTTTCAAGGTTTATCCATGTTGTAGCATGTATCAATACTTCATTCCTTTTTATAACTTAACATATTCCATTGTAGGATATGCCACATTTTGTTTATCCATTTGTTGGTAGGTGTTTGGGTTTACATCTTTTTGCTATTATGAATAATGCTGCTACGGCCATTTGTATACAAGTTTCTGTGAGGACGGATGTTCTCATTCAGTGGGGTATTTATCTAGAGGTGGCATTGCTGGGTCATATGGTAACTACATGTTTACTCTTATGAGGAACCACCACATTGTTCCTGAAAGTGGTTACTAGTTTTCATTTTACATTCCCACCAGCGAAGTATGGGGATTCTAATTTCTCCACATCTTTGCCAATACTCATTTTAAATTTTGGCTGTGAAGTGGTTTTGGTTTGCATTTCCCCAACTGCTAATGAGAATGTATATCTTTTTTGGAGAAATGTCTATTCAAATCCTTTGGCCATTTTAACATTAGGTTACTTGTTTTGAATTGTAAGAATTGTTTATATAACCCGGACACTAGACTCTTATTAGATATATCTTCTCTCAGAAAGGGGAACAACTGTTTGGACATTAATAAGGTGTTACATGAAAGAGGAACTCCTGTATTTTGGCATTTTGCAAACTGTTGCAATATGCAATAACCATTTTGGAAAAACTGTTTGGCTTTATCTACTAAAGCTGAATATACACATAGCCATGGACCCAGCAATCCATATCTATATACATACTCAATAGAAATTAGAACATATTTCCCACCACACACATTTGAGAGTGCTCGTAACAGCACAATTTGTAATAGCAATTGAAAAGCTGAAAGCTGCTAGGTTTAATGATGATCCTACAAAGCTGTCCATATCCTAATCCCTAGAACCTGTGAATGTTACCTTATTTGGCAAAGGGACTTTGCAGATATGCTTAGGATTCTGAGAGGGGGGAATCAGATTTCCAGTTTCCAAGAAAGCAAGCAAGGAGTTTGGAAGTCATCTCTCCATCCTAAAAGGCTGAACTGAAAAATCAACAACTCTTTTTTGATTTGCCAGAGAAGTGAAATCCCAGGGCCAAGCCCTATCCCCAGGTGGGAGATTTGCAAGTGGACATAGAATAACAACTTGCTTAACTAGAAACTCCCAAGCAGAAATATGAGGGAGACAGTACTGGGGTAGGAAAGCCTGAATTGTAACTGACAAGTTGCTGGAGACTGAGTAGGTAAGTCTGTTAGAAATCCCCCAGTCATAGGGGGTTCCCTACACTTTTTTGAGTTTCACTCTCCAGGATCTCAAAGGGAAAATTAGAGAAAAATCCCCTGGTGTTCTGCATGTAGCCATCCTGTCCCACCGGAAAAGGGGCTTGGGGGTGAAGATGGGAGTATGAGAAGCACGGTGAAGTTCACAGCCCAGGAGCACAGGCTCACTGAGACCTAATCACAGAACTACAGAATGCTTCCCCTCCCCCTAACACTCTCCCACCACATTACTAACAGTTTATTCACCAGAGTTCTTTTTATCATGTCCAGCTATCAACAGAAAATTACAAAGCATAGAAATAGGCAAAAAGTACTTTGAAGAGACAGAGCAAACATCAGAATTGAATTCAGATATGGCAAAAATGAGTTATCCCGCTATGAATTTAAAGCAACTATGATTATTAAGGGCTCTAACAGAAAAAGTAGGCAATGTGCAAGAACAGATGGATAATATAAACAGAGAGAAATTCTAAGAAATAAAAAAATGCTAGAGTTAAAATAAAAAGAAACAGAAATGAAGAATACTTTTTATGGGGTAGTTGACAGAACATGGTTGAAGAAAGAATCTCTGAGTGACAACATATATAAATAGAAATTTCCAACTAAAAAGCAGAGAAAAAAAGGTCAGAGGGGGAGGGGACAAGGAACAGAATATCCTAAAACTATAGAGATGTAACATATATATAATGAAAGTACCAGAAGAAAGGAACAGCAAAAATATTTGAAGCAATAATGACTGAGAATTTCCCCAAATTAGTCAAGACACTAAACCACAGATCCAGAAAGTTCACAGAACACTAAGAAGGATAAATCCCAAAACTGCACCTAGGCATAATATATCAAACTGCATTAAAATCAAAGATACAAAATCTTGAAATAAGCCAAAGGGGGGAAAAATGCCCATAGAGGAGCAAAGATTAGAATTAGACTCAATTTCTCTTCAGAAATCATGTTAGAAAGGAGAGTGAAGTGTTGAGGGAGCTTACATTGGATTGCTCAGGTGAGCCCAACTTAACCACATGGATGCTGACACAAGGGAGGCAGCAGGTTCAGCGTGAGAGACAATGAGATGGAAGCACCCAGCTGAAGATGCTATGCTGTTGGCCTTGAAGATGGAGAAGGGACTGAGAACCTAAAGAATCCAAGCAGCCTCTAGAAGCTGCAAAGGAAGGAAATAGATATGCTCCTTGGAGCCTCCAAAAGAAATCAACACTGCTGACACCTTAATTTCTGTCCAGTAAGACTGATTTTGGACTTCTGACCGCCAGATAGTAAGGTAACAAATTTGTATTGTTTTAAGCCACTAAATTGTGGTAACTTTGTTACAGCAGCAAGAGGAAACTAATAAACATCCATCAATAGGATAATGGCTAAATTATAATGTATTTGCAGGATGGAATATTATGGTGCAATGAGAATGGATAATTACTGCTACATGCATTTGTTGATGTGTCACAGAATACTGAAAGAGGCCTTGCACAAAAAAGAATATAAACTCTAAGATCCCATGTATATAAAGCTTAAAAATAAATAAAACTTATCTATGGTTGTGGAAGTGGGGACTGTGATCCCTTGGTGGGTAGAGGTGCTGATAAGGGGCACAGAGGAAGCATATGGATGCCAGTAATGTCCTTGATCTTGGTGATTAGTTTGTATTTCAATCCATATAACCTGATATCTGTATACTTTTCTCTATTGTATACTTCAATAACAAGTGCCTAAAAACAAAAAAGTTTTAAATAGTTTAAAAACAAATTTCCTTGCAAAAAATAGGGACAAAAATCAGTTTAAGATTTAAACATGGTATCACAAGGTTTTAAAACCGAATACCCTATAAAGTGAACGATTACAATTATTTCAGCTAATGACTCAATTCCAAGGATTTTCTAGTACATCTCCAATGTCATACAGAAAAGAACGAGTTGACCTAGACATGCAAACACAGCAGACATATCAAAGTATACCATGATGTACAGAGATTTTTCTTTCATTAGTCTTGCTTACTTCATCACGTACTACTTTAGAAAAATTGGTCTTTACACCACCATGACTGCAGAACCCTTTCCAGACTAAAGATTCTATCAGTGGCATTTTTCATCTATTTCCTCAAACAAAATGTTTTTACAAATTAATTTTTCCAAGCCCATGAACAGCCTAAGTTTTTCCCACCCTGAAACAAATTATTACCCTCTCATGTATTTTTAGCATTTATATTCAACTATTAGGAGCCAAATGCTATTCAAAAGTAAAGATTTTAAAATTTTAATGAAAGGATTACGTTAGATAGTAGAGGTATTGTCCTCAAACATTTTGCTGAAAAAAAAATCTTTGGAATATATAAAATAATAACAAAGGCCAATGTAAAGGGCAGTGGCCATTTTTTCCCATTATCTGTAATGGTAAGTTAAATGTAAGTTAAATGTGCATGTGTTCTCTAGCTGAACTTCAGTAAGAAGTCAAACTGTTCTTATGAAGGTTCTAAAACAAACATTTAAAAACAATATTGAAAAATCAGGTTTAACTACTAACAGGTGTTCTCACCTGTAAGAGAGGACCTATGTGTCAGTGCATTTGCCAAGCTTTTAAAACAGCTTCTGCCCAATAATGATAAAAGGCTACCTTTTTATCTACTAGAAATGCTGACATAAGATTCTGTAGTTTAAGACATGCTTGTGGGGAAGATGTGCTGATCACGGTAAACTTCCGACTTAAGGAAACTTACAGGATAGTGAATACCATGTATTCACTTGTCTCTCACAAAGATCAGAATGCTTAATAATCCTATTACGTCAAACACCTCAAAATACTAATGAATCATATTCATTATCTGATAAATACAAATTATGTATAAGAGAATGCAACAAGTTATTTGAACCTGAATGCAGAGAATAAATATTTTATTAACTGATTACAGTTGAAAGTCACAAACAAAAAAGGGGTATATTAAGGCAGAGCCATATATATATCTATATCTATATATTAATACAGATATAGATAAACAAATCCAAAGACTGTTACCTCTTTACATTTTAATAACCTCTGCATTTTTCTTTTATGCATTTAGGCAGTGTGCTTTCTTTTCTTCTCAGTTAAAGAAATGAATCTTGGCCAATATTTCAAAATCATATTTTGATGACAACTTACAGGATCATGGGTTGAGACAATGACTAGTGTATAAAATGCTATCTGATAGTTTTCTCAGCATATCCCATGTGTGGTGGTTGTTTACACTGGTGTGGAAAATTTGACAATTGGTCATTTTCTCCTTTCCAGCAAAACTAATACATAATTTTTCAAATGATTTTAATAGTCTTAACTAAAGTATGCTTGGACTTCCAAGTCAGTCAAATGCCCAAAGCATATTATTTTCTGCCCTTTCCTAAACCCTCCTATGTTTTAAATAGCCTTTAAAGTATGATCACACGGCTGTATTTCAGATCTATAAATTCTGAGTTTTTCAAAATCCAAAATTATCTCCTTATGCAAAGTGGCAATGCAAACAGCAATCCTACATAGTGTAGAATAATTTTTCTTCTGTATAGCTTCCTTTTATAAAAATGGGCAACCACACACACACACACAAAAAAAAAAAAAAAAAAAAAGAAAGAAAAAAGAAATAAATTTAGTCCATCTGAAAAAGCACTCCAGTTCCCTAATTCCACTTTTGAAGGAGAAGGCAGAGGCAAGTTTACATTATCCCAGAAAACTGAATAAATGGCTTTATTTGGTATCTTCAAGAAGCTTCTCCTTCCGTAGGAGATGTAGGTGCTGTAGGAGAAACTGTAACCGGTTTGCGTGCAATTCTGTCTAGTTCTGCATGAACATCTGATAGGACAGGCTTCTGGCCTACATTAAAGGGAAAAAAAAATCAAGATTTAGATAGAAGTCAAAGTATCTTTTACGTCAATGTCTCATTTAAAAACTGCCGACAGTTTCATTAACTTTATCTAGCCTACTACTAAGTCATATAAACATCCTTAAAAATCAATCTTCTCGAAGAAAATTTTTTTAAAAACCCTCATAGGGTCTGTTAACAAATGGAAGTAAAACTAGCACCTATCACTTAATCTCATAAAGATATTTTTTAAAAAGGCACAGAACAATAAGAACAGTAAAACAGAAAATAGCAACAAAATTTTAGAATGCACAAAGAATATGAATGTGTGGTAACTATATCAGCAGTCTTGGGAAAGCTTACTCTTCTATACTGGCAGTGGGAAAAGCCAAGAAGTAATTCACTTTACACCCAAAAACCTGTAAAAGGTACCAAAAATTGTAACTGCACAATGGTATTTGTGAAAACGGTGGCAAGAAGATGGGATTTAAAAGGAAAATGGGTTAAAAAGTCTGATAAAGGGCAGTTACACAATCAACAAAAGAAAAATAAATTGGACTTCATCAAAATTAAACCCTTTTGTGCTTTAGAAGACATCAAGAAGTGAAAGGACAATACATGGGAGGAAACATCTACAAACTGTATGTTTGATAAGGGTCTAGTAAACAAAATATATGAAGAACACTTAAAATTCAACAATGAAAAGACAAATAATCCAACTTAAAAACGGGCAAGGATTGAATAGACATTTCTCCAAAGATCTACAAATGGTCAATAAACACTTGAAAAGATTCTCAACAGCATTAGCTATCAAAGATATGCAAGAGTCAAAACCACAATGAGATATGACTTCATTAGGATGGCTACTAGGATGGCTCTAATCAAAAAGATGGACAAAAACAAATGTTGGAGAAGATGTAGAGAAATTGGGACCCTTGTTCCCTGTTATTGAAAATATAAAACAATGCAGTGTTTTGCAAAACACTGTGGCAGTTCTTTAAAAACTCAAACACAGAGTTACCGCAGGACCCAACAATTACACTCCTGCGTATATACCCAAGAGAAATGAAAACATATGTCATTTTCAAATATTTGTCAAAAACACATGTTCACAGTGGTTCTATTTATAAGGGCCAAAATTGTAAACAGTTTAAATGTCTATCAACTGATGAGTAGACAAAGAAAATGTGGCATATGCATAAATGGAATTTTATTCAGTATTAAAAAGGAATGAAATAATGATAAATGCTACAATGTGAAAGGACCTTGAAAACATTAAAGAAGGCATCTACTGTATGATTCCATTTATATGAAATCTCCAGATAGGCAAATCCACAAAGACAAAGCAGATCAGTGGTTGCCTACGACTAGGGGATTAGGAGGGAAAAAAGACATTACTGCAAATAAGGTAGAGGTTTCTTTTCGGGAAGATTAAAATGTTTTAAAAATAGATCATAATGGTTTGCATAACTCTGTAAATATACTGTAATACTGAACTGTATACTTTAAATGAATGAACTTCATGGTATGTAAACTGTATCTCAATAAAGCTATTTTAAAAAAAAAAGCTCTTGGTAACTATACCTGATTTTTTGGCGGATGGTGGTAAACCACTGCTTCCACTTCCAGCTCCACCTCCAGGGCTACCACTGCCAACCCCAGGGCCTCCTGGAGAACCAGTCTTTTTACTCAGCAAACTATTGAAGAAATTTGCCAGGACACCTTCACTTGTAGCTCCAGCTATTGAAAAAACAAAAGCCAAAAAACTTTCACTCAAAACATCAGATTCTTCTATATATTATTATTATAGTAATCACATACATAATAATTAATACTTAAAATTTAAGAGCTGTGTATTTTTTTTTTTTTTTTTTTTTTTTACTTATTTATTCATGAGACACAGAGAGAGGCAGAGGGAGAAGCAAGCAGGCTCCCTGCAGGAGCCTGATGTGGGATTCGACCCTGGAACTTCAGGATCACGCCCCGAGCTGAAGGCAGACGCTCAACCGCTGAGCCACCCAGGTGTCCCAAGAGCTGTGTATTCTAAACTCAAGTCTGGTTTTGAGCCAGGGTAACGTCTATTCATATGTAAAACAAAATATCAGTAAGCTTTAAGAATATAATTATTTAAAAAAATCAGAATGATTTATTAATTATTCTTTTAAAGATTTTATTTATTTATTCACAAGAGAGGCAGAGACATAGGCAGAGGGAGAAGCAGGCTCCCTGTGGGCAGCCCAACGCGGGACTTGATCCCAGGACCCCGGGATCACGCCCTGGGCCAAAGGCCGATGCTCAACCACTGAAGCACCCAGCCTTCCCCAGAATGTTATTTTTAAAAACCAAAAGCATTTAAATGGATGTTAGATGCTGCTATACTTTCCTTTTGACAAAGGTTCTTCAAACATGTAATTGTTGAGAAATGTCTGCCTCAAATATTACAAAACGCTACCTAAGCCTTCATGAAAACAGGTAGAAGTTTCAAGAGATAAAAGGGTAAAGGATAACATGAAACAATTCACAGAAGGAAAATACAAGTAGAAAGGAAACACCAGGGACAAAGTTCTTACTAGTATTTAAAGAATGCTGATTAGGTTGTGGCAAAGTTGCAACACTCAATGTTGACTTGTAAATTGAATAAGCCATTCGAAACACATTATTAAAAGACAAAAACATGTACAAACTCTCACCTATTAATCCCACTTATGGCAATTTATTATGTTTATAGCTTTTTTATGTATTAACATGAATTTCTTCAATGGTCTACATAGGAGAAAGATTAAATGTAATACAAAATTTTCATAAAGCTTATACCATAGACATATTATAAAAGTTTGAATTTTGATTAACTATGAGATTATATCAACAGAGACAAAGATTAGAAGCTATTGCACAAAAATGAAAACAGCTGTGGAAAAGGTGGGAAGGTAGGTAGATTTCCTTTTAGTGTGAAATGTACTGTGTTGTCTTTCCTAGGAATAGAGAAAATGTACCTTTCATGTTTGGATCAATTTTTTTGGACCCAGCAGGGATGGGTGACACGCTGGCAACATTGGATGACACAGATCGGTTTGGTGTTCGAGGGGAGCCTCCTGGGACTCTTGGTGAGGCATCCTATGTAAAAATAAGAAAGCCATAATTATCAAAACCTGAAACATCCAACTTCACAAAAGTGATTATAAAAAGAAATTACTTTTTAACTGTCCCCCATCTGTTCTACTGGTACTTTTATTCTACAAGCCACTGCTAGAAATGTTTAGCAATCATGTCCTCAGTATCAGAAAATATCAGAGACCCATCACATTTAGAATACAAATTCTCCTTCAATGAAAAAAGAACATATTGAATAATGGAGTGTGATTACAAGCATAAGCATGGGAGTCAGATCCGGGTTCCAATCTGAACTTTCATCCTACTAGATAAAGTCTCAGTCAAGCTATAAGGTCCTCCAAGGCCTCCACTTCCCCACCTGCAGAATAGGGCTGGTAGTACCTGCCTCACAGGGCTGTTGTGAAGATTTATTTATACAGTAACACATATAAATGTTTCCACATAGTAACTGCTGTGTGACAAGACAAAATGGATCTTTAGGATTTAAATATTTTTTTTTGGATTTAAATATTTTTAAAATGAGTGAAGTTTATCCTTTAAAATGTCACAAATTCCAAAAGAATTCTTGATTCAAATTTATATCAAAGCACACCCATATGAGACATGTCTATGATTAAGGAAAAAAGAAACTAAACCAATAATGTATGGCACTTTAATAATTTTGTCAAAATCTGTAATACTGACCACAGGCCTTCCAGCTGCAGTTGGTGGTTGCTTTGCTAAAAGGGACTGAAAAACACAAGAGAGTCCTAGGTTAGAAACTAACAGCATGTATTGCTGTAGTTTTAGAAATATGTAAGAGCAGTTTACCCACTAACAATACTAAACCTGCTTCTGATATAATTTCATACCTGTAGCTTCATAAGAAACACCTGGTCATCTTCTGCCACAATTTCCTTCTCATGCACAAACTGAAATGAGCAATGCATAAATGAGCAAGTCTAGTATATTATGCTGAAACCATTAATAACATATTCTCTAGATTAAAAAAAGATTTTTCAATATAAACATTATCAAATTATATTTACATAAGTGAGCTGCCTGACCCAAGTTCCTACAGTAAAGCTGTTCAATAATGATCTGCAAAAGTATGAACGTTTGATAGCTGTGCTGTTCAATACTGTAGCCACCAGTCACCTATAGCTACTGAGCATTTGAAATGTGGCTACTGTGGGGCACCTGGGTGGCTAAATAGGTTAACCATCTGAGTCACGTCTTGATTTCAGCTCAGGTCATGATCTTGGGGTCGTGAGATCGAGCCCCACGTCCAGCTCCACACTGAGCGTGGAGCCTGCTTGAGATTACCTCGCTCTCCTCCTCTCTCTGTCCCTCCTCCACCTCACACCCTTTCTCTCTCAAGAAAGAAAGAAAGAAAGAAAGAAAGAAAGAAAGAAAGAAAGAAAGAAAGCAAAAGAGAGAGAGAAGGAAGGGAGGGGAGGGGAGGGGAGGGGAGGGGAGGGGAGGGGAGGGGAGGGGAGGGGAGAGGAGGGGAGAGGAGAGGAGAGGAGAGGAGAGGAGAGGAGAGGAGAGGAGAGGAGAGGAGAGGAGAGGAGAGGAGAGGAGAGGAGAGGAAGATGGAGAGAAAATGTGGCTACTGTGACTCAGGTACTGACATTTTAATTTTATTCAGTTTTACTTAATACGTTCTTTTTTTTTTTTTTCAAAGATTTGATTTATTTATTCACGAGAGACACACACAGAAAGAGAGAGGCAGAGACCCAGGCAGAGGGAGAAGCAGGCTCCATGCAGGGAGCCTGATGTGGGACTCAATCCCGGGTCTCCAGGATCACACCCCAGGCTGCAGGCAGCGCTAAACCGCTGCGCCACCCAGGCTGCCCAGTTTTACTTAGTAAGTTCTTAGGCTACATGTGACTAGTAGCTGCTGTATTGGACAGCACAACCTTAGAGTCCTAGGTATATTAATCATGCTTATAAAATATGCTAACCAATAGTTAGGTGTTTTAAAAGTGAAAAGCAACTTGCCCCTGGTTTCTCTGAAATAAAAATATAATGGCTCTTCTACCTGCAGAATAATCAGGCAAAAAGCAGCAGCAACCATCTCCCACTTCTACTCTTTCTGTACAATGCATGCCATGGGTCTATTTTCCACCAGCAGCCAGAGCAATCCTTTTCCTTTATCACTCCTCTGCTCAAACTTTGCCTCCAGTTGCTTTCCACCTCACTCAAGATGAAATTCAAAGTCCTAACTGCGCCTTCCTTCTCCTATCAGTCTGGCCGGCCCTCTTCTTCACTCTTTTTCAACCTCTTTGCCCTCTGAATACATTCCTGCCTCAGGACATGGGCATTTTCTGCTCCATCAGCATACAGAGCCATTCCCTAACCCCTTCTTCTTCCTTTTTTTTTTTTTTAAGATTATTTATTTATTGAGAGAGAGAGAGAGAGAGAGAGGCAGAGACACAGGCAGAGGGAGAAGCAGGCTCCATGCAGGAAGCCCGACACGGGACTCGATCCTGGGTCTCCAGGACCATACCCTGGGCTGCAGGCGGTGCTAAACCGCTGCGCCACTGGGGCTGCCCTCCCTAACCCCTTCTAAAACAGCATCCCTCCATGTGCCACTGCACTCCCTCACTCTCCCCCACTGGGCTTTATAGCCACAGCACTTATCAGCACTTGAGAACTGGCACGTACACCGATTTACTATTGCAGTATTGCCCTATTTAGCACCTAGTGCCTAAACAGGGGCTCAGGAGATATTAGTGGGATGAATAAAAGACAACCTACAGCGTAATTCTCCTGGTAAAAGAGAATGCGAAAAACAGCTGTTGGTTTTTTTTCCTTGACGTGTGCATTTCTTTTAAGAGACTTCTATACCAAATAGCATGCCAAGTGATTTTTCACTTGTTATTAATTCTCTTGTTTCTAATTACCCACAGAGGACAGATGCTCAATATCAATGTTTCGATTTTTAGTAAAAATCTTATTACATGTTAAATGAAAATTATTTTTCTTAAAGCATATCCACTTAAAAGCCACTGAGAAGTACTATATATAAACTTATTATTATTATTTTTTATAAACTTATTTTTATACAACTTTCTGGAAACATCTGTAATATCTGACTATAGAACATGACCTATTATTTAACATGAAATCAAAATATGTGAAAGAGGAGCACTTTCTGAAAGATTAAATAGTCCTATGAATAACATACAACAAACAATTAAGACTAAACTGGAAGCTTGCGGATAGCTGTGGGCTACCACAGGTTAACTAGTAACTATGGAGAAGATTCCAGATCTCCCTTAACAGATAGAAGCTAATATTTATTCTAACAATGTTTTCTTGGCTTTTGGCTGAGTTCTAGGATGGAAAGTTCACAGCTTCAACCTACTCAAACTCTTCAAGATCCATATATTCGCTACAACCAATCCATTATTTCCATTAGAATATGGAATCTGTACTATTTTCTAATATAAATATGCCAAAGGCTAAGAATTCATTAACTGAATAGCTAGTTTATATTTTGATAACACAGATCTTTATTTTAAATTGACATTGGAAACATCCAAATTATAATTAGAAAAGCTCTTGATAGGAAAGGATCCTCTTACCTAACTTAAAATTATGGAACTCCCCCCACCACCACCAGGTTTAAAAGACTATACATACTAAAACTGTTACCTTTCGGACAGGTGGTTTAGTTATAATGTCTTCAAAATTATCTTCTGCTTTTAATGTTTGAAAATTTTCATGTAATATTCCTATTTTCTTATCATTATCCCACCCTGCTGGACTGGAAAAGAAATGCATATGATAAATCTCAAACATTTATATTGTCATTCCTTCATTAAACCCATGATCACATTAAAGGGAATGTATCTAACCAATTATGAAAAAGTAATCAGCTTTTGGGGCACCTGGATGGCTCAGAAGGTTAAGCATCTGCCTTCAGCTCAGGTCACGATCCCAGGGGCCTGAGATTGAGCCCTGCATCCAGCTCCTTGCTCAGTAGAGAGCCTGCTTCTCCCTCTCCCTTTGCCCCTCACTCCTGCTCATGCTCTCTTTCTCTCGACTCCAAATAAATAAAATCTTAAAAAAAAAATCCAAAACTAATCAGTTTCTTTTTTTATTATAATGCTCAAGTTATAGCTTACTGATTTCTACTTAAAAAGGTTCTTAATCTTCCTGATTTTAAAAACACACAGTTTGGGGGGTGGGGGGTTAATTATTATTACCTTTCAATGTATTCACATAACTATTTACTTATTTTTAAAGATTTTATTTATTCATGAGAATACACAGAGAGGAGACAGAGAGAGAGGCAGAGACACAGGCAGAGGGAGAAGCAGGCTCCATGAAGGGAGCCTGACGTGGGACTCGATCCTGGGTCTCCAGGATCATGCCCTGAGCTGTAGACTGCGCTAAACCGCTGAGCCACCGGGGCTGCCCTTCACGTAACTTTTTAAAAGCATGTTTATACACTGGGTCCTTTATGTATCAAAACCAATCAAAGAGTAAGTAAATACACTGATATATGCACTCAACAGTTTAGCTATATATATAATAGTAAGGCCTTCCAAAAAGGGCTTAGGCCAGCAACAAATCTAACAGGCAAAAATAAATTGATCAAGGCAGGTTATGAATAAATCAATCTAGGAAGAGATTCTCACCTGTGCATCATGGAAAGGTCTATTGAGTCTCACCTCAAAACCAAACATGAGGATTCACCATCAAATTGCAGCAGTGACACATGATAAAACAATACACTTATGAGTATACTTACATAAATACTGCATCTTTTTCCACAACAACAGCAGGAATTTTATAGGGAAATCCATACAGTTTCTGAACAATATATTTATATACTAAATCTATATTTTTATTTTCTTTTACTGAAGTGTAAATAAGCGCTGCACCATCTGAATAATGCTGTTAAAGAAATTTTTGGACAAATTCCATGAACAGATACAATAAAATTCTGTGTTCTCAACTTAACATTTACATGCATATTGATTTCAAAAATAGTTCCCAAAGGTACATTAGAGGGTAATCAAGAATTTCAAAAGCACAGAATACAGAAAGACTAAAATGCAAACAGCAATCTTTACAAAACTTAATTTAGGAGGCAAAAGTCTCATTAAGCCAAGAAAATAAAGGTAAATTTAGTAATACTGACACTGCTACTACCTCTACGTTTAAAGCACAAGAGGTAATTTGCTTTGTGTTTAACCTTCCTAATCCTCATGAAGAGAGCTATTATTTATCGATAACTATTTTGCTTGCATATTAAAAAAAATGGTGTCCACTAGTATCTCTTGTGGTTTTCACTAGTCACAGGAATTAGGACTTGAAGAGCAAAGCTCAGGAGACCCACTGAAGAGAGATGATTAACCAAGAGGTACTTTCAGGAAACTTTCAGGCAAGATTCAAAGCAAAAGTTGATTTCATGATCAAAACTTGAGGTAACACCACCTCACATAAGGATGTATTAGTTAAAGCAGATTCTAACTTGGACCTCTTAGCCAAATGATACAGTAGATCCAAAGATCAAGAGAGGCATGTGGAAAAGGGGCAACATGACTACTGACAGATGAGGTGTGGTCAGAGTGGCTATCAGAAATTCTACAGCCACTGCTAAGGACCATGCTCTAGTACTGCCCACTATGTCCCGAGATGATGACTCAGATCAAGGAGAAATGTTGGGAATGGTCAAACTTCTACTTCTGAGCTGGGCTACTCATGAGTATGAACCAAGGCTTATGAATCTAAGAGTGGTATCGCTAAATATGGCTTATAAAACTTGATAGAAACAAACATCTTAAGTAAAAGCTTAACTGTGTGAACTTTTCATTAACGAGTGATCTTTTCTCATGAGAACCAATTTATGAAATAGCTGACAAATTTGCATTGCAGGAAACATTTACAAAACTTAGATGATTTTGAACTGTTGCCTTCACACAGATAAACACACACACCCCTCACCATCTTGAAGTGACTTCTCAGTTTGTATTCTAAAATCAGTGGGCTCTACTCAAGGTCTGTAATTATTTTATTTTAGTTAATTTATTTTTTAAAGATTTTATTAAAAAATATTTTATTTTTTATAAGACTTTTAAATTTTTTATTTATTCATGAGAGATACACACAGGCAGAGATATAGGCAGAGGGAAAAGCAGGCTCCCTGTGGGGAGCCTGATGCAGAACTCGATCCCAGGACCCCAGGATCATGACCTGAGTCAAAGGCAGATGCTCAACCGCTAAGCCACCCAGGTGCCCCTTTAAAGATTTTATTTATTTGACAAAGAGAGTGAGCACAAGCAGGGGGAGCAGGAGAGGGAGAAGCAGGCTCCCTGCTGAACAGGAAGCCTGACATGGGACTCAATCATAGGACCCTGAGATCATGACCTGAGTCAAAGGCAGATGCCTAACCCACTGAGCCACCCAGGAACCCTGTCTGTAGTTATTTTAGTGGACAGTCTTCCTTCCTGATTACATTTCTGTATGTACATTTTCAAGAACAGCATTAAATAAATGTTTAAAGAGACTGCTTGTTGAGGTGCCTAAATGTCTCAGTCAGTTAAGTGTCTTCCTTTAGCTCAGATCATGAGCTCAGAGTCCTGGGATGGAGCCCCCACATTTAGTTCCCTGTTCAGTGGGGAGCCTGTTTCTCCCTCTCCCTGTCTGCTGCTCTCCCTGCTTGTACTCTCTCCGTCAAATAAATAAATAAAATCTTAAAAAAAAAAAAAAAAGACTGCCTGTTGCCAAATGTGCTAATCTTCAAAGATAACAAAAAACTCTATAGACATCTACTTCAATTACTCCCACTTTTTGTCTTCTTTTTGTAGACCAATACCCTTCAATTCAATCCAAGTCAACTATTAAATGACAGGAGAAAAGAAAGGGCCACGGAAAGGACAAAGTACTGAGGTGAAAAGGGGGAAGGGAAACTGCCAGTGTCAAGTGATCTTATTCATTATCCAGCTAGGTTTCAGTGGTCCTTTAATTAAAACGAAAAACTACAGACTAGCCTATAAACATGTATACATTACTTATGATTCCTATCTACTCCTAATGTCGTCATTTCTTCATTTTTCAGACCCAAAAGCTTTGCTTCAGGAATGCAACCAGGAGGAGTAGGTGAGAACAGCTCTCCTCAGTGCACTCAAGCTGTGACAAAGTTTTCTTTCTTTCTTTTTTTTTTTTTTATAAAGATTTTATTCATTTATTCATTAGAGAAACAGAGAGAGACAGAGAGGCAGAGACACAGGCAGAGGGAGAAGCAGGCTCCATGCAGGGAGCCCAATGTGGGACTCGATCTCAGGACTCCAGGATCACGCTCTGGGCCAAAGGAAGGCGCCAAACTGCTGAGCCGCCCAGGGATTCCCAAGTGACAAAGTTTTCAATAGCAAATTCTCTTAAAAGCTTTCATTTACAACCCTCACTTTATTCTTCTTTTAATCATTATTGTTATTCAGTGGTTCCTCTAATCCTTGCAACCTAGACAAGATGCCTTGTAATAGGTTTTCTAACTTTGTGATCATCAAAAGCACCTAGAAAGCTTTTTTAAAAGCAGAGATTCGGGGCACCTGGGTGGCTCAGTTGGTTAAGCGTCCGCCTCTAGCTCAGGTCATGATCCCAGGGTCCTGGGATTGAGCCCAACATCAGGCTCAATAGGGTGTCTGCTTCTGCCTCTCCCTCTGCCGCTCCCCCTACTTGTGCTCTCTCACTCTCTCTCAAATAAATAAATAAATAAATAAATAAATAAATAAAGTCTTAAAAATAAATAAATAAAAGAGATTCTTCAGCCTCATCTTGAAATGTTCCGATTCAGTAAACCTTAAGCAGGGTACAGTCAGATTTTGAAACCACTGCTTTAGACTATGGGTGGAGATGGTAACATAGCGAACATATTAAAAAATGAGAACACACAAACCTAAATATTGATCTTGCCCGACCACCACTCCCAATAAATGAACATTGCTTTGCAATCAGAATGTTTACAACACCAACTCATTAAAATTTTCCACAAAAGACTGATAATCCTTTAAAACACAGCAAATCAAAGTTATATATTTCAACACTTGCTTTTATAACTCAAAATACCCAGATGTAAATGATTTGGGAGCTAAAATGATATTTCAAACCAGAAGCAGAAGGAAAAAAGTTTATGGAATTTCTAAAGTCCATCAATGTAATTCTCTTAATTAAAAAAAGCAAACAAACAGGTTAAGGTACAACTGCACCCATCAATGTAGTAAAAGGATACATTGTAAACAAAACTTCCGGATATGTGACTGAATAAAATCAAAATGCTCATCTCTGTAGTCATGTTCTTTTTCCAATACACTAATGGCATCACACTGTTGAGTTAAAATAATTTTAAAAAACCAACAACATTAACTTTAATCAAAGTTAAATATAATGATTTAAACAGTTCAGTTTTGGGTGGGGGAATATCACAAAACTACCACTCTGATATGGTGACTGAATATTAGAATATCAATTACTCCTATCTGTCTAGATTCTTTCAGTTGCAGTCAAGACTAACGAATAATTTTTTAAAAAAAGTATTGATGTCCACGTTCTATTGAATATTGAAAACATCAAAGTTTTGGTACATAAAGGAATGAAGAGTAACAGGACAAACAAATGGTCGCTCATACGTGCTGACTCAACTCCTTTTGACTTGAAGTTTTAAAGATCTAAACTCTATGCCAGTTCTATAAAACACGGTATATCTAGGAGTCTGTACCTTTCTCTATTTCCTCTTTGCTTCCTGTTTATCTGGTAACTTCTTAATTGACCTTCATTTCTTTTCTGGTTCTTTTTTTTTTTTTTTTTTAAGATTTATTTATTTACTCATTCAGAGAGAGAGAGAGGCAGGCAGAGACACAGGCAGAGGGAGAAGCAGGCCCCATGCAGGGAGCCCGATGCGGTACTCGATCCTGGGTCTCCAGAATCATGCCCTGGGCTGCAGGCAGCGCTAAACCGCTGCGCCACTGGGGCTGCCCTCTTTTCTGGTTCTTTTGTTTACTCTTACTACAATCTTATCAACAGCAAAAAAAAAAAAAAAAAAAAAAAAAAGAAGGTAGGGGAAATGACAGGCTATTTTTGAACTGTCACTTGTACAGTCAATGAAACAATTCTTAATTCTGCTAGCTACAGAAAAATGTTACAAAAAATAAAACATATACAAATTACTTCAACACCTTTTGGAATTGAAGGTGTGAAATCTAAAAGTAACCATTTAATAATGTTCATTATATTTAATATTAATTTGGGGTCAAATCTGATATGTAATTTTTTGCTATGCATATATACATCATACAAGAGTCTCTGTATAATCATGATACAGCATGTTTGTCCATTTTATAGAACACAGAGTAATTATTTCATATTACTAAAGATATTTATAATTATTATATATAGTTATATATTTATAATTATATTGACTTATGACAATTTTGGTGAAACATAATAGTTTAGTAAAAACATTTTTTAAATGAAATATGAGGATCTGGACTTAAGGCAAGACACTTAGTCTCTCTGAATCTCAGTTTCCAGACTCTTTAGGTAGAATTGAACCACCATTATTTCTCCATCCTAAGACACCTCTCCCATCCCCCTACACATTTTAAAAGGTTCTGAGCTAATACACAACTGATGGCTGGCTAATAAGCTCTTTTGGCTTGAAAATTTTATGAATCTGACTCATTTGATACTAATTCAGGTCCCTTTAAACTTAACATTTTTCCTTTGAAAAATAAGAGGTTTTTATAAGAGGCAAGTTGTAGTGTAAAATGGGGAAGTATCTACCAATAAACAGCTCTTTGTCAAACAAAATAAAACAAAAACCACACACAAAATAATTCTAGTGTGTGAATTTAAAAAGTTTTACAGAAAAGGTGCAAGTAACAACTACTTTATTTGAAAAGCACAACCACTATTTGAAAAGCAGATAACAAATTTTGTTTTAAATGCTACCCCATCCCTTTGTTATAATTTTTGTAGTGTTTAAAATAAAACTTAAGCTAGATTAAATTTTTTTATCATTTTCATTACAAAGATGAGTAAGTGCCATACCTCCCTTCAATTACATGTGCAAATTGTTACATGTTATAAAAAACATTAATAATTTTAGATCACAAAAAGGTTTATATGTTCTGTCATTTCCTAAACCATTCCATGACTTACAAACAATAAAGATGCTACTTAGGACCATATGGGAAGAAGATGAACTTGAGTTAGAAATTATTTTTTAAAGGAGATTTGATGTTATCATAAAGTATATACAGTGATGGAACTAAACAGAATTTGGTAACAGCAATCTTATCAGAACCTCCTTAGTGAATAAATAAAAAGACCTTGATAACTGCATATTAAGTTTACATAATGAGTGCCAGTAGGTGTTTAAGTCGATTTTAAGTGCATAATCTTCTGCTATTAGGATATTAGTATATCACAATTTAATGTGGAAAGTATTTTATAAAAATTAATACTGAAATTATCATCTTTCCTGTATTTATTTCTACTCAATTGACTGGACATTGAAGTCTAATTGAAATTAGGAATATGAAACTCAATCACGGAATATCTGAAGTAACGTTTTCTTTTAAGGAAACTATGATTAAAAAAAAAGGAAACTATGATTAAGATCACATAACCAACATGTGATTATCATTCAATATTTTAAAATATTATTTCTATTTGTTAAGAAAAATTATCCAGAAAAGTTAGTGTGACAACTCTAAAAGGAGGCTGGAAAACAAAACAGTTGTTCACCCTTGGTTAACACCAGTAGTAGAATCTCTAGGAAGGAAGCTAACCTTTGTGCAAACTACTAGTACTGGGATGCCCAAGTTATGTGTAAGTGTATCCGCACCCAGGGGTAAAACCACACTGTCGTCTTTGTCTTCCTGTGACCCAGTATTTCTTCTCTGAGGAGAGGCTGGAAAATCTTCTCCGGGCTCTACATATTCTTGGAAGTCTCTAATCACTGAAAATCAAGGTAAACAATTTAACACATAGTTTAGAGACTGCTTTATTTCAGCAGGTAGTTTTTTCTACCATAATCTAAATATGTATTTTGAGGCTTTATACACAGTCTTATGTTAAGAAACAAAAAGGGTTTGAGAAATCTGTTTCAAAGATAAGACAGAAAGAGGAGATCCACATTAATTATGAGGAGGCAGATTATTACACTGAGTGGCTTCAATGAGTTGGGGTTCAATGCAAGCCTGATTCTGTCTGTACGAATTACTTTAGGTACGTCACTATCTAGTTTTGCCTCTCTACGTTCTCTAATTCACAGAGGGCATAAGGGGATAAACAAATAGTGTGTGTGTGGTGGTGGGGCAGTGTTCCACAATTTAGAAGTCAGACCTAGGTGATTTTCCAACATTCTTTTTTCTAAATCCTTTACTCAGGTCTCCTTTTTACCTAGGTGTAATGCTGGGCCATATTCACTCTGTATCCCTGGTAAGAATTAATGAGATACTACCAATGCTGATAAATTTTTAGAATTCATTTGCAAGTCTGTCAAAACTTTCACTTAACAAAAAGTTAATGGGAATGTATTAAGGGCCTTAACAACGTATACCTTGACTCAATGATTATTACTCTTTGAGCAATTATCAAGGAAATAATCAGCGATGCAGGATTTCTATATAAGGCTGCTTTCCATATTTAAAAGCAAAATAACAAACTGGAAACAAATTATCCATAGCACAGGATTAAAACAGTGTATGAGGGAATTCTACACAGAGCCACAGAGGAGGAAAACTGTCTTAAATTTACATGGGGTCAGGGAAAAGAGAACCCTGAACAGCTGAGTGCAGTTCCTCCAGGAACACAGCAGCATGCATACAACCTTAGCAGACCTGGTAGCTATTACCCTTCAAATCAGAGGCTGAAATCTAACAGTGGTTCTCAAGTTTTAGAAGGCAATAGAGTAACTGACTGAGTTTAGGGTGGGACCCAAGAATGCATTATTTCTGACAAGTTCCCAGCTGTACTGATTGATGCTGATGCTGATGCTGCTGGTCCCAGGCCCATAAATTGAGAATCGCTGCTATTGTGTAAATTTAGGGAATAAAAGACCCAGGCAATGGCCGACAGGAAAGACAGTCTATAGAGTAAAAGCAGTTACACATTTTTTTTCAGTGACTAAGGACCTATGTTCTCCTAATCCTCTATAATTTCCTAGCATACAAATTCCAGTAAGCTGTCAATTTTCCCCTAAAAATTATAATCAGCTCACAATAACAAAGAAAAGCAGCATTCCATCTCTACATTTTCTTAAGCAAAGTACAACACTGGCAAATGAAGAGCTCTCAGTGAAATTAAGAACTGTGACAACTGGCTTATGATTTGTTAGAAATGACCTATATCGTTTTCATAATTCGCTTGAAAATTTCCAATTTAGAAGGATAGGTACAAAATATGTATTTTGTAAATCATAAAACCAGCTTAACATCTTTGTGTTAACATTTTGGGGGCACATTTCATTTTGACAAGGCTGATAAAATTGCTCCACTTATTAAGAAATGAAAACTGCTGAAAATGAACAGCTGAAGAAAGATTTAAACATTTTTTTAACCCTAAAGACCTACTTCTCAAAACAAACATTTATGGCCTTTTGGCAAAGGAGAAAAGGCACCTCTACTAAAGAGTCTACCATTATGTATAGGTTTCCAATTTAAAACTACATTAAAACGTAGCAAAAAAAAAAAAAAACCTAGCACACCAAATTGAATTTCAAAAGCAGTAGTCACATGTCTTTCATTGAACCTTATTCAAAGTCAAAAATTCCTACAATTATGGTTGCTAGGACATCAAGTGTTTGAAATCTGTATTAGTATTTCTAGACTACTCACACTTTTGTTCCATTTCTTTCATTTCTTCAGGAGGAATTTTCAATTTGTCAATATGTTCTCTAACAACACTTGCCCATTTCTGTAGAGAATCCAAAGCAGTCCAAGGCTTTGACATATCCACAACCAGCATAACTAGAGTGTCCTTCAGAGAAATGGCATCCAGTGAAAATTTAAGGAGGCCCTTGTGATACAAGTCTCCATCTAAGATCCATACATTACATCTTGTTTGATCTATAACAGACAAAAGAAAGTTACCAAGGCAACAAGATTAAGTTATTTCATTATCCAACTAACAATACTACTTGGTATTTTAGGGCACCTCCACAGAAGAGGTCTCCTCTGACAGGTCCAACCACTTAGGTCCCCAATTTAGAAGTCAGACCTAGATGACAGGTTCAACCACTTAGGTCCCATCCAACAATTTAGTAAAGGCCTAACAAACATTCAGGAAAATGATTTAACTGCCAACATAGAACACCAGCAGCCTCTACTTATTTCTCACGCCAAATGAACAGAGTGCATTACGTTTCTATTCTTAGCATCAAAATCTCTCTCTCTTCTTAACAGCAGAGATAGCCATTCATATTCAAGATATCATACACAAAAATGAGAAGGCAAGTGATGTATACAAGAAAAAATGGCTGACTGAAAAAAGCTGGGGAGTAGATGACATTTTTGTGACAAAATGAGATGGTGAAAAGGGAGTCAACAAAACAACACTAGGATACTATTATTTCACTATCTGAGGGGGCAGTTAACTGAAAAATTTAGATTCGTCAAGGATAGCAAGAAAGCTAGTCTGCACACCAGACTACCTTAAGATGTTAAAAAAAAAATCACTATATGAATTTCAATTCCAAACTAATTAAAATATGCCTGCACATAACTATTCACTGACTAGCATGAAAGACTAGGACTCCTACTGAAAAATGACACACTAAGAAAAGTCACTAATATGAGCAGCAGTGCTCTCAGAAAGGCCTCAGGAAATTTGTTTTACATATAAATGATACTCACCATCCCTGTCTTCATCATGAACATTTAAATACAAATATTCCAACCCTCTTCCTTTCTTGTACTCTTCTATTCCCTGAATTTTTCTTATTAAGCTTGTTTTTCCAGCTCCATCTTCACCTGTAAAAAAGAACAACTCTTTTTAATTATAATATGGATTATTTAAGGATGATTTTAGTGTCAAGTGAAAAACCCAACTAGAACTAACTTTAACAAAAAGGTAATTTGATGGACGATACTTAAATAATTATACAGCTGAAGATGCAGACTTCATCTCCAAGATTCTTTGTCCTAGTATCTTTGCCCTTCCTGTTAAGTCTTGTTCTATCCTATTACAAATGGCTTCCACTGTGGGTATTTTTCAGGTAATTCAATAAAAAAAAAATGATTTTATTTACTCATGAGAGACATGGAGAGAGGCAGAGACATAGGCAGAGGGAGAAGCAGGCTCCCTATGGGGAGCCCGATGTAGGACTCGATCCCAGGACCCCAGGATGATGACCGGAGCCAAAGGCAGATGCTCTACCACTATGCTACCCAGGTGCCCCTCAGGAAATTCAACTCTTATGCCATCCCAGGTTAATTCACAAAGAACAAAAGACACTCTCCACTGGCTTTCAGTCTGAAGAATCTTAGGTAAAGACTCTTAATTGCCCCAGTTTGGGTCATGTGCTCAGCCATGAGCCACTCATGGAGGATGGATAGTATATCAAAACTGACCAGAGCGGGGAATTGAGACTATAGCCTCACCAAAACCATGAAGTCATAAGAAATATTAGTAAAGGAAAGGGGATAGTAAATTGAACAAGAACAAGGGTAGAGGGAATGTAGAACAGACAAAATGTAGACTTAAAACAGATTAATAGCAAAAACACAAGAAACAAGTGTTGGCAAGGATATGGAGAAAAAGGAACCCTCACTGCACTGTTGTGGGAATACAAACTGGTATAGACAGCACTGTGGAAAACAGTATGGAGGCTCCTCAAAAAGTTAAAAATGGAACTAGTCTCCCAACCAGTAATTGCACTACTGGGCGTTTACCGAAAAATACAAAAGCATTAATTCAAAGGGATACAGACGCCCCTATGTTTATTGCAGCATTACTTACAATAGTCAAACTATGGAAGCAGCCCAAGTGCCCATGGATGAGTGGATAAAGAAGATGTGGTACATATATACATACAGTGGAACTGTATTCAACCATAAAAGAATGAAATCTTGCCATCTGCAACAATGTGGATGGAGCTAGAGAGCATAATGCTAGGCAAAATAAGTCAGAGAAAGACAAATACCATACAATTTCATTCATATGTAGAATTTAAGAATCCAAATTAGCAAAGGAAAAAAAGAGAGAGCAAGAAACAGATTCTTAACTATAGAGAACAAACAGGTGGTTATCAGAGGGGAGGTAGAGAGGACGCGTGAAATAGATGAAGGGGATTAAGAGTGCACATTTATCATGATGAGCACTGAGTAATGTACAGAATTGCTGAATCACTCTATTGTACATCTGAAACTAATATAACACTAATATAAACTAACACTAATTAACACTAATATAAACTAACACTAATAAACTAATATAACAGTATGTTAATACTGTTTGAATTAAAATAAAGAACTTAAGAACATTGATAGCAAAAAAGTATGTGACTTACACTTGGAACAAGCTTAAAAAGTTTAAAACTAGGCTAGCTATTCAATGTTTTGGTGTGGATTTTTAAAATATTGTAAATCTATTTAAATACTATGTATTATTGTCTCATGAACTTAGTTATTAGAAATATAATTTTAAGGGATCCCTGGGTGGCGCAGCGGTTTAGTGCCTGCCTTTGGCCCAGGGCGCGATCCTGGAGACCCGGGATCGAATCCCACATCAGGCTCCCGGTGCATGGAGCCTGCTTCTCCCTCTGCCTGTGTCTCTGCCTCTCTCTCTCTCTCTCTGTGACTATCATACATAAATAAATAAATAATTAAAAAAAAGAAATATAATTTTTTTAAGAAATATAATTTTAATAGTACTTATAATAAAGATGAGTTTCTTAGATCTAAGGACTTATTCCTAGAGAATATTCATTCATGAGTTCTCTGAAAATTTAAAAGTTGTTTTAATTTTCAGGTTAAACTTAAAAAAATTATGTATATCTCAGATCTTCTGAATGACCATCTTTAGATGTAAATGCTGCCACAAGATTGCTGTACTCACTTCTGCGTACGTATTTATAATCCTATTAGTGACAAGCTGAAGCCAAGTAATGCAGATAGCATGGAGAAGAGAGAGGACACACACACCTGTCAAACTCAAAAAAAAAAAAAAATAATAATATCCCAGAGTGGTTAGTACTATATTCAGTTGTACTGGCCAGACTACATTTATGAATGATTTCCAAACACTTCATAGCAATAAATATCACCTTAAACTGGCAATAAAGAACTTGTCATTAAATAAATATTTTTTCAGTGCTACTTTTGCAGTGTACCATTAAAATAGTCCAACAAAAGAACAGATTGGGTTGAAAATAGTAATATCTATAACAACAATGATTATTCCCATGATGATCCCCCCATGCTTAAAATGGAAATAATAAAGTAAACCAGTGAAAAATATGTAAGTGCTCCTATTAAACCTAATACTGGCATTTAATTTCAGCAAAACATCATTTGTTATACTGATTGCTAATTTGGTTTTTATCAACCCTATAATTTTTATGGCATTTATGTTTTCAAGTAGTTGTTCAAGAACTATAAACAAAAAGAATTTAAAGCATTTATATCTAGTTCTGTCATATGCAAGAGCACTGGACACAATAATTTAAATCACCATGTGTTGAGATCTGTGAAAACTTCTTTTTAAAGAGCCTGAATAGGCAGAGCACAGAATTTTTAGGGCAATAAAACTATTCTGCATGATACTGCAATGGCAGCTACGTGTCATTATAGATTTGTCAAAACCCATATAATGTACAACACCAACAATGAACCCTCACATAAACAATGGACTTTAGGGGATAACGATGTGTCAAGGTCAGGGAGAGGTTGTATAGATGTGGGGACAGGGGATATTCAGAAATTCTCTGAATTTCCCACTCAATTTTGCTGTGAACCTAAAAATGCTCTAAAAAACAGTTTATTGGGACACCTGGGAGACTCAGTTGTGTGTCTGACTCTTAATTTTGGCTCAGTTTTGAACGTGGAATCTGCTTACCATTCTCTCTCTCCCTCTCCCCCTGCACCACCTCCCCCCAACACCACTTGTGCATATGTACTCTCTCTCTAAAAAATAAAAACCCCAAAATTTATTAATTAAAAAAAAATCTGAGTTCATTCTAGAACTAGAAAGAAAAGAATCAAGATTTCTCTTATGGAAAAAAAAAAAAAGATTTCTCTTAGGACAGGCTACTTTCCTGAAAGGAGTCCTATTAAGTGAAATTTACACCAACTGAAAACTGATTATCCCACAGAAACAATGTTACATATTATAGAAGCTTAAATTAGCAATGAAATGTTCAATGAGAATTTTTTATAGTGCATACGCATCCACAAAAATAGGTGGTAGTCAGATAAAATTTCATTTAATATAACGCAGAATTGGGATCCCTGGGTGGCGCAGCAGTTTGGCGCCTGTCTTTGGCCCAGGGTGCGATCCTGGAGACCCGGGATCCAATCCCACATCAGGCTCCCGGTGCATGGAGCCTGCTTCTCCCTCTGCCTATGTCTCTGTCTCTGTCTCTCTCTCTCTCTCTGTGACTATCATAAATAAATAAAAAAATAAATAAAAATAAAAATAAAAAAATATATATATATAACGCAGAATTTATCTTTTCTCCTTAATTCCTATTTTGGATGTTAGAAAATAAAAAGATATCTTAAAAAACACCCAAAATCAGATGGATTTATTTCAACTTCTTTTTAATATTTCAAATGACTTAAATATAAAGGTTTCTGAATTAAAAAAACATACTTGTGGATAAGCATAAGCAAAAGAATCCAAACCACAATAATATTACCTAGAAATAGTCACTGATTTGGTTATCTCTGTTGGTAATATTTTTTTTTTTTTTTCTGTTGGTAATATTATTAAGTGGTTCTTTAGTGCAGAGGATCATAGGAGAAGGAAGGGAAAACTGAATGGGAAGTAATCAGAGAGGGGAACAAACCATGAGAGACTCTTAACTCCAGGAAACAAACTGAAGGTTGCTTGGGTAGGGTAGAGGCATGGGATTACTGGGTGATGGGCATTAAGGAAGGCACGTGTGATGAACATGGGTATTATATTCAACTGATGAATTACTGAACTCTACATCTGAAACTAATGATGTAATATATGTTGGCTAATTGAATTTTAAATTAAAAAAAATATGGAGTGCTTAAATAACAAGTTTGTGTCTTCTTTTTAATTCATCTAATTCTAATTATAAAGGTTTAAATCCATATGCTCCAAATACACTTTGAACCAAAATTCATGACATCAAAAAAAGTCAATCTTAACTATATATGCTGTATTTTTAAGTTCCTGTAGCCATCAGTAGAGCATGACTGTTTCCTTTTTCTAAAAACCGAAGCTGAAGGATTTTCTCTTACTTATGAGACCAGAGTTTATTCCTGAGACAATGTCTATCACTCATTTCACTGGACTAATGGTTCTCAAAGGTACCACACTCACCTGGGGGGCTTATTAAACACATATTGCTGGGATCCCTAGGTGGCTCAGTGATTTAGCGCCTGCCTTTGGCCCAGGGCGTGATCCTGGAGTCCTGGGATCAAGTCCCGCATCAGGTTTCCTGCATGGAGCCTGCTTCTCTCCCTCGGCCTGTGTGTCCCTGCCTTTCTCTCTCTGTTTCTCATGAATAAATAAATATTTAAAAAAAAAAACAACACCACATATTGCTGGGCCTCCCCTCCTGGATTTCTGATTCAATAAGTTTGGGGTAGGGTCCAAGAATCTGCATTTCTAACAGGTAACTGGTGTTGCTGACGCTGCTAAGGTAGGTACCACACTTTGAGAACCATTGCATTGGACATTTACTACACTAAACACTAGGAATACAAAGATCCTTATTCTCCAAGCCACTATCCTCTAAGATGCTCATAAGCTGGAGAGAGAAAACAAACAGGAGATAATTCCAAGATACTGTCATTAGGACTACACTAGAGATATGCTACAAACCAGGAAGCCAGCCCTAAGAGAATATCCTGGTTTTGTCTAGAAGTCAGAAAGGGCTTTGTAGAGACGGTGGGTAATACTTTAGCCAAATCTTGTGGTGTTTAATGAGCCATGGACAGTTAGTCATTCCAGGCAGTAAGGAAATCATTATAGAGGCCTGGAGGCAAAGAAGTGTCCTTCTATAAAGGACAAATAATTTGAATGCATGAACTTGAGGATGTCAGGGAAAAAGGAGCAGAAAGTGAGAACAAGTACGGCATGCCAGATCATGAAGGGCATCTTATGCCAGGCTGGGAAGGTCAGATTTTATCCTGAGGATAATGGGGAGCCTCCGGCAGCGTTGAGTATTTCAGATAGACTGTTGTGGCAGAAGTGCAGAAGGCTGCCTGACAAGGGTAAGGTTAAGAGTAAGGAAACTAGGTAACTGATATTAATGGAGTCCTAGCAAGAAATGAGGTAGGTATTAGCTAGTGGTGGGAATTGCTATGCTCCAGGCTGACTTAGTTGGGAGTTGGCAGAGAGAGAGGAGGAGGAGGAAGACACTGAAGTTAGAAGGCCCTCCCCTCACCATTGCTTCAGTAACACCGCTCTCTCCTACCTGACCTGACCTCTGAGGTGGCTGGTCCTGAGTCTTCCTTGCAGGCTGCTCTTCCATCCCCACCCAATGTCTGTGTTTCCCAGGGTTCCTTTCTCAGCCTTCTACTCTTCTCACTCTGAACATAATTCCAGAAGCAGCTCCATGTACAACTTCAATACCCCATGGTGACCCACAGATTTCCTTCCAGCTTCGGCCTCTCCTGAACTGATTACTGGTCTTCACTACTTGGATGTTCCATAAATACCTCAGATTTCAATATGCACAAAACCAGTATCATTCTCTTGCCACCTTTCCCCCAAACTCTTGCTTATATAATGATTAATGTAACCTCAAAGCCTTTCTATATGCTTGTTTCCTCTGCCTAGAACAGTCTCTCTTCAGAAATCTCTAGGTTGTCTAAACTGTTACCTTTTCTCAATGATCACTTCCTTGGGAAGGCCATTCCTAACCACCTCATTTAAAATCACAACCGCCTGGGCATCTGGGTGGCTCAGTGATTGAGTGTCTGTCTTTGGCTCAGGGTGTGATCCCAGGGTCCTGTATTGGGCTCCTCATGGGGAGCTTGCTTTTCCCTCTGCCTGTGTCTCTGCCTCATTAATAAAATATTTAAAAAATAAATAAAATTACAACTTCCCAATATTCCAATGCCTTCTTATTTTTCTCCATTGAAATTACTAATACAGTATGTATTTTACTTAGTCATCCCCTACCCTCAAAAGCTCTAGAGGAACATGCATTTTTGTGTTTTGTTTACTGCTATATCCCCAGTGTCCAGAAAGCACCGGTGACTACAGTGCATGTTAACTCTGTGGTTTCCATAGTGACATGCACATTCATAAGCTTCTTACAGGACAGCCACTGATACATCTGGTCTCAAACAACAAAAGTCATGCCACAATATTAATGCATTTCATAAATCCCTGAATGAAGGATATAAGTTTTGTTCCCTTACCCTCTTTGGGAGTATTTTAAAACTTTATTGTGTATTAATGGGTTTGAAATACAAAAGCCTAAGAAGTTAGGACAGAAAAAGGATAAAATTTCAAGTCTATCAATGTGTTTCCATATAACAAAAAATAAAGTACCGTAACTGCTCCCTTTGCCCACATAGTCAGATGGAATCATCAGTAACTTCCTGCAGGAGCAGCATTTCCAGAGTGCCTGCTGCATGCATTCCAGCAACAGTAATTCTAACATAATCATGACTGTAATGGCGAATGGTAATTATCTTCCATAATGGTAGATGATGATACTGGAGTTCAGAACTCCTAAAGGTAAGTATCTTACTCAAAGTTTCACAGGTAGGAAATGACAAGGTCAAGTTCTAAATTTATATGAATTTAAGCTCAAAGCATACTCTTTCCAATATTCAACAGTGCTGCTATTTTAGAGCCATTAAAACAATATTGTTTATTATTTTTGCATTATGACTCATGAAAGAAAAAGATATTTCTGCTTCCAGGGGTCATTGCTATTTTCAGAAGAAAAAGAAAATGACTTCATGCATTCTTCTCTGTGAGCTGTCTCTGAGTGATAGGTGGTTATGTTCCTATTTTCTCAATTTTACCTCTAAGAACTGGGAATAAAGTTTGTTTTATTATGCTAGTAACTTCTCTCCTGAAAATTTAGACGCTGATAGCTGTGCCTCTTAATATTTAGCACCTTGGAAACGCCATTTTAAGATAAATGTTACAACACTGATTTTGAAAAACAGTATACTGTCAAATAAATGTAATATGGTAAATACGATAGAGATTTTTTCCCATCCTGCGATTTCAAATTTCTCACTTCTGGTAACAAAATGGAAGTGTTCACATTGAGAATAAATAATATATCATAGACACACACAGGCTGTAAAGAAATCTAATGAAATCCTCTCTACTTAGAGATGAGAAAACTGAGACTAGTCACAAAGATTGTGGGAGCATGGCAATAATCCAAGTCTTGCAAGAGAATCCAAATCAACCTTCTCAAGAGTGTGACTCTCATTTGCTCTCGGGAAAAAATGGAATGAAGGCAAAAACAGAAGAATATCTTATTCCCAAGAATATTCTAACATAGTGCTTGGTACAGAGAAGATTGTTAAGATGTCTGAAGCACTTTGCTAACTGAAACAAAATTTTTCTGGGAGCAAAGCTTCTATCAACTACTCTTCTCTCCAACTTTAACAACATTTGGAAGTTAGGGTTGGTTGAAAATTGACATATATATTTTAAGCCCAATTCTTCTTTTCATAAGTCTTAAGCCTTCATTAAAATGACCATTTTCTGCAGCTGTCATTTTTTTCTACACCTAAGTGAACTCTGACATGATTTGTCTTAATGGCAAATGCAAGCATCTGAAAATAGACCTGTTTCAAAAAACATCTGAGAGGTCAATGAAGACATATTCTGTAGACAAAATCTCATTTGTTACCTACTATTTATAGGAAATACTTTTTTTTTTTAAAGATTTTATTTATTTGACAGAGAGAGTACAAGCAGAGGGAGCAGCAGGCGGAGGAAAAGGAGAAGCAGAAGCAGGCTCTACACAGAGCAGGGAGCCCAACGCAGGGCTCAATCCCTGAGATCATGACCCGAGCTGAAGGCAGACATTTAATAGACCACAGGCCACCCCTAGGAAACACTTCTTATCTGAGGTATTTACAAAGATGCGATTCTTTTTTTCTTCCAAGATTTTATTTAACTTCAAGTTAGCATATAGTGTAGTATCAGTTTTAGGAGAATTTAGCAATTCCTCACTCATATGTAATACCCAGTGCTTATTACAACATGCACCTCCTTAATGCCCATCACCTGTTTAGCCCATCCCCACACCCACTTCCCCATTTTTTCTTTTATTATAAGGTTTTATTTTTTAAAAAGATTTTATTTATTCATGAGTGGCACAGAGAGAGACAGAGACATAAGCAGAGTTTCTTGCTTTGTCTTTTTTCCTCTCCTTATTTGGATTCTTCAATTCCACATATGAATGAATGAAATATAGTATTTGTCTTTCTCTTATTTTGCTAATTAGCATTATACTCTCTAGCTCCACCCATGTTGTTGCAGATGGCAAGATTTCATTCTTTTATGGCTGAATAATATTCCATTGTGTGTGTGTGTGTGTGTGTGTGTGTGTATATACCATATCTTCATTATCCTTTCATCTATTGACAGGCATTAGCCTGCTTCCATAGTTTGACTATTGTAACTAATGCTGGAATAAACATTGGGACGTCTGTATCCCTTTGAATTAATGCTTTTGTATTTTTGGGTAAATACTCACCCAGTAGTGCAATTACATTTTTAACTTTTTGAAGAACCTTCATACTGTTTTCCACAGTGGCTGTACCTGTTTGCATTCCCACCAACAGCACAAGAGGGCTCCTTTTTCTCTACCTCCTTGCCAATACTTGTTTCTTGCATTGTTGACTGCAGCCATTCTGACAGGTATGGAGTGATATCTCATTACAGTATTGATTTGCACTTCCCTGATGATCAATCATGTGTCTTTTGGCCATTTGTAGGTCTTCCTTGGAGAAATGTCTGTTTATGTCTTTTGGCCTTTTTTTTTTTTTCTGCCTATTTTTCAATTGGATTATTTGGTTTTTAAATGTTGAGTTGTATCAGTTCTTTTTATATTGTGGATACTAACCCTTTGCCAGATAGGTCATTTGCAAATATCTCCTCCCATCTGATAGACTGCCTTTTAGTTTTGTTGATTATTTCCTTCAACATGCAGAAGCTTTTTACTTTGATCCAGTCCCAAAAGTTTACTTTTGCTTTTACTTCCCTTGCTTTAGGAAATGTATCTAGAAAAATGTTATGGCCAATGTCAGAGACATTACTGCCTGTGCTCTCTTCCAGGATTTTTATGGTTTCAGGACTCACATCATTTAGGTCTTCAACCCATTGTGAGTTCTTGTGTATGGTGTAAAGGGGGTGATCAAGTTTCATTCTTTCGCATGTTGCTGTCCAGTTTTCCCAATACCATTTGTTGAAGAGACGGTCTTTCTTCCCATTGGATAGTCTTTCCTGCTTCATAGAAGATTAACGGACTATATTGGTGTAGGTTTATTTCTGGGTATCCTATTCTGTTCATTGATCTATGTGTCTATTTTTGTGCCAGTATCATACTATCTTGATTACTACAGCTTTGTAATATAACTTGAAGTCTAGAATTGTGATGCCTCATTGTTTTTCTTTTTCAAGATTCCTTTGGCTTTTCAAGGTCAATTTGTGGTTCCATACAAATTTTAGGATTGTTTATTCTAATTCTGTGAAAAATGCTGTTGGTATTACAAAGATGTAGTCTTGTTCAACTTTTATATACATCTTCTAATCACATTATTTTTTAGACTATTTTTTTTCTCTTTTTATGTCATTAGGCATTTTACCCATGGCTTCTGCCTGATTCTCTTCTTAGTATATAAACATGCTACTCAAAAATGAACATTCACGAAAATTTATACCACACTCCACATCCCCATCCTGCAGCTGTGTGATCTTCCTGAAACAATCTCCTCATACTACTTTTCCTCTTAAGACCCTTCAAGGTATTCTAGTTAATGATACACAAAAGCTCAAGTACTTAGAGTGAAGTAAACTAGTATCAGCAACTTACTTTGTAATGCATAAAAAGACAGGTGGAACAGTGAAAAGCTAATGTGATAAAATAAATACAGTTAAGTGTTAATGGTAGAGTCTAGGTTTAGGTATATGAGTATTCACTCTAACATTCCTTCAACATGTTTAGGTATTCCTTCAATACCTAAGATGCCAGGAAAAACCCTCAGGATCTTCCTGCTGCTCTTGCCACAAAGCACAAACTATAAAGCCCAACGTTCCTTACAAAAGCCACCTAATTTTTCTGCTTCTCTCCTACCATATCCCACAATCCACATACTAGGCTCCAGCCATTCACAACTTCTTGCAGAACACTGCAAGAGAGAGAGCACAGAGGGTGCTCTCTCTCAACTCTGAGTCTTCACATGCTGTCATTTCTTTCTGGAATATTTCCCCCTTCTCCTCACATGTGGGAGAACCCCAGTTTATCCTGGTCTCATTTTAGTTTCCTCTAGCAAGTGTTCTTTGCCTCCACAAGTCTGGTTAAGAGCTCTCCCTCATACACCAACAACACACTGAACTCTAAAGACACTTTACTGTAGTGTGTCAGGTCATTTATGGGTTTCCTTCGGCAGATAAGTCTGCCAAGTCTGTCCCCCTTCATTCAACAAATATTCTTTTAGCAAGTTCTCTTAATAGAAACAGGGTATAAAGTCCTTGCTTTTAGGATACTTGCAGGTAAGAAATTATCCTATTCTTAACAGGTCCTCTCCTTGCTTGCTCAACAAAGAAAGAAACCATGTTGTCTTAGTCTCTTTGGGCTGTTATAACAAAAATACCATAGGCTAAGTGGCTTTTAAACAAGATAATTTATTTCTCACAGTTCTGGAGGCTGAGAAGTTCATGAAGGCACTGGCAGATCTGGCATCTAACGAAGGCTTGTTTCCAGGTTCTTCTCCCTGTGTCCTCACATGGCAGAACGGGTGAGAGAGCTCTCTGGTGTTTCTTTTTTTTTTTTTTTTTCTGGTGTTTCTTTTATAAGGGCCCCAATCCCACTCATGAGGCCTTTGCCCTCATGACCTAATCATCTACGAAAGACCACACCTCCTAATGCCATCCCACTGTGGGGTGGGATTTCAACACATTAATTTGGGAGGTACACCTTTACCCTATAGCACTCATCCTATAGTCAGAATATCCTTTACCAATGTTCATTATCTCTCAATCACAACTACAGTCTCTATTTTTGTAACCATACCTTATCTATAATCACTTGTCCTGGGCCTTTACCCACAATATATTAAGATAGATTAAAATCCACTCATGTCTATAAAACTCAAGTGGCTACCTCTCATCAATAATTGATTAATTGTATAAGCTCATAATACATACCTTTCACTAAACTTAGAAAAGCTTTCTAGTCATTGGACTGAGTTATCAATACAAAGCTTCCTTGCCACATTCAAGATGAACTATGTTTGGCAATATTAAAAAGTCCATTATGAACTTTTTCTCTTTATTTGATTATGCAATTAAAGGATTAAAAAATATTAATTGCAGGATATCTATATTTGGCATTGGCAGACATTTAAAAACCATCTTTAGTGGCCGAACCATTCAAGAAACAAAAGTCACTAAATTTCAAGTCATTTTTGGAAAACAAAACACAGAACCTAATAGTTTGAAAACTAAAATAAAACAAAAGAAAAATGACTATATACATACTTAATTCTAAGCAATTAATATATCTTTAAAGTGGCAAGCAGGGCAATGGGGCTTAGGTGGCTTCAAACCCAAAGTAACCTACAGATTCAATGTAATCCCAATCAAAATTTCAGTGGCATTTTTCACAGAAATAGAACACACAATTCTAAAATGTGTATGGAACCACAGAAGACTCTGGATAAGCCAAAGCAATCCTGAGAAAGAACAACACTGGAGGCATCAAATTCTATTACAAGTTAACAGTCATGGTATTGGCATAAAAACAGACATATATATCAACAAAGAGCCCCAAAATGAACCCAAGCATATATAGTCAATTAATTTGTAACAAAGGAGCCAAGAATAACAATAGATAAAGGATAGTGTCCTCAATAAATGATGTTGGGAAAATTAGACAGCCATACACAAATAAAACTAGACCACTATCTTATACTGTACACAGAAATTAACTCAAAATGGATTGAAGACTTGAACATAAAATCTGGAAACACAAAGTTCTTAGGAGTAAACATAGGTGGTAAGATCCTTGACAGAGGTCTTGGCAATGATTTTTTAAAAATCTGATTCCAAAGGCAACAAAAACAAAATTAACAAGTAGGACTGCATCAAACTAAAAAACATCTGCATGACAAAGGAAACCATCAACAAAATAAAAAAGGCAACCTACTGAATGGAAGAAAATATTTGCAAATCACATATATGATAAGGAATTAAAATGCAAAATACATAAAGAATTCATACAATTCAACTAGCAAAAAACCAAACAATTAAAAAGTGGCAGAAAGCAGGAAAAGACATTTCTCCAATGAAGACATACAGATGCCCAACAGGCACATGAAAATGCTCAACATTACTAATCATCAGGGAAATGCAAATCAAGGCCACAGTGAAATATCACCTAATCCCTGTTAGAATGGCTATTATAAAAAAAAAGAAAAGAAAAAAACAAATATTGGGGAGGATATGGAGAAAAGGAAACCTCTGTGCCTTGGTGGTGGGAGTGTAAACTGGTGTAGCCACTGATGAAACATTGTAAGGTTTCCCAAAAAATTAAAAATTTTGATCATAGGAACGCCTGGGTGGCTCAGTAGTTGAGCATCTGCCTTCGGCTCAGGGCATGATCCCAGGACTGAGTCCCACATAAGGCTCCCCAAGGGGAGCCTGCTTCTCCAGATGCCTATGTCTCTGCCCCTTCTCTGTATCTCTCATGAATAAATAAAATCTCTAAAAAATTTTTTTAAATTATATTTTGACCATATGATCTAGTAACTTCACTTTTGGGTACTTTTCCAAAGAAAATGAAAACATTAACTTGAAAGATATATGTACCCTCATGTTCATTGCAGCATTATTTCTAATAGCCCAAAGAAAACAACCTAAGTGTCCATTGATGAATGGGTAATGAAGATGTGAGATACACAGTATTATTCAGCCATAAGAAAGAATGAAATGATACCATTTGTGACAACATAGATGGACTCTGGGGGCATTACACTAAGTGAAATAAGTCTGATAGAGAAAGACAAATGCTGTATAATCTCTCTTATGTGTGGAATCTAAAAAAACAAAAAAACCCAAGCTCACAGACAGATACAGAGAACAGATTGGTGGTTGCGGGGGGATTGGAAGATGGGTGATGGGTGTGAAAAAGTAAAATTAAAAAAAAAAAAGTATTCAATGCCAAACACATAAATAAAAGCAGCAAAGACAAAAACAAACAAAAGCAAAAAAAAAAAAAAAAAAAAAAACCCAATAACCCAGAAATACAGGAATATTTGGGTGACTTTTACGACGAAGGTGCATTACGTCAATCAATAATACAAACGATTAAAATCACATAAACACTTCTTAGAATCACCTAGAATGAGATTTTAAAATTCTCTTACATTATCAAAACCACAAAGAACTATGGTGAGCATGGAGAAAAATAAAAACCATCTCTAATGACCAAAACAGTCTGGAAACAAAAATCACTAAATTCCAAGTTATTTTTGAAAAAACACAGAGCCTAATGGCTTGAGCAGTAGAATAAAAGAATAACTATACATTATACATATATTTCATTCAATGCAATTAATATATCTTTAAAGTGGCAAGTAGGGCAACAAGGCCTGTGTGGCTTCAAAAAATATTGAAAGAATTTATCTGTCATGCATAAACTATAAGAAAGCTTTATCTTCAGTTCCTGGGCCTTCAGCTGGCAGTGAAAAGACATACTAGCTTTAAGTGTGCCAGCCAAATAGTTAATGATCTGTAAACATACACTTAACACAAGTACTGAGAGTTCCTGTTTAAACAGACTAAGATGGAAATCCTTCTATAAAGAACCCTTTAATGATGATATTAAAGTTATTCTCTAAATATTTTATCTAAATTTGCATTTTATATTAGATTTTCTTAAACATATTTTACAGATGTTTTTAAAACAAACTGAAATATTTCGTTAGATATTATATTCTAATAGGGCCATTTTCATGTCCTCATCCAGGTGCTGGCAAACTTTTTAGGACCAGGAAGTAAATATTTTAGGCTTTGCAGTTCACAGAAGGTCTCTGTCACATATTTATCTTTGATTTTTTAACCCCAAATCTTTAAAAATATAAATAAACAAACCCCATTCTTGGCTTGCTGGCCATACAAAAATAGTCTACAGGCCAAACCCTGCCCTAATGGATGGACCAAGATAAGAAAGATTTGTTGATTCAATTACAGTGAAATTCCTCATAGCAAATAAGTCTGTATTTTAAGTTATTTGTGAGTGCTATTCAAATAAGCCACTCTCTATAAGCCAAGTATAAGATCCACACACTTAAAATAACTTGTTTTAATGTTTTAAAGATTTAAGGTAATCTCTACATCCAATGTGGAACTCGAACCTACAATCCTGAGATTGAGAGCTGCATGCTCTACCAGCTGAGCCAGCCAGGTGCCCCCACAAAGAATTCAGTTTTAGCATAAAGCAATAACAACCATCAATTCTTACTTTTTTTCAGCTCAAATTTGAAAACCATATTGGTTACAAAACAAAGACTATATAAACTCCACCAAAATAGTATAGGGGTAAAGATGTGCTCATGTTACTGTTTTATCATCCCAACAGATCTCTACTTCAACACCAAAGGTAAAGTCCAAAACTTTACAATGACAATTTTTTTTTCTAAAGATTTTATTTATTTATTCATGAGTGACACAGAAAGAGGAGCAGAGGGAGAAGCAGGCTCCTCACAGGGAGCCCGACTCAGGACTCGATCCCAGGACCCTGGAATCATGCCCTGAGCCAAAGACAGACACTCAACCACTGAGCCATCCAGGAGTCCCACAATGACAATTTAATTAACAGGTTTAGAAATGGGAAGATTCAGAAGATGTGATTTCTAACTGTCATAGTATCACAATTAGTTGTTTGAACCTGGACAAGTCAAGTATTTCCATTTGCTTCCCATCTTCTAAGCAGAGAGGAATAAAAGCAGACAAAATTTATGGTGATGGATTTAAAGTTCTATGACTATTATCAATTCATTACTTCTTTGTTAATGATACACAAGAAATAAAGTTCTTTTATAAGACATCAACACTGTTTTAAAAAGATAACATAAAAACAAGAATCACATGAAAATGAGCAAAGCAAAACACTAATAGCTATCTTGAACACTTCCAGTGTATGCCATTGTTAGAAGTGTTTCACAAACATTATCTCCTATAATCCACATGATAATCCCAAAAGGTAAATAGTATAATCTGAAAGATTAAGCAATCTAATAAAGAAGGGTCAGGATTAAAAGCCAGCAATGCTCCTAAACACTATAGACATTGCCATTGTACTTGGAGCAGCTTCTAGTCTTCACTCAAGATAAACAGGGATGACAAAAGGTAAAATTAAGTGGTACTCTGCCTCCCTTTTCTCCCAGGTTCCTCTCCAGTTGTGGTGGAAGGCTGAAACTCTTCTTGCTTTGCACAGGTTTGTGTACCTGACACCTGCTTTCTACGTAGAGCTTTGATTCACATCTCCACAGCTATATTGGAAACATTATGGCCTACACAGCATCATGATAATTAGAACAGAAAGAATTCTAGCCTTCCATGTTCCTTCTTTATCCAAGTGAGATACCAACATTGTGAAGCTGACATTTTTTATTTGGCCTAGCATGATATAAAACAAATCAATCTATTTTATCTGAAAGCTCTGGTGACAAGAGCCATGAGGGGTCTTTACTGGAACTACTTTTGGGTTCATACCTGCTATGTGGCCTTCCATAGGTTATCAGGATGACCCAGGCAGGGTGGGGTCTTTTGGTCTGCTCCCCATTTCTCAAAGAGCATCTCCTCCCTTGCCTCAGCTGGCAAGAACAGGGAGAGGCTGTTAATCAGCTGCAACATCTGCACCAGTAGTTCTTTTTTTTAAGATTTTTCTTAAAATTTATTTATTCATGAGATACACACAGAGGCAGAGACATAAGCAGAGGGAGAGGCAGGCTCCCTGCGGGGAGCCCAATGTGAAGCTTGACCTGGGATCATGACCTGAACTGAACGGAAGGCAGACGCTCAACCACTGAGCCACCCAGGTGCCCCTGCACCCAGTGGTTCTAAGTAAACATGTATGCATGGCTGTTCAAAACTACATCCCTCTAATACATCAAGGAGTATCTGCATAGTGGAAAGTCAGACAAACTCAATTTTGAATCCTAGTTCAGCTGTATGACCTGGGGCTCAATAACCTCTTCTGTAAAAGTGAACACACTGTATAATAAAGCAGAACATGTAACACATGATGTTCCCATCCCATTTGTTGGCCAAAGCCCTACCTTTGAACATCATCATTCAGTAATTCACATTAAAAAATAGAATTTATCCTTAGAATTTCCCTCACTCTCATAGACTGACTAGACATGAACTGAAAACCACTGAGTTTAATTCAATAAACATTCATCACAGCCATAAATGCTAATCCCAAAGGTTAACAGTTCCTATGTTCCAGTAAGCCAAAGTTACACTAAAGTCATAGTTTTTAATCAACAAATATGGTATATATTCTATAGTTAAACTGCCTTTAAATTAGGATGCCAATTTTTAACCTATCTACCAGATAGGTAAAGATTAAAGTGCATAATCCTTACCGTTACTTTTTTTTTAAAGATTAATTTATTTTTATTTTTATTTATTTATGATAGTCACAGAGAGAGAGAGAGAGAGAGGCAGAGACACAGGCAGAGGGAGAAGCAGGCTCCATGCACTGGGAGCCCGACGTGGGATTCGATCCCGGGTCTCCAGGATTGCGCCCCGGGCCAAAGGCAGGCGCTAAACTGCTGTGCCACCCAGGGATCCCATCCTTACTGTTACTAATGGTGCTAAGTAAACAAGTACTCTCACATACCAATGGTAGGAATGTAAACTGGCACGACTTTCCTAAAAGACTGTTTGGTAATATACAGAAAGACTCTAAAGATATATACTTTTGATCCAGCCATTGAACTTATAGGAATTTATCCCAAAGGTAATACTGGGCAAATGGAAAATTAGACATAATAATAATAATCTGTATACACATTGATTTTAATTATGTCATAACTATATATATTATTCAGTCATTAAAAGGGAAGAAAAAACCCAACCCCGATACATTAAAAAAAAAAAAAAAGGCACAAGCCTATTTGTTTAAAAAACAATATATACACAAAGAAAATGAACACTGCTGTCTCTAGGTGGTGGGATCATGTGTTATTTTCATTTTCTTATCTTCATAATATTTTCTCTTACTCTGACAAGAAACATGTATTACTTTACAATTTAAAACAGTGACTTCCAATTTTGAGAGGACAGTGATTTAAGACAATTTTTTTTGGTTCTTTTAATCCCAGTAAGTATGAAAGAATCTTAGTTAACAGATCAGAAGGTTGTAATTCATCCACAATCCCACAGCTTCAAATGGTAGGAAGCGCTAATTCCCAGACCGGGTGCCTCTAGGTAAGGATCCTACCACACCTGAGCTGCCTTGTGCCTTGGCCTTTCCACTGTGTTTTTATGGCTACTGCAACATGCTTCCTTAGTTTGCAGCCCACAGTGTTCTCCTCCCTATCTTAGCAAAATTTTACTCAGATACCACCTTTTCAGCAAAATCTTACGTGACCTATTTAGCAATTATTTCATACTGACATATTTGATTTTACTACTTTGAGTCTTTTCCTCCAAGAATTTATAAGCTCCTAGAGGGCAGGGACAGAGTCCTACTTACCTCTGTTTTCCACAGATTAAGATTTAGCAAACTATTTTATGCACAGCATATTCTAATAAATATTTGATGAACAAATGAATAAAGAAATAATGTGTAAGGTCCTTCTAAAAGCTACTCCCGGGGATCCCTGGGTGGCTCAGCGGTTTAGCGCCTGCCTTTGGCCCAGGGCGTGATCCTGGAGTCCCAGGATGAGTCCCACGTTCCGGCTCCCTGCATGCAGCCTGTTTCTCCTTCTGCCTGTGTTTCTGCCTCTCTCTCTGTATCTCTCATTAATAAATAAATAAAATCTTAAAAAAAAAAAAAAAAAAAAAAGCTACTCCCCTATTTTTAAGTAAAGTAAGGCCCAAAAAGATTAGTCCATGGTCACTTACTTTCTGGGTCTTTTCTTTTTCCTAACTCAAGCTGTGCCCTTGTTCACTTGTGTTCGAGCTCTCTCTCAGTGCTGGAAGAAATATATGAACTCCTCTTAACACTTCTCAAACCTATGCTCAGACTATATTCTAGCTGGAATAACAATGACACTTTAAGTAAAAGCTCATCATCATTCATTCAGCAGTTATTTACTGAGCCCCTATTATGCACCAAACATCATATTCCATTAGCCAGAAAACTCTATTAAACTGGCATCTGTGCTTATTGATAAAATTGATGCCCATGATACCCAAAAGCAGGGCTCCACAAATGAGTACAGAAATCTGGTCTGCTGCCTGTTTTGGTAAATAAAGTTTTATTAAACACTGCCACATCCATTCATCTGTGTATTGTCTATGGCTGTTTTGGGGCTATAAAGGTAGAGCTGAATAGTTACAACAGAGACCATATAGCTCACAAAACCTAAATTATTTACTATCTGGTCCTTCACTGGCTCTAACCACTGTAAAACACCAATATGCCACTGATGTCTCAAACACTCTCACACTTGGTATATTTTTAATATGGTAACATATCATACAGTAAATAATATTGTTAATTCTTTGAAAATTACCAATCCAATACCATCCATATCCATACCCAATATGTGGTAACATTCTACTCCTTATAGCATATTTCCATAACCAATCATTTCAGAAAACAGCATTAACATACTTCAACTGATAAAAATCTGTGTTTTCCAGAAGTCATGGATCCCAGTTCCTCACAAATTAATTCTCTGAATGAACAGTCTCATTGTTTTCAATGTCAGTCCTCACATTATGAGTTACTTCTGTGAACAGATCTCTAGTTCCACTATGTATCTTGAGGTTTCCTACCAATAATTCAAGCATAATAGAAGCTAGTTTTATTCCTGAATAAGAAAGATTATTTCAAACATACTTTCTGAAGATGCCCAGCATTTTGTGAAGCTTTGCTGGCTGCACATAATTCTGGACTAGTGCTTTCAGGGAAAAATATAGACTCTAGATTTCTTCCCTGGGTAGATTCAAACAGCCCACATCTACAAGAAAATACTTTAATTTTAGTCCATCTGAAATATGTGCTCAAAATATTTCTTTATAAATATTTAATAACCACAAGCTTTAGAATTTAAGCAAATTAAAGAATGTGGAATCAGAGTTCAGAGATCACTAAATCCAAATATCTTAATTTATAGATGAGAAAGATGAGGTTTATGTCATTTACCAAAGGGCCAACTAATTTTCATTAATTTATATTGGTCCCTAATCAGAAAGTTACACTGATGTTCTATTTATAAGCCAGGCACTGTGCTGGGGGCCAAGATTATATATGCATATTAGTAAATAATGAATTCACTTAATCTAAATCAATGATTTTGCAATGAAACAGATATATCAGGGGAATCACATAAAATTCCTTTAATATAAACCATTAAACACAATACATTTTTTAAAAATATTTTATTTATTTATTCATGGGAGACACACAGAGAGAGAGAGAGGCAGAGGGAGAAGCAGGCTCCATGCAAGGAGCCCAATGTGGGACTCGACCCCGGGCCTCCAAATTCACATCCTGGACTGAAGGCGGCGCTAAACCGCTGAGCCACCGGGGCTGCCCCACAAAGTTTTTTTACAAAGAGATCTCTCCCTTTAGGGAGACAGTCCAGGGTATAGGTTAAGAAAGAATACTGGCTCTGGAGGTAGGCTATACAACTTAAGACTCCTGATGTTGACTCTTTCTGGCTGTGTAACCCTACAGCAATTTACTAATAACTCTGTGTTTGCTTCATGATCTTTAAGGGGATAATCAAATTCTGTAAACAATCCTTACACGGCTGGTACATACAAGTGCTCTATAAATGTTAGCACTATTATTTTCCTTAGGGAGTTTTCTTAACAAAACATAGGAAATTAACCAAGATATGGAGAAAGCAGTGATTAAAATATAATTACAATCGTTGCCGTAAAAGCTGATTAAATATAAAGGGTAAAGACGAAAAAATAGTTCTTCAAAGGGCAATATGTAAGCTAAGTCCTACTTAAAATATATACACGAGAAGTTTTGCCTTTAATATTAGAAACAAACTTTATCGAAGAACTTTCTCAAAATCTTTCAAGAAAGAAAATAGTTAAGCACTAATGTCATAGGTGTTTCTCAATTTCACTACGGGTCAGGCCTAGGTAGATTAAATGACTGCTTAAACACAAGTGACATGGCCACAGTGATGTCTCTCAATAAGCTGCATCCTAGAATCCAACAAATATTTAGACTTCACTTTAAAATAATTACTAGTATTTTTACTCAAAGATAGCCTTTTTAAAAAGTTACACAGTAGGAAGAATATAGGGCACTCACTCCTTTGCAAGGACTTTGATCAAGCTGGAGAGCGATGCCAGAGTCATGGACTACAGGGTCTTAATAGCTGTGTGACCTCGGAAAACTCACTTAACAGGTCTTTAAAATTCATGATCTCATCTATAAATTGGTGCTAACATCTACCTCTCAGAGTTGGAGGTGGTGAAAGAAGGGGGGCAGCAGAGATAAGCCAATGTTTATTTGAAAACGCTTTGAGAATAGCTCATACACATATATACATTGCGGGTCCTCATCCTCTTCTCCCATTGGCAGTGAGAGGGAAGCCATGTAGCCAGCTAAGCTTAAATTGCGATCTATGTTAGGGGACAAAGGCTTGATCATTGTTCCTATTTTAGGTTGTTTCTAGAAATGTAAAACCTTGTTACAGTCTCAGATCTTATTTTTTAAATATAGGACTCCAGAAATCACCATGATTCATGAAAGACATTAGGGCCAAGCATCCTCCTGATTAGCACCCTCAAATTCATAACAAAGAAAAACACAATGGCTATTTATATATTTCTTCCCTCCACTAGCACAGAGTGAATGCTGCCATAACATGTGACAGTAAAATGTCTTTAAGAAATCTTTACAAGTATTTTTAAAAATTAACCCTATTTATGTAATCAGTATAAAAATCTGTTCTTCCAAAACTGAAAAGCACTCTGATGAAAATCTCAATAGCACTCAAAGAAAAATTTAAATTTCATATATATTCGTATAACTTGATACTAGATGGAACCTTACAAACTATTAAGCTCATAAAAAAAGAAATTTAATCTACTCTAAGTATGGAAGGATAGAAGTGTCTGGGGCCTCTAAGTACATTCAGTCACATCCACTGATCCAGTGTCAAAGGCAAGTTTAAAAAAGGGGTTAAAAAAAGTATGGTGCAACCTCAGCACAAATTAGGAACATCAAAAATGAACAAAACTGTCACTTTTGTTTCACTACAAACAGAATCATCTAAGAAAGATCTAGTGCACAGGACTAATTGGGAGGAACTTACAAAATGAAAACAAAGTTCAGGAGTCTTAACCTTACAATGGCATTACTTGCAAAGAAGTCTTATTTAACTTACAGTCATTAAAAAAATAATGATGGTATAATGTGACTTCAATGAAGTCACATTAAGTCCACTTTAGTTTAGCAATTAATAGTAATTTGTTTAAATTAGTAAACTTAAAACATTTTCTAGGATTTTTTTCCCTTGCATTTGGATCCTAATCCATCTCTGCTCTATAAATATCACTTATGTGGACACTAATTCAATTTTCCAAAAGAGAATTCTGATAAAACATTTTCTAATTCAGTTGAGAGAAATCCATCACAAAAAGTCACCACGCTGTTACCACTTTGTATTACCTCCTTCAGTTCACCCCATAACTCTAGGAGGGAGCATTATTATTTCTGTAATATCCACTTTAAAGATGGAGAAACTAATTTGTTTAAGATCATAGGGCCGTAACTGAACCCAGGTTAATATGCAGTGGGTACTTCAATCACATTAAAAACGAGGTAAAGCAAATTTTTCCAACTACCTCCGTGTAATAAAGAACATCAAGAATCACATTTTCTAGATTGGCAGAAATTCAGAAAAAATTAGCAATCTGTTTCTATCTAAACATTTTTATTAAGAGTAGACCCTGTCATGTAGCATCTGACTCCTTTGTTTCCTTTCCTGTTCTTTAGATATACATAAAAATAGTCTTGAGACACCAATACCAAAGCTTTAAAATTTAAACATCATTTTCTAAGCCAGACGTCAGTATCTCCCATTTAAAGAATATGAAAGAAATGTCTTTTGTAAATGACTCAGGAGCTAAACCTGGAAAAAATGTGAATCTGTGATTTATTCTCCCTCAATGTCCTCTACGCCCACCCTCAGAATCAGTAAAGAAGCAACATACATAACTTCCAGAGAGCAAAGGAGCTACAGAACAGGAGGACTGAGACATTAGACCATTTCTCCTAATTACAATCATTTGGTGGAAGGGACTGGACGAGTAAGGTGTTCTCTTGCCCTTTACAAATTTCAGAATTATAAGGAACAGTTAAAGGCATTTGCAACATGAGTCCATTGTACCCGAAAAAGCTGAATCAAATAAGAACGTTTACCACGAATACCAGGTCTCAATTTCTCGCTTCTCTGTCAATTATACAGAGTCAGCTATTAAATATTAATGGCATACCATTTGCACCGGAGCTCTTGCCAACGAGCCTCCCGCTACCAATTTTCGTTATGAAAGAAAACCCGTCCTTATTTTCTGGGTAAACCCCAACCTCTAGAATCTCTCCGATGGGCTACAGCATTCGTCCTTCCCACGGGAGACTGCCAGGGCCACCTCCACACGCAGGGGAGGGCGGGCCCCCTGCAGGTCCCGGGCCCGGGGTCCCGGTCCCCTTCTACCCCAGCTGTCAGCGGCCGGTCGGGCGGCGGGCGGGGCGGGGCCAGGCCCCGGGGTCCGCACAAAGCGGCCGAGCCGGCGGGCGGGGGGCGGGGGGCAGGAGGCGGGCGGACCCTGACCCGGGCCGGGGTTGGGGTTGGGTGGGGGCGCCGCGGGGCGGGGCGGGGCGAGGCGAGGCAGGTTACACTCACCCAGCAGCAGCACGTTCTTCCCCGCGGGGAGCTTGGAGCGCGAGCGGGTGGAGACCTCGCTGAGGATGCAGGACCTACCGGGGAGCAAAGGCGCACGCTGAGGCCGGGCACCAGCGCCCCACGGCGGGAGGGACCGACCCGGGCTCGGCGCGCAGGGGCGGGGCGGGGCGGGGGCTGCCCGGAACGCAGGGGCCTCCGCACGGGATCCCGAGGGGTCCGCAGGGCCGGAAGTGCCAGTGGGGACCCAGGGATGGGTGGGGCCGTTACCAAAGGTTCTGCCCGTCCTCGTCGTCGCCCGCGGCGGCGCCGCCGTTGCCCGAGGCGAGGTCGTTGGCCAAAGGGCCCCCCGCGTAAGTCGAGGCTAATCCCGGCGGTGAGGAACCGAAGGAGCCGACTCGCCCCACGGCCGCCATCTTGGTCGGGAACCACACCACTCCCGGCAAAGCTGAATGAGCTCGGCGGCGGCGGCGGCTGCGACGGCGGCGGCGGCGGGAACCCGGATATGGAGCATTCGGCACACGGGAGCGGGGCGGGGCCTGCGGGGGCGGAGCCGCGGGCCCTGCAGGGACTGCCGGAACCGGGGAGGGCGCACTGCGCGTGCGCTGCAGTCTCTCGGGCGCGCGTCTGCAATGCGCGTGCGCGGGCCCGCGGCGGGCGGTTGCGCTGCCTCCCGGCTCCTGCAGGAGTCGGCGCGTAGACGAGCCTCCTGCCCCCCGGCCCGCAGCGCTGGGCTGCAGCAGAGCGGCTTGGGGTGTGTCAGGTGAACAGTGCTCCCTCCCACTCTTCACTCGGGTCTGCAAACCCCGCAGCCGGCGTGGAATTCCTGCACTATCACTGCCGTCCCCCACCCCTTCCAGCCCCCATGGGAGCTGAGCGGCGGTCACCCGCCTACACCCGCACTTCACCCGCGCCAGGATGAAAATGGGCCACCCCGCCGCAAAAGAGGCTTTGTGCAGCCGGAGTCCGGAGCGTGACTGGGGTCCTGGATTCCGGGGCTCTCTACTTTGCATTCTGGCCCCACATGTGAAGCAGGTTCCACTGGCCGCTAAGTAGCTGGGTGGCAGAAAAAGTACTGACTGGGCTTGCTTTAGTAACAGTCTCGATGTTTTCGTAGGAGATGCTCCGCGTGAGATTTGACAGGACCCAGTAGGTGAGTTATCTATACATCCAGTCGACAGACGTTTATTCAGCCCTTACTATGGCAGGCACAGTTGGCACTACGCACACTGGCGCAGATGGAAAAGAACCTAAAGTAGCCCTAAGATAACTCATTTTCTATCAAGATTTTGCTGATTAAATTGATTTGAATGTCTGAGCCCCACCTCCAGAAAGAGTTGATGGTTTTAAGGCTTGTCCTAGTACATCTTGTCAGAGCTTTTTCTTAAAATAGTGTGGCCCTTTGTATATTATTGCTGTCATATTTAAAGATCACTTGCTAATATGTGATTTGATCATTGCTGTTAGGCTGGTGAGAAAATCCACAGCTAAAGGTTGTATTTGTTACACGTTAACAGTGCAGTTAGAAGCCTAGAAGGCTTTGGAGGCTGTCAAATCTGAGTTGAAATTAAGCTCTATCAGTAACCATAGGCCATTTCCTTAACCTCTCCAAGTCTCAGCCACCTTATTTGTAAGATGAGGTTAAAAGGACCTAGAATTTTTATGGAGATTCAATGGGATGATTCATGTAAAATGGTTTAGAACAGTGACTGACAAATCTTGAGTGCTTGGTACACACTTATTTTTCAAGACTAATGTTTTCCTTTACCGTTTAAACCATTCCTATCTGACTAACCCCTAAAATTGTTAGGCCTAATGAAACCCTGCAGCAAAAACTCTTCCATTTTTTGTTAGTTTGTTTATATGGTTGGAAAAGGAACCAGAACTCAGTCTTGGGACCCCACGCTTTCTATGCTGACAAGCAGAACAGGGACTTCTGGGGGAAACTGGGTGTTTAAATCACTGCTGTAAAGGAGAGCTGTATACTGCACTTGGCCCCTCTGAGAGTTGATCTACTCTCCGTATTTTACTCTCTCATCTTTTCTTGTCAGAGCATTATTTTCCTCAATTTTATTTCTTTTTTTAAAATATTTTATTTATTTATTCATGAGAGACACACACAGAGAGAGAGGCAGAGACACAGGCAGAGGGAGAAGCAGGCTCCATGCAGGAAGCCTGACAGGGGACTCGATCCCGGGTCTCCAGGATCACGATCTGAATGAAGGCGGCGCTAAACCGCTGAGCCACCCGGGCCGCCCTCAATTTTGTTTCTATATAGAGTTGTCAGTTTCATATTATACTTCCTTAGGCTGGAAAGTATTAACTTGGTATCAGGCTTCTAATGCCCTATGACTTCTAAATGCCCAACTACCCACTTATACTGAGGTTAAAGTTGTATTCCTTGTGGTTTTATAATATCCCTATCCAGAATTGTTCCATTAAGATGGCTGACAAGAGTGGTCATTTATGAGTGCCTATCATGTGCCAGGCACACTACATGTTATGGTTTGCGATCCTCATACTTTTTAAAGAATCGGTGAAATTAAGTAATTTACCCCACAGGATGAAGGTAGATAAACTGAGATTTTGGCTTTCCAACCTACCAAATGGCCCAGGTCAAATTACATTAGAATAAATGTCCTGGCAAATTTAGATGTATTATGATAAATATCTTCTACAGAAATCTCTACCTAACAAGAATAGGGAACCTTTGTTATATAAAAAAAGTCTATAAAAGAAAAGAATCCAGTAGTCCCTTGGAATTTTTGTTATATAAATGCTATTTACAATTGAGCTATTTCCTATACTATGATTACTTTTTTTTCTTCCCCAGCTTTTGTTACATCCAAAATTAACAATTGTCTTGGTTTTTCATTTGCTTAGATTTCTATGCCCATACCTCTGATTCAGTCTCAAATTCTTGTCTTCTCATTAGGTATTTAGGCAATTTATCTTAAAGACATCTTTTTAAAGATGTACCTTTTGGACATCTTTCTAACCTGCTTCAACTTGGATTAGTTCTGTGTGCCTAATTCAGAGCTGTCATCTTGGGAACTTCTCGCGCCATTGTACTGGGGATTTCCTTTGCCTCATTCCTGTGCCTTCTGTTATTTTAGTGGAGAACTTCCTTGAATAGTTTTTATGAGGAAAGGTGTATGGATACATTTTTGGAGACCTGGGTATCCAGCCAGGGTCTAGCCAAGGGAAAAGTGGCTTTCTTAAGGTAGTGCTAGACGAAAGCTTAACAAAGGAACTATTTACAAAGATGTGAATGGTATTAAGCTAGGGCTACCAAGAACAGGAAGATTTAGGCCCAAAGGTGAAAGAGGAAGGAGTGTTTATTAGAATCCAGAGAGAGCTGCAGTTATAGGAAAGAATTTCTCAATAAGGTCTGTGACTTCAGTAAAGGAATACAGCACTGACGTCTCTCTTTCTGCCCCCTAGTATCTTGTCAGTATTTCATGTTGGCCAAACCCAACCAGAAGCTAGAGGACAAGAGAATTCAAGTAAAGAAGTCCATGCAGATCTACCTCCCAGAGCACAAAGAAGGATGGAGAAGGGTGGAAAGTGGATCTGGAGGGGCAAACGAAGTTATGCAGCAGATCTTATATGTTTGAAAATGCATTTAGTATGTACTCACTTAGTGATAGTTTGGCTGGGTATAGAATTCTTATGTTGCAGATTATCTTCTGTTAGGTTTTTAAAGGCCTTGACCCTTTTCTGCTAGATTCTAATGTTGCCACTGAGAAATTCAAAGCCATTCTGACTTCTGATTTTTTGTTATGTGTTCTTTTTTTCTCTCTCCTTGTATGCCTCCAGACCTTCCACAGATTTCCACTAACACGTTCACCCCCCACGCCACCATTGTCTATAACTTATCAATTTTCCTGCGAATAATTATCACAGAAGAATAATCTATACTCTTATATAAAGCAGTCTCTCCACTTACACACTAGATTCCATCTCTTCTCAACTCTAGGACATTGCTCCAATTATTCTCCCCCCTTTTTCTATATAATCATTTGTTGATCTCTACTATATCATTTCCATTAGCATACCAACATGCTATTCTCCTATTTAAAAGAAAAGAAGTGTCTTTCAACTCTGCTTCTTCACCATCTAGTGCTACATTTCTTTTCTCTCTTTAACAGCAAAACTCTTTAAAATAGTTCTTTATTTGGTGCCTTCAACTCCTCCTTCCCTTACCCATGAAACACTTCAGTCAGACTTTTATCCATCTAACTCCACAGAGCCTGTTCTTATACTTATGATCAATGACCTCCTTTTTGCTAAATCCAGTGGTAAATTCTCTATCCTTGTCTTTCTTAACCCATCAGCAGTGCATGGTATAATTGGTCACTCCTTGTGGATATCTGTCTTCACGTGGCTTCTAGGTCATCATTTTCTCCTGGTTTCCATGCTGCCTTAGCTGCTCTTTCTCAGTTTTCACCATTTCCTCATTTTCCTGACCACTTAATGTTGAAGGACTGCAGGGCTAGATCTTTGTTCCTCTTCTCCATCTATACTCTCTTGGTGATCTCATCCAGTCTCATTACTTTAAATCTCAAATGTATCATAAAAACTCCCAAATTTATCTCTCTAGCCCAGAGCTCCATGTGGAACTCCAAATTAATATATCCAGCTGCTTATTACCACATCTCCACTTGGATGTCTAATAGTACATTTCAAACTCAACCTGTTCCAAGCTGAACTTTTTATTTTTTAAGATTTATATATTTATTTGAGAGAGAAGACAGAGGGAGAAGGAGAGCCAGACTCCCTGCTAAACAGAGAGCTCAATCCCAGGGCTCTGAGATCATGACCTGAGCTGAAGGCAGACACTTAATTGGCTGAGCCACTTAGGCACCCCTCCAAGCTAAACTTCTGACTTCCCCAGAAAAAGCTCGTCAACCCAAGATCTTCCCACTGGGTAGCAACTCCTTTTTGCCCAAGTTATTCTTGACTTCTCTATTTCTCTCACACCCCAAATTCAAACATTGAATCCATTAAGTATTCTGTAGTCCCTACCTTACAAATCTACCCACAGTCCAACTTCTTATCATTCATACACTGACACCACCTTGGGTGAGCTATCATCTTTTTCCTAAATTACTTTAAAAAGCTCTTCAACATGGCAACTAGAGGGCTCCTTTAAAAATATAAGCCAGACCAATACTTAGGGTGCCTGGGTAGCTCAGTCGGTTAAGCATCTATTTTCTTCTCAGGTCACCATCTAGGGGTCCTGGGATCAAGCTCCACATTAGGCTCCCTGCTCATCAGGGAGTCTGCTTCTTCCTCTCCCTTTGCCTATATGTGAAGACAGATTTACCTATAATTGGAGGCCCTCAACTTCATTAAATTCATCAGTAATAGGACTCTGTTATTGTATGAGGAAGTGCTTAGATCCTACTAGAATGCCCCTGAGGTGTACCACAGATGTCTTTTTTAATATGGTTTTCTAATTTAGCAGAGCCTTGTGGCCTGGAAGTGGGAAATGGAACACTAACCAGAGGAGAGACCATTCCTTTCTCCAGCTTTCTTCTCCTACCTAAAGGAGGCTGCATGCCTCTGTTGACTATCATCAACTTCCTAAAGGCCACAGTTGGATAGTCTTTATCTCGAAAGGGATCATTTGGCTGGCACAAGAGCTCTGCAGAAAACCACTTTGGGAGAGGAGCTTTCTATGGGGCTGAAGTGAGGTGATACTGGCTACTTCCTCTTTTTGTTGGGGATGGCTTCCTCTGTGTTTGAGAACTGGGACAAGGCAGCCACCCCTTGAGCTGCTTCCTGTTGTACCAGTTCCTACAGGCTACCTCCAACAGATTTCCAAATAAGACTTTGTTCACCCACTGTGCCAAACCCTGGCAATCACAGTTGATAGAAATGCCAGCTGAAGAGCCAAAAGAAAAAGAAAAGAAATAAGCAAGGAGATGAGTGGACCCTTGAAGTTTGACTCTGTGAGTAACTAAAATAATTAAAATAGTGTTGGAAAGAAGTTCAGTAATTAAGTAGTCCCCATCCACTGCTCAATGTATGTATCCCTCCCTCCGCCAAACAAAATGGTAATGTTAGAACTGGCTGAGTCCTTGCTTACAAACTCTCCCAGCAGGAGATCCAGGGATCCAATTAGAGGGAAAACAGATGCCCAGCATTGCTTATTTTTGCTTTCCTTTGAGTCCTGTTTATCTCATTCTAGATACCTACATAGAATGATTGAAATGATGGGTATCTAATTCATTTTTCAGTCACCAGATCTTTGAATTACAGATCTAACCTCTCTCCTTCTACTCACCTAGGATTTTTATCAGGTCACCCCTCACAGAACTTCATATCTTAAAGAAAGGGTTGGGGAAATAAATACCTGACAGGAGAAATAGACTTTCTTAGTGTTTTTGTTTTTCCTTCATAGAAAATACTAGAAAGAAAAACAACTCTATTCCTAGGTCTAAATTTTTCTTTTTAATTTGCTTAGAAATGTATCATTGAAAAAAAATACCTCTTGAATACTTTCAAAATTCCAGGATAGGGTATAATTAGAATTGCCTTTTCATTTCAGGATCAGCTCCTCACCACGATATCTGTATCCATTTCTGGAAAATGATGATGAATGAAAGGGGAACAGCATATAGATCAATTCGCATTCACAGTCACTGCAATGCACAGGGAAAACAAGACTTATCTTTTAGGCTGGTAGAATGTTTCTTCTTCATATAAGTGTTGTAATTATCTACTTATACATTTTTAAATACAGAATAAATAGGATTTTTAGAATGCTTAGTTGTCATTGTTGTTTTAATCTGTTCTTTACCACTGAAAAGAAGAAAGGTTCACTGATTATAGTAGTTAGATATTTATTACTTATATTTTTGGTGAATCTCCTTATAACTAAACACTCTGAAGTTCAAGTCCATTTACTTTTTTTTTTTTTTTTTTTTTTTTCCATTTACTTTTATTTCTTTTAAGATTTTATTTATTAGAGAGAGAGAGCATGAGCAAGGGGAGGGGCAAAAGGAGGAGAAGCAGATGCCTTGCTGAGCAGGGAGCCCCACATGGGGCTTGATCCCAGGATCTTGAGATCACGACCTGCGCCAAAGGCAGACACTTAACTGCTTAATTGGCTGAGCCACCCAGGTGCCCCCAAAGTCCATTATTACCTTTTTTAAAAAAAATAGTGATTTTAATGTCACTTAATTCTTAGATTTCCAGTGTTACTCTGCCACCCTCCTTCCTAAAAGAGAAGATAACCATTAACTGATTTTATAGATCGAGACCTGCAAACATTAGTCATAAAGGTCATTAAGTTTTTCTGCTTTTGGTGCTCTACATAAGGCAAAATGGAAAATATGAAATTCCCTGGTATTTTTGGAAATGTGCTATCTTTTGTAACTGCCGGTGATACCATATTCATGACAATTTAGTCTGCTTTAGTCTAGAACTAATTATGGTCTCATAACTTTTAATAAAAGTAAGCCTAGAATTATAACGTATTATATTCTTTACCAACAAAAGCATTATATGTCTCTCTTTTTTCCCCACATGGCTCAGTGGGAGATTTCTTTTAAGCAAAATCAATCAGTTATTTGACACTCTATAAGATCAAACAGTTGTTTATTTGAAGGTGTTTAAGTAGAGTCTGATGATCCTAAACTTTTTATTGCTAGGAAACAAAGAGTTGCCTAGTAATGTGAAAGTGAAATCAAGAAGCAGAATGTCCTTCTGATCCTTCCTCAGTAAATCTCATTTAATCTTATCTTGTATTTCAGTTTATGCATTGGTAAATGAAGAATAGCTAGGTAACCCACTAGAATTTGCACCTTGACATATATATGTTACACACACAAACATCTTTTTCATAAATTAGCTCTAAGAAATGTATTGACCATATGATCTCATGGTTTAAAATTTTAAATAGCAGCAATATCATATTAGACTCCATCCATACCATCAAACCTAGTAGCAGATTAAAATAATGTTAATGATAAATTGAGTGATACAGACAGCTAATCTGCATCATTTAGGTGAAATAAAATGTTTGGAGTGCAGCACATCGAGTCATGGTCACTCACAGTCCAGGCTCTGGAATCAGACCAATTTGAGTTCACATCTCAACTCTGCCACTTACTAAATGTTTGACCTTGAAGTTGTTTAAACTTTGAAACATCAGTTTGCTCAACCCAAATAGAATTGTCATGAAGAGTTAACAAAATCTGACATATTGTGAGGACTCCATAAATGTTGAAAGAATATTTACTCTTATTTGAGGTATAACATGTTTTACAGAGCAGAATTTCTCTGTTCAAATGGTTTAAATATTCCCCAATCCCCCAGGAACCTTGTTAAAATGCAGATTCTGGTTTAGTAAGCCTGTGTGGGGCCTGTGAGTCTACATCTTTAAAAGCTTCCAGGTTGGTATCCATACTGCTTGTTCACAAACCAAGGGTATGCAGGAGAAAGAACACAAGCTTTGGATTTATCCATCCATGGACTGGAATCCTGCCTCCACACATGTTAACAGTATGACCTGGCCAAGGTCAAGCTTCCTCGTTTCTGAGATGAAAGGAATAATATGCATTTCTAATTACATCAGTTTTCATTTAAATGAAAAATAGTGTATTCACACAAGACCTGCATATTGTATGTGCTTCACAAATCTAAATTCAGTTTATAAGAAATGCTTTAGTGCTCCCTCTAGTATGGGATACTGATAGCTTCCCTTCCTGAAAGAGCTGAAAATTCCTATTTTCTTTGAACACTTAATTGAAATTCTATTGTTATGAAATCAACATAAACATTGTTTTAAAAGTTTGTCAGTACATGGCAAGCAAGTCAATTTATAACTGATGTTTTGGGAACAGATGGGAGGAAATGCTGCAGGCAAGCAGTGGGCCTAAGGTCACGGTAGATAGAATTTCTGTAAGTGTAGTTAACAGAAAAGAAGCTAGCTCATGAAGTATTGTGTCTTACTAGTATGACTTTTACTTTGTTTTAGTATGGAAAATTAACATACATCACAATATAGAGGTTTAATGAACCTCACATACCCATTACTAAGCCTCAGTAGTTATCAGCACATGGCCAATCTTAGTTTGACTCTCACCTTCTTCCTCCATCTCTGAGGTTTTTTTAAAGCAAATCCAGAATGTGATATTATTACGTCCATAAATATTTCAATATAGGGGATCCCTGGGTGGGTGGCTCAGCGGTTTAGTGCCTGCCTTCAGCCCAGGGACTGATCCTGGAGACCGGGGATCGAGTCCCACGTCGGGCTCCTGCATGGAGCCTGCTCCTCCCTCTGCCTCTGCCTCTCTCTCTCTGTATCTCTCATGAATAAATAAAATAAAATCGTAAAAAAATTTTTTTAAAAAATTTCAATATATATCTTTAAAGATTTATTTGAGGAGGAGCAGGGGCAAAGGGAAAGGAAGAGAATCTCAAGCAGACTCCCTGCTTAGGGCAGAGCCCGACTCAGGGCTGGAGCTCATGATCCTGAGATCATGACCTGAGCTGAAGTCAAGAGTTGAACACTCAACCCACTGAGCCACCCAGACACCCTTCAATATATATCTTTAAAAACAAGGATTCTTTTTCTAAAAAAAAAAAAAAAAAAATCAACCTTACCATTATAAAAATCATTTCAAACAAAAATGCAACTATTGAATTTATATTTAAATTACCATACAAGGGGATCCCGGGTGGCTCAGCAGTTTAGCCCCTGCCTTCAGCCCAGGGTGTGATCCTGGAGTCCTGGGATCGAGTACCACATCAGGCTCCCTGCATGGAGCCTGCTTCTCCCTCTGCCTGTGTCTCTGCCTCTCTCTGTGTGTGTCTATCATGAATAAATAAATAAAATCTTTTAGGGATCCCTGGGTGGCGCAGCGGTTTGGCGCCTGCCTTTGGCCCAGGGCGCGATCCTGGAGACCCGGGATCAAATCCCACGTCGGGCTCCCGGTGCATGGAGCCTGCTTCTCCCTCTGCCTGTGTCTCTGCCTCTCTCTTTCTCTCTCTGTGTGACTATCATAAATAAATAAAAATTTTAAAAAATAAAAAATAAAAAAATAAAATCTTTAAAAAAAAATAAATTACCGTACAATTTTTACTACAGGCAATAGGATGTTAGAGTAGAATTCAAAATAGCCCAACACTTAAGAACAAAATAAATACACTTGTTTCCTAACCATTGCTATTGTCAAAGGAGGCAGAACAATCATTGTCTCATATACAGGACTGACCTTTTCAGCATCCCTCAGGGCTCCCTGTGGGTTCTAATTGGTCTGCTAAGTCTAGGTATTGATATCCACTCATATTGTCCTCTATATTCTTGGGCTTCCCCTGCTTAATTGTTTATAGCTGAGGAGAGAGAGATTGCTTTTCACTTTAGCCAGGAGCAGGGCACTCCTGACAAGCTGCTCTGAGGTCTAGGCTCTCACAAAAAACGTTAGAGCTGGAAGAGATTTCAGTTACAGCCACTAGATAGGAAAATGGGCAGGAATGGTAAGGGACTTGCACTGTCTTATGATTACCTAAAAACCTCTCAAAATACAAGCAAATTATTGCACATCTAATCTGACCTTTCTGTGATGATGAAATTTTGATCAAGGAGTTTGATCCTTATTTTACAGCATTTGATTAGCCTAACTTCCTGCTAAGGGCCTAACTTTCTTTTTTGGTTCGGACACTTAAAAATATACAAATCAGTAAAAATAAAGTTATTAAGGAAGAAGAAAGGCTTTTCAATGTTATCTCATTAAAATCTTCCTTGAACTCATGAAACTTCCATTTTAATTTCTAATTATAAAATATTTCAAGTATATGAATATCAAAAAATATATCTGTTGACATTAATATGCATTAATAATATACACATTATATAAAATTAATATAATAGTACCACAGAAAGTTTTCCCCTCTACAATTTTCTTTCATTGAATATTTTTGATGCATGACATAGATATAGGGTATATAATCCTCTTAGAATGTTTTTTAGGGGCACCTGGGTGGCTCCGTGGTTGAGAGCACCTGCCTTCAGCTCAGGGTGTGATCTTGGGGTCCTAGGATTGAGTCCCGGTTCTCCCTCTGCCTATGTCTCTGCCTCTCTCTCTTTCATGAATAAATAAATAAAATTTTTAAAAAAGATTTTATTTATTTATTTTGAGAGAGAGAGGGAGAGAGCAAGAGCAGGGGGAGGGGCAGAGTGAGAGGGACAAGCAGACTCCCCACAGAGCAGGGAGCTTGAGTGGGGCTCAATCCCAGGGCCCCAGGATCATGACCTGAGCCGAAGGCAGACACTGAACTGCTTAACCTACTGAGCCATCTGGGTGCCTCTCTTAGAATTTTTTAAAGAAAGCCCACTCTACTCACATACTTTTCCAATCTTTTCTTCATTAGAGTTAGTCTTTGTCTTAAAAATAGGTGAACTTAATTCCCTTTAAGTCAATTAACTTAATTAACTCAGTCAATTGTTTTGTGTGTTTTATATTTTTACATGAATTATGTACTACATGTATAATTTGCAAATTGCTTTTTTCACTCAGTGTTATATTTTCTTTTTTTTTTTTTGTTTTTTTTTGTTTTTTTTTTTTTGTTTTGTTTTTTTACTCAGTGTTATATTTTCAAGATTGAGCCATATAGATGTATATAGGTAGGTTTTGAATTGTTCATTTTAATTGCCATATATAGAATTGTATAAATAAGCCAGTTTATTAATTAATTCACTGTCCTTCAGAGAAACAGATTATTCTATTAGACATTTTTTTTTGTTGGGAGTTATCACTAGGTGCCCTATAGTCTTTGCAAATAAATGGCATCTTTGTAGATATATATTGATTCATTTATTATTTATTAGTATAATAAAAATTAAGGTTATATAATTGTTGGCTATATGTGTGAGCCTGTTGTTGATCTTTATGTATTGATCCTATATCCACCAGTTTTGCTGAACTCTTATTCCAATAGCTTACCTATAAGTAGATTTTCCTATCGGGAATCAGATTTTCTCAGCTCACTATTTTCCTTAATATTTTTACTGTAACAATATACAGATTTTTGGATTTATCAGAATTCTAGGGTAAGAGCTACTGAAAGCTAAAGAAACAGATGGGTTCTCACTTGAGAGAAGCAGCCAGACCTGGGGGACTGACCACCAAAAGCTCACTCATAGAGGGTGGAAGGGTTTTTGAAAGGAGCGAGACTTGCAGAACTGGTTGGGGCCTCATGAGATGACAGATGGCTGCATAATCTGTGATATGATCCCTTCCTCTGTGTCTTAACGTGTTTTTAGCAAAAATGAAAACAATCACATGCTTGGTCTCACTGATATTTTTGCAGGAACTTCTAAAGAAATGTTTTGCATCTAGACATGATGCAAGGATGGTAGGCCTGAAGCTTGCATGGGAGCCAGGACTCAAGCCTGAGGAGGTGGAACCTGAAATCCTGCAGAGCTATTGCCCATCCTCCAGAAGGAGAATTTAAGCCAAGTTTCCTTATCCTTTTAGGGTAGGAAAGTTCCTAAGTGATACTTGAGTTTCCATTGACGGCACCTGAGCTGCATGTTCCCCCACACGCTGTCAAAAGATTCACTTACTTCCCCTCCCACACACACACACACATTTCTTCTTTCAAGTTTTGTGAGTTTGCTGATTTTTTGGCTTTCATTAAAATTAGAGTGTGATCTGAGGAGCATGAGAAAAAATATCACTCTCAAATTAATCTCCTTAATGGCTTGTCATTAGGGCAAAATTCCATCATTAGATCATTTCCTCAGGGCCCTCTACACATATAAGGAATTAGAGCCTTATATTAGCTGAGGAAGTAGTAAACTAATATTAGATAACAAATTATTGTTCATGTACATTAGCTTATGTATTCAACTCATTGCTATGGGAGAAGGAGAAGACAATGAGGGGAGAGCTTGGAGCATAAGGGCAAACTACCTGAGTTGAACCTCCCTCTTCCATTTACTAACTCTATGTTATTTGGGGCCATTACTTAACTGCTCAGTTTACCCATCTGTGCCTCAGTTTACCCATCTGTGAAGTGGAGCTCTCACTTACCACGTAGAGAGGCTGTGAAGATTGAGTGAGTTAAACTTTGTCAAGCACAGGGATGCCTGAGTGGCTCAGCAGTTGAGCGTCTGCCTTTGGCTCAGGGTGTGATCCCAGTCTAGGGATCAGGTCCTGCATCAGGCTCCCTGTGAGGAGCCTGCTCCTCGCTCTGCCTATGTCTCTGCCTCTCTGTGTGTCTCTTATGAATGAATAAATAAAATCTTTTAAAAAAACTTTGTCAAGCACTTAGAACAGTGCCTGCCACATAGAAAGTGCTATTTATTATTAGCCTTAATTATTAGTATCACTAGAGAAAAGCAAAACCCTGAAGAAATGGCCCAAAAGACAGATCATTTTGAAGGAATAATGAGATGGGGAAAATCTATCTACAGCATGTGACAAACTATACAGTTGGAGACAATGGAGAGAAGGGGCACCTAGAGTAACAATGGGGGCTTTGGAGATAAGGTAACAAATAGAGATGTATTATCTTTTGAAGTTTTACATAGAACAATGTCTAGATGCCTATTTCTGGCATTGGGGGGGATTCGAAAAGTTCTTCACCATGTATACCATAGTGGTAAGCTTCTGCTGCAATAATGTGGCATAAGAAGGTAGCCTCAAGCTCAATGGTATACAACACTAGGCACATATTTATTACTGTGGGTCTGCAGGTCAATAAGAATTGGTTCCAGACTACACATCTGCTCCAGAAGGCTTATTCAGTGGTCCAGACTGAGGGCTAATGGCCACCTGGACCATGTTCTTCTCCTGATGGAGGTCAGAAGCTTCCAGAAGCCATATTCCATTGGCCAAAACAAGCCACATGGCCAAGTCCAACATCCAAGGGATGAGGAAGTACTGTTTTCCCATGGAGGTGGGCAGGGAAAGGGGGGAATATATACGGAACAACAGTCTTATCTTCTACAACTTCCATCTAAGACTTCATAGGTTTGATCATGTCTCTTCTCAGCTTTTGTTTTTTCAGACTGAGGAATTCAAGTCTCTTCTCTCCTGATAAATAAGTCACTCCCTTCCTGCTTTGCTTTCCCTCTCTGATCTTTCTACCCAAACTGGAAGTAACCCAGTTTGTTGGTCTTCTTGATTACATGTACATATTGAACTTTAAAGTTGGAAATAGATTCCAATATTCTTTTCTGTGATCAAGATGAATAAACTAAATGAAAGGAACATTTTTGGAGTCAGCTACATGCCAGGCACCAAGCTCTATATTCTTCATACCATTTTAGGTGTTCTTCGTATGTTATCCCCTTCAATCCTCAAAATCAAATACCTCTAAGGAGTAGGCAGGCAATGAGTAAAGCAAGTAAGATAATTTTCTCACTTAATATGTAACTATTTCACAGCGGTATTGTTTAGTCTCAATCAAAAAGAACCTCTGTTGAAATTTTTTTTTTTCTCTGTTGAAATTTAAGCCCCATTTTTAAGCTAAGGTTTCAGCTGGCATTTTTGCTGTACACCAGTTTTTCCTATGGGCCACTTCAGAAGAGCCCATTAAATTGCCTTCTTTAGACATGGACACACTTTGCACACTAAACACTTAGAAATCTCTTCCACAAAGAACACTGCTCTCTTTTAATTTTATTTAAATACGTATCTGTTATGACCTAAATTTAATTTTCCCATTTTTGTTAGGAATATGCATACACAGATATTTCACTTTCCTCTTGATATAAGAAAATGACTACACAAGAGTGATGTCAAGTGGCAACTGACATTTAGCTATATTGTTGGGGCTTATGAAAGGAAACCTGTCCTATAGGAAATGGTAAAGACAGTGGTGAAATAGAGTGCAATATGGGGCGGCATCACTCTGTCTAGGCAATTATTGCTATTTAGGAATTCAAGCCCAGCATTGCCAGACCTTCTCTTTCTTTAGACAAGTCAGGAATCCAGATTTTTTTGTATGTAAAATTCTCAATGTTTAAATATCACCAATCACCAAAATATCACTAGTTTAGTACAGAATACAAAATTAGATGCAGGTGAACAGAATTCTCCAGCTGGTGCCTTAGGGAACTGGGATTCCTTTACCTCGTGAAGCTGCCTCCTCAACAAATGGTTTCCAAGGTCACCACTACAGAGGAAGAAAAGTGATGATGCACACCAGCTCTTAAGTGCTTTGGCCAGGAAATGACACGCATCATTTCATTTCACAGTTCGTTGATCAGATGGAGCTGCTTGATTCCAAAGAAGGCAGGAAAGTGAAGGGGAGAAGGTGGATATTTGATGACTGCTCACTCTATCATAGCAATTAGTTCAAAACAAGCAGAATAAACCAGCAAAATCTCTGGGCAAATCAAACTAAATACAAGTGCAACTAGATTAAATCTACGGGCTAATGTACTAGAGTCATTTTACAATTGGAAACAACTAGGGCTCACAGAGACTTAAGAGCTGCTGTGCATCATCTCTTTCTTCCTCTGCAGTGGTGACTTTGGAAACCATGTGTTGAGGTGACAGCTTCACAAGGTAAATTTTAAATTTAAAATATAAAGTTTAAATTTTATATTCTTTTTAATATTCTACTGCTGGGTATTTTTTAATCGATTGACTAGTACAGATAGGCATCTATACTTCCTACATATCCCTTAAAACTAGTCTGTGTCTGATATTATATAAATTTTCACAATTAACAAGAACTTTATGAACTCTAATATTTGATTTACAAATTTGGTGTAGTCCAGTGTCCCAAACTTGTGCGAGCATAGAATCAGCTAGAGAACATATTCAGACACAGATTACTGAGCTCCACCCCAGAGTTTGATTCAGTAGGTAGGAGTGAGTGTTCGATAAGAATTTGCATATTTATTTATTTCATTTTTAGAAAGGATTTTACTTATTAGAGCATGAACAGTGGGAGGGGCAGAGGGAGAAGTAGGTTCCCCACTGAGCAGGGAGCCTCGACAACATGGGGCTCAATTCCAGGACCCTGAGATCATGACTTGAGCTGAAGGTAGATGCTTAACTGACTGAGCCACCCAGGTGCACCAAGAATTTGCATCTCTAACTAGTTTTCATGTGATGTTGTCCTGCTGGCCTGGGGGACATTTTAAGAACCAGTGGCCTAGAATTAGGTCCTAAGTTCTAGAATGAGCCCGACAACAAATTAATCATCCTGGGAGAATAAGTTGGCCTCTGAGTTTTCATTGCATCATTAATACAGTAAGTATTTTGGATCAGTTCTCTTGGTTTATGATTCTAGGATTAGGAACTATCTTTATAAAAAAAAAATCAACAAACTCTAAAATACCTGGGGTTAATGGAAGGGGTGCATATTGACTGGGAAGGAGCATGAGGAAGATACTAGGGACATTCTAGTTCTTGATCTGGATGGTAGTTATGTGTGTATACCTAGGTAAAAATTCATCAAGCTGTATTAATTTAAGATTAATATACACTATACATACATATGCATATTTGCCTCATTAAAAAGGTCAAGAATATGCTTCTTGCTAAAAATAAAAGGTAAATGCTTTTACACTAATTCTGATTTTTTTTTACTAATTCTGATTTTTATTTTTAGTGTGATACAACTAATATTTCTTTTTATTGCCTTGCACAAATAATATTCACCAACATAATAAAAAGTGATGGAAAATTAAGTTTTAACAACCACACATTTGTACAGGTAAAGGGTATTAAAACTGCTACCAGCAGGAACATGACTCCACATTTTATTTACCTTCAGAGACTAAGGTAATAAGGAATCTAGGAGTATTGCAGAGGTTGAGGTGGAGATGGGAGAGCACATTCTTCTGTGTCTCATAAGTTCAGCCTGGTCATCAAGGAACCTTTGGTCACCAAATAACCTGGGTGAATATCATCCAGGTGGTCAACTTTGAGCATGAAAGTATGAAGGATTTTGCCTTTTCCCTACTAAGGGAGCAAAAGATCAGAAGTACATTTCACTTGCATTGGCTTGATTAAATGAATTTGACCAGAAAACAAAACATGTAAAGACCAAACATGTTAAATAGTTTAGCCAGTTGTGTCTCATAGTCTGGACATGGAGTGTATGCTCTAGAATGAGAGAAATGACTGATCTTCCAATCTGTCTTGGTCCTTGCCTCTCAGGGTGATGGAGCAAATGTACACACCTCTTCCCAACCCTGTGTGCAGTAACATTACGTTAGTAGCTTGAAATTGGTTGTTTATCAGTAAATGCTACAAATGGGGAATGCTTTATTTTAGATAGCTGGCTGACCAGCACCTCACATCACTGCTTATCCTGCTTCTTGCAGTGGAGACTCTGGCCACACTGAAGGTGCTTCTGGTATCTAAAGGTATGTATTTTTTTTTCATACCATGTGAAGCCTAATTTCAACTTAGCTTCTTCATCTGACATTCAGCCAAAGAAACAGCTGGATGTTCCTATACTGCAAGAAAAGTTGGCTATTTTGGGCTTACATAGAAAACTGGTTTTGTGTCTTATCTCAATAGAGTAATATTTTTGACTAAAGCTATGTAGTGAGTGATTTTAGGCATTTTTCAAATATAAACTCAAGGTTCCAGAGGTAATCATGTGCTGATTTAAGACCATTGCTGCTGTGCAAGCTGTGGCTCCTAAGCGGACCAGTTCCCATACTAATATGCATATCCTGTTGATAGGAAGCCTCACTGATAACATAGTTGATTAACACACAGTTTGTAAAAGTTATGTGTATTATATATTATATTCTTACAGAGTAAACTAAAGAGCAGAAAGGATTAAGGAAATCATAATAGGAAGTACATTTATTGTAAATAATCACCATATGGATGGACCCACACAGCTCAAACCTGGGTTGTTCAAGGGTCAACTGTATACAAAATGCAATGATTGAACATATATAAGGTCAAAAGAAAATTTGAGGGCCCTTGTAACTATGAGGCCAAAGCCAGTGGCCTTCGTTGCTGCTTGTTATAAGCCTTGGGCAGCTTTGGGACAGATATCCATCCTCCTTCCCCATTCCCAATGTGTTCAGGTGGGCTCTGTGCCATGAATAGTCTATCTGATATCCAGGCTTCTCTTCTTCCTCCCCAACAAAATTACAATTTTGCCTGAGGATCAACATGCTAACTAAAATTTCTAGTCTCCCAGTATCCCTTACACTTGGGACAGGCCATATGACCCCTTCCTGGCTGATAGGATTTATAAAAATCTGCTGGATGGGGCTTTAGGAATATTATTATTTTAATGATAGAAGGGGAGAGACTCATCTGGCATTGTGGATTTTGCCCTTCTTGTTTCCTTCTTTGAATACTGATGTGGTACCTGGAGGTGCAATGGTCATTTTGCCATCAAGAGCATAAGAGTCAAATGGCAAAGTTGGAAGAGCAGAAAGATGAAAGAGATCTGGGTTCCTAATGAAATTGTGGATTTGTCACATTAGACTTGAACTACCTACCTTTGGACTTTCTGATATTTGAAAAAAATAATTTCTTATTTGGGATTCTTTGAGCGCCACTTTTTCTTTTCCACTCTTTACTCTTTCCCCCTCCACCTTCCCAAGTATTTTTATACTGTGAGATGAGTCCTGATGAAAACATATGATGAAGGCAGACATGACTGAGGAATTAGTAACCAAAAGGCAAGAAAGGAAGAGCCACAGATTCTAATAAGGTGATGAGCCTTAGGCTGATTGCACTTATGAGAGGGGCTTGATTGGTAAACTCCAGATGCTCTGGACAAGCCGCCTAGAGGAACACTTCTCAAACTTTAATATACAAATAAATCACCAAGGGATCTAGTTAAAATATGGTGTTCGATTCAGTAGGTTGTTGGGACAGGTAAGGTGCCATGGGCCCTGAGTGCCCCCGTGTGTTCTTGCTGAGTATGCTTAAGACTGAAAGGCCCTTGACTCCTTGTTATCTGGGCCATTTCTTAGGGTTGTTTTTGCAGTGAGGGATAAGGTAATATCCCTCTGGAACCCCCCCAAAATAACAAAAAGCAGCCTTGCTTACTGAGCTCAGTGTTCCTCAGCTGTGATGCAGTGTCCCCTGGACCTCTCTATGTCTCCCCTGTGGGATCTGGAGGGCCAAGGGGAATCCATGCAAACCAACAGCAGGCTCATACTGTTTGCTATGCTGTGAGTAATAAAATGCTTTGTCTCTGACTCAGGAATCTTGTGTCCTCTGTCAGTTTCCATGAGACAGTAACAGACTCATTTATTAGCTTGAGAGTAGGGTGAAACCTCCAATCCTTCATAGATCTTGGGACCTGAGCTTCTGCCTTTCTGATAAACCACCAGACACTGCTCTTGCTCCTGTTCTACCACCACAGTCTGAATAGTAATAATCTTGAGATTTCAAGTCAGCAAGCTACTTTATAGGTCTAAGACTGAGCTTCCTCACCTACAAAGTAAGATGAGTATGAAGGTCTCTTCCCATTCTAACTCAATGATTCCAGGTCCCAGTTAGTATCAGCAGGTAGGGCCTCCTCCCATTCATTCATTTCTTCACCAGCATCTTTATTTCTTTTTTTTAATTTTTTTTATTTTTATTTATTTATGATAGGCACACAGTGAGAGAGAGAGAGAGAGGCAGAGACATAGGCAGAGGGAGAAGCGGGCTCCATGCACCGGGAGCCCGACGTGGGATTCGATCCCGGGTCTCCAGGATCGCTCCCTGGGCCAAAGGCAGGTGCTAAACTGCTGCGCCACCCAGGGATGCCAGCATCTTTATTTCTCCATCATTTGCCAGGCACTAGGGATAAGGATGAACAGTTTCTGGATGTGCTCACAGAGTTGGGCAATGAGTAGCAGAAGCTACCCTAGAGATACATGTATGAATAGTCCCAGATAAGTCAGTTGCCTCTTTGAACTATCATTCTTAGGTTGAGTGTCCATACAATTTATTCCAAACCACAACACTTTTGAGGGTGAAAGGGGATGCTATTAATAGTTATGCTGGGATGACAGGAATAAGTCTGTTCAGTCCTGGGTCATCGTATTCTCAGGGACTCAGAAAGCTGTAGTTCTTTTTTTTTTTTTTTTTTTTTTTAAGATTATTTATTTATTCATGAGAGACACAGAGAGAGGCAGAGACAGTGGCAGAGGGAGAAGTAGGCTCCATGCAGGAGCCTGATGTGGGACTCAATCCCGGGACTCCAGGATCACACCCTGGGCTGAAGGCAGGCTCTATACCGTTGAGCCACCCAGGCATCCCAGAGAGCTGTAGTTCTATCCAGATTTTCTTTTTTCTTGTTTTTTTTTCCAACTCAAATGAACATTTATCAATCCCATATTAAGTGGGACATGGTAAAGAAGTGTTCCTCCACCATCTGTGTACAATTCCCTCGTCTCTGCTTTTTCTTTTCAGGTACATCGTATGTCCACTAGTTTTTTAGTTATATGTTCTATAATTAGGTAGTCCTATAATGTAATGGCAGCCTTGTTCAGAAGTTTAGAATCTTCTTAGAAAGTGATGGATAGCAGAGTGATGGTCACAGCTAATGACAATGCTTTGTTTTAAATAAGTACTGAGAAGCATTCACTACTTCCCGTAGAGGTGCTGGTCTGGTCTGGTGCTTTAGTCGTGATAAATAACAGTGATAGCTGCATAATTGTCACTCATAAAAACTCTTAGTGTAAATTGAATTGGAATCAACTGTGGCCTCTGGCTTCTTCCACAAAGTTGAAAGTGTTTGATTCCCTATCAGTAGACAATTTAAAAGCCTGTGTGTTCTCCAAATACCTGTCAATGGTGAAATCCAGGTCAGTGGTCAAGTCTATGTCAGCAGTCAGTTCCAGACATAGTGTGGGGAAATTCCCAGTCGGAAAGAACCAGGCAGAGAGGATCAATGCCTTCTGAAGTATGGTCCCGGTAGGGAGTGCAGGAGGCTCCCCAACACAAGTAGAGAGATTGTAGGCAGGCCTCTGGTGATCCAGAATTTCTAATCCTCTCTTCCCTCTTCACCCCCTTCCTTCCCTCCTGTGTAGATCCTCAAATGCCCTGTTGCATTACCTTGAAAGCCCATCACAGAAGAGTGATTTGCTTTGCCCAGTGTAAGATAGCACCCAGTAATTACATAATCCCTCCCAACACCCAGAGCTCCTGAGCAGCTTGCTCTGGAGGTGGATGGAAATAACCCGCCATTTCAGTTTTTATAACCCATGCAGGAGTGAGAATGTTATTTTTAGGGCACAGTAATTTAAAAGCTCTTGATGGCCTGGGAGGAAATTTTAATGCTTTAGGGAAATGAAGTGGGTTCTGTCTTTTCTTTTGTAGCCAGTGTCCAGAATGAGTTCTTTCTTTGTAGTACAGGAAACAGTGCACTGCTTACTGGCACCTAGGGTTTTAATCAGTGCTAAATATAGCCAACTTAGAGACCTTTAAACTGTTGGAATTTAGGGCACACTCCTAAATTATTATATATATAACTATTATGGCCTATGCAGTAGATAAACTTAGTATCCTAAGTTCCATTCATTCATTCCTTCACCAGCATCCATTTTGGTTTTGGGGGGATCAAGATGCTATTTTTTGTTCCAGATGGGCCCAGAGCAAATGTCAGATACACAAAGGGTGAATTTTCCTTAGTTTGGATTGCTCCAAAAGCAGACCTTGAGACAAGGATTTCAGTGCAAGTAATTTGTTCAGGACTGTAGTGAGGGAAGGGATAAGGGAGAATGGAAGGGTGAAGGGCCAATAAGACACATGTTAATCAGCAGGCTGCTGCTGTCAGCAACTGGGGCTTAATCTTGCCCAGGCCTATCTGAGAGTGTGCTGGGACATGCCAGCAAACTGTCCCACTGGGGGGTGGGGGATGAGAGTTGGGGTATTTATACATTTATCCCTCAATGTCTTAGGTTGCTCCAGGGTCTTAGCTCTTTGACATTTCTGGCCTGCCTAGAGTGGACTCAATAATGCCCACTCCCTAAGGTCAGAAAATGTCCTCAAATAGAGAGACATGGGCAGTCCTCCAGGGAGGCAAAGAACATAGGGGTGGGGCACTGAGACAGACTCTGATGCAAGAGTCAGAGTCAGGTTCATCAATGGGCTGTGTATTCCTTATTTAAGACAGTTTGGTCTTTTGAAAGATCCATTTTTGCCTTGCAGGATCTGTTTGCCTTTTAAGTAAAGTAGCAGAAAATCCAGTTGTAGCTATCAGCTGTGAAGCAAAAGCAAGTAGGAACTGAAGCCTTCACCATTTGCAATTCCCAACCCCCTTCTACAACTGTACCCAAATGAGGTCACCCTCTCCCTGTAGAGTCAGTCAGCACAAGTCTGGGCAAAAGATGATGCCATTGACACTCAACTGAAAACTGAGACAGCAGCATTTGCAAGACACAGGAAAGAACAGGAGCTCAGACTCCATCATCTATATGTAGACAATGCAGGTGACAGTGTTTGATACCTATGGTGGCTATGACAATTAAATCCAGTGAGGAGAAGATTCCCAGCAGAGTGCCAGTGCCCATATTAGAGCTCTTGCAAACAAATAAGAAGGCTCAAATATGTTGTTTTAATTCTTCTTCTGAAAAGAGAAAACACTTGTTTTCGTTTTGTTCATAAAAATAACATATACTTCTGGTAATTGTAGAAAAGTTAGAAAATATAGGAAAAGGTGAAGAAGAGAAAAGTCTGTAATTCTATGCTCCAATCTTTTACAAATATGTAAACAAAATAGATTAACTTATAAATATGTAATTACAACTCAGATCTTTTATAATACAATCATATATTAGAAGCAGTTGGGATCCTTCTACATATATGATTTGGTATCTGCCTTTTATATAGTGTATCATGGGTTGTATGATTCTGTAAGTCACTGATAATTCTTCAAAATGCTTCTGTCATCTGAACTATATTCCGTCACCTGAATATGCTGTAAACCATTCACGATTCTTCTCTGAACTTGTGGTGAACACCTTTGTGCTGACCACTTGACCTCTGGATATTTCACTGGGATGTACTCTCAGGTGCGGGACTACAGATTCAAAATGGAATGAAACCAGAAAGGACAGAGTTGAGGGGAAGACTCCTACCAGCAGTCCCTGGTGGAAATTGGTGACATGTGAAGATGACTCTCCTTGGCTGTGGAGTTGTAGGCCAGGCCTGCCAACATAGAGATCAGAGTCCTTCAGCTTGCAGAACCCTAGAGTTAACCTCTGCCCACACCCTCTTTGTTGTTTTTCAGATAAGGAAACTGAGTTGCAAAGATTTGCCAGATGTGGCTATGCCATCAGACTCCAGACTTGGGTTGTTTTTAGAAATTAAATTACATCATGGCACTGAAAATGGAATGGCCAGATGGCTAGCTGCCCAGCCAGAAGTGAGGCTATGTTCCTCTGGTGCCTGGGAGCCTGAAAGAGCACTGCCTTCCCCATCAGCTGACTATACATAAAAGGATAAAATATCTCTTCCTAAATTTGGAAGGACCACAAGGTTTGGTGAAGTGCCTAGGAACAACAACAACAACAAAAAAAAAAACCGGAAGGAACACAATCCATTGAATCAGAGCAAGTCAATGAAACCCACACTGGGAAAGGCAAAGCACTTTCGAGAGAGCAGGTAGTTCTTTCCTTGTTTGTTGAATGGATGCTGGGGCTCCAGGGATGATGTATGTTACAGACATTGTCAGAGTCCCTCAGCACATAGCATTCCCAGATATGTCAACCACTTCCTACTACAAGCACCTGAATTTTGCCTGAGGGCTTTCACTGGCTAAAGGAATCTTGTTCAATCCTATCTGGACAGGCAGCCTAGAAGTGCAAGAAGATCCCTTCTGGAGCAACTCCCAGCCAATGACCTATGGGACTCAGTGTTTAAATATCCCTGTTTCCTTGCCCCTTGGGTAGGACATCTTTTTTCTATGCCATCTCACCAGGCCCCAGTGGAAGGAGGTCCCAGATGTCCGTGGCAATAACCTGCTCATTAACACACTCTGTAGTGGGTTCCTTTTCCTTCCCTGTCTCATTTTCCTACTCCCCTCCCAGTCTGGCATCACCCTCAAGTCAGATCCTTGCATCTGTGTCTGCTCCTAGGGAAGCCCAACCTAAGGCAATGTAGCCCTTTCAGAATTAATTGTAGGAAATCCTGAAAAGGGAAACTTCAGTTAGTGGAGTAAAAACAAACTGATGCAGATGTTAGAATTATCAGACAAGGACATAAAGACCATTATTATAACTGTATTCTATATTTTCAAAAAGATATTAAGACGAGACATGGAAGATACTCTAAAGCCCAACAGAACTTCTAGAATTAGAAGCAACCCAAGATACATATACGTTATGGATGCAGTGGAGGAGGATCCCAAGCTGACAGGCAGAAGCCAAATTATTATAGTTAGGATTAAGTTCAGATACATAAAACAGGGTGTGTGTATGTGTTTGGGGGGAGGGGTAATTAGCAGTACCTTAAACAAGAGAGAAGCTTATTCATGCCTCATGTAAAGGAAATCTGGAGGTAGGCAGTATATAGCTGAAAGGGTACCTCTACCCTATCATCAGAGATTCAGTCTTCTCTTCAGCTATATTATTACCCTTCGTGCATCTTTCATCCTCAAAGTCATTTCCTAGGTGGCAGCTAGAGCTCCAACCATTACATCCACATTCCGGGCAGCACACAGAAGGAAGAACAGAAGAGAAAAATGGGACCCTTCCTAGCAGGTTAATTCCATTTAAGCAGTGTGTCTGGAAATCCCACAGAACTCTTCCACTTAGATCTTATTGCTTAGAACTTCTTCATGTGGCAGCCCCTACATGCAAGGCTTAGAAATATACTGTCAGTCAGTTAAGGGTCTGACCTCAGCTCACGTCATGATCTCAGAGACCTGAGAATGAGCCCCACTCTCAGCAGGGGTGTCTGCTTCTCCCTCTCCCACTCCCACTGCTTCTCCCTTCCTCACGCTCTCTCTCAAATAAATAAATAAATTTTTTAAAAAGAGATATATCGTCTTAGCTGGATATGTTGCTAAAATCAGAGCTATGTTACTAAGTAGGGAGAAGAGAATGGTTATTGTGTCAGGTGACCAGCAAGAAAGATTCAAGGCTTTGAGATGTTTGGTATGAGGGCTGGAATGAGAAAGACAGAAAACAGGGGTTAGTAGAAGTTATGTTTTCAGAACAACAGAACCAATTAGATCTCTACTTTGCATCTATTTCACACATACAGAACAAAGACAATCCCGAAAAAATAGAAACAAAATTTTAATAGCTCTGCATCAGTTACCACGACCACATGACAAACCACTCCAGATTTTAGTGGCTGAAAATTTTTTAAAAATCATTTATTATTTCTCACAATTTTATGGGTTGGCTGGGTTTTCACCTAGAGTCATGTATGCAGCTGCAGTCAATTGGCAGCTTCATTGGGTCTGAAGAGTCTAAGATGGTCTGGGGCCTTAGTTCTGGCTGTCATCTGAGTTCCTCTCCACATGGTCTCTCATCATTCAGTTATCCAGCTCAGGCTTTCTTTCATTGTAGTGGAAACCTTCTAAGACATGGGAGGATGAAGCTGCAAGGCCTCTTGAAACCAAGGCTCTAGAACTTGCATATTGTCCCTTTTGCTGTATTCCATTAGCCAAAGCAAGTCACAGATCAGACCAGATTTAAGAGATGAGAAATAGACTTGACCTTTTTTTTCCTTAAAAAATTTATTTATTTATTTGACAGAGCACAAGTACAAGCAGGGGGAGTGGCAGAGGAAGAGGGAGAAGCAGGCTCCCTGCTGAGTAGGGATCCCAATTCAGGGCTTGATCCCAGGACCCCAGGATCATGACCTGAGCCAAAGGCAGTTGCTTAACCAACTGAGCTACCTACCTGCCCCTAGACTTCACCTTTGTTGGGTTGCTGCAAAGCCATTGTTAAAGGGGCATGGACACAGGGAGATGTGATTCATCAGGAACCATACTGTTAACAATCTACCATAGACCCTCTAAAGAAACTGAATAACCTGCCTGGAGGACTCCAGGAATGAAGTCTTCCCCATTCTGGGACCTTTGGATCTTAAAACCTCAAACCTACTCCCTTCTTGTTCATTCAAAAGCAAAGCCTGCTAATAAATAAGCCCTGGCCACCTAAACAGAGCTCTCAGTTGAGAGAGAGGCCAAAAGAAAGAGACCAATACATAAACTAGCAGAGGAAATCAGTATCAACTATCTTGAAAAATCTATCCAGTCTCTTCATCTTAGGTATGTACAGTTAACAAGGACTATCAAAAATATTAAGAAAATTTAAATCATGAAAAAGAAAGACCAAGTCCAGGGAAAAATTAGCCCCAGAAGAAATGGGGATAAATCAGAGAACAGAAGGAAGCATGAACAAATACATAAACAAAACAACAACAACAACAACAAAAACTTTAAGTGACTTCAAAGAGATTTGAGAAGCTATTACATTTATAAAACAAGAACAGAATATTGTGTGTGGTGGTGGGAAACAGGAGCACAAGAAAAATCTTTGGAACCATAATGGCAGTTATAAAAAAAAATCAATAGAAAGCTTGGAGGTAAAGAGGAAATCATCTAGGAAATGGAACAAAATCAAATAAATGGGAAATAGAAGAGTTAATGAACATAGAAAACCACTCTACAAGGTTTAATCTCTAAATAATAGGAAGTCCGTAAAGAGAGATTTTGGAAACCAAAGGAAGGAAGTTATTAAAGAAATATGGAACAACATTTTCTACAAAGATGTAAGTCTTTAGTTTGAAAAGGCCTTCTCAGTGCCTGGTATAATAAGTGTTTTTAAAAAACCCAAGCCTAGAGTGAAACTTTAGAACATCATGGATTGAGAGAAGAACCTACAAGCTTCCTGGGAAACATCAGGTCATCAATAAAGAAACAAGCTTAAGGTGTCAAACTAACTATCAGACATGAAAGGGCTTAGAAATTTTGTCTCTCAAGTATCCTTTCTGCAAAAAGAAGATGTGGTATATATGACACAGAAGAACTCCCCAAGGAGTGCTGTAAAAAGACATCCTAGCATATCAACTGTTTAACCAGCCTAAACACAATCAGTTCGTAATAGATAAAACAAACAAACAAACAACAACAACAACAAAAATAAAATAGTGGACTTTCACAAGAATGCTTTTAAGAAGCATGGGATAAATTTCAAAAAATAGGAAAAAGGAATAAATAATAAATAATAATAATAAATATTTATAATATTAGTCATGTAGTGAAGAAATCATATGTTTCTTCATTCAATAGCAAAAAAAGGAACCAATTAGAAACACTAGAAAATAAATGTACAAACAAAGCAGAGGAAAATGTAATAATTTTGAAGCATTGATAATGTAAGTGTAGCAGACTTAGTGACTTGCATTAATGGTTCAATTAATAATGGCTGTCCTGTATCCACACTTTCTGTAAACCCCCTACTAACACCCCAACTCTGGGCTATAGGATTTGATTTAGCTAATGCCACAGCAGCAAATGATCCAAGAAGAAAACCTGAAAAGGTACTGCATGTTTTAGCTCTCCTTGAAGCCCTGCCACCACCATGAGAACAAACACAGGTTAAACTGTTAGGAGGATTTGAAAAACACATAGAGGAAAACTAAGTCATCAAAGCTGCAGCAATTCTAGACCAATCAATTCTCAGCCTAATTCAGCATCCAAATACAGCCATAGGAGTGAGTCCATTGGAGACTGGCCAAGTCCAGTCAGATGAGCAGAAGCACTCAACTGACCTATAGTCTCATAAGAAATAATAGGATCATTATTGTTTTAAAGGACTAAGTTTAGGAGTGATTTGTTACGCAGCAATAGCTAACACACAAGTAAAAGAAAATTTATTAGATGCTAAGAATATTCTTCTTCAAGTGATAAAGAGGGTATTATATTGGTCCTGTTGTCAAGAAAATGTATTTCTACCCATCCCACTCGATTCAGCCAAGAACAATATTTATCTTATCACAATAATGTAAACTTTGTTTCTTGGATTTCAACATTTAGGAATAACTTAAAACCCAGAAGGCTTCATTAAGGTTACAGAACAGAATGTAACTCTTATTGATCTAAGAAATATAAAAGCCAGCTGAAAACAACTGGGAAGAGAAAGAGGGACTGCAGAAGAAGGTGGAATAAGCATAGAAGCCCCAAAGTGTTCATCTTACTTAGTAGAAGCAAGAACTATTGACAGAAGTTGATGGAACAACAACCAGAGGTTTAAATATGTTATTTAAAGTTGCAAAGGTAATCAATGATGAGGAAGAGGTAGAAAAGCTGAACTAAATGAACACTACCTGCTTTCTGTTCCTTTAGCATGAGAGGTTGATACAGAATAGTGATGGCACACAGTAGGTATTCAATGCATTTGTTGAACAAAATAATAAGGGTTTTGTAACAGGGAAACTAGAGATGCTTCAGGTTAATAAACCAAGTAATGGAAGTATGAGCACATTACTTAAGGATGAGGACATAACTACTCAAAGAACTAAAACTAGAAATAGTTAAATTTATATGCACTCCATATTTATTGCAGCATTATTTACAATAGCCAAGATATGAAAGCAACTCAAGTGTCTACATAGATGAATGGTATATATATATATATATATATATATATATATATATATATATATAAAATGAGCATCTATAATCTATAATATATATAATGAAATATTACCTATCCATAAAAAAGAATGAAATCTAGGGAAGCCCTGGTGGCCCAGCGGTTTAGCGCCGCCTTCAGCCCAGGGTGTGATCCTGGAGACCCAGGATCCAGTCCCACGTTGGGCTCTCTGCATGGAGCCTGCTTGTCCCTCTGCCTGTGTCTCTGCCTCTTTCTGTATCTGTATAGTTAAATTAGTTGCCTGTGGGGTGTAAGAGGAGAAAGGAAATAGGGGTTGGACACTTAGTGCTTTTCTGTGGCACTTGAGGGGGGATTTTTAAAATCCATGTACTTTAATATCTTAGATATTAAAATTTTGGTAAGATTTAGTTGAAAACGATCATTGTAGAAAATATGGAAGAACAAGAAAAGAGCAAAAAGCTAACTTAGGAAAGCTTTTTTGTGATACCACCACCCAGAGAAAGCTGCTATGAACATTTTGGTCTATTACCCTCTTGTTGAGAATAGGCGGTTCTGAATCTTGCCCTTTTATTTTCCATGCATGAATTCTATTGTGAGGATTGCTCTGGGGTAGAAATACTGCCTGGCAGAGATATGTGACCTAAAGATTCTGTTGCTTCTTGTTTCCCCTACTTAGAGATCTGCATAATTATGCCCTTTGTCTTTTTTCTTTCCACCCCAGGGAACTGTGTTATACCCACTCTTTTTTTTTTATACCTACTCTTATCCTGCCCATCTTTCTTGTTCAAGGACATTGTAAGTTCATTACTGTGTCTTTCTCCTTAGCCACAGGAGAGAGGTGTGTCTTGGTTACCTATTGCTACATAACAAACTACTCAAAACTTAGTGATGTAAAATAACAACCATTTTTTATCATTTTGCACAGTTCTATTGATCAGGAATTTGAACGAAGCAAACCACTGTCATCTCTGCTCCACATGATGTCTGCTGGGGCATAATGTCCATCATGTCTGATGCTTCCAGTAGGATTATTTTTCAAGGGTGAGGGGTGAGCGCTGATGGGAATGGCTTAATTGGGATCATATATGGCACTTCACATTAACTCTGGCTGCTAGGTGCCTAGCTACTCCATGTGGTGTCAATGCTTTTTCCTCTCCACATGTTCTCTCCAGGGATATAGTCAGCCTTCTTGCATGGGAGCTCAGGAACTTAGGCCTAGAACTCTATCTACATTCTGTTAGCTGAAGCAGGTCACAGGCCCAGTCCAGATTCAAGGGGAAGGGAACACATAGGGCATGAATACTAAGATGCATGGGTCACTGGGGCCAGCAATGTAACAGATTGCCACTGAGTCACATGGATAAGAATTCAAATCCTGGCTTCTTGCTAACTATATTTCCTTGGCCTGATTTTGTTCTCTCTCTTTTTTTATTTTGAAGATGAAAACACTTATTAAATTAAAACATTGACTATAAAGTCAAATGAGCATTACTCTTTAATCATATAAACTATAAAATAAATCAAGTCTAGTAGCTATAGAGCTTCAAGTAACACAAAAGACAGGTTTCTCCCACTCCCCTCTCCTAGGATTTATCACATTAATATACATACAGAAATAAAATCAACATCATCATTATGCATTTTTTCTATTTTACCACTATGCTTTTTTTAGCATTAGCCCTTCTCTTGGATTTTGAAGTATAGAAGCATCGATAACAAATTTCAAATAATATACACACAAGCACACATAAGCACACACAATAGTAAGTGTGAAAACATTTCCATGGTTAAAAAGCTCTTGATATTTACCACTCAACAATTTTCTCAGGTCACCTTTAAAAACGCTTTTAGGTTAACTATTGTAAACCTAAACACTACAGTCCTGTACTATCCATCTTTAGAATTCAGGAAGCAGATCAATATTTGAGCTACAGGCAATTAAATCTATAAGCAAATCTTCTAAAGGGGCTTAATATGAGCAAGTACAATTCTCAAAATTATTTATTATTTATTTATGCTGAAGTATAGGGTTTTTGTTTTTTGTTTTTTTTAAATATGGTTTTGACACACAATGTTATATTCATTTTAGGTGTACGACACAGTGATTTGAGAACTCTATAATGCTGTGCTCACCACACATGTAGCTCCCCATCTGTCACTATAGACTGCTATTACAATACTATTGACTATATTCCCTATCCTGTATCTTTTATCCATGTGATTTATTCCTTTATTACTGGAAGCCTGTACCTCCTACTCTCCTTACTGCTTTTGTCCATCTTCCCACCTACCTCCCCTCTGGCAACCACTAGTTTGTTTTCTCTATTTATGGGTGTGTTTCTGCTTTGTTTGTTCATTTGCTTTGTTTTTTAGATTCCACATGTAAGTTTTTTTTTTTGATACTAGCTATTCTAACAGGTGTAAGGTGATATCTCATGTGGCTTTGATTTGTATTTCTGTGATGAATACAAATGTTGAGCGCCTTTTCATATGTCTGTTGGCCAACTGTAGGTCATCCTTGGAAAAATGTCTACTCTGGTCCTCTACCCATTTGTTAATTAGATTATTTGGTTGTTGGGTGTTGAGTTGTATAGGTTCTTTATATATTTTGGTTATTAACTCCTTATCAGATATATTTTGCAAATATTTTCTCGCATCCAGTAGATATCCCTTTCATTTGGTTGATGGTTTCCTTTGCTGTGCAAAACCTTTTTATTTTAGTGAGGTCCTAATAGTTCATTTTGTTTCTGTTTCCCATGCCTGAGGAGATATATCTAGAAAAATATTGCTAAGGTCCTTGGCATAATTTCTTAACCTCTCTGAGCCACCATATCCCTCCTTATCTGTAAAGTAATTAGTATATAAGTCCACCTGGGCAGAATCACTCTATGCATTGAATAAGATAAATATTGTGCTGGGTGCAATCATTGCATAGTGTTTCATAGAAGGGACTTGAGTGTTAGAAAGATGTGCAGAGTGGTCATGGAGTCATTTTTGGCATCAAGGCTCTCGCCCTCATAATGTAATTTACATTGTTTGTGACCACTGGATGCATACACTTCTGCCTATGGGATTTGTCATCGGATGTTATCTAGATAGAAAGAATGATGAAAAGCTAACTGCTTTCTGGAACAAGAGTTTGTTGTTTAAGAGGGAATTGAGATGCAATGAAGGAGTCACCTGGAAGTAAAGGCTTTGACTGAATTACAGAATTCTCACATTTTTAAAATCAGGAGAGAAATAAAAATACATTCATTATTTAAAAAAAAAAAAAAAAAGATGTGCAAACAGTAAAGCTGATGGACCCACAAGAATAAGTTCCTGGTAACCTGAAGACACCTTTGGGAGGGCTTTAGGTTTCCAAGGATCAAGAAGTTGGAGCCAATGGTAGTTAAAAAAAAAAAAAAAAAAGTGTTCTCAGAAAAATAAGATATTATCATATGGTTCTAGGGGTGAAGAATTTCTTCTCTCTCTTCCATTTTGAGTTACTTTCTTTTATTTACCAACCTCTTCACTCTATTTCAAGTTTACTCTTCCTTTTCTTGTCTCTCTTACTAATTTTCTCTGCCTAGTAACCCTTTGTTCTCTCCAAACCCTGGAGCCTGAGGAAGTCCTTTCCATTTGTTTATTTGCTTTGTTTTTCAGATTCTACATGTAAGTGAAATCATACAGTATTTGTCTTTCTCTGTCTGACTTATTTCACTTAGGTCCACCCTCTCCTATAGAAGAGAAGTCCCTTTAAGCCTAGTCTCCATGATTGGTCATCACCCACTCTGGAGAGATAGGACTCATACCCCAAAGGAGACCCCTAGAACAGTAACCTTCCTCTAGCCTTTTGCTTTGTCACTTTAACTGTGAGGCTCCTCCCCAAGGACTGTTTGAGGCTCCCTAGTATTGAGGAGATTTGTGAGCAAAGGACCTTTAACCCAATGAGACTCTCCTCCTATAATCCCCACTAATCTTCTTAGATGTTAATATTTAGCATTACCTTGTACTATCCAGGTGCCAGTGAGTGCAGCTGCCCACCGCCTTATCAGCAAAACCTGTTGAAATGCTTCTCTTGCTGCTTTCCCCTGCTTGTTTAATGAACATTTCTGTTTTGTCAAGGGGTTAGTAGAAGTGACATCCTTCTTTCACTTTGAAAGTCAGAGGTTTGATGAAGGGCACATAAACTGTTTCTCGGAGTTCCTCTCTGCCACAGGATAATAAGTGTGTTATTAAAAGCCGACAATATAGGTACTAGTGAGGAAGGTGATCAGTTCTCTTCCAAGTTTAGAGAGTGGATTCTGGCTTAATAGTCTGGGGTGGGGCCTGAGTTTCTGCTTGTCTAAGATGTTTCCAGAAGATACTGAGCTGATATGCTGATCTGGAAACCACACTTAGCAAGGAAATGCTAAGTAGCAAGGAAGGTGAGGGACAGGTTGTGGACACCTTTCTGCAGTTCAGAGGAGCAGTAAACAACTCATGATTTTTCCAGGCATTTCCTTGTAGCAAAGAGCCTGGGCTTCTGGGACAGACAAAATTCTATTCTAATCTTTGCTTTCCACCCTCTGGGTGGTCCTGGGCAGTCATTTATCCTCTCTGAGACTCAGTTTCCTGATTTGTAAAACAGAGAATGGAGGTAATACCTGTCTTACTCAGTTGTCCAGGAGACTTTGTGACATACATATGACGGCCTAGGAGGATGCCTGGCACATTTAGGCTCTCAGTAAATGATGCCATGTCTCACTATTGCAAGGATGGAACCAAGAGATCTAACTAAACAAGAGCCTGCTGTCTTAAACTTTTCTATATTCAAGGTAAGGACTTGGCTTTGTTTTCACTAGTTCAAAGTTAATAAACAGCAGGTTAGTGGGTGTGCTCCCCATGTTCAGACAGTTTCTCTGCTTTGATGAGTACACTTGAATCACCCTAGGGCAAAATGAAGTAATATTTTGGAGTCGTGATGAGAAGGCTTCTTTCTTATTAGCTGTCACACCCTCAGATGTTAAAGGTATGTTCATAGACTTTTCTGTTATTAAATTCAGGTGACACCTTTGTCATGGATCTTTCTCAAGTGGCAGAAAATGAAAACATTTCATAGTTCCTATGGGTTCAAGTCCATTTTCTTACCTTATACACACAAAAGCATTTTCTTTGGGTCCATGTGCTCCATTCCTAAGCTTCTGGCTTGCCCAGACTTCATAGTTAAGCAGCAATACCTACAAATCCTTTAAAGGCTTATTCTGTTTGCTTGAACTTTCAAATCACTTCAGAGTAACAACTGACAGGTCTGCTGACAAGCAAGAGATAGAACTCAACTTTTTCCCTCTGTGTGTTTCTGCCTGTCTTGACTGTCACTGTTGGCACCCACATGTTGTCTGACTGTTACTGATGATTCAGCAGAAGCCATCAGGAGCAAAACCAGTTGTTTTGTGTCTGAGAACGCCCTCTTGCTGGCCTGATTCTCTGGCAGTGATGATGACAACAACCTGATTTTTGGATGTGAAACTTGGGATTTTCTCTCTCAAGACGCTAGTAGCAACAGGATGGATGGTTAACTTGTTAACAACTTAGATTCCCAAATTGACGTCTCCCTAAAGTACTACTTCATGTTAGCAGAGTAAAGAAGACTGTATCTTGAGCGCAGTCATTTTCTCTTCATTTAGGCAAAAATCCTAACCTGCAGTTGCTACAATTTCTAACCTAATAGATCAAAATGGAGTACTGGGAGGTATAGAATATGGAGCTAAGAAAGAAAGAAAATGAATGGAGTAACGTTGAAGAATGACATGGGAAAATCAGAGATGGTGCCTGAATGGTTTACTTTAGTACCAGTGAGTCCATGTTCACCAGCCTGACAGGGATTTTGGAGACCTCCTAAATTAAGTTAAGATTTTTAACCCTAAAAAATTTTTAACACTGATCAGTATAATAACTATGTTACATTTAGGAAACAAAGATAGGCCAGGAGATAGGCTAATTAGTTGGAGGAAACTTTGACAAAGAAAAAGTATGAATGCAAGCAGGAGGCATTTAAATTTATTTTTCCTCTATAGATCACACATCCTCAAGTGATATTAATGAAATTTTCCCATTTTCAAGCCTGTATATTTACATGCACATGAGGTACTCTTCTCTTTCCTACCAAAGTGGTAATAAAATAAATAAATGGAGACCTGTGTATTTATATTTGGCAGCAAATATTTATTAGGTTAGCGCCTAATCCATGCTGGTCGATGCTAAGTGCCAGAGGTGGTGCACAAGACAAACAAGTAGTGCTCATTCCAGATGTTAATATAGGATATTAGCTAAGAGTTTTCTGGTAACAAGAAACAAAAAGCTACTCTAGCAAATGTAAGCAAAAATGGTAATTTATTGGAAAGCTACTACCAGAAGAGTTAAACATTCAGGCCCTGAATAGGGCAAGACCAGGCGTTCATAGACCTTCCTCTTAGGGTGATGATGCCGTTATAGTGATTCAGCCCCAACTAATACCAACCCTCCATCCCTCAGTTCAAGTTTCTGGGGAGAGAATCTAATTAGCCCAGGTGTCTATCCTTGGTCTAATCAATCATGGCCAGAGTGGCAGGCTTATGTGGCTCAAACATGACAGGAGGACCTCCCCTATATATTAAATCTATATGAAAACTGGGAGATTTTATGAATGGAGCAGACACTTTAGTTAGTTTTTATATCATATAGCCCGAACACTTAAATAGGCTCAGGGTTGGTATTCAAAATATTTAACTACTGCCATGGCCCAGGCCAAGACTAAGCAGACAAGTGCTGATTGTAGCCCAGGAACAGGATCCAGGAGGACCCCTGCTGAATCAAACGTTAACCCTGTAGTTACCAGATCATGGGGAGATGTGGGGCATTCTATGGGAGGGGCAGGAGTGGCCTTGAAAAGGGAAAGGGGATTTGGGGAATTATCTTAGAAGGTCAGGTGCCCTAGAGCAGACTCTGAGATGTGTATTCATGCGAAAGTGATTTATTACGGAAACATTTCCAGGGAAGGCCATTTAGAAAGTGAATGAAGCAGGACAGGGAAGGAGAGGAAGGCAAGCAGGGATGCTGTGTTAGTCACGGTTTTCTAGAGACACAAAATATATATATGTGTGTGTGTGTGTGTGTGTATATATGTATATATGTATATATGTATATATGTAAATATTATATGTTCAATCAACATATATATATCTGAAGTTAGAAATTTATTTTAAGGAATTGGTTCACATGATGTTGGAGGCTGAAAAGTACCATGATGTGTGGTCTGCAAGCTGGAGACCCAGAAAAGCTAGTGGTATAGTTCAAGTCCAAGTCTGAATACCTGAAAACCAAGAGAACTAGCTGAATGACAGTAGAAGGTCACAGTCACCTGAAGCATAAGTTTCCTTAACTATAAAATAAAAGGTTTAAGGCAGATGATTTCACCTCCAATCTTCACCTCCAGACTGTTGTTTAAGGTGATGTTTATGTGCAGTTTTTTCTTTTGTTTCTTACGGATAAAACATGTTCCTGACCATAAGATCAGAATCTAAAGCAACTAGTAATCAGTATCTTGAATGGTCTTCCGTTCCTCCCTCCCAGATCATTTCACTCTCAACAGGATCCAACAAAAACATCCCAAACAGATGAAAACCTGTTTGGTTTGAAGACACATAACAAAGAAACTGTGGAAAAAAACAAAAACAAAAACAAAACAGATCACTGGAACATGTGTGCCAAGAAAGAGAGAGATTTCTGCTTATGCTCTTTAAAAATCATGTAAATTTATTATGATCCCAAGATCTCTTGAATCAGAAATTCAATCACTTGATTATTCTATATAGTCAAATGACAGCATCTTTGGAGAGACAGTTGCCTGGTAACTCAGACCAGACGGTTGTCTTTAGATTCCTCTGGAATCATGTGTGTCTATTTTGGTTTTTCTGTTGAGCTCATTTCCTTCCCTATAATCCAAAAAGTGAACAATCTTTGGGGGAAAATTCCACTCATAAGAAAAAATTTTCCTCCAGAAGATACTTTTATTAGGGAGTACAGCTGTCTTCATGCCAATAAATTCCTCTATTTTCAGGATTGTTATGTGAACATATAAGAAAAGAAATGGAAAAATGCAACAACATATAAGAAAAAGAAAAATGTCAACTGAAGGGACATTTTGCATTAAGGTGTATGTATATTTGGATGCTGAAAGCCAGACAATTGCTTTCTAAGAGAAGAGACTCATCCAGCATCTCACATAGGATCAAAGTGTAATTTACCCAGTTGAGAAATGCTTCATTTACTCCTACCTCTTCCTCGAAGCCAGGAGAGCTGTCCAGGTAGGCTATTACTCACCAAATTCAGAAGCCTTGTGTCTATCCTCTTCTGAATTAGTGGTCCTGTCCCAGATCTGTTTTCACTCTGCACTTAGATGAAAGACAGATACCTGCATTATTTATTATTTTTTGGTGATAAGCAAGAGAACCTGGGCGAGAGATTTACACAAGATTTACACAAGTTACTGGAAGGATTTGGAGCACACTCACAAAAGGCTAACCAAGTAGCATAGGCAGGAACCAAGGCTTTGGAAGCTAAAGGTCACAGAAAAGTTGAGAAGGAGAAACAGGCTACCAGAAGTCTGTAATGGTATAAATGAACCTCAAAGAGCCATTCTATCTTTGCATTACTTGCTTAAGATTTATAATCTCAGGACAAAATGTCAAACTGGCTGAATTTAGGTCACATGCCCGGGCCTGCTATACCAAAGCAGTGAGAGGAAGGGCCTAGTAGAAGGGACCTTCACAAGCCCCTGCAGCTTAATGATGGCAGAGCATGTACCCAGATTCAGTCATATCAAGACTGTTCACAAAGGGGTGGGGGGTGGGGTGGGGAGATCATTTCACAATGGACAACTCTGGTGCTCTTAAGAAGGGAGAATGCATGCTAAGAAGCCAAAAAATGTCTGATGTTCACCATCGTCTTTGGTTGGGTTTCCAGAAGCAGAGATTGAGGCAGGGTTTTTATTCAAGAGACACACTGAAATTGTGCTTTCAGGAGAAACCTGGAAGAAGGTAAGGGAAGCAGGATAGAGCAGGGAAAGTGGCTAAGCACAGATGAGGCTTCAGTTGAGGTCTAACCTAAGCCTGATCCTATGGGGGAGTTCTGGAGTATGAATGACACCACAGAGTTGTCCTCTTTGGGGCAAGGGGGCTCAGCTTTTCTATCCCCTTATCAGTTAGATACTGGCTGCATGATGCCTGGAGGGAAGATATAGCCTCTCAGGCATTTCCCTGTAAGGTGGCTCTCATTGGCCAAGAATAGTCTCCAGGGAAAGGTATACATTTGAGCCATTAGCAGCAACCCTTACAATAGCTGACTGAGGATAGAGCACCAGCCCAGTACAGTGGATCAGGGCAGGACATGAACAATGTCTACTACTACCACAGTAATATAGGGAAGACATTTGGATTTGATTTACCAAGTCCAGAGCTTCCCATCTGTAGACTGGCACAAGCATCCTGGGATTACCACTAATTCTGGGAGAAATCACATGAAAGAGATTGATTATTTATTGTGTGACTGTCTCACTAGGAAAATACTGTAATTAACGAATACCAACAGACAGCATAAGAAGAGGTAAAATTTCTTTAAAAGGAAAAGATATGGAAACATGAATATATTCAAAGGATGTATCTAATGAAAAAAAGATTACAAGAAGGAGATCACTGAAAAGAAAATAGAAATAAGTAGATTTTCTAATGCATGAGAAGAAATGCACCAAAAACAATTTTGAGGGTGCTATAGAGACCTAATGCAGAGTTTGGGACTAATTCATGATACACATGAAGAAAACTAAGCAAACAAAAGAGAGGCTATTTTAACTCTAAGAAAAAAAAAATTGGGGGCACCTGGGTGGATCAATCTGTTAAGTGTCTGATGCTTATTTTGACTCAGGTCATGATCTCAGGGTCGTGAGATTGAACCCTGTGATGGTTCCATGCTAGGTATGGAATCAGCTTGGGATTCTTTCTTTCCCTCTCCCTCTCTCCCTGCTTGCGCTCTCTCCTCACACATGCTCTCTCTCTCTCAAAACAAAACAAAAAAACCCAAAAAAACAAAAAAGTTACAGATGCCTGGGTGGCTCAGCGGTTGAGCATCTGCCTTTGGCTCAAGGCATGATCCTGAGATCCAGGATTGCGTCCACATCTGGCTCACTGCATAGAGCTGCTTCTCCCTCTGCCTATGTCTCTGCTTCTGTCTCTCAGTGTCTCTCATGAACAAATAAATAAAATCTTAAAAAAAAAACCAAAAGTTACACAAGAATAGAAACAATAAGATTTACAACATGAATAAACATTATTCATTACATTATGATTAACGATAATATGAGTAAACATTCTACATTCTTAATGATCTGAATATAATATAAACTTAAAAATTGTTGAAGATACATATATATATTATATATATATATCTCCACCCATTTGTGACAACAAAATGTCCTTCCCTCTCTCCTTCCAAAAACAGGAGCAGGGGAGGGGGGCTGTTTCAGACCCCGCTGTGCTGATGATGTGTGTCAGTGCTCCTTATTTTACTAGCATGTCTTTCCTCAGTCTGTATCTACCTCCATCTCTCATAAGCTGTAATCTCCTCCCCCACCTCTAACTCATCCTCACTTCCCCCTAACCTAGCAACTGAAACAAAGTCTTGAGATTGAACTCTTGATTTACTTGATTGACTAGTTGTGATTGTGTTCCAATTATTTTGGAAATGCATCAATCTGATATATATGACCATGTAAAAGAAGACAGTTTTTAACCTTCTAAAACATAAAAAGATGGAAACATATGTATGTCCATATATACATATGATATACACACAAATGTGACATATATTTATTTTAATCTGTATTATGTATTAAACTCATATATATGTTTTAGTATATACATTAATATCACTATATATTTATAGTGCAAATAGCTTTTTTCTTGCATAAAATAATAACTGCTAATAAGGAAAAACCATATAATACACAAAATATTTTAAAAAGTAAAAGCAACTAATATTCCTGTAATCCATGTAAGTAATAATCCTGTAATCCATGGTAAGTACTATATGAGTCAGAATTAATTTCAGCTGCAATTCTTGGGGGGGAGAATATTAAAAATAATAGCAAGACAGAAAATATTTATCTAATATATCTGGGAACAGGCTCTCTAGAGCTTGTATGGTAGCTCCAAAATCATCATGAGACATCTATTTATAGCTCTCCAGTGCACCATTCTTAGGGAGTGGCTGTCATTCTCAGGGTCAAAGATAGCTGTCAGAGCTCTAACCTTACATTCATATTCCAGGTAGGAGATTGGAGGAAGGGAACAGGAAAGGATGAAAGGGCACATTACAGCTGTCTTTTTTTTTTTTTTTAAGATTTATTTATTAGAAAAAGAGAATGCAAGGAGGAGGGACAGAGAGAGAGGGAGAGAGAAACTTTAGCAGACTTCTGATCTGAGCACTCCTGGAGCCTGCCATGGGGCTGGATCCCAGGACTCTGAGATCATGACCTGACCTGAAACCAGGAGTTGAACCTGACCTCAACCAACTGCACCACCCAGGTGCCCTGACAGCTGTCTTTTAAGTGAGTTTCCTCAGAAGCTGCCACACAATACTTTTTAGAGCTCATTGGCCAAAACTTAGTCACACAGTCATAATAGTTACCAGGAAAGATAGGGAATACGGAACTTTTAGCTAGGCACTAGAATAACATCAGTGGGAATGGCAAAATAAAGATCTCCAAAAAATCCATTCCTCCATGAAAGTAATGAGAACACAGGCAGAAATTGTCAAAATCTTTTTCAGAATGCTGGATATAAATCAAAGACTTGCAATAATCCAAGAAATATTTATTCAAGAAATATCACTGAATTATGGTAAGAACAATGAGCTTTGTGGCATTTTAATTTGTCCTGTTCACATCTCCCACTTCTCACATCAAGAAATAAAGAACAGGGATCCCTGGGTGGCGCAGCGGTTTGGCGCCTGCCTTTGGCCCAGGGCGCGATCCTGGAGACCCGGGATCGAATCCCATATCAGGCTCCCGATGCATGGAGCCTGCTTCTCCCTCTGCCTGTGTCTCTGCCTCTCTCTCTCTCTCTCTGTGACTATCATAAGTAAATAAATAAAAATTAAAAAAAAAAAGAAAAAAAAAGAAATAAAGAACACTTGTAAAGATAACACATAGAAAAAAAAGATAACACATAGATAAATATAAAAGACTATATAAATGTAACTTTTGTTTGAAACTCTTTTCTTCCATCTGATTTAACAGACAACTGCATAAAGCAATATTTATAAATATGTGTCATAGGGCATATAATATCTAACAAAGTACTTTATATGTCAATAATAGCACAAAGGAGGAGAGAGGGAATGCACTTATATCAGAGAAAAATTCCTGTATTATTGAAATTAAGTTGGCACTAGTAGGGATCCCTGGGTGGCGCAGCAGTTTAGCACCTGCCTTTGGCCCAGGGCACAATCCTGGAGACTAGAGATCAAATCCCACGTTGGGCTCCCGGTGCATGGAGCCTGCTTCTCCCTCTGCCTATGTCTCTGCCTCTCTCTCTCTCTCTCTCTCTCTCTGTGACTATCATAAATTAAAAAAAAAAAGTTGTCACTAGTACAAACTAGATTATTGAAATATAGATGTTAATTATAATCCCCAAGGCAACCATTAATAAAACGACTAAATATATATATATATTCTAAAAAAAAAACTACAGGTGAATAAAAATGGTACAGTAGAAAATATTTTACACAAGACAAGGTAATAATGGAGGAATAAAAAAATACATGAGACAAATAGGAAACAACAAAATGATAGACATAAATTCTGTCTTAGTAATAATTTCATTAAATGTAAATGGTTTAAATAATATAAGACAGAGATTGCAGAATGGTTAAAAAAGAGATCCAACTATGTTGTATCTGCAAGAAACACTTTAGATTCAAAGACTTGAATAGGTTGAAAGCAAGAGGATGAGAAAAGATATACCATGCAAAGAATAACCAAAAGAAAGCTGCAATGGCTGTACTGATATCACACAAAAATGGACTTTAAGATAAAAATTGTTACTAGAAATGAGGAAGGAAATTTTCTAAGGATCAAAGAATCAATCCCTCAAGATGGAGTAATTATAAATATGTATTCACCTTATAACAGAGCCAAAAAATAATTGAACAAATAACTGACAGAATTAAAGGCAAAAAATAGACAATTCAACAATAATAGTTGGAGACTTCAATATCTTACTTTCAACAATGAACAAAGTACACAGAAGATCAACAAGAAAATAGAAGACTTAAGGTCAGAAAAAAAATTAAAAGACTTAAACAATACTATAAACCAACTAGGCCTATTAGACATCTATAGAACACTACATCCAACAACAGAATATATATTCTTCTCAAGTGCACATGGACCATTTCCAGGATAGAACTCATGTTAAGCCGTAAAGCACAACTCAATAAATTTTAAAATATTGATATCATACAAAGTATCTTCTTCAATCACAATGGAATGAAATTAAATTCAATAACAGAAGAATTTTTGTGGAATTCACAAGTATGTGGAAATTAAACAACATAAATAAAGGGTCAAAGAAGAAATCACTAATGAAGTTAGAAAATACTTTGAGATGAATGAAAATGAAAACACAATATTCTAAAACTTACACGATTCAGATAAAGCAGTGCTCACAGGGAAATTTATAGCTTTAAATGCCTACATTCTCAAAAAGGAGAGATATCAAATCTGTTGCCTATCCTTCTATTTTATGAAACTAGAAGAAGAAAAGCAAATTAAACCCAAAACAAGCAGGAGGAGGGAAATAATAAGGGTTAAAATAGAAATAAGTGAAATATAGAATAAAAATAGAAAATCACCAAAACTAAAAGTTGGTTTTTTGAAAAGACCAACAAAATTGACAATTTTTAGATAGACTAAGAAAAAAAGAGAAGACTCCAATTACTAAAATCAGTAATAAAAGAGAGGACATTGCTATAGCCCTAACATAAATAAAAAGTATTGGAAGTTCTATAGACAATTATATGCAAGAAATTAGATAACTTAGATGAATTGGAAAAATTCTTGAAAAGGCACAAACTACTAAAACTAGCTCTAGAAGAAATGGAAAATCTGAATAGAACCCTAGTAATATAGTTCTATTGGGATTGAGTTAGTAATTTGGGCACCAATGTCCCTTGCTAAACATCAGGGTTCTTATTACTAAGGAAGAAGACAAAGAGAAAGATTGCAGGGAGCTCCTATTAATCTCTGCCACAGCCACTATTATTAACACTTGGGTAACCTCAGAATAATATATATGTAATTTATCATATGGACCATTTGATAGCCTAGGCTACCAATTTATTGAAGATTAAAAGCAGAACATTTCAAAGAAAATATGAGTCACTCACCAAGTTTACTGCCTTGCCAAATTGGTGATTTATGTATTTAGAGACAATTGGTTGTTTTGTTTTGTTTTACCTTCTTTTTCAACAGGGTTATGTGAAGATACTCTCTCTGAAAAAACTCATCTAATCCCACAGCTCCATTACCAAATCTGTTCTGATTTCTCTGGAACCTATTCTGCAGCCTAAATCTCTCTTAAGCTCCAGAGGCTTATACCCAATGGCCTCCTGAACATCTCCACTTGGCTATTCTGCAAGTACTTCCAACCCAACATGTATAAAACTAAACCTGATAAGTATGACTTTCTGATCAAGTGATTAAATGCCTTTCTGAGGTATGATTAAGGCTATTGACTCCTTAATGTTGTAGGACATTATTGTTGTAGTTCAAAGCTAATGCATGCAGTTATTAGACACGAAATGATATGAAATGGCCAAATTTGTAGGGCAAAAACTTGAGTATCTGCAGTTTTTCATTGTTCAACCTGATATATCACACCTTAGGTCATAGCATTTTAAAGTAATTTATAGACATTCTTATAGAATGTCTTAGGTAATACAGAATACTATTATACTAATAAAGTATGAAGTCATTATGTTTATAAAAGATGTCATACTTATAAAGCTTCATTTAGGGGTTCCGCTTGTCATTAGACTTAGAGAATCACAGAGATTTTACTGATAATGTGACCAGCAGTCAGGAATCGCCCTACCAGGAATTCTTTCCCTTCCGTGTTTCCCCCACTTGTGTCATAGTGACCCTAATCTCTCACAGAGACCTAGAAAGAATTTAAAGTGGCACAAGGAGAAAAGACAATCAACTTTATGAAGTCTGTGAGTTTAGTTTTTGACAATTCAGGTCACTAGGTTTTAGTCAGACATTGACTCTAACCTTTCAGGATAACATGCAATATGTTATTTGTAATGGATAGTTCCCTTTTTAAAAATAATATATTGAGGTATAATTTCCATTATATAAAATTAACTATTTTGAAGTGAAAAATTCCGTGGCATTCAGTACATTCATGATATTGCACAAGAACTACCTCTATCTACTTGTAAAAAAAATTTCCATCACTCTAAAGTAAACCCTTTAACCATCAAATACAACTTGCTCTCCTCTCCCTCCTGCCCTGCTCCCAGCTCCTCAAAACCAGCAATCTGCATTCTGTCTCTATGAATTTATCTATTCTAGATATTTCCTATAAGTAGTAATCCTCTAACATATGACCTTTTGCATCTGGCTTCTTTCACTTAGCGTAACGTGTTAGTGGTCATCCATGCTGTGGCATGTATCAGCACTCAATTTCTTTTTATGGCTAAGTGATATTTTATTGTATGTATACACTGCAATTTGTTTATCTGTTCATCTACTGATGGGCATTTGGGCTGTTTCCATTTACTATCATGAATAGTGCTTCTGTGAGTGGGTACATGTACCTGTTTCAGTGCCTGTTCTCAATTATTTGGGGTCTATACCTAGGAGTAAAATTTCAGGGTCATACAGTATGTTTAACTTTTTGGAGGAACTGACAGTTTTCCACTAGGACTGATCTATTTTGCATTCCCACCACAAAGTATAAGGGTTCCAATTTCTCTATATCCTTGCCAATGCTTGTTATTTTCTGTTTGTGTGTGTTTTTTTTTAATTATAGCTATCCTTATGGATGTGAAGTGGTACCTCATGTGATTTTGATTTGCCTTTCCCTAATGGCTAATGATGATGAACATCATTTTATGTGCTTCTTGGCCATTTGTACACCTTCTTTAGAGAAATGTAAGCCCTTTGCTCATTTTAAAATTGGATTGTTTGTCTTTCTACATTTGAATCGTAAGAATTCTTCATATATTCTGGACACTAGACCCTTATCACACAACATTTCCTCCTATTCCCTAGGTTGTCTTTTCATTTCCTTGATAATGTCCTGTGATGCACAGAAGTTTTTAATTTTGGTGAAGTCCAATTTATCTAATGTATTTGAGTTGCTCGTGCTTTTGGTGTCATATTTAAGAATCCACTGCCAAATCTCAGGTTAGAAAGATTTACCCCCCCGCCTTTCTTTTCTTTTAAGGGTTTTATAGTTTTAGCTCTTACATTTAGGTCATGGACCCATCTGGAGTTAATTTTTGTGTGTGGTGTGATATAGGGACTCATATTCATTCTTTTGCATGTGAATATTCAGTCTACAGAGACTATTCTTTCCCTCATTGAATGGTCTTGACACCTTTGTTTAAAATCAATTGGTCATAAAAGTTTAGGTTTATTTCTGGATTCTCTATTTCACCGGTTCTGCTGTCTACTCTTATGCTAATACTGCATTATGTTGATTGCTGTATTTTTGTAGTAATTTTTGAGATCAGGACAGTTGAATTCTCCAATTCCGTACTTCTTTTTCAAGATTATTTCAGCTATTTGGTGTGCATCTATCCCTTTTGCTCCAAAGCCAATTTCTGCTTTCATCCAGGTTTGTGACAGTTTCTAGACCATCATGGGTGCCTGGATCTTTTATTTTATGAGGAAAAATATGAAACCAAGCAAGATTTTTGTTTTAGGTTGTTTTTTTTCTGTCATATAGCTGAAAATAATACATTTATGGGCTGAAATATTTGTCTAAATAGAAAACACAGAAATCCAATTTCTATAGTATTAATACAACTATAGACTTACTATAGACACTGTAGTTAGTCTAATGTGGAGGATACAAGTCAAGATTTAAATAATATTCTTGCTGTGTGGGTGTTGTAAGGCAGATCCATTTGAACAAAAATCTTGTGGATATACTTCTATCTCCTACCCTTTACATAGCCCATCTTGCCTTTTCTTCCTACCTTCCTTCCTGGTCCTATTCTGAAATGCTCCTCTTTGAACATTTTTCTGTCCTGCCTCTCATTTTCTGTTCTCCTCTTTCCCCTCCTTATTTTCCTTGCCCTTCTAAATTCCCATTACCTCACTGAACCCCAACTCAATTTTAGGAAAACAAATTGTTAAACTAACCCTCAGAAAGTAGTGTCAACAACTAACACTACCCTCACCAAAACACTTAGCCCTGAGTATATGTTAGTTCAAGAAGTGAGCTTATTTGTGCATATTTGTTAGCTCAAGAAGTATCTAGCAGGTGGAAGAATTGCAAATGGTCTAAAAAAGGCATTTGAGTTTTTCTGGGTCCAAAGGCAGATACTTAACCTATTGAGCCACCCATGAGCCCATAATTCTTTGAAGAACCACTATATTGTTTTCCACAGCAGAGCTTACATTTCATATTCTCACCAGCAATGCTGAAGAGTTCCAATTTCTCTCTATCCTCACCGCTTGGTATCTGTTTTGTTTTGTTTTTGGTAATAGCCATCTTAATCGGTGTGAAGTGGTATGACATTGTAGTTCTGATTTGCATTTTTCTAATGAATAATGCTATTGAACATCTTTTCATGTACTTATTGGTTGTATATCTTCGTTAGAGAAATGTTTGTGTTCTTTGCCCATTTTAAAATCAGGATTTCATGTTGTTTAATTGTAGGGCTTCTTTATATATGCTGGATATTAATCCCCTATCAGATGATATGATTTACAAATATGTTCTCCCATTCGATAGGCTGCCTTTTCACTCTATTGACAGTATCCTTTCTTTTATAAGAAATATTTAATTTAATGAAGTCCAGTTTATTTGTTTTTTTCCTTTTGTCACTTGTGCTTTTGATGTTATATCCAATTGTCATGAAGTCTTTCCACTATGTTTTCTTCTAAGAGTTTCATAGTTTTATTTTATTTTATTTTTTTAATTTTTATTTATTTATGATAGTCAGAGAGAGAGAGAGAGAGGCAGAGACATAGGCAGAGGGAGAAGCAGGCTCCATGCACCGGGAGCCCGATGTGGGATTTGATCCCAGGTCTCCAGGATCGCGCCCTGGGCCAAAGGCAGGCGCTAAACCGCTGCGCCACCCAGGGATCCTGAGTTTCATAGTTTTAGATCTTAGGGGACCTAACTTCATTCTTTTGAATGTGAATATCTAGTTTTCCTCCTTAATTTATTAAGAGTTCTTGTAAGTTTCTGGAAAGAAAGTATTGAGGATACTTAAAAAGTTATATAAGACACTATACCACTTGGGATTAGAATTTGGCCAATTTTACAGAAAATTCAAATAGGAGTGGCTTAAACATAAAAGTCCAGAGCTAAGTAGTTCAGGACTGGTATGGCAGTTCTGTGATCACACAAAGCCCAGGCTTCTCCCCACCTTCCTTCCTGTTGTCCTTAGTGCTGGCTTACATGCCAAAACTACCCTTTTGTTTTAACATTTTTCTTTAACTCTGGCTTGTTTGGGAATGATTTTCAAGTTTAATATTGATTAAAGGTCTGATCTGCTATGAATATTTGTGTACAAGTTTTTATGTGGGCATATGTTTTCAGTTCTTTTGAGGATATACCCAGGAATGGAATTGCTGGGTCAAACAGTTATGTTTAATCTTTTGAAGAACTGCCAGACTATTTCCTAAATAGGCTGCATCATTTACATTCCCACCAACAGTGTTATGATTTCTCCACATCCTTGCCAATACTCATTATTTTTTTTTATTATAGACTTCCTAGTGAATGTGAAGTGGTATCTCATTGTGATTTTGATCTTCCTGATGTGTCCATGATGGTGAGCATCTTTGCATGTACTTATTGGTCACTTGTATATCTTCTTTTTTTTTTTAAGATTTTATTTATTTATTCATGAGAGACAGAAAGAGAGAGAGAGAGAGAGAGGCAGAGACACAGGCAGAGGAAGAAGCAAGCTCCATGCAGGGAGCCTGATGTGGGACTCGATCCCAGGTCTCCAGGATCAGGCCCTGGGCTGAAGGCGGCGCTAAAACCACTGAGCCACCTGGGCTGCCCTGTATATCTTCTTTTACCCAATTAATTGTATGTCTTTTTTATCAAGTGTGCCTACATAGTCCATTCTATTTGGCTGCCTGTTCTTGCATCAGAGCCACACATTTCTCTCCTTATTTTGCATGTTTTAATATCTGATAGGACTACTCTCTGAACTTTGCCCTCCCTCCATTTACTTCTTCTGAATGATCTTGGGTATTCTCTCATCAATTTATTAGGAAGAACTTTAGAAATCAACACACTGCTCACATGCTTACAAAATAGAGACATGTTGGTTTACAACCATTCTTTGTATATTATTTCTCACAGTATTCTGATGCAGTTCATATGCACTCTAAACATTCAGTGGTGATTTATACTGGAAATGGTATACATGTAATTTGTAATTTTAATGAAATATGATTGCAATACCTTTAGAAAAACAGTTGACACACATAAAAGTCTTCACTTGAGTCATTTGATGCCAGGAGATAATGCTTCATTTGTGGTAAGAGGTTTTATCTAAATATTTCTCCTAGTTGTCCCTTAGCATAGGTAATTGCTTATTAAGCTAACCTCTTTGCATAAATTTCAATTTTCCAGCATTTGATTAATCCTGACAATTGGGATTCTCCATGGAAACTGTGGAGCAAGATGCTATACCTTCCAAAAAAACTATAAAAATAATGCTCTTATTTGTTGCCTGGCAACAGTACTCTTTGTTTTTATTCACAGGAAGATTTATTTTTGCTGATTGGTACAGCTTTGGTAAGGAAAAACAAAGGTGAAAATAGTTCTTTCCACATTCAAAAATTGACAGGCAGTTTAATCCTTCGTTTGTTAAAAACCCAAGTGTATAACTCTAAACAGCATAAAAAGCACAGATAGAAGAGCATAGAGCATATAAAACATAAAGGTAGAGTGAGTATGATCAGAGAGGACCTGTCATTATGGATCTCCGATGACAAAGGGTCTTTGATTAAGGGGCATACTAGACAAAACTGTTGTGATTCTCAAGTAGTATGAGTTCAAACTGCATTTATAGGGCTTAAGAGTAGGTCTCAGCCTAAATTTCATTCTATCCTGGTTGGTCCTTGTGATAGGTAGTGTTTTTATAGAATGTGTGTGGATGTAACATATGCTGTGTCTGACCATTCACATGTCTGTATGTGAATTTGTGAAATTTGTGTTAACCTTCTGCATTCTGGCAAGTAGCCATTGCCCCTTCAGCCTGGCTCCTGGAAGGCAATCAAGTAGAGCAGACCAGAATCTAAGGCCAAGGCAAGCCTGATCAACCCACATACAGCACACAGACCATTGAGAGAAAAACAAATGTCTGTTGTTATAAATCACTGACATTTTGGGGTTTGTTTATTATATAACATTATTGCAGCAAAACCTGATCAATAGAATCATTGAGAAACTAATTGTTCCTATTAATGTCTACCATGAGCATTTACATAGACTTTAGAATTTATACTCCAGATTCCAATTACGTGGCCTCCTCTTTTTAATCACCAATTGGATGAACAAAATCTGTTGAAGAGATCAATGAGCTTATCTTGAGGATGCTTAGGATGTTCTGGAAGGTGAGAAATATATATATTTTTTAAAATCTGTATTTATAGGGCAGCCTGGGTGGCTCAGTGGTTTATCGCCACCTTCAGCCCAGGGCATGACCCTGGAGACCCTGGATGGAGTCCCACATCGGGCTCCCTGCTAGGAGCCTGCTTCTCCCTCTGCCTATGTCTCTGCCTCTCTTTCTCTCTGTGTCTCTCATGAATAAATAAATAAAATCTTTTAAAAAATCTGTATTTATAAACTAGGGACAGATAGTCTAAGAATACTATTAGTGGAAAAAAACAATTTACAGAACAACTTGGATGTTCTCATTTAGGAAAATTTCAAACACTCACTGTGGCAGTTCCGGAATTTCCATATAGAATTTCTATATATGTGAGCTGAATAACAATCTGATTGGAAGAGAATTGGGGTGAACAAATAGGCTTGTTGCTGCATTTGCATAGTGCTTTCATATGACCGAAGAAACTCCCAATTGGCCACATCAAAAATTGGCTGGAGGGAAGCCAATGAAGACTATATGTGAATTCTAAAGCCCCATACTCCCAGGCCTTCCTTGGCCCATAAAGTGCCTATGTTAAGTATATCTATAAATATACAGAAAGAAGGCTGGAAGGATATATACTACAATGTAAATGGAAGTTATAAATGAAAGTAGAATCTTGGAGAATCTTTTTCCTCTGCTTTGTATTTTTCTGTATTGTTTGAATCTTTTGCACTGAACATATATTATTTCCCCCAAAATATAATGAAGCTATTTTTCACAAAGAAAAGGAAAGAATCCTATGACCTCTACTTTTTCCCATACCCCATTTTAATCATCTCAGCGGTGCCCCCAAATCCCCAAATTTCAGTTCTACTGTGGCTTCCCTGTTTTTAGCTCCAGTCATTCTCTGAAAGCAACCAGATGTATAAGAAACAATACAAGGTCTAAAAAAGGAGCCCTGGCCTGAGGGTTGGGATTCTAGTACCAACCCTCAACTTCTCTGTAGGACTTCTGACTCTACATCTGGAAAGGAAGGACTGGATGAATTAGAGGTTACAAACTCAAAGGCCTAGAGGAGCCAAAGAGAGACAGAGGAGAGAGCAGGTGGGCTGGATTGGTGGGATCTGTGCTGGCTAGTGAATACCAGCCCAGCCTAAAGAAGGCACCACTCCAAGCCCAGACTTGCCAGATCTTCCACTTTATTGAGAGACTGGGAATCTGTTTTCATAGGAGATCTGGTTTTTTAATATTGGCAAATGAATTTTGAAACATTCTGTGAATTCCTTGCAGGACGACTTAACCACACCTGTGAATCCTTCTGGCCGCTGATATAAGCTGATGCTGAGTCAGATGCTCTTTAAGACGCCTTGTTTCACTCTCCTGGAGTCACTCAGGTGCCACCTAGTGACAAAACTGTCACAGTTCCCAAGAAGGCCTTTGTGGAGAATAGTTTTTTAAAAATTAAACAGATTAACTAAGAGGTCATTTATTCATATGCCAAAAATGTATCTTACTAAATGGCCTCTCAGGTGTAATTAAATATACCAAAACATGATTTACGCCTTGCTCATTGGAATACAGGATTATGAAAAGTGAAGAACATTTCTTATTGACCACAGTCTGGGCACTGTTCTGTTCTAAAGTATTATTTTATTTAATCCTCACTATAATCCTATGGATCAAGTGTGATTACTATCTTGGTTTTATCAAATGGGGAACCCGAAACTTAGAGAGATTGTGTAACTTATACAAAATAACCTGGCTAATTTGTGGTGGAGCTGGGATTCCAACACCAGCAGCCTTAATCAAGAAGGTATGCTCTTAAAATAATTACTGTAAACTGAAATTAGACTCTTCCTCTTAAATCCTCTGAAGAATGCAGAACTGGTTCCTATTTTGAGGCAAGAATTCATAGTTAGAGTTTTATAAGATTTGGCTTTTTATCAAAGAAAATCCCCCAAAACCCAATCTGGCTATCTGAACAAACTTGAAACTTGAAATATGTAAGATTTCTCTGGATACTGATCTGAATAGCAAGGATATCTAAGATTTGTGGAGTTTCCCTAAGTATTTCATCTTTATTGCAACATAAGTTCATACAAGGCTTATAGGAGTGGGGAGGGAAAGGACCCAAGGGCCCCATTGGGTGTGCTCTTACTTCCCCCATCTTAAAAATCCCTCCCAAGGACTCTTCCCCTTCAACTGTTGCCCCAATTCACTGCTTCCCTTTACAGAAGGGTGTGGTATCAATTCCTCTCCGCTCAGTCTCTCTTAAATCCATAGATTTTCATTCCCCACCATATTGCCTTCATCAAGGTCACAGTGACCTTCCACCTTGTCAGCCTGCTGGTCATTCTCAGTCTTTCCCTTTCTTGAGCTGTGGGTAACCTAGCTGATTGTTCCTAGCTCCTGGAAACACTTGTTTCACTTGGCTTCTGTGTCTCCGCAGTGCCCAGGTTGTCCCCATGAGTCCTGAGGTTCTTTCCCTTGTCCCTGGTTCTTCCTCATCTCCCAACTCTTTTAATGATAGAAGGCTCCAGAGCTTGGACCTTGGACCGCTCCTCTTTACTACACTCACTGTCACGGCAAACTCATCCTACTCCCATAGCTTTCAATAGCATTGCACACTGAAGACTCTCCAAGTATCTCTAGCTGAGATCTCTTTCTTAAGGTCTAGAACTTTGTGCCCAACTGCCCACTGGACATCTGTATTTGAGACTGAGAGTGCATTTCAGTCTTATCAAATTCAAACAGTTCCTTACCTTCCACTCCAATCCTACTCAGGCCTCCATCTTTCACCTCTTGATCCTTGGTTTGGCATCTTCCTTGATGTTTGTCTTTCTCTCATACGGCCTCCACCTTCATCCAGTCTGTCAGCAAATCCTGCTGGCTCTGCATTCAGAGTATGTCCACATACAATCATTTCTTACCATTTGTGCTGCTATGGTCCTGACCTAAACCCCCATAATCTCTCACCTGGATTATTGAATTAGCCTCCTTTCTGGTCTCACTAATTTCATTCTTGCCTCTTAAAATCTATTCTTATCATGACAGCCAGAGTGGTCACGTTAAAGTCACACTTCTGCCCAAATCCCTCTAATGACTTCCCATTTCTCTGAGTGAAAGCTAAAGTCCTGATGGTGCCTAAGAGGCTCTGTATCATCTGGGCCCCCTTTACCTCTTTATTTCATCTCCCCATACTCTCCCGTGCACATATTCCTCTCCAGACATTGGAATATGTTTTAGGAATATGTCTTTGTATATTCCTAAAACATGCTGATGTGGTTACATTTCAGTGCCTTTTCAACATCTGTGCCCTCTACTTGAAGTGATTTCCTCCCAGGTATCCAGATGGCTCGGTCCCTTTTATTCTTCAAGATTTCACTCAATTAAAAAAAAAAGAAAAGATTTCACTCAATTGTCACCTTCCCAAGGAGCCTCGTCTGCCCACTTCATTAAAATTACAGTCCCTCCCCACTCTCCCCTAAGTATTTTTATCTTGCTCTGCTCTTTTCTCATGGGAGTTTTTCACCTCTACCATACCATAGAATTAGCATATTTAGTATATTTACTGTTTATTGTCTATCTCCTTCCACCTAGGACATAAACTCTATGAGGGCAGAGATTTTTGTCTGTTCTGTTCTCTAATGTATCCCCACCATCTAGGATAGTACTTTCATAGTCCGAAGAACCTACATTATGACTTTTGACATTATCTGTAGTGAATTGCACCGTTACGTTGTTTGGGATCATTTTTAGTGTTAAAATTATTAAATTTGTTACCTGTTTGGGCATTTTAAAGATTTATTTATTTGAGAGAAAGAGAGAGAGAGGGACCATCCCAAACAGACTCTGTGCAGAGTGCAAAGCCCAATACAGGACTTGACCTCAGGTCTCGGAGATCACAACTTGAGCCAAAACCATGAGCCGTTTACTTAACAGACTGCACCACACAGGTGCCCCATGTTTGGGAATTTAAAAAATATATGTGTACGTATTTCCTTGAAAAATAGTGACCTGGGCCTTTCTTAATATCCAAAGACTCTTAAGAATTCTTGTGAAAAAGAATTATTTTCTTGTGAGCCAAGTTTATGCCCATTTGTAGTACTTGTAATTTCCCAGGCTTCACCTCAACCAGGATTGTTATTGCTAGAGAACCCAGGATAGTTTTAAAGTTATTTAATACCCTTTTGACCATTTGGATTGTGTACCATATGTCTGAATTATCTGTTCAAAAAATATATAGTAATTTTAAAAGTTTTACTTCTTCCCCCTTTGGTTTTGATTTTAGGGATATTTTCTAGAAACCTTAATATTGGAATTATTTGTGTAAAAAATGTCCTTATTTATTACTTGATTACAAGTTGAATATTCCAGACAGCTAAACCAATTAGAATCCTGATTATTTTTATTGCGAAAATTAATTTTTAAAAAAGATTTATTTATTTATTTATTCATGAGGGACACAGAGAGACAGGCAGAGACACAGGCAGAGGGAGAAGCAGGCTCCCCACAGGGAGCCTGATGCGGGACTCTATCCCAGGCCTGGGATCAGGACCTGAGCCCAAGGCAGATGCTCAACCACTGAGCCACCCAGGTGTCCCTATTGCCAAAAATTGTTAAATGTATATGTTATTCAGCCATTTATTCAGTTTTTATATCAGAACCCCTTTAGGTTCTTAGTAATCTTCAAAGGTAGCAAAGTGAGCATAGTTGATGCCAATAAATATTTGTCACTTGATTCCTGGTAGATTTATTAACAATGCTTGATGGCTTCTTTGAAAAAAAATAGTCTTAGTGTAGAAATTAAACATGGATATATAAGAGAAAACCTCAAGTCATAACCATGACTTTTAAAAGTCTTTTAATCAAAGTATAACACACACAGAGGACATATAGTATAAGTGTTTATCATTGAATGAATGTTCACAAACTAAACTCACTCACATAACCAGCACTTGGATTAAGAAACAAGATTTCCAGCACCCCAGAAAGCCTTCCACACACTCTGTTCCAGTCACTAACCTCCCCAAGTATACACACTCTCCTAATTTCTAACTGAATAGCTTTGCCTGGTTTTATGTTTTGTGTAAATAGAATCATACCATAAATACTGTTTCATTTACTTATTTATTTTGCTCAATGTTATGTTTGTGAGATTCACCTGTTTTGTTGTCTGTAGTTATAGGTTGTGAATTTTCATTGCTTTATGGGATCCCGTTGCATGAATATACCATGATTTATTTATCTGTTTGACTGTTGATGAGCAGTTGAATAGTTTTCAGTTTTATACTGTTACAAATACTGCTTTTATGAATATTCTAGCTTGTGTAGAATATGTATTGACTGGTGTCCTCCAAAAAGATACGTGAAGTACTAACCCCTGGTTCCTGTGAATGGGACCCTATTTGGAAATAGTCTTTGCAGGTGTAATATGCAAAGTTAAGATGAGGTCATACTTGATTAGGGTGTAAGTTGAGAAGGAGAGACACAGACGGAACACAGAGGAGAAGATGGTCCTGTGAAGATGCAGAGATTAGAGTCATACACCTGCGAGTGAAGGAAAGTCCAGGATTGCTGACCATCACCAGAAGCGAAGAGAAAGAGAACAGATAGATTCTTTCTCACAGCCCTCAGAAGGAACCAACCCTCTCTACACCTTGATTTCAGACTTCTAGCTTCCAGAACTGTGAAAGAATAGGCTTCTGTTCTTTCAAGCCACCCAGTTTGTGATACTTTTTTCCCAGAAACCCTAGGAAACAAATACAATGTCTTTTGGGGAAGTTAGGCTGAACAGTTAGGACTGAATGATTTTACACTCACATCAGTAGTGTATGAGAGTTCTAGTGGTTCCACATCTTCACTAGCACTTGGTATCATCAATCATTTTATTTTAGCTCTTCTAATGAATGTTTAGTAGTATCACATTGTGGTCTTAATTTCCCTAATGACTAATGATGTAAGCATATTTTCAACATCTCTTCAAGTGTGCTTATTTGCCATCTGTGCATCTTCATTAGTGAAGTGTCTGTTCAAATCTTTTCCTTAGTTTTTATTGGGTAAGTGGTTTTCCTATGATTGAGTTTTGAGAGTTCTTTATGTATTCTAAATGCAAATCCTTTATCAAATAAGTGTTTTGCAAATATTTTCTTCCGGTTATTGCTTGTGTTTTCTTTCTCCCACTAGTATCTTTCAAAGAGAGAAACATTTTAATTTTGAGTTACTCTCATTTACCATTTTTTTGGTTATGGATTAAGCTTTCAGTTTTGTATCTAAGAAATCTTTACCTAGCTCAAAGATTTTTTCCCTCTCTGTTTTCCTGGTGAACTGTTTTGCTGTCAGTTCCTCAAAACTTTTTCCAGTTATCTCAGAATGAAACCACATTTTTCAACTGCGTAATGTTCTTCTGCCAGAGGTTCAGAGAGAACAAAAGAATCCAAGTAAATACAGATTCAATTAATTGATACAAGTAAGAATAAATTAGTTGATTGGAATTATCATTATCATTTGAATCTTAGCAGGATATGGAATTCACTTCTAGAGATTAGCTAAATTAGGGCATCATGGTTGAATTAGTCATTTCAGTTGCAAATGACAAAAACCCATGCAAAAACAAAAGTAGTGGGGAGGTTTCTGGCTTTAAAAATATCTGAAGCTCAAACCAGAGCATCTCTCTCTCTCTCTCCCCTCAGTTCTGCTTTCTTCTGGCTTGTCCATAATCTCAAGTAGGCTCTGCAAAGTCTTGATAAACAGGACACCTTCTGGCATCACAAAGCAATGGAGAAAGAGTGGTCTTAGAAAAACTGGCTTGTATTCTGGAGAGAAATAAAATTGAGTTCCTCCACAATACAGAGACAGGGAAACTAAAGGGACTTCATGGGGAAAACAAAAAGCCATTTTTTTCTTTGCTCCTTTTCCTGCTTCTATTCTTGCTAGGATGTGCACCCCTGCATTACTGCATTACACATGCCTTAGTGTATGTCCTCCTTATAAAGGTCAAGGAGTTAATGATTTCTTTGGAGTTCTCCAGCACAATAGATAATATCTAAGGAGTGACAGGGCCAGGTGGGCATGAATGTCCTTCAAGACCACTGACTCCAAACACCTTGAACACCAAGACCCCTGACTCTAGGGCATAAGTGACTTATTGAGGACACCTGAGCACTTGTCCTTGCTTGACCAGTTCCTGGATGCCAGAGAGGGCATATACACCAGGTCACGGTCTTCAGTAAAAACTCCAGACCCCCAAGCAAGGATGAGATTCATCCTCCATTTCCTTTCTGCGTCTCCCAGATGCTCCATCCTGCATCTGCTCTCTCTGTATCTTCAGTAAACTGCTCTTACTCCCTGCTGGCTTGCATTTGTGTGAAGCCGAGGACCCTCTTGACTGGTTCTGCAGGACCCCCTCTGGGTCCTCCGATGGCCGGCCTGCGTCAATAATGCCACATACACAGGTGAGCTCTAGATGGATGTGAGAATCAATACATAAAGTTAAAATGAAAAAATGTGGGAGACAATCTATATTGAGAAGGTCTTCAAAGGAACTCAGAAGTACATGCCCTAGGGAAAAAATTTGATAAAACTGATTATTTATGTTCAGTGAAGGGGCAGAAAGCAAGAGGGACACAGGGCAGCTAAGGCAAGGCAGTGTCAGACTACACTTGCTCACAGCAGGTTTCTGCAGCAGCTGCTAGAAGAGAAGATAGGCCAGAGGAGAGAACAGGGGGCAGAAGAGCAGAACAGCGTCTGCCTATGGTTGCCAGATTTAGCAAATGAAGTGAGATTGTTTTCATCTGTGAGAATGTACCCAGAGCCATGGACTTTGAAAGCTTTTATTTTCAAAGAAAGCACCAGAGGCTTTTCCTCCCATCGTGTGCACAAGCCTTCGCTAGAAGAGCAATGATGGGTGATGTCTGCACAGAGGCTCTAGCTTACACTAAATCCACAAGCAGTCAGTGAATTCCCAGGACACGGAGACGCTGTAGAAAGTTCCAGGCTTCCATCAATCAAGACAGAAGTGCCTGCTCTCTGTTGTTAAACAAGAAAATTCAACTGAGTGGCTTCATTTAGTGATTCATGGATCAGGTGACATCCCATCTGGCAAATAGGAGCTCCAAGGATCTGCACATCATAAAAGTCTTTCATGGGCAGAATGGGGTGGGACAAGGAAGTTATTAGAGAAAAGTGGATTGTGTCAAGGTCACCTTTTTTTTAGGGAACCACGAGGGTCCTTCAGGCAGATTGCCTCACTGGTGCTGACCAGGTAATTCCAGATTGTCCACATTCCACTCCTGGAAGAGGCCGAAACTAATTAATTTGGGTAGTAGGTCTCAGTTTGGTAACATGGGCTTAGCACAAGAGACTCCATTGGGGCCTACTGTCTCATTTTTAGTACCCTCTATGATGATCTAACTAGTGATGTTAAGTTCTACACTCCTTGTATTTCGTGGGGTGTTAAAAGTCAACTTGTTGCTGAAAAGTATGAACTTGCCCAAGTTTGAATTGGCTCCACCTCTAACCAGCTGTGGACTCTCTCTGCTTGAGCTGTCTCATCTGTAAAACAGATTACAATACAACCTACATCATTAGGCTCTTGGCAGAGAGTCAGGAGTTAATTCTATGAAGAATTTAAACTGAGCCTGGCATTTAGTAAGAGCTATTAAAAAAAACTGGCCATTATTATCAAGGCCACTTAGTATTTCTCCTTCTCTGTCCAGGTTAACTCAGATCTATTTTCCATCTACTAGTAGCACCCACCTTTGGTAAGAGTCCAGTTTCATATGTGCCCTGCAGTCAAGTCTGGCTGCCCTCCTCCTTGGATGGGAGGAAAAACTGTGTGCTTCTAGCTTTTGAGAATTTAACAAAGCTAGAAGCTTTTGTCTTTTTAAAATTCCCCACAGGGCAACATCTAAAAATTTTACTATAAATATTGCTTTTATTTTTTTTTATTTATGGTAGTCACAGAGAGAGAGAGAGAGAGGCAGAGACACAGGGAGAGGGAGAAGCAGGCTCCATGCACCAGGAGCCCAACGTGGGATTCGATCCTGGGTCTCCAGGATCGCGCCCTGGGCCAAAGGCAGGCGCTAAACTGCTGCGCCACCCAGGGATCCCTGCTTTTCTTTTTTTAAATGAAGAAGTTGAAGTATCAAAGAGTGATATAAATAATGAAACTCACACCTCTGGTTCCAGGGAGGTGAGATTTAAACCCAAGCCTCTTGGTTCTAGTCACTCCCTTCTCTTTCTGTCCCTCCCAAGGTCCTGCTCCCTAAGGTAGGGCAGGAGGGTGAATGGTTCCTTAGGCCTTTGCTTTTTGATTGACAAGACCTGGAGCTGCAAAGGCCCCCAAAGCCCACAGGGATGAAGCTATATGAATGAAAATAGAGGGCGGAGGTGTGAAGGTTTTAGGCTTAAGCATTCAGCCTGGCAACTTCTTGATCTCCCTCCCAAAAACATTGTGACAGCAATTACCCTCCTCCCCCAAGTTAGGACTTCTTAATAATAATGATAATAAAAACAAACAACAGAGTGCTTAGTAGATGCCAAACCTGTACCAAGTGCTTCCCATGCAGTATCTCATTTAATCAGCTACACAGTCGGTTGAGTCCTGTTATTACCCACACTACCATTTTTCAGATGAGGAAACTGAGGCTTCAGAGGACAGAAGTGAAGGCAGCCAGGAAGCTACTAAGAGATCAGAGGAGCCGTATCACTTGCTCCTGTGGCATGTTATTTCCAGAATGCTTCCCAAGCTGCTCAATTCACCATAAATCTATACTCACCATCACCAAGACCACAATAAAAGGAAATAAAATTATAGGTTTACTAAAGACACCAAACACATAATTTTACACTTCCAAAGCTGTACTTCTTTTAATCTGTGCCAGAGTGGGAAGGAAGAAATAGTGTTAAGCTTCATTAGTCAGTCCTCCCCCACCAGCCTGATTCAACCCCAGAAACAATAGATATAATTACACTGAACGACCGGGTGTTTATTTCCATGTCTAGACACAGAGCTCACATTTGAAAACAAAAGAGAACATAAAAGAAAGAGCATCTTATTACTTTTTAATTCTTTGTGTCAAACTTTTTCTCCGCCTGGATGCTTTCCTTGTGATCAGGACTTTTTGAAAAAGTCTTTTTTTTTCTTTAGAGGAATTGGCAAACGGAGTAAGACAATAATGTATTTAAAAAGGCTCTAGTCTGAGTGGAAACAAGTCATCTTAAACCATTGAGGATTTAGAAAACCATGAATGGATGTTAAAGCTAGTAAAGGCAAGTTTGATGAGGAATAGGTTATTTACATAGTATCAGAGTTGTCTCTGCAAATTACATAGTAATTCTAAGGGGAGAATAGTAACTTGACTGTGGCAAGACCTACTTTATATCAAGTGATTCAAGTCAGCATCACCAATATTGGGACAAACCGACATCAGGAAAACACATCAGATGCCTCCTGAAGTGATATGGTGAGGGAGACATCTTTCTCCCAAGATGCACAATCTAATCATGAAGAAACTTCAGATAAACTTCGATGAGGGACATTTTACAAAATAACTGGTCTCTATTTTTCAAAAGTGTCAATGTCATGAAAGACAAAGACTGAAGAACTGTTTTCAGATTAAAGAAGAGTGAAGTGCAATTGAGTGGCTTTTATTATATTCACAAGAGTGTGCATGATCACTCCTATCTAATTCCAGAACATCTTTATCACCCCAGAAACTCTCAAGCCCCCCTAGCAATCCCTCCCCATTCCTCCCTCCCTCTCTCCCTGCCAGTGCCTGGCAACCACTGATCTATTTTCTGTATCAATGGATTTGCTATTCAGGACATTTCATATGAACAGAATTATACAATATGTGGTCTTTTGTGTTTGGCTTCTTTTACTTAGGTGTTTTCAAGGCTCATCTATGTTGTCGTATCAATATTTTCTTCCATTTTATGTTTAAATGACATTCATTGGATAATGTCATTTTGTTTATCTGTTCATCACTTGACAGATATGCATGTTGTTTCCATTTTTTGGCTATTATGAAGAATGCTGCTATGAGCAATTATGTATAAGTATTGGCCGGAACTTGTTTTCAGTTCTCTTGGTATATATATATTTAGGAGTTGGAACTGTAACGTCATATGGCAACTCAGTCTTTGAGGAACTGTCAAACTGCTTTTAATTTCCACCCCAACTGTAGATTAGTTTCTCCACATCCTCACCACCATTTGTCTTGTCCATCTTTTTATGATAGCCATCCTAGGGGTGAGAAGTGGTATCCCATTATGGTTCAGATTTGCCTCTCTCTAATGACTAATGTGCTTATGGGGGGATTTGGATATCTTTGGAGAAATTTCTGTTCAGATCTCTTGTCCATTTTTAAATTGAGTTTTCTTTTTATTGTTGTTGAATTATTCTTTTTAGAACTTTTTACAACTTTATACTAGACTATTCCCAGACAAATGATTGCAAATATTTTCTACCATTTTGTGAGTGGTCTTTTCATTTTCATTTTCTTGATAGTGTCTTTCCACACACAAAAGCTTTTAGTTTTGATGAAGTCATTTATCTGTTTTTTCCCCCTTTGGCTGCTGTGCCGTAAGGATCATTTCTAAGAAGTCATTGTCTAATCCAAGTTCCCAAAGATTTATGTCTATATTTTCTTTAAGAGTTTTATAGTTTTAGACTCCTTGGATTTTGAAGGCAAAATTATGCTGTATCTGAGTGCAATGCTCCAAACCACTGGCTATAAAAAAGGCAGTTCTGAGTGGGCTCTCAGAGCAATAAAACACTATGCAGCAAATCCAGGCTGTGGTATAAGCCCCCCTGTTGGTTGGTACTTTTGATATAACACTTGAATATTCTTTACTAAATAAAAGTACCAGACAAAGCCCCCAATGGCCACAATAGGAGGATCATAACATGGATAGGTATGCTTTAGGAGCAAGCCATGCCCTCTTCTGCTTCTAACTATTCTTTCCAGAAACAGTTTCTGATTTGCCACTAAACCCTGAATAGAAACTGAATGCTTGACTATGAGAACTCAAGTAACTCTATGAACCGGATACTCTGATTGGCCAAGACATGAGGTCAGTCATGTGAAGCATCAGTCCCTCCTCAGATGGTTGTGGTCTCTACAAGATCAGATTAGAGTGGATCTAGAAGGCATAAACAAAGTGAGTAAGCAGATGGCTCAGACTTGGCCAACACCTGTTCCTCCTTCGACATCTGCCCCTGCTGCTCTGCTGCCCCTGCATCAATCCACACCTATCACCTCGTGGAGTTTCCCAGGATGAACTTTGGAGAAAGAAAAAAAGCTCATTCTTGGTTTACAGTTTGGTCTTCAGGATATGTTGAGCCACTGAGCTCTTAGTGCAGATATATTTCTGTCACTGGAGAAAGTTTATTAGTGCTGGCTAGATTTGTTGATTGTATTCCTCATGGTGTATTTGACATTTTCCTTTGCCTGCTCTATTTCCTGTAGTTGCATCTGGAGGCTCAATCTGCTTTGTGTTTGGTTTTTTGCCCAGCCTACTTCATGAGTCATATTGTGTTCTTCAACTAGGAGGTTCATAATGACTGGCTGCTCCTCTTATGATCAGCTATGGATAATCAATAATAGATCCATTATTCCATTAGACATTACAAATTAGTGATATTCTCACTTTGTTATTTCTTCTTGATGCATTAACTGGAATACTTCTGTAAAGAACACTTCCTTTCCTGTACCTCACTTCCCCAGGTAGAGGTACTAGAAAGACAAACATAGCTAATTCTTTACCTTTATTTTCAAGGTTTCCAAATGAGTTTGTTTACTAACACCTTGCAACAGTCACCAAATGATATTTTGAGAATCACAATGGACTTGTGGATTTAATTTATTTTATGTGTTTTGATCCATTGCACTTTTTAAGGCTCAGATGGTCTCCTATTTTACCAGTAACAACCTCTTCATTTTGACTTCTGAACACTTTTTTTTAAAAAAAGATTTTATTTATTTATTTGAGAGCAAGCATATACACACATGCTCTAATAGAAATATTAAGAAACATAGAGAAAAATGCACTAGAAGTTTGAAAAGATGGTTGACAAGAAAAGGAAATGCAAGTGTCCCCTAACCATATGAAAAGAGGCTCAATCTTGTTATGATCCTGATATACAATTTCTCATCCCCCATATTGACAAAATCCAAAGGTTTGACAACACATTCTCTTGGCAAGGCACTCAGATCTTGCTGGTGAAAATGCAAACTGGTAAAGTCCAAATGGAGGGAAATTTGTCCTGTAAAAGTATATAAGAATTTACTTTGTGACCCAGTAATCCAACTTCAGTGAATATGTTTTAGAATACTCTGGCAAAAATGTGAACACACATATGCGTGAAGCTACTCATTGCAGCACAAAAGATGAGAAACCACCCAATATTTATAAGAGAAGGCATGATAAATCCACACGATGGAGTGTTATGCAGCTATAAAAAGGAATGAGAAAGATTTCTAGAAGGGCTATGAAATGATATCTAAAATATGATTACACACAAAAAGAGAGATGGAAAAATGTGTAGAGTATGCAATATTGTATCTATTCGGAAGGAGGGACTCAAATATATATGTACAAAAATATACATATGGTGACTTAATAAAAAAATAAATATTTGGTCTCTGCCTTTGGTTCCTAGAGCTCCTAAAACCCTTATAATTTTCCTGAGTAATGGGGGTGACTGGAATGTCTTTTACAGAGCTCTTTAATCTCCCAGCATTTCCTTATAGAGGAAACTTTTGTATTAATCAGGCAATGTGGGTTCCTAGATAGCTTCAGGATGGGAGCTAGTCACCAGAAACACTAAGCCATGATTAGAAGTTTGAACTTTCAGCCCCATCCTTTCTATCCTCTCTGGAGAATTGAGAGACTAGGGGTTGAGGTCATCAATCAGGCCTCTGTGATGAAGCCTCCCTAAAAATCCCTAAACTATGGGGGATTAGAGAGCTTCCAGGTTGCCAAATCCATCCACATGGGAGGAGATTACACATCCCAAAATGAGGTCAGACGTTTCTGCACTCAGGACCCTTCCAGATCTCATCCTTTGTATGTCTTTCTCTGATGGTTCATCTGTATATTTTACATCTTTTACAATAAACTAGTTTATTGTAAAAGAACTAAGTGTAAAGGAACTAAATGTTCCCTTGAGTTTTTGATCCATTTCAGCAAATTAGCAAACCTGAGGATGGGGATTGTGCCAGCCCCTGATTTTGTAGCCAAGTTGGACAGAAGGTGGATGGCCTGGGAACCCACTACTTATGGCCAATATTTGAAAGGAGTCTAAAATATAATATTTTTTAGCAAGTTATAGAATAGTATTAGTGTTAGATAGTATTAGTGACAGGATAGTAAGAGATAGAATAAAATTAAATTTTAAAAGTTGGAGTCTGGAGACTTGGAAAATTGGTTGATTTTGGGGAAACACTCACTTGGTGTTAGAAGCATAGTAAAGAGAGAAACAGGTTTTTTGTTTTTTAATTAATTAATTTATTTGACAGAGAGAGAGCATTAGCAAGGGAGAGTAGCAGGCAGAGGGAGAGGGAAAAGCAGATTTCTCACTGAACAGGTGGCTCCATGCGGGGATTGATTCCAGGACCCCAGGATCATGACCTGAGCCAAAGGCAGACGCCCAACTGATTGAGCTACCCAGACACCTGAAACAGTTTTTTTAAAAAAAATATGTCAGTACATAGTCAAATATGTCTGTATATGTCAGTATATAATCAAATATAGAAAAATACAAGGCTCCCTCATTTCAGACTGCTGAAATTACTGAGAAAGAGCACCTCTCAGTAGGGATACCTTGCTGATAGAACAGAAATATGGAGTACACGTGGTTCACCTGGAGACAATGGAAGGAACAGACTGCCTGGGAATGAAGCCTTTTGGGAAGAAAAAACAAAACATAGAGACACATCCTCTGAGAAAGACACACCCACATCCTCTGAGAAAGACACACCCACATCTTCTGAGAAACTAAATCTGGTCAGCTCAATCTCTACACCTTTTAATCAAGTGAACCAAAACATCTCCTTTTGCTTAAGCCAACTGGATGTGCAACCTTAAGAATCTTGAGTAATAGGGTATCAGAAAAGCCTTCAGCACTGTTAGAAGATTATGTCAGAGACGTTGTAGGTACAATTCCAGAAAACCACAATAAAGCAATTATCCTAATACAGATGTCTAATGACATATCTGGTTTCCTGGTACATGTAAGAGTCATGTTTGCAATATATGAAGGGTTTTAAGTGTGCAATGGCATTGTTGAAAAAAAAAAAACAGGGTACGTACCTTAATTACTTTATTCCTTAAAAAAAGGTAAATATATCTGAACTTCCACCTATAGTAATCATTGATGACACATCACATTACAAATAATATTAATGAAAAAGCTGGAGATGATTGCAAATTTACCGGAGTGTCACCAAAAACAGAAAGTAAGCAATGCTCCTAGAAAAATGGCACAGACTTGATAACCATATAATAGACACAACGCATATTTGTAGAAAACAAAATATCTCCCCAGCAAGAGAAAGCTAAGTGCAGTAAACCAAACTGCATGAGTTCCCGTATGAAAGCAAAGCTGGGGGGATCCCTGGGTGGCACAGCGGTTTGGCTCCTGCCTTTGGCCCAGGGCACGATCCTGGAGACCCGGGATCGAATCCCAGGTCGGGCTCCCTGCATGGAGCCTGCTTCTCCCTCTGCTTGTGTCTCTGCCTCTCTCTCTCTCTCTCTCTCTGTGACTATCATAAATAAATAAAAATTAAAAAAAAAATGAAAGCAAAGCTGGAGGAGTGTGGACTGCCTTTGCCTCCCACCCGGAGGGCTGCCAGGGTAGCTTCCATGGGGAGACACCAGGGAGGCTGGATGACCCATCAGCCTGGGAACCTATGTGGCAGTGAGACCACATGGGAACTCACAGGGCCAAGCTGAGGCTGCCGCTTCAGGACCAGTTTTGGGAGGTGGGCTTCCTCCTAGGTGGGGGGAAAGGTAGGGGTTCTGGCTCCACCGAGCTACACTGTCCTGGAAGGGATGGCCTGTCCTTGGCAGGCTGAAGGGGTGCGTATTGCCTGTGTGCCAGCCCCAAAGTTCAGGGGACCCAGGGACCTGGAAAAAGGCAAGGGTCTGGAGAGATCAGGTCACGGGGGTCGTTGGGAGTACAAGGCACATGTGTGATGCAGAGTGTCAGTCCACACCAGTGGGTACCGTGACACGACACCCCCCTTTCCCTGCTCTGGGCAGATGTGGAACAATCTGGACTGTCCTGGCAGGGTGGAGCCGCACAGGAAGATGTTGGGGTTCCCTGGAGTGAGAGACACCCGGCAAGCCCTGATGGCTGGAGAAAGCTGGGTTGCCATCAGGCAGCTAGTCCAAATGGGGACTGAGGTCCCCGTTTAAAGATCATGTTGATGTTACCCAATTCACAGTTAAAGTTACGGATTAATCCATTTGAGGAGCCATGTTGGTATACCATGTGAATGGCTCCAAAGCAGAGATTTATTGGCTTCCTTTGCTGTGGCCCCAATGGTGTTGAAGGTGTAATTTGGACACCTATTAATGGGTTGGGACTCTGTGGATTTCATTTATAAACTTTACTCCTTAAGACCTCATCCAAAGGAACAGGTGTTCCTTTTAGGGAAGTATAAGCCCCAATTCTCATCTCCAGCTGCTTGGGAAAATCCAATAGTTAGTAAATTCCATCGTTTTTATATGTCCTTAGTAATATTATTTAAAAAAAACAATTAGGCTGCCATGCTGTTGGTGGTGGGGGCAGAGCAAAGAGGACTAGAAAACCATCTGTATTCTCCCTTTTCCTATGTACTGGCAAAGAGCTGGAGTGTTTACTGCTAGTAACTGCCGAGGAAATGATTTCCTCCACTCAGGGGCTTCAGAATGGACCATAGGATTGGAGAAACCAGAGCAGCAGCGCTACTGCTCCGAACCAGAAGTTCCAGGTGTGTGAGGGGCTCACAGTTGTATTTGTCGTCATCCGGCGCTGGTAGCATCTCCTCCCGACTGCGGGTGCGGATGCCACTTTTACTGGGGCGGGGGTGGGGTGGTGGTGGTGGCATCTAAGACACTGGCCCTTCTAGTTTTAGAGAAGAGTGTGTGGTTGACAGTCCCAGCGGAGCCCTGTCCATACTGGGTGTGGTTGGTCCTGCGGTGACCATTCCCCCAGGTTTTGAGGGACATCCAGTTCCCAGATTCATAGGAATGAGGTTAATTTCAATAGGTAGAGGAAGGCAGAGGGTTCGGGACTTGTTGAGCGCCGCTGCCATGTGTGGGTCCGTTACGTGTTTGATGGCCCGGGAAGCTGCAGAGTCTGACAGCGAGGAGGAGGCAGGGCCCTCAGGAGAGGGCCTCCCAGAAGACCTCTCGAACAGGCTACGTTTTGCTTTACCCTTTCGGGAGGCTCTTATCCCAGTGAGAGCTATTAGCAATAATGTTAGCCATTTTTCCTGGGTTTCCTGGCATGACTTTGCCAGGGTCTTTTCCAGGGTTCTACGAGCCCGTTCTGTCTCTCTGGAGTCCTGAGGTCTCCGGGTGGAGTGTAACCACCATTCAATGTCCAAGACTTTGGCCTCCTTAGAAGTGATTTTGGAATGCTTACCTGGGCAATTCCCCAAGCTGGGGAATTAATCTCTTTTAATAAGGCCCTTGCTATTTATTTCCTCTTTCTGTCTTGCAGGGGAAGGTTTCAACCCATCCAGGGGAGGTATCTACAACTACCAAGAGGTGTTTGAAACCCCAGGGACCACTGACATGACAGTAAAATCTATTTGCCAGGCTTTCCCCGGGAATGTTCCACAAGTCTGAGCTGCCTTGGCTGGAGGGGGTACAGGACGTTTGGTTTGTACATTGTCTGGCAGTAGGACCCATTGATTTGCTATTTTCTCAATAGTCTCTTTTATTCCTGGAGTGTTTATAACCTTTATTAGCCGTGGGCGTAAAGCTGCTTTGTCATAATGAGTTGAGTCATGTGTATTCTTAAGAAGCCCATAAGCAGTGTGCTTGGGTACCCAGACTTTGCCATTATCGTTAACCATCCATCCTGATTATTGGGGGCTGCTTGTGGCCTTTTGAGTCCCTACAAGAGTGCATGAGAGTAAACTCGGAGGGGATGGTGGCTGCATTAGCCACTTTATTTCCCTTTATTCCCTCTGAAAATTTTTTTTTAAGATTTTATTCATTTGAGAGAGAGAGAGAGAGCATGCGTGAGTGAGAGAGAGCACGAGCAGGGTGGGATAGGGGCAGAGGGAGAGGGATAAGCAAGGAGCCTGATGTGGGGCTTGATCCCAGGACCCCAAGATCATAACCTAAGCTGAAGGCAGATGCTTAACCAGCTGAGTCACCCAGGTGCCCCTTGAAGGGTATCTATCAGTGTGGCTTGATACTGCAAATTTCTGGGTCGGGACAGCCACAGATGTACCTTGGTTACCAGTAAACCAGAGACTGTCAGAGGCTGACCCATGGTTAGGATTTTGGCTTCTTTCATCAAGGCATGTGGCTGCTGTGGCTCTCGGGCAGGGAGGCCAAGCCCTGGTCACTGTGTCCAATTGCTTAGAGAAATAAGCTACCATTCTTTTTAAGGGCCCTAGCATTTGAGCTAAGACCACTACAGCTATTCCGTTTTTGTTTGTTTCTTAAGATTTTAATTATTGATCTGAAAGAGAGAGTGAGCAAAAGAGAGAGCATGCATGGCGCGGGGGGGCGGGGGGGGGAGAGGAAGAAGTAGACTCCCTGCTGATCAGGGAGCCGGATAGACGTGGGATCATGACCTGAGCCAAAGGCAGCCACTCACCTGACTGAGCCACCAGCCCCCCTTCCATAGCTATAGCTATTCCTTGTCTTTCATGCACATACAAATCAAATGGCTTGTCAAGGTCTGATATTGCTACAGCTGGGGTTTTTCATAAGTAGGGCTTTAAGAGTTTTGAAGACTGGATCATATGATTTATCTCAGATCTGTCTCAGCTCTCTGGAGTTTATCATACAAGGGTTTTGCAATTAACCCCAAATTAGGAATCCAGATAGACCAAAACCCAGCCATTCCTCAAAACCAGTGGAATTGCTTGAGGATTTTTGTTGGGGCTAGCTGGTGTATTGCCATTTTTCTGTCTTGAGGAAGGCCTGATTGTCTCTTTGAAATAAAAAAAACCCAAGTATTTTACAGTTTCCTTAGAAATTTGGGCCTTTTGGGGCACCTGGGTGGCTCAGTCAGTTGAGCGTCTGCCTTCGGCTCGGCCATGATTCCTGGGTCCTGGGATCAAAGCCTACATCGAGCTCCCTGTGGGGAGCCTGCTTCTCCCTCTGCCTGTGTCTCTGCCTCTTTCTCTGTGTCTCTCATGAATAAGTAAAGTCTTTTTTTTTTTTTAAGATTTTATTTATTTATTTGTTCATGAGAGACACACAGAGAGAGAGAGAGGCAGAGACACAGGCAGAGGGAGAATCAGGCTCCATGCAGGGAGCCCAACTTAGGACTTGATCTCAGGTCTCCAGGATCACGCCCTGGGCTGAAGGCGGCACTAAACCACTGAGCCACCCGGGCTTCCCAGTGAAGTCTTTTTTTTTTTTTTTTTTTTAATAAAAGGAAATTTATGCTTTTCTTTTCATACCTTGTATCCTTTTCTGGCTAGGAAATTTAACATAAATATAATATTTTCGTCAGAAATATCCTGAGTAGGGTGGTCTGTTGAGATATCCTCCACACACAGTAATACAGTGCTCTTTGCTAGAGTTAGCTCTTTTGGATCTTGTCCTAAAATTTCCCAAAGATAGAAGGGAGACTTTTGAATCCTTGGGGGAAGCCAGTCCAGAAGTATTGTTTATGATGGGACCCAGGGTCTTCCCACTCAAAGGCAAATGATTCTTATGATGCAGATTTAAAGGGATACAGAAAAAGGCATCTTTTAAATCTAGCATAGTGTAATATATATTATTAACTGGCAAATTGGCTAATAGGGTATACAGATTGGGTGCTACAGGATATATATTACATCTTGAACACCGTCACTGTCATTAACAGCTCCGAGGTCTTGTATTTCTTACTACCTGGCTTTTTTTTTAACAGGTAAAATTGGGATGTTGCATGGAGACCTACATGGCCTGATGAACCCTTGCTCCAAGAGCCTATTTGTTATTGGGAGGATTCCTCTTAAAGCTTCTGGTTTTAGGGGGTCTTGCTTTACCCGAGGTCAGTGATCTAGCTGACTTAATTCTACCTTCTTGGGTAGAATTAGGGTATGGTGCTGATGGCACACCCCACACATCCATGCACCCAGTCCTCTCAATGAATTTGGCTTGCAACATTTTGTAGCATCACATCTCTTTTTTTTTTAATTTTTATTTATTTATGATAGTCACACAGAGAGAGAGAGAGGCAGAGACACAGGCAGAGGGAGAAGCAGGCTCCATGCACCGGGAGCCCGACATGGGACTCAATCCCGAGTCTCCAGGATCGCGCCCCAGGCAAAAGGCAGGCGCTAAACCGCTGCACCACCCAGGGATCCCCGCATCACATCTCTTCTAGGTACTGGCGTATCTTGTAATGGCACCATGAGTTCAGTTCCCCAATTCCTAGGGACTTGGATTTCTATAGTGTCCTGTTCCCAACTGATCAAGGCCCCTATTTTGGATACAATGTCTTATCCTAAAAGAGGAACAGGGCACTCTGGTGCCTAAAGAAAAGAGAGCTTTATGGGATGCCTGGGTGGCTCAGTGGTTAAGCATCTGCCTTTGGCTCGGGTCATGATCCTGGGGTCCTGGGATCGAGTCTGATTCCCTGTGAGGAGCCTGCTTCTCCCTCTGTCTGTGTCTCTGCCTCTTTCTCTGTGTCTCTCATAAATAAATAAAATCTTAAAAAAAAGAAAAGAGAGCCTTAATAACTTTCTAACTTTAATAATTTTAGTAACTTTAGTAATCTATTTCACAGGTCAAAGGCTCCAGAAATCTTTTGGTATCTCCTTTTCCTGAGACTCCTTTTATGTTACATTTTCCATAGAAAGGCTACCCTTTCGGGTGTTCAACCCAGAGAAAGTGACTCCAGTATCAAGCAAAAATTGAACTACTTTCCTCCCACTGCTAAGGTTACCCTGGGCTCCTCGTGGGAGATGAGAATCCGATTGTCTGAAACAACAGAGAGCCCCATGGCCCCAACACATCTCATCTTAAGTGAGTGGCAACTGGAATGATTTGGTTGTATTTATCCCCTTCCTCTTTTGGGGGTGATTTGGGCAATCCCATTTCCAGTGCCCCTCTTGCTTGCAGTATGCACATTGGTTAGACTCTAACGGTGTTGCAGTTTCTTGGTACCATGGTCCCCATTGGGGCACTCACCTATGGTGTCTGCATTTCTTCCCCTGGGCTACCACATGTGGAATGGAGAGCTCCATCACCTCCCTGTTATTGAACACCTTGAAGGTCACCTCTATAAGCTGTGTGGAGTTAGTGTCAGGACTCATGGCAAATTTTTGAAGTTTCAGATGGATATCTGGAGCATGTTGAGATATGAATTAGGTATTGAGTACCACTTGCCTACCTTGGGCCTTGCCTACCTTGTATTCCATTTCAGGCACTCTTGTAGCCTTTCTAAGAAAGCTTCATCTGTTTTCTGCTGCAGCTCTCTTAGTTTGGACCACTTTGCAGATCTTACTTCTTGCATAACTTTCAAAAGCAGACTCCAGAAATGCCCCCAAATTCTTCTTCCCTTCTAAAGAGTTAGGATCCCATTCAGGATCAGCTCCTGATACTGCCTCCTCACTTGGTCTTCTGAAACCTGACCTGCGGTGATTCCTCCTTTTTAAAAAAATTTTTTTTATTTATTTTATTTTTTTTCTTTTTATTTTTTTTAATTTTTTAAATTTATTTATGATAGGCACACAGTGAGAGAGAGAGGCAGAGACACAGGCAGAGGGAGAAGCAGGCTCCATGCACCGGGAGCCCGACGTGGGATTCGATCCCGGGTCTCCAGGATCGCGCCCTGGGCCAAAGGCAGGTGCTAAACCGCTGCGCCACCCAGGGATCCCAAAAAAAATTTTTTTTTAAAGATTTTATTTATTTATTCATGAGAGACACAGAAAGAGGGGCAAAGACACAGGCAGAGGGAGAAGCAGGCTCCCTGTGGGGCGAGCCCAATGTGAACTCCATCACAGGACCCTGGGGCCATGCCCTGAGCCCCTGAGCTGAAGGCAGATGCTCAACCCCTGAGCCCCCAGGTGTCCCTGGGGTGATTACGCCTTATCAGTCTCTTCTCTGGCTTTTGTTACTATGGCAGACACTTCTGCCTTAACAAAGCCTGGATGTCTGCCCAAGTTGGGTTTGTGTAGAAAAGATGCCCTGTGTTAGATTCACAGTGGTTAGCCCACAGCCCTTTGGTGTGTGCCTCCCAACTGTGGAAGTCTGAGATTGTAAACCAGACTTGCACATTAATGAGATGTGCGTCACCATCAGGTACTTGCCTTCATGGAAATATTCCAGTCCCAGACTTAAAACTGGTCCCTAATCTAGTGGTGCTATCTGGCAAGGGAGGGTAAAGGGATACAGGAGAAATCAGAGACTGTTGAGGGGTGGGCATTAATAAAGGATTAGGAGTTGGTACAGGTGGGGCCAGAAGAGTTGGGTCTGAGAATCAGGGGAATAAGGTGGGGGTCCCTTAGGTCTTGTGACTGACATAGAGTTGGAGAAAGGGATCTAGATTTTTTTCTAGCTTAAAGTTCTTCTTCATTGGGATGCCCTGGTGGCTGGTTGAGTGTCTGCCTTTGGCTAAGGTCATGATCTTGGGGTCCTGGGATCAAGTCCTGCATCTGGCTCCCTGCAGGGACCCTGCTTCTCCCTCTGCCTGTGTTTCTGCCTCTTTTCTGTGTCTCTCATGAATAAATAAATAAACTGTTTTTTTTTTTAAAGTTCCTCTTCATCAGATGGATCCTTTAATATGGGAAGCATTTTAGGGATTTTAGTTTCAACCTTCATTTTGACCCTTATTCTGATATAGTGTCATAAACCACTGAACATAAAACTTCTCATTTCCTTGCTCTTTTATAAAACAAGTCCAATTGCAATATAGTATTAAAATTTAAAGTTTCATTCTCCAGCCACTTCTCTTTATCTTCTCAGGTATGTTGTGGCCAAGCAAAAGAAGATTATCTGCTTTCGAGTAAAGGGGAAAAGCCTTCCAGTGATGTAGGATACAGCCCAACGGGGTCTCCTTTGGGATGGAACTGGTCCTCACCCCTATATTCTGTATTCTTCCTTAGGGTCTCCTCTCTACTCCCCCCTACTCCCCGCCCCAAAAAAAGAGGTTTACAGTTGTCCAGTGCTTTCACCACCAAAGCCAGACTTGATTCCCAGTCAGGGAACAAGGAAGCCAGGATGGGGATTCAGACAGAGCAAAAATTCACACAGTTAAATGAACAAAAACACACTACACAGATATCAGATCAGCCACACTAAAGATGCCTTGCAATCTCCCAGACCCTAAGTATTTGATGCCAGAACTAGGGTCTGGTGTTCCTGACAAACAGAACCATTCACCCTCTAATCCGTCTCAGATAGATTGCTCCCATTTTTGCTGGGCTGGAATGTCCGAGCCCCTGAGTGGCCAGGTCGGGCCATCTTTTGCTTTCTCCTTCCCTACGAGATTTCTTTGCTGGCTTGCCCAGACTTTGTGAAACAAGTCGAATTAACCTCTACCAGCTGTGCTTCAGACCCAGTGATACTCACCTCAGGGAGATGTTTCCTTTGGAGACAAAAGCTTTCTGTGCAGCTGCTGGATTCGGAGGTGAGGTCAGAACCCTGAACGGAGGTGGCGGGGAGTGCGGTCACAGGTACTAAGAAGGAAGAGTCCTCTGAGGAATCCGTCCCAGCCCTGGTGGCCTGAACAGGATAGCCTGAGATGAGCTACTGCTGCCCACTGCTCTGTTTTTGGAAATCAGGTGACCAGAGGATGGGACCTCAGAAGGACGAAGGTCCCATCTGTGTTGCCGATATCTGTGACCAAACTCGAAATATATGTTTTCTTCTTGGTGAGTGGCAGGTTTGGACTACACTGGATGGAGGTGTCACACAAGGGAAACTTTATTTGCAGCAGATAAGGAGATCATGGGGAATGGTTTCCTAAACCACGACTCTAGGCAGGGATGAACCAGATTCTGTTAATCTGGGGTTTGGGATAAATACTCAGAGGCTATTTCATCATTGCATGTAAAAGGAGGGCATAGGTTTGTGAATGTGCACTTAGAAAACATACCTATATGTGCACCGTATTTTGTTCAATCAGGCTTATGTTCTTCCCAGGGCAGGGATCCTAACATTATAGTGAAGTTGAGGTAACTGTCTAGCTCCTTATGGCTCAGCTGTGCCAGCGTCCCCTTGATGGTTGAATTTTAATTTGTCTCGGCCAGTTGGAGCTTGTTTCTTTTTCTCTTCCAGAAATGTACTAGTTTCTAAGAGATAAAATTGAGTTAGGCCCAAGTGCAGGGGCTCCTACCAGTGACATTATCTGCCTCAATTTAAGCCCTAAATTATAAAAATGTGCATATTCCCTTCAAAGACAGGGCTGGTGGATGCTGGAGTGAGCAGGGGTATAATCTAGTAAGAGGAACCTAGGAGTCCTGGTTGCTGGGGCAGCCCAGGACCTCACACAGCGAGGACAAATGGGGACTGAGATTGGCTAATCTGTGGCTGCCACCTTAGAGTGATTTTCGTGGTGGAGGGTCCCCTCCACACCATAGCTTATGTAGGGATTGGTGTCTGGCTCCGGTACCAGCCCCTTGGACTGCTTGGGCTGCCTGAGGTCAGGCAAAGGGCATGAAGTGCATGCGCATATGTAGCAAAGCTCTGGGATCCAGGAACCTAGGACATGGCTATCATCCTGAGAGGCTGGGTCTGTCTGAGAGGCTCCTGGGGATGTCAACCTTAAAAATAAAATAAAATAAACTTAAAAATAAAATATTTTACCAGCAAGCAAATTTATTTGAGACTTGCAGAGAAATTACAACTTGGGACAAGCAAACTATAGCAAACCACAGGCAAGTCTGAAGACATGAAGGGAAGGTCAGCTTTTATTAGATTTCAAGAAGTTAAGGAGGGTTGTTTCAGTTAAAAGTTCATTGGAGAATGAACTCACAATTCCTGTGAGAAAACTGTCCTCCCCCTGTCCTTCCTGTTAGCTCTGCAGGCTGCAGTGAGTGCTACAAGAGGTCCTCCCTTTGGGGCTTCTTGGCTCCATTTTTATGAGGGTTCCATTACCCATTTTCACACTTGCCCCACTTGATGAATAGCTTTCCTCAAAAGCATTGCTGATCAAGAGTAAGGTTTTATGCATTTAGTGCTTTTTGTCCTGGTTGTCATGTCCCATGTTGGAGGGAAAGTGCACTGTTTGGAAACCACCAAGGCCACATTTGAGTAATGAGGAAGGGAAGGAAGGAGACTCTCAGGCATCTTCCAACTGAAGTCTGTACCTTTTTTTTTTTTTTAAATAAAGATTTTATTTATTTATTTGAGAGAGAGCATGAGCATGAGTGGGGGGAGAGGCAGAGGGAGAGAGAGAAGCAGAATTCCTGTGAGCAGGGAGTCTGACACGGGGCTTGATCCCAGGACATTGGGAGCATGACCTGAGCCAAAGACAGACACTTAACTGACTGAGCCACCCAGGTGCCCCTGAAGTCCGTGTCTTATCGAGGTAATAAGTGTTGGAGATCATCTTGAAGGACTGAGCCAGCATCACCCTATTGGGTATATCAGCTACACAGGGATTTGGCAGACAACAGGTACAGAGTTTAAAATTGATTACACAAAGTAAAAGTAGTCCTCAACCGAGAGCCCAAACCCTTCAGGTAGCCAGCTAAATAGGTCAAGGCTCATAGATCATTAGGTAGAATTCTTTGTAGCCAAAATGCTTATTGTCTGATTTTGTGCAGGTAGGTATACATACCCAGGGGAATTTACCATGTCCAGCAGGTGGTATTTACTACTGCACAAAGGCCTCCTTGTTCAGCCAGTTAGATCATCAGGGGCTGTGCAATTACCCAACATTACTGTAGCCAGAAGCCAAGTGGCCATTGTTGGACTGCTGGTGCTTTGGCTGTGGAGTCAGCTAGCTCTGCTAATGTTGGGGAGAGATTTTGGATCTTGCATTTGTTGGCATTGACTCCAATCTATGGGAGAAAGTCTCTTCCTAGGGAGGAAAACTCAGAGTCCTATGTGTCTCCTGGAAGCTCCATTTAAGACAGCCATTGAGGCTCAGTGGAGTGGACCAGTGGGGGGCTTCTGATTTGTTATGCCGGTTAAGACAGACAGTGAAATATTCCAGTAAACATTGACCTCCATTTGGCCAGCTGTGGGCATTTATGTGCCCCTAGGAAATGCTGTCCACCACAAACATAAATGAAACTGGGTGGACCCTAGAGGACTCCAGCTAAGATCTGGTTATTGACAGATTCATTAGCTGAATGTCTTGACCAACCCTTTCAAATTATGGATCAGAGGAGTTGAGGTGACATTGTATGTGAGATTATCCCTTCCTAAAGGGGCCTTTTCTGAAAACTTCACAAAGGAGTACAGACCTGTTTGTCTTTCCCATGGGTCAGGGACCCAGATTGTATTCAGGTAAGGAAAAGGAGATGTGGGAGTGAGGGAAGTAGGGTTGACAGAAGTGGAGGCGTTCAGCTGAGCTGGTACGGTTACGACTGGGGAAAGATTGAAACAAGCATGGGAACACCTGGTCATAACAACCTAACTCTATAGGTAACCTCCGAAGGCTGGCAGGTAAATCAGCACAGGGGCATGGGCAACTAAAGAGAAAACAGTTATAGGTAAGGCCAGGGGCCCTCCAACATCATAAACAGATTGGAGTTTCAACAGATCCAACACTCAGAGAGGTTTCTGCCTTTTGCACCAGACAGAGAGATGTAGAGAAGAGAAGAGCACTGTGTTTTCAAGAGTGGGTGGTGGGGTAACAAAGTCAGAAGCAGCAGAACTTGGCCGGGCCATGTTGGGAACGCTGTCTCCTTCAATTGTCATTGGTTTCAATTCCTGGATATCTTTCCTTTCAGGTCACTAGTTTGTGTGAGTCCAGTTGGGGTTTGGTACTTCCTTTACACCGGACAAGTTGAATCCAAGTGTCTAGTCCTTGAAGTGTGGTGGCACCAGTGTTGGTTAACAGTAGCTGATATGGGTCTTTCCAATGGAGTGGAAGAGTCTTTCTGGAGATGTCTTTTCCGGTAAATGAAGTCCCCAGATTGCAAGATGGGATGTTTAAAAGGGCTTCATCTCCTGGGAGCAGCTGTGAACTGTGCGACCAAAGCACAATTATTTTAACAGAAGCACTTAGGCCTTTACAATATTGAGGTGTATCTCCTTTTATCAACTGTGGGTCAAAGAAGCAGGGATGAGGTGCAATGGGAGTTCTGTTACAAGAACAGATTCTCATTGAACCGATCCAGATACCTACATTGTCATGAAAAATGAGAATAGTAGAGAAGAGTATCAGAGTTCCAAAGGGATCAGGTGGGGAGAAAAGGATAAATGTTTCAATCTTTGTTGTAAAAGTCCACTTTACCAGATTACCTGAAGTTGCAGATAGCTTCAAGAAGAGGAGAACAGAGGTCCTTTAACTCTGGGAAACAGAATATGAAGGTAGTCAGTTTTCCATTATAGTTTCAGAAATTCTAATGAGTGCAGTGTTGTGATCTTCAGTTGATCAAAACCTGTGTTCTAGAGTACTTGTCAAAGTCTTCCTCGTGAATCTCTTTGATGATAGCACTTCAAACAACTCTCTGTGGCTGACAAAATACTTGGCAAATAGCGATGTTTAGAGATCTGAGGGGAGTTCATTGTGTCATTGATAAAGAAATTCGATTATTTCTGTAACAAACATCTCAAGATGAATTATGACTGATAACAATATATGAGGACATTAGAGATTTTGGAATTTGATATAATTTCTAAAACACTTTTAAAAAAAGATTTTATTTATTCATAAGAGACACACAGAGGCAGAGACGTAGGCAGAGGGAGAAGCAGACCCGTGCGGGGACCCCAATGTGGGACTTGATCCCAATGTGGGACTCTGGGATCAGGACCTGAGCCCAAGGCAGATGCTCAACCACTGAGCCACCCAGGCATCCCTCTAGAACACTTATAATACATGCATATATAAAACCATATAAAGAAGGCTTAGTATTCTTTAAAGATTGATTTACTTATTTTAGAGAGAGAGAGAGAGAGAGAGAGAGAGAGAGTGCTCACACTAGTGGAGGGAGAGGCAGAGGGAGAGAATATTCAAGCAGACTGCCTGCTAAACACAGAGCCCAACAGACACGGCCCAGATCCCATGACCCATGAGATCATGACTGGAGCCAAAACCAAGAGTTAGACACTCAACGGACTGAGCCGCCCAGGTGCTCCTTTTCTTTTAATTTTATTTTTTTAAAAAAAGATTTATGTATTATTTGAGAGAGAGAGAGAGAAGAAGGCTTAGTATTCTTATTTAACAATGCTGCCCACGTAATATAACATATCATATAATGCTAATTAGTGTAACATCTCCCCTTTTATATTTTCCAAGTTACTTCCAGGTCAAAAAGACTTCATTTTAGAATTTGATTTTGGTAAGTTTATCAAAAATATCAAAAGATTTTGACCAAAAGCTTGACCAAATAGGATCACAGGCCATTTTGAAACAATATTTACTTGTCTATTTGATCAATGTGACAATAAAAGATTTAAGGCAAATATAATAGGTTGTTACATCATTGTGGGTAAACTTTGCTTTTTTAATATCCAGAAGACTTAGTTTACTTGAGTAATCAAAGACCTGATGATAAAGGTTAACATGAAGAAATTATTTTGATAAAACACAAAATTTTTGCTTTTTAATTAGATTACCTTTCACAATATTTTATCAAAAGCAGACCAATAGTCCTAGAAAACCTTGTCCTTTTAATAGATAAAGGAGAATTTTTAGCTTTCCAAAAGTACCTTATTGGTAGTAAGGCTTAATTTTAAAACCCTTATAATAACAATTTAATTTTTAGCCAACTTGGCCATATATAAAATTCCTTTCTCAAGATTCTTTTTCCATAAAACTTCTACAGTCTTCTATGTCTATTTAGGTTTTTCCTATTTTTCTAACAATGAATAGATTTTTTTTTAAAAAGATTTTATTTGAGAGAAAGCACATAGGCAGGGGGAGGAGCAGAGAGAGGGAGACATGCTGACTCCCCGTCAAGACCTGAGCCAAAGGCAGACGCTTAGCAGACAGAGCCACACAGGCATCCCCTAGCCACACTTTAAATACTTCGTTGTCAAGGGCCTTTTCTATCACTGCAGAAAGTTCTATCAGACAGTGTTATGTGAGATCTGACAGGAGGGGGAATTCAGTACTTCACAAATCAGGACACAACAGCAGCTCAGCTGAAAGGTCTCACATTTATTACTGAACCAACCTAGTGGTATAGAGGTATAGTAACAGAGAAAATCATTCCCTTGATAAGACATGTCTGTTGGCCAGGTAGGAAGGATGTTTCCATATTGACAGGATAGGAACATGTGATCTCTATGCGGCTTTAATATGCGTGCCAATTATGTTTGCTATTTCATGATGTGCGATGCTTTCTCATAGACCCAGCTTAGTTCTTCTCCAGTGTCTCCTCTTGGGGTTGTACCTGATTTTATTACCAGTTTTCATCCGAATCCACTGGGGAATAGGACGATTCTGCTTTTGTTTCTTGGCCAGGAATCGCTTGATTCTGAGAGTCTTGTGAGAAGACATGGCGATCACAGTCAACCACACGCAACCAGGATGGCGGCGGAAAGGAGAGAGCCAATGAATAGATTTTATGACAAAATTACTTTTTTTTCTTCTTCTCCCTCCCAAACACACACACACACACACACACACACACACGAGAGTGATGTCCTTCATACCATGCCTCATCCTATTTTCCTTACTTTTCATATATGGTCATTTTTTTATCCTTATTATTTCTAGTAGTTCTTTTTAAGATTTTATTTATTTATTTGATAGGAAGATAGTGCATGCACACCAGCAGGGGGAGGGGCAGAGAGGGAGGGAGACACAGACTTCCCGCTGAGCAGGAGCCCAACAAGGGAGGGCTCCATCCCAGGACTAGGAGATCTTGAGCTGAGCTGAAGGCAGACATGTAACCAACTAAGCTACCCAGGTGCCTCCCTGGTTGCTTGTTAAAACTTTTTTTTGCTGATAATTTCAACTTTATTAGTTTAAATGTTATTTTCTAAATTGCAAAAACTTAGCTTATCTAGAAATGATGTACAGTAGTTGTTACAGGATAATTACACATTTACTTTTAGAGAATAGCTTAATTGTTTATGCAATACCTTAGGTTAATAGAAACTTATATAGTTAAAAAAACAACAGCACCGGTTTTTTTAAAAAATGACATAAGATTCACTGGTGTCTGTGGTCTCATCTGACAGTGGCAGTGCTCTGATAGAGAGGGAATGATAGAACAGGCAAGGGCAACAGGATCCTCATATTACTGCTGAAAGGGCTTCTCTAAGTTACGTAGGCAGAGTAAAGATTTAAAAAATGGGACAACTTCTAAACTGGTGGCAGAGCTATAAATAGTGAGGAAGCTGTCAACAGAGCTTCCAACTTTCTAAGTTGTTATCAGAAATGGGGGAAGTTCCTTTAAACAAAGATTGCTGACTGGCTGCAAATCTGAAAAGACAAGGCAACAAAGAAAAAAAACAGGCCTCTCACAGAGTAATTACAGCTTGGCCTTGAGGAGTTGCTGCTGTGTGTGTATAGGACAGAACGGGTGGTGGTTTTTGTACTGGCCTTTTGAGCTCGCCACACAGACCCTTTTGTTGTTCAACTTACTGGGATATAAGAGCAGGGGCTTTCAAATATGTTGGGTTATTCCATAATAAGAAATCAGTCTATTTTATGGTCTAGCACATACCTCTCTATAGAAAACCATCTAAATAACTGAAATAGGGGTGCCTAGGTGGTTCAGTTAATTGGGCATCTGACTCTTGGTTTTGGCTCAGGTCATGATCTCAGGGTCATGTGGCTCTGCACTCAGCAGGGAGTCCACTTGAGAGTCTCTCTGTCCCTTTCCCCCTCCTGACCCCCCTGCACTCACTCACTCTCTCTCTAAAATAAATAAATGTTTAAATACCTGAACTAAAAGTTTAATAAACTGAAATGTATTCCGTATATTCAGTGTATGCCAGTGAATATATGCCCATATTCTGTATATACTCTGTGCTGTACTATAAAGAATCACATATAATCAATAATATTTACAAACTATAGATAAAGCTGAAAATATTTTATCCATTTATCTATATAGATATACATAATAATATGTATATTTTTTATGTTTTGGGTTTTTTTTTTTAAAGATTTTGTTTATTCATGAGAGAGAGAGAGAGAGGCAGAGACACAGGCAGAGGGAGAAGCAGGCTTCCTGCAGGGAGCCCAACTTGGGACTCAATCCTAGGACTCCAGGATCATACCCTGAGCCGAAGGCAGATGCTCAACTGCTGAGCCACCCAGGTGTCCCTAAAATTTTCTTGTTGTTGTTGTTTTTTAAATTTTTATTTATCTATTTGGGGTGGGAGAGGGGCAAAGAGGGATAGAGAAAGAATCTGAAGCAGACTCTACACTAAGCCCCATGAGGGCTCAATCCCACAACCCAGAGATCATGACTTGAGGAGAAACCAAGAGTCAGAAGCTTAACCATCTGAGCCACCCAGGCATCCCTCCAGACTCCATTTAAAATGAGATTTCCTTTACTCATTTTCACAGGATGAAATTTTCGCATACTCAAAAGCACTAACCTACCCAGCAAACAAATTCCCTCTAAACAAAGAGCTTGAAGTTACAGGGCTTCATCTAATAAGAAACCCCTGGTAACTCAGTTGGCTAGAGAAGCCCTAGAACTCCTCAGGCAGCAAGTCCAGATGGGGAATGGCTGTCCCCAGCTTGCAGCTGCCACCTCAGGGTGATGTTCAAGGGTTGTCCCCTCTACACTAAACCTATACAGTTATTTAGGGCCAGCCCCCAGCTAAGCAGCCTAGTGGTCCTAGGTTCCCTCAGGCTGACTAAAGTGTTCTGAGCTGGGCATGTGCTGGCAGCACAGTTTAGGGTAGCCAGGAAATGGAATGAACACGAGTTTGGAGAGGCCATGGCTCAGGAACAGCGTGATGGGAGTCCATAGCATTTGCCTAATTCCAAGACTTAACCTACACAGATGGGTTTATTCCTTCTGAAGGCAAAGCTGGAGGAATTTGCACTTTGTTGCCTGGGACTGGACTGGGCCAGGCAGATGAACCAGGGAATGTTACAATCAGAGACAGCTGAGAGGTTTAATTACTGGTAAGTCTGGGATTCTATTAGCCTGTCTAAATGGGGACTGATGGTGGCCAGTCTAAAACTGACACCTCAGTAAACATTTCAGGGTAGGCTTTCTACCTCCCTGAAGGTATTAAGGGTAGTCTGGAATGGCCTGAGTTCCACAGGCCTGCAGGGTGCCGGCAGCCAAGGGCGGCTGACCAAGTACAGTCTGCATGTGTGTGAATCCGCAGGCTAGGGTAGCTGGAGACCTGGAATAGGCAAATGTCAGGACAGGCTGGGTTATGGGTAGGACTACTGTAGGTCCTAAGGTATCTGCCTAAGTCCAAGCCCTACACTATACAAATGAACATAGGGGCCAATGGCAGGGGACTGCAAATGGGCCACACTGGCAAATTGTTTTGAATTAAAGTTACTTCAACAACAGCCTGTGTAAGACAACTCTCTCACCTCCCTTTGTCTCCAGAAGGCAGGAATAAGTCTCCCATGTGGAAGGCACCCTACTTGTACCAGAAGGAGTCTTCCTTATCACCAGAGATAGGGAATTCAGGGCTAAGAAAGCTAAGACCAGTCTTGTTACTTTTACTAGTTTACTTCCCTAGTCCAAATTCTGTTAGATTTCCTTGCTAATTGAAGCTCCCAAACACAAGTTTTCTTTGTCCTGTCAATTCCTCACAGATTGTTTCTTCGTAAAAAGCAGGGATCCTGGGTGGCTCAGTGGTTGAGTGTCTGCCTTTGGCTCAGGTCGTGATCCCGGGGTCCTGGGATCAAGTCCCACATCAGGCTCCCCATGAGGAGCCTGCTTCCCCCTCAGCCTATGTCTCTGCCTCTTTCTCTGTGTCTTTCATGAATACATAAGTAAAATCTTAAAATAAATAAAATAAAAAGGGGAAAAGCTGCTTGCCTTTTGTTCGCAAATTTAACATTGGGCCTCCATTTGCACATAACTAAATTTTGTGTTTTGTCTTCTGTTAATCTGTTTCATATCACTTTAATTCTCAGGTCAGCTAGAAGAATCTTGACAGTCAAAATTTTCCTCCCCAGCAGTTGGAATAGGCAGCAGGATAAACTTTACCGGCTGGACACTGCTGCATCTGAGAAATCCTGTGATATCTGACAAAAGCTGACAGAAAGTAAGAATCTTCACCGTTTATACCCCTTTTACCCAGCTCACTGCCTGCAGGTCTAATAGAAGCAAGAATGGTGAGAGGTGTTTTGGCTCTAAATTTATACCAGTAAGAGGGACACCTGGGTGGCTCAGCAGTTGGATGTCTGCCTTTGGCCAAGGGCCTGATCCTGGAGACCTAGGATCGAGTCCCACATTCGGCTCTCTGCATGGAGCCTGCTTCTCCCTCTGTCTGTGTCTCTGCCTCTCTCTCGTATGTCTCTCATAAATAAATTAATTAAAAATCATAAATAAATTAATTAATTCAAAATAAACAAATTTATACCAGTAAGAGAAAATGATTTGTGGATCTGGTTCCTTCAGCTTAGTGACTCTGGTAAAGTACTATTGGCTTGACTGAGCCTTTTCTACCCAGATACATTTTCTTTGTCATTGTCTTCTGTGTCATTCATTGTAAAAAGGAATTACCATATGGGAAGAACACAGGCATAGGCTGTATTGGCCTGTTGCTGGAGCTGGCGTCACAGACTGGTAAATTAACAGTTCTCATCAGACTGGACTCTGTATAGCATTTGCCATGTGTCCCTTATGTGAAAAACAAGTAAGGTGTTTCCTTTTATCTTCTATGTCCTGTGAGCTTGGCTTTGTGAATAATAAAATATTCTCTCTGGTCTCCACCATCTGCAGGATGCACTTGCTGGGTGCACCTTGGTGGCCTATAAAGTAGACTAAAAGGATGAGAGTTCAAATACATGCAGCTGCAGGCAAAATGCTTTGTGTCCAGCCAGGCCAGGTCTCAGGAGTTTGTCATAAGAGGTCCCAGGCCAAAAGGAAAATAATCTCTTAACTTGGATTGCTTATTAGCCCTGGAAAAGTCTTATTTCATTAGCCCGTGTTGTGGGAGTCACAAATTAAAACTGGAGACATCTCACACTTTCTTGGGAGAACACAGAAACGATTTTCTCTAAACCAACCTTACCACATGTCCAATGGAGGCTGTTGCTTTTCAGTCTATTTTTGGGAGTAATTTTGGAAAATGAGGGCTACAAAAAAATTCCTCCCAGATGGCATCTTCTGATCATTTCCTAGGCCAAAAAATTGCTAGGGTGGCAGCTTGAAGTCGGCCATGGGCACGCCCCACTTGCCTAGGCTGTCTGACCTGGTCTCACACTGACCAGTTGACCAGGGTCTCAGCTGTTGTCTCTTACTGTTTATGCAGCCACCCAGGCTGGTCTTGGCAAGGCAGTCCACACCCCTCCACCTCTATCAACCTGTTGGGGGAGAGGGGTATGTGTTCCTCAGCTCTTGGAATGGGCAGGTGTCTTTTACCACCCACAGGCAGATCCCACCACAGGGCTTCTCCACACACCTGCCACATTCAGGTCCTGGGCCCCGTGAATCTGCCTGGCTGGCGAATGTCTCCAGGCACCATGGCAGCCCCCCTTCTGACACCAGGCCCTCCAGGACCTGGGACCCCGGGCAGCTCCCAAAGCACCTGCATAGTCTCTTGCCAGACAAAAGCCACCGCCAAAGTTCCTTCTGCAGCCACAGCTATAAGCCAGTCCCAGTCAGCTAGTTCCATGAGAACTAGCTCCCCAGTAGGGCCCCTGGCAAGGCAGTCCTCCTAGAGCAGCCAAGGTCCCCAGGTGTCTCCTGTGGCAGGAAGCCCAGGCCACTTGCCCAGGCCCCACCCTGGCAAGGCAGTCCTCTTTCCTCCAGCCTGGCCTTCAAGGGGCAATATACACGCACTGGTGTCAAACAGGGTTTGGAACTGGGCATCCGCCAGCTCCCTGAGGAGGCCTGGCTCCTGGCATTCCGCCTCCCCCTTACAGCTGCCCTGTTCCAGGTCCCAGGCTCCCTGCTGGGCAGTGCCAGGGCCCTGTCCACACCTGGTTCCTCAGGCCTTGTCGGCAGGGGGCGCCAGAGCCCTGGCCAGGAGCAATGGCCAGGTGGTGGGGAGGCAGGGGCCCCACCAGCTTGCTTGGACTCAGGGCACAGGGAGCTCGGCTTTGTGAGGCCCAGGCGGCACAGTGAAATGACAACAGGCAGCTTCCCCTTGGCTTGGTGACTCCTGGGGGTCCCAGCTTCTCTCTCCAGCCATCGGGGCCCCCAGGCGTGTGCTATTCCAGGGGCCTTTCTGCCCCAGCCCCAGCCCCCAGCCACAAGCCCACTGGCCTCACCCTGGCAAGGGCGTCCAGACTCTTGCAGCTGGGGCCTCAGGGAGGACATGTGCCCTGCTCAACTGTAGCATTGGGACTGGGGCACGTGACTTGTACCACCAACACCCCTCCCCTTGACCAGACCTTACCACATACTTGCCCCGTGCCAGGTCTCTGGCCCACCTGACCCGGGTGGTGGTCTGTCCTGAGGCAGCACTCCTGCCATTGGCCTGCCCGGGCCAGCTGAGACCTTCTGGGCCACTGGAGCTTGGGTAGGTCCTGAACGGTGTCATTGCCTTCAGGGACGTGGCAGCCCAACTTCCCCCCAAATCCTGCTGGGATGGCAGCCTGAAGTCGGCCATAGGCACACCCCACCTGTTTAGACTGTCAGACTCTCTGACTGGGTCCCACACTGACCAGTCGCCCAGAGTCCCACGTGGTGTCTCGTGCTGGGGGTGAGCCCCAGCAGCCACCCAGGCTGGTCTTGGCAAGGCAGTCCACCCTCCTCCATCTCTTTGTAGCTGTGGGGGAAAGGGTGTGTGTGTGTGGTTATAATTTAAATTAGTCAGTTGTTTATTTTCCCCAGTCGTCTTCTTCTGGTGGACTGTCCTTTGCAGACTTTGTTAGTTTTTCTCATGGCTTCATGTCCACATATTTTCTGCTTATTTTTGGCAGTATTGGTTGTCATTTAGGGTCTCTGGTTCTCGGTTAACTTGTGATGTTAGTGGAAAAGGCATATATGAGTAACATGTGAAGTTCTTAATTGGCAATATACCTCTTGCTTGACATTTTTTTAGTTGTTTTCTTTTATACACAGCCATCATAGTGTGAGGAAGCCCAAAGCCAAGTACCTGTCCTTTCTGACAGCCCTGGCTCAGTGCCCATTTACTGTCTGGCATCAATCATCAGATATAAAGTACTTAGTCTTCAATTGTTTTAAAAAACCCAGCTATCTTGTTACCCTCAGTTTTCAGGTCATCCCAGCTCAGGTACTAGATATTTTGGAGAGGAGAGAAGCTGTTTTTGGTGTGTTTCTGCTTTTCTGATGCACTGAATCCATTGTTATAGGAAAATAAGTATTGTTTTATGTCACTATGTTTGATGTGGTTTGCAATGAAACAGTAGCAATTGGAAAGAATACTGACTGGTTGATTTGCTTATTTGATGCTATTTGACCCTATCTTGCTCAGACTGTTTTTGTGGCCTGCTCCCTCTTCAGATAGTTATTCTGACAGCTGTATGAGTAGGACTTCCCCCCAGGGGAGACATATCTGTTTATTTTCCCTTACACTCCTATTCCCCTTGCTTCTAGCTGTTGACAAAGTGTATTCTATTTTGGATTTTTGAGTCTATGATTCTTCTACCTTAGATTAATAATCCATTCCTCTGGTTGAAGAATGACCAAAGCACACAGAAAACAGGAGTGGCAATGAAAGAAAAGGTAGCAACACGGTATTTACATTAAGTCTTACAAACAAACTGCCTCCTGGAAATCTTCCCTGACATTTGTATATCTTTGAGGGCTGATACCCAGAGTGGTTATGCCCCTGCTTCAATCAGTCTCAACATGTCAGAGAATCTGTGTCACATTGGGCTCTCCTGAAAGCAGACCCTGAAACTACGATTTGGGCGCAAATAGTTTATTTGGAAAGTGATTCCAAAAAAAGCATCATGAGGGAATTCAAGAAAGGAGGAAACCCTATAGAGAATATGATGATGATCAGATTTGCCACGGGTCCTGGTGCTGTGTGTAAGTGGGGTCAATCCTGCTAGGGACCCTCTAAGTAACTATGCAGAGCCCACCTCAGAAGTGTCCCACCAAGAGGCTGGGAAGTGGAGATATTTATGCACCCCCTCTTTTTCCTTGCTAGTTGGAGTTTGCCTGTGGTCAGTGACTCCCTAGAACTTCCTGCCCCCACCCCCTCCACAGACCATACAGTCTTGCAATAAGAGAATGCCAGGCAACATGGTGGGACTCTCAGCATGCCCGTGAACTGTCCTCTCCGATTGGGTAAGGAGACACAGGCAGGGCACAATCCCACACACCCTTGCCTCTACTTAAGTAGATTCTCCTGTCTTTTTTATAAAGGGCCCATTGACATATCCTTTTTTCATCTTTGGTAGCAGCCAGCATTCTACACTATTCTCCAGTGTCCCTCGGAGATTTACGAAGTATTCTTCTGAATTGATGATCATCACAGCCTCCTGCCATCATGACCATACCCAATTTGGCAGGGGAAATAGAACAACAAACACTGGGGTCCTACCAGGCTTAGACAGGCATGGTCACTGGATCATCCATCCTTTATTCCTGCTTTCTAAATCTGCCATAACAAAGTACCACAAACAGGGTGGCTTAAAACAACAGAAATTTATTTCAAGTTATGGATGATAGAGTTCCAAAATCAAGGTATTAGTAGGACTTGATTTCTTCTAAAGACACTCTATGCCTCTCTTCTAGTTTCTGGAATAGCTGGTAATCCTTGATGTTCCCCAGGCTTATAGATGTAGCACTCTAAACTCTGTGACTTTCTTCATCTGGCCTTCTTCTCTGTGTGTCTGTGTCTCTGTATCCAAATCTCTTTCTTCATTCCCTTATAAAGATACTAGTCATTGGATTTAGGGCTTACCCTAATCCATTATTATTTCATCTTAACTACATTGGCATGATTTCCAAATAATGTTGCATTCACTAGCACTGGTGTTAAGACTTCAATATATGTTTTGGGGAGACACAATTAAACCCACTACAGTCTCTTAGAGGAGTACATGTCAGCTGTGTTGAGTTCCTGAGGGTCAAATCCGCCCACTCCCTTCTTTTTCTAACTTGGATTTAGGAAGACCTTGTGGACCAACCTGTCCATACTAGTCAGAGTCCAGTTAGGGAAGCAGCAACTACTCAAGCATTAAAGATATGAGATTCATTGTAGGGAATTTGTTGATCAGAAAAAGGAAGAAGCGAGAAACCAAATGGATTGGTTATGTAATCCAGAGTTTATCAATAGTAGGAAGCTATCCACCCCAGAGTGGAAGCATATTAGAGCTGGGTGGGTGGATCAAGGGAAGCTCATCTGGCAGAAGCTAGAGCCATGAAGAATGTCAGTCACTGCTGGAAAGGCCACTTGAGACAGAGAGGGTGAAGGAAGTATTTTCTCTTCCTGCCTCTTTGTCTTCCACCCACTGAGACTGGTTTGAAGCCTGAGAGTAAGAGTGTCTGGAAAATGCAGCCTGAAGGGTGGATCCACCACCCTGGTGATATGTAGAGAGAGTAAAGGAAGGGGAAAGAGGAAGGGCAAACAGACCAAGGATTGGCACAACCACTAGCCAGCATAGCAATCTCCTCCTGCCTGTCTTTTTTTTTTTTAAGGTTTTTATTTATTTATTCATAGAGAGAGAGAGAGAGAGAGAGAGAGAGAGGCAGAGACACAGGCAGAGGGAGAAGCAGGCACCATGCAGAGAGCTTGACGTGTGACTGGATCCAAGGTCTCCAGGATCACACCGTGGGCTGCAGGCGGCGCTAAACCGCTGCGCCACTGGGGCTGTCCTCCTGCCTTTCTTTTAATCAAACTTTTTATTTTGAGATAATAGATTTGTTTGCAGTTGTAAGTAGTACAGGGGGATCCCATGTACCCTTCACCCAGTTTCTCCCCATGAAACTATCGTACAATATCATAATCAGGGTATTGACATTGTTACAATCCGGCAATCTTATTCAGATTTCCCCAGTTTTACTTGTACCTGTGTGTATGTGTGTGTTTATTTGGTTCTTTTTTTTTTTAATTTATTTTTTATTGGTGTTCAATTTGCCAACATACAAAATAACACCCAGTGCTCATCCTGTCAAGTGTGTTTATTTGGTTCTATGCAATTTTAGGCCATATGTAGATTTATGTATCCACCACCTGTCAAGAAGTTCTAACATCACAAGGATCCCTGGTGTTGGCTTCTATAACCACACCACCACTGTCTTGCCAACGTCCAACACTCTAACTCTATCCTGAACCCCTAGCAATCATCAGTGTTTCTACTTCACTAATCTGTCATTGAGAAAAATTCTCCCTTTATATAAGGGAATCACACAGCCTGCCACCTATTGGGATTGGCTTTTTGTCTTCAACATTATGTTGCTGAGATTCTGTCACATGTATCAGTAGATTGTTCCTTTGGGCTGTGGACCAGTAAGGATGCAACACAGTTTGACCACTCACCTGCTGAAGGACAGCTCTTTTCATTTATTTTTCAGTCTATTTTCTTTCTGTTCCTCAGATTGAAGAAATTCTATTGATCTGTTCTGAAGTTCATGGATCCTCTGTCATCTCTTTATTTCTGTATTTTTCAGTTCTATCATTTCTATTTGATTTTTTAAAAAATTTTTATTTATTTATGATAGTCACAGAGAGAGAGAGAGAGAGAGAGGCAGAGACATAGGCAGAGGGAGAAGCAGGCTCCATGCACCGGGAGCCCGACGTGGGATTGATCCCGGGTCTCCAGGATCGCGCCCTGGGCCAAAGGCAGGCACTAAACCTCTGCGCCACCCAGGGATCCCTCTATTTGATTTTTTTATAACTTCTATTTCTTTGTGGAGATGTACTATTTTTTTGTTTCAGAAAAATTTTTAATTATTATTAAAACATTTTTATGGCTGATTTTACATCCTTGCCAGATAATCTCAACATCTGATTCATTTTGTTGTTGGTGTCAATTAATTATCTTTTCTCATTAGAGTTGGGTCTCTCTGATTTTTGATATGACGGGTGATCTTCTATTGCATCTTTGATACTTTAGTTAAGTCAGAAGACTCTGGTTCCTATGTAGTTCTTTTGTGATAGCAGGCAGTCATTCTATTTAGTTTTAGCACATAAGTTGTGGCCTACTTTTGTGGGTTGTGGTTCCAATGACTGTTTAATATTCAGAGCCTCTTTGATGCAACTTGGTGTACTTGATGTTTCTGGTCCTGCTGAGGCTCCCACTGAGGACTGCTGACACTGCCTAAAGGGTGGAAAGAGCTTCTATGATCTCAACCTTTAGTAAGTGAAAGGGTGTCCTGCCCATGGGGACAAAGATTGCTTTCTGGCCCATATTGTCTGGTTGTTTCACTTTCAGTAATGCTATGATTAGTCAGTGGATTCAAGTGTTATCAACCTGATTTATCCCTTATAAAGTATCTCATCAACATTTCACCCAATGGTTCCAGCATCCACAGCTGATTGTTACCTAGTTACTCTAAAAGACTTACTAATTGTATCCTTCCATCTGCATTCATTAGCTGGAATTCTTTACAATGAACTTTTTTTCGTTTGCTGTTGGTTTTTTGTTTGTTTTGCTGGTTTTCTTTTTTTCATTTATTTTATTTTATTTTTACTTTAATTCCAGTATAGTTAACATAGTGTTATATTAGTTTCAGGTAGGTGTACAATATAGCGACTCAGCATTTCCATACATCACCCAGTACTCGTCACAAGTGTGCTCCTTAATCCCCATCACCTATTTCACCCATTCCCCATCCATCTTCCCTCTGGTAACCATCAGTTTGTTCCCTATATTTAAGAGTCTGTTACTTGGTTTGTCTCTCTGCCTCTCTTTTTGCTCTGCTCATTTGTTTTGTTTCTTGAATACTACATATGAGTGAAATCATATGGTATTTGTCCTTCTCTGACTGATTTCACTTAACATTATACTCTCTAGCTCCATCCATGTCATTGCAAATGGCCAAAATTTCATTCCTTTTTATGGCTGAAAAGTATTCCATTGTGTATATATACCACTTCTTTGTATCTATTCATCTGTCAATGGATACTTAGGTTGCTTCCATAATTTGGCTATTGTAAATAATGCTGTTATTAACATTGGTGTACTTGTATCCCTTTGAACTCATGTTTTTGTATTTTTGGGGTAAATAACCAGTAATGGAATAACTGAATCATAAGGTAGTTCCGTTTTTAACTTTTTCAGGAACCTCCATACTGTTTTCCACAGTGGTTGCACCAGTTTTTATATTCTGACCAACAGTGCAAGAGAGTTTTCTTTTTCTCCACATCCTCACCAACAGTTGTTGTTTCCTGTGTTTTTGATTTTGGCTATTTTGACAGGTATGAGGTGATATCCCATTGTAGTTTAATTTGCATTTCCCTGGTGATGAGTGATAGTAATACTGAGGATCTTTTCACATGTCTGTTGGTCATCTGTATGTCTTCTTTGGAGAAGTGTCTGTTTCTTCTGCCCATTTTTAACTGGATTATTTATTTCTCACATGCTGAGTTGTCTAAGTTCTTTTTTTTTAAAGATTTTATTTATTTATTCATGAGAGACACAGAGAGAGAGGCAGAGACACAGGCAGAGGGAGATGCAGGCTCCTTGCAGGGAGCCTGACTTGGGACTCCATCCTGGGACTCCAGGATCACGCCCTCTGCCAAAGGCAGGCGCTAAACCACTGAGCCACCCAGGGATCCCCCTGTCTAAGTTCTTTATATATTTTGGATACTAATCCTTTATCAGCTAAGTCATTTGTAAATATCTTCTCTCAGTCAGTAGGTTGCCTTTTAGTTTTGTTCATTGTTTCCCTCACTGTGCAGATGCTTTTTCTTTTGATGAAGTCCCAAAAGTTTAAGTTTATTTTTGCTTTTATCTCCCTTGCCTCAGAAAATATTTCTAGAAAAATGTTGTTATGGCCAATATCAGAGACATTTCTGCCTTCTACAATGAACTTTCATCAACTATTTAATTCCCCTGGAATTCAGATCATGCAAGAGAGGACAAATGCTTGATGCTTTTCCTTTCTTTGTTGGGATCCCTAGCAATATCCAAAGACTGGATAAAAACTTAAGACTAAAATTTTCTTAAGTGTCATTATAAACCTAGATCTTTACTTTCAATTCTCTCAATTTCAGTTATAGTCTATTGCAATACTACCTTACGTCCAGTTCCAATTTTAGCCAGTGGGAGGCCCTCAAATGGACTCTCAGGTGCCTTTGAAAAGATTCCATTAATATTTGACAGCTTCCTCCTTTTCTAGCACAGCCATGTATCTCAGGGACAGCTGGTACCTTTTCTGCCTCAGGTGTGGAATCAGCCATTTCTCAAGGAGCCCTGATTCCTTTGAGTGGGAAATGGTATTTAGACACTAAAATCCATTGCTACTTGACCTTTTCTGCAAACAACTGAGGAAAAACTTCTTCAAAAGAAATAATGAGTTATTAATATTTCCTATTTAAATTTAAGATTACAGGGTTTTCCCATTATTTCTGTGATTGTATCTCTTTCTTCTCAGCCCTCCTAAGCTTTTTTCTACTCCCTGCCCCCTCAATTTTGGTTATATACACTCAAGACCTAAACCCTTAGTAGGTTCAGATCTATGCCTTAACCTCCTTCACCTTTCCCATTTGAGCACCTTCCAGCTCTGAAATGAGGAGTCTAATTTCCCTCATTACAACTAACATAGTGGAAATAAGATGGACTTGTGGGGACATGGTGAAAATCTTCCCACCTAGGCCCAGGTCAAGGTCATGTGAGCCACTGGATTCCTTAACACCAACCATTTGCATGCAAACACTCCCCAGCCTTCCCAGGAAGTTACTCCTGACAGAAACACCTCCCCAGGGAAATCACAAGCAAAGTAATTAAATGAGTATGGTAGTTAAGAGCATATCACCAGAGATTCCATCTCTGATAGTCTCTTAAGACAAAGCTGAGTGTTTTTCCATTCCTTCTTTAAAAAAAAAAAAAAAAAAAAAAAAAAAAATCTGATCCAGATTGAATTATGTTGCATGGCAACTTGTGTCAATGGAGTTGCCATGGTTACAGGTGAACCTGAAAGTGAGCTGTGACAGCCTGGGCTGAGTTCCCTGAGCTGCATGTCTTAAAGATGCATCCATTTGTCTTCTTGTTCTGGTTACAAATATAATGAGAATTAATGGAATTTCCCAGCAAGGTCTATGGACAAATGCAGGTCAAGGAAAAGTGGAGCCACCGATCTCTTCAAATAAATGTTTCCCTTCATCAGCCAGACTAGTGTCTCAGGACACATCACACGATCTCCGCATGCCTTCATCTACCTATGCATGAGGAACCAGGGAGAATCACCATGTGCTTGCAACTCTCCAAATGAAGAAACCATGAGCCACCCCCAGGAATTCTCCTTAGATGAAAGGTAAGAATAATATCTTCCTTGATTGTAAGGAGAAATTGTCCCCTTTAAAATGCCCTGTGCTACTCTGTGGAGAGGAGACTGGAGGAAAAAGTCAGGGAAAGGCCAAAAACCTCAGGTAAGAGCTTCTGGACCAGCAATTGCTCTCTGCATCATCCATCTGTCCCTTGTGGTACCAGCTGAAAGTTACCCCAGAGAAACCAGGGTGGAAACCCAGCAGAGGCCATCCAACCTCCTTTCAACTACCTACACTACTGGTCTCCCCCAGCAGCACATTAGAAGCACCTGGGAACTTTGGCAGGGAAAACAGCTTGAATCGATGTTTGGGGGTAGGGCCCAGACATGGGTATTTTAAAATGTCCAACTCCAGAGATTGAGAACCACTGTGCTGGACCACTGGGCTGCTTTAAAAAAACAGATTGCTGTTTACCACAGCTATAGTAACTCTGGGGTGGCCCCCAAGTTCTCAAGTGGTGCTGATGCTGTTGGTCAGGGACAATTCACTGAGAACTAGTGCTTCAGAAAGATACTTCCAACATCTGGCACTTGTTCCCCTGGCTTTGCTTTGTTCCTCATGTTCTACTGTTTCTTGTGGTATAAGCTCCTGATCACTGGCTTATCCCTGGATCCGAGAGTCACCTGACCTCTCCAGTTTCCCCTTTACTGCACCCTCCTGGATGTAAGTTTTATAGTCCCCCTCCTTCACCCCCTTCCTCGAGTCTTAACCTCACATCACCCCCACCCACCCACTCTACCCCCAGCCTCCAGGATTCTAATCTGTCATCAGCCCCCATGACCAGAGTTTCCACTGGAGTTGTATGGCTTTCTGCAAAGGGAAGAAGGTTACATCTGGGGTGGCCTTTAATTGGATGTTCACATCAGGGGTCCTTATCTTGTCACAGTGTTACAACACCTCAGATCTTTCTGATTATACTATTCCCACAAGATGAAAGCATTTGAAAAATGTGCAAACCATTTCTGGAGTCTTAAAATGGGTCATATTCCAGTTTTATGAACCAAATCCAGTTCCATCTATCTTGAACCTCAATTTTCTGACCCATAAAATAAGAGGATTAGACTAAATCAATTGCTAAAGTTTCTTGAGCCTCTATAAAATAAATAATTTCTCTATGATCTGAGAGAGTGAACAATTAGCTCCCATTACTGGCATAATTAGATTCACCCCAAAGGATTTCAATACCTTAAGTAAAACATGTACCCATGGAAACAAAGAAAATCATAGGCTTGTTAAAAATAGAACATTTTAATTTAAAAATGTTTGTATTCATCTTTAAGACACTTAAAAGAAAATGATTTGGCTAAGGCAAATGAGTCAGCAACTACCGTGATTCCTGTGAGAACTGGTGTCATTTCCCAAAGACTCTTCTTACCAAGATACACTCATGACCTACTGGCAAGTGAAAAAGGGAGTACAAAACAGTGTGTACAGTATGACTTCATTTTGCATATTGATGTACTCACACAGAGAAAACAGTTTGGAAAGTGATACAGCAAAAGGCTAATTCTGGTGCTCTCTGGCTAGTGAAATTAAGCGTAATTAAAATTGCATCGTCTCAGCTTAGAGTGGTTTTTAGTTTTGCTTGCAATGAACACATTATTGCTTCAATAAAGGAAATACAAACACTTTTCAAAAAAACCTATTTCCAAACTTGCACATCTAGAGTAGTATAAGCCTTGTGGAAAGGAGACTGTGTCACAGATGCCAGTTTATAGCAGAGACCTGTGTCCAAACTATTCTTGCCTGTCCAACCCTCCACCAACTGCATCTAAAGTCATCAATTTGAAATTTCTTTTTAAAAATCTAGGCCTTTCATGCTATAAATTTCCTCCTAAGAATTAGGATGTTAGTGGCATCTCACAAATTTAGTATGTTGGGTTTTTGTTTTCATTCCGTTAATATTTTTTGACTTCCTTTTTGATTCATGAGTTATTTAGAAGTATCTTATTTAGTTTCAAAAATTTGGGGGACTTTCTAGGTATGTTTCCATCATTGACTTCTGATTTAATTGCACTGTAGTCAAAGAACTTACTTTTAACTTCAATCTTTTTAAATTTATTGAATCTTATTTTATATACCAGAATATTATTTGTTTTGGTAAATGTTCCATGCTCACTTGAAAGAAATTAATCTACTATCGTTGGGCCGGGTATTTGATAAATATGTTAGGTCAGGTTGGTAGGTTATTCAAGTCATCTGTATCTTTACTGATTTTCTGTCCATTTGTCTTATTAATCAGACAGAGTTTGTGATCTCCTAGTCCTCTGTAAGCCTGGGCACTCTCCCCTCTAATCCTTTCACATGGTTCTTTCTTTGGCCTCTGAGTTTCCTCATACACTGATTAATACTCAACTGAGGGCAGCCTGGATGGCTCAGTGGTTTAGCGCCACCTTCGGCCCAGGGTGTGATCCTGGAGACCTGGGATAGAGTCCCATATCGGGTTCCCTGCATGGAGCCTGCTTCTCCCTCTGCCTGTGTCTGCCTCTTTCTCTGTGTATGACTCTCATGAGTAAATAAATAAAATCTTTAAAAAAAAAAAAAACTCAACTGGAAATTCCAGGGGGACAATATGCAGTGCTCTAGAACTCTCCCCAACCCTCTGTTTGAGATCCCTCTTTTCTAGTATTCTGTCCTTCGAACTCTAGCTGCTCTGGCTTCCCAAGACTTCCAGCCTTGTCTTCTCAACTCAACTATCTGCCTGGTTTCCTTCTCCTTGCACTGCAGCCTATAAACTATCTATGCAGTAAGCTAGGGTAACTGTAAACTCTGTAGCATTTGTTACTCTCTCTCAGGGATCACTGTGCTTTACTGACTGATGGCCAATGTCTTAAAAACCTTGATTTCATGTGCTTTGTCATATCACAGGCTGGAGAATAATTCAGGTTCCTGTTCCTCTATTTTGGCTGAAGCAGAAATGCCATCATCAACTCTTCCTCCACTCTTTCCTGTCTGAACCATTCTCTGCCCAACAGCTATCTTTTCTTCTTTAAAAAAATCTATCTTTTAAAATTTTTAATTATATCACTTCCTAGCTTAACATTCAATGGCTTCTATTGCTATTAGAAACCAAGACCCGAGCACAGCTTACATAGCACTGCACACTCTACTTCATGCTTATCTCTTTAGCCTTATTTAGCCCCAAATCTCCCTTTTGCTCTCTGATCTCCAATTCCATGACTGTGGTCCCTGGTACCCCAGGGCCTTTGCACATACTATTTGGTCTGCCTGAAATGCTCTTCCCATACCCCTACTACCCCTAACATCCACATCTTCCTCAAAGAAGCCCTCCATAATTCCTTAAACTAGAGTATGTTTTCCTATCATCATCTCTCAGAGCTCTTAGTTATTTTCACCTCACCTATTCACTGATTTTATTATATACTGGCATACTTATTTAATTAACATTGGATTTATCTGTTAGATTTTAGGATCCAGAGGATCACAGATAGTAAATCTGTGATGCTCTCCATTGCAGCTACAGTATCTGGCACAGGGCTTCATACAGTGTGATGACTGTGGATAAAGTAGGGAAAGTACAGCATGTGCTGACCCACATCCCCCCTAGCCTTTCCTAATTCCTTTGTACAATGAAGGCTTCCTAAGGAACATACCTGGGATTCTCTATCTGAGGGCTTTCTCCACAGGTGAAGAAGGTGAAGATGAGACTCTTAGAAATAGCTCCTGCTGGGGCACATGGGTGGCTCAGTCAGTTAATCGTCCAACTCCTGATTTTGGCTCAGGTTGTGTCTGCAGGGTTGTGGGATCAAACCCAGCATCAGCCTCTGTGCTCAGCACCGAGTCTGCTTATCCCTCTCTTTCTGCTCCTCCTCTGGCTCTCTCTCTCTAATAAACAAATAAAAATCATTAAAAAAATAGCTCCTGCCAAAATGGATGAGTTGGAGGATAATATCCTCCATTCCTCTCCAATTTGGGGAAGATAACTTAGAGGAGTGTTCTATGCAGTCCCCAGAGTTCCCCATTGGGATTGAACCACCATTTCCGAATTTATCCTATATTGGCTTCTGCCCCTTCCATGTCTTACTTCTCCATTTCCTGGCAGTAGATTCCTAGGACCACCTCTGAAATAAACTGCTTGCCCTCAAATTCTTGTTTTGGGGAAACCCAACTTAAGAGAGTGATACAATAAGTGGAAGTCATACACACATGACAGATCCTTGTAGGTGTGGATTAACTGAACAGTGTTTATGCAGCATCTAGAGTGTTAATTAATCAGGCTTTGAAGACCTGGAATTGGGGGAGGAATATGGAGGAAGCTCTATGTACAAACCTTCAAAGGGCAGGTGCAGAAAATCAGTAGCCTGTATTGGACTCCCTTCCCTGCCCTGGGGAAAGAATAACTTTTCTGTTCTAACAAGCTATTTTTGGTTTAAGAATTTCCTCCCTAGAAAGGAGAGAAAATGAGAGAGAAATATCAGTGAGGGTGACAGAACGTGAGAGAGAGACACTTAACTCTGGGAAATGAACAAGGGGAGGTGGACAGGGGGTTGGGGTGACTGGGTGATGGGCACTGAGGGCAGCATTTGACGGGATGAGCACTGGGTGATATGCTATATGTTGGCAAATTGAACTCCAATAAAAAAAATAACTAAAAAAAATAATAATAATTTCCTCCCTCATCTTCAGGAATAATCTTCCTCTTCTGAACTGGTGAATCTTAACGTACCAGTGAGATTATTTGCTCTTTAGGTTACATCACCCAAGTCAGCCTTATTACTATTTTTGCTCTTACAAAATGTCTCTTTCACAAGCCAGGATCAAAGAACAAAATATGGGATACAGCAAGTTCAAGAACATGGCCTCCTCCTACACTCCTCAAAGTCAGGCCAAGGACTGGCATTTTTTCCTATAAATCAGGGAAGGAATGATGACAGTCTGATGAGAGTAGGACAAACAAGGGATATCTTTTTCCTCTAGAATCATCTAAAATGTGAGATGATTGCCTCCATCCAGCTTGGCTGTGAATCAGCTAGATTCAATCAGACGAGAAGAGTTTTCCCAAAATAAAGGAAGCAAAGCCAGTAAGCCTTTAGTCTGGTCTTTGATGATGTAATTTGGCCCAAATGCCTTCTCTGAGGTTATGTAGCCTGAAAATATACATTGAAGATCCCCCAAAATACTGATAAATATCCAAAATAATATACTGCACAGTGTTTGCTGAATGAAGGAAGCCGTTGAAGAACAGTGTTTCTTTCCCATGTGAAGCAGAAGCTCAGGGCTTCCTCTCGACTTCAGTGGGAGATTTCTAACAGTGGGCACTGCTGTTGCATATAGCATCTGGGGGAAAGTCAACTGGCCTGCAACTAGGCCTCCACAAACTAATGCGCTGATCAGTCTACGTTCTGTTCCTAGACTTTGTATGTGGCACAAGCAGATTGTTTAGGCTGTTTGTAAAAAGTCTCATTGGGCAACTAGATAACTAAGCCTCCATTATTATCTTCCAAGCTCATCCAGGGCATCGTGCAAAGCAGAGACATCATTCATCCTGCTCTCAAAGGTTTCACCTGGATGTAATGCCTTCTCCAGTCATGCCGCCTCTGAATAAGAGACTAAATAAAAACTGGTGAAGGCTGATGGAAATACAGAGCAAAAACCAAGTCAGGGACGACAGACAATTCTGGAGTCTTGTGAAGGGCTGGTTTGTTCAGAGGTTTCAACAGAGTTGATGCTAAGTGAAGTTTGTTGTTATAACAGAATGAAAAGACACTCTGGGAGAAGTGGAATGGACCACAGGGAGAAAAAATTTTAAAGATGACCACTTTCATTCATGGATCTTCCCCCCATCCCAACCTTTTTGCCTGCTCTCCTTAAGCACCTTGAGTTGCAACTCCTCCCCAACCTTGAGGGGCCAACTGGAAAGGTGCCTCCATACTGGTTAATAGTTGACATGTATTGAACACTTACTACATGACAGATATTGTGTGAATTGCTTCACAGCTTTATTCTATTCATTTTCACATTGCCATGTAATAAAACAGAGAAAAGGCTCTTAAAAATCTGGCAGTAGAATTCCTTTTATGAAAGGGACTATCTTTTGAAAAGCAACTACATGAGGCACCTGGTGAGGGTAGCAGACCACAAACCAAAGACCACACTTACCAACATCTCATTCAGCATCATCTCAACCTCCTTCTCCTATGCTGTCCACACTGGCAATGGAGAATTACACACTCCATCTCCCACATAGCTCCACATTCATGGAGCTAGGGATCCATGTGGGACACAGGCTCCATCAAGCAAATACATACTATAAAACTTGGAATAAGAAAGGGAAGTCCTTGGGGTAGTACTCCTGCATGGGGGAATGGTGGCAGAGGAGCCTGGTTCTCTATGGTAAGCAGGGGAAGTGGTAGTTTCTGCCTCAAGGCAGGACAGCATGATCCCAGAGGTGGAGAGGCAGCAATTCCCCTGGCAGCTCAGTTCTGACGCTATTGCTGTGGGCATTGCTCCTAGAAGCCCAGTTCAGAATCTGCCCCTCCATTATCCCAGTGAAATCTGTGAGTCACCTAATATCCTTTAACAAATCCCATTCTGCCTAAGCCAACCAGAGTGGATTTCATAGTCTGCAACTATGAACCTTTTTTCTTTAAAGTTTTTATTCTAATCTCAGTTAGTTAATATTCAGTGTGGTTCAGGTTACAATCAAGTGATTCAACACTTCGATACATCGCCCAGTGCTCATCACAGGTGCACTTCTTCATCCCCATCACCTGTTTCACCTTCCCACTCTGTGCCCCCCCCCCCATAATTATCAGTTTGTTCTCTATAATTAAGAGTCTGTTACTAAAAACCCTTCTGATACAGAAGTTGAGGCCTCCAGGCCCTGGGTGCTAACTAGTGCTGAGATTTCAGAGAGGAACAGTGGCTCCCCTGAATAAAACAAAGAGAAGATATTACTGCATAGGAGAAGTCTAAGGCAATGGGAGAGGAAGAGAGGAAAAGGGGGAGGGGAGGGTGGGAAGGGGAAGAGAAGTGGGCTGGCTGACTGCACACTGGGCAAGGGAAGAAAAGCCAAGAGAGGCTTCCTGGTAGTTACAGATGAAGAGCGTCTACTTTGGATATTGTTTGCCATGCGGTGTATGGCACATCCTCCTTTTTTTTTTTTTTTTTTTTAAGATTTATTTATTCAAAGGAGAAAGAGAGAGCATGAGCAAATGTAGGGAGGGGCAGAGAGAGAAGGAGAGAGCATGGGGCTCTATCTCAGGACCCTAAGATCATGACCTGAGCCAAACTCTAGAGTCAGACATTCAACTAACTATGCCACCCAGGTACCCTGGCATGTCCTAACTTAGGCTTCTTCTTTAATAAAGTCTGTTCCTCTGTTATGCTTACAAATGCTTTATGTGAGGTTTTATGAGGAAAACTAGTGAAGGGGCAAAGTTCCTCGTTTGGACTGATTCATGAGGATGCAAGTCCCTCGGTCACATAACAAGTCAGCATTCATGGTCCAATCTGACCTCAAAGCCTAAACTCCAAATATTGCCTTCCAACAACTCTACTCATAATGAGCTGTCCACCAAGCCAATTTAAAGTACCAGGAAAGAGCACATGGTAAACACAAACCAGCAAGTAATGCATGAAAAGAGGGAAAGCCACTGTGCTGTGCAGTCCCAAGAGAAGGCTCCCTTAACCTCCCGTGGGCATTACAGAGTTGAAGATTTTCTCTGAGCTAGTTTCCCCTGGCCTTTGTGCACACTCTGATGTGACTCTCTGCTCTCCCATCTCCTTTCTTCTTGTTCTTCAGGTGTGGGGTCCCTCTTTTACAATCTACCAGCAACATTGTAGGAGAACAACGACTATGTTGCCCCAGTCACATCCTTAGCTGGTGTTCTTTACTCCCTAGAGCCCTCTGAAGGTAGCTTCTTAATCTTTTGTGAACTTAAAGGATGGGAAAAGGGAAACAGTACTTTTCTGTCCCTTTCCAATACCGTACCTTTATAGATTGACTCATTTCTAACCGTGATGGAAGTTTTACCCTAACTGGATCAAGCAAAAAGAAAAAAAAAAAAAAAGGAGAGGAGGAATTGATTAGTTGTTTCTGAAAAGCTCAGGACTTTTAGCTTCAAGTCTGGCTGGATCCAGGGGTTTGGGTGGTCCTTCACTCTCTTACTTTCTTTCTACTCTTTTATTCTCCAGTAGGGTCTCACCAAGGTACCTCTTGGCATTTCCAAGCTTACACCTTAATGACCCCAGAGGAAAGAGGCCATTTCTCTTTCCCAGGAGATACAATACCAGTCCTAGAAATGAGGCTTAATGCCCACTTCTGAACTGAATACCATGGTCAAAGAGTAGATTGCTATGATTGGTTCGTATCCCACCCTTGGCACTGAGGACAAGGCCAGACTACTGGAACCACTGAACTGAGGTACCAGAAGGATATTTTTCCGTAAGAACTCTAAGGAGAAGATTCACAGAAAGAGTAGATGCTAGGTGGGCAAAAACAAGAAATGCTCACGGTTCTCCCTTTACAGCCTTCCCACATCCAGTCTTCTCTTCTTCATCACGTTTTCTCTTCAAAGCCTTGCTTCTGTGTTCTGTTGCAGTCTTTCTAAATGCTCACAGCCTTTCTCAGCAGAATTTTCCAGGCCATGGCTCCTCTGGGGACAAGCCAGGGTTTGCTGGCCAGACCTACCCAGTCCTGCCTCATTTTTTTATTCCCGGTGTTCAGCACAGTGCCTGGCACAGATACAGCATTTGGACAGTGCCTGTGGTAGGCAAGTGGAGAGGCAAGTGGCAAGCTCTTTTGCATAGACGGAGTGGACCCAGAACAACCTCATAGTGTTATCCCGAGACTGCCAGGGGAAAGCCCTCAGATTCATCTGACAGAACCATCTGTGTTGGAATTTCACTTGGCTCTGCTTCTTTCAAGTTGCTGAAATTCCTCACCATAACACATGCTAAAAGATTTCCAAACCATCCCTGCTTCCTCATAAAATGTATCCCTCAGCTGAAAAAGACTCCAGAGTGGAGTGTTTGAGTCAGGTAGAAAGGAAAGTTGAAAAGAAGTCCCAGGTGATGATGCTCTGCCCCTACCTGCTGAGGCCTTTGAGGTTTCCATGGGGAGAGAGGAGGGTGGGGGAGGCACCAGTTATTTTCAGCATATGTGTTCCCTACCATTATGCATAACATAGTATGAATTAATAATACTTCACAGGAAGACTCTCAATGAAAATGCCCATCTCACAGTGGCTATTTGAACAGTCAGGGCTATAAAAATGACAATTCCTGTCCTCCTGTCCTTCTTCCCACTGTATCTATAATATAACACTTTGATCCCCTCTCCAAATGCCTCATTAATTTGGAGAAAATACAAAGCTGTAGTTAGATGATAATTCAAGCCTTATTCCTCCTTATAGATGGAGCTATTCCCATACACATCTCCAACAATTCTTTCCAAGGGTCTTTTCAGGTTTTCACTTAGAAGGAACCTTTGGTGAATGGAGCCACCAGGGAAACCCTTTGCTCTGAGCTATTAGTGCTGTGTCTTTACAATCAGACAGGGGCCCTTCAAGACTCAGCCCAAGTTTCTGGAGGACTCAGCAGCCCCCTTCATGAAATGCCAATTTAGTGCCACTGGCTGCACCTCTGAGTATGGAGCATGACACTAAGGGATGACTGCTCTCAGTAGAGTAACCATGATGAGCTCAAAATGTCTGAGAATCTATCATAAAGCAAGCAGTCTCCAACAAGCAGACCCAGAAGACTTCCATCACCACTGCTTCTACACCTCTCAATCTCCGCTTCCTCCACTGAAGATGAAGAGTTGACTCGATTGTCTTCAAGAGTTTTAAGCGTTAACAGCTTCCCCTGCTGCTTCTACCCAGAAGAGTACAAATGTAAGACAGCTTTTTACAGACCTAAGTAACCCTCTTTAGTTTCAGAGATGATTTGCCTATCCTCTCACTCGCTGTTAAGTGGCTATGTTGGGGTGCTGCAGGGAAACATCTGTGCTCCTCTCCCTACTTTTGTTCTTTGGCTTTAGAGACCCCACCCTCACTTCTGCTTCCTGTTGCTACCCACCTCCTCCTTGGGAATGTGGTGGGTCAGAGCTTGACATTTACTGAGACACTGCACTTAGTGAAATGCATTTCCATGAGTCCTTTCCTGCTGCAAGTAACACCTTGTTAAGGGGTAAGCACATGCACACATATGAGAACACATCTCCAGGATAAATTCCTAGCTGGGGCAATTTCTGAGTCAAGAGGTAAACAGCATATAAATTTTTAATTTTTTTTTAAAGATTTTATTAATTTATTCATGAGAGACACACACAGAGAGAGAGAGAGAGAGAGGCAGAGGGAGAAGCAGGCTCCATGCAGGGAGCCCGACGTGGGACTCAATCCTAGGTCTCCAGGATCACGCCCTGGACTGAAGGTGGCGCTAAACCACTGAGCCACCTGGGCTGCCCTAAATTTTTAAATTTTGATAGCTGTTTCGGCATTGTCCTCCAAAAAAGCTGAACTTCATAGCAGAAGGTGCTAGTAATCGACCCAATATTCATTATTCCCTTACTCTCTTATTAATAAAAAAAGGCTTCACTTCTACAACTCTCTTGAAGATAGAGGCGGCCAATAAGATGTAAGCAGAAGTTTTGAGTGAGACTTCTAGGAAATTTCCTTTTGCTTCCAAGTCCTTCCTCCACTTCCTACATGGGTCTCTATTGTATGGCAAGAGCTATAGCAGCCTTCTTGTGACCTGGATGATGAAAGCCATGCACTAAGGATAGAGGAGCAGAAAGACCAGATAAGTCTGGGTCCTTGATAGCCCACTTAGAGATTTCAAACAGCTCTGGGCTATTTCTCAGATGTGAACAAAGTCTTAATTGATTTAAGCTACCTTAAGTAGCCAGTCCTCTGGTGCAAACAGCCCAAAATAGTCCTTGATTCACATCGATTCACATTCTCACTTACAGTGTATGATAGCCCCTTTCCCTTCATATTCTCACTGGCATTAGGTATTACGATGTATCTGATGTTTTTCAGCATTTATTTTTTTATTGAGGTATAATTGATATAAAGCATTCATGTGTATATGATTCAACATTTATATATATTGTGAAATGATCACCACAATAAGTCTAGTTATTATCCATCATTATGCATAGCTACAGAATTTTTTTCTTGTGATGAGAACTTTTAAAGTCTGTTCTCTAACAACTTTCAGTTTGTAATATGGTATTATTAACTACAGTCACCATGCTGTACATTACATCCCTGTATTTTATAACTGGAAGTTTGTGCCTTTTGACTCCCTTCACCCATTTTGCCCATTCCCCACTTCCAGTCTCTGGCAACCACCAATCTGTCTGCTGTATCTGTAATTCTTTTCTTTTTTTAGATTCTACATATATGTGAGATCACACAGTATTTGTCTTTTTCTGTTTGATTATTTCACTTGGCCGATGTACTCTATTTTTGACCATTTAAGTGTCCAGTGAAATTATTCTCCAAGAAATTCAAGATGTGAGGCTGGAGAAAGTGAAGTAAATTACTGAGTTGGAGATTTCAGAAGCGGCTGTATTCAGGGGGTGGCTGCATCTATTTGAGCAAGAGAACCACCAGAGACAAGCAAGTGACCCAGGACAATCCTGTAGAGTGAGGGGAGGCCAGTTCATGGCATTCTCAGTCATGTAATTTCCCAGGTATGTGTACTAAATGTACCATTTTTTCAATGTACTTTGAGCATTTGCCACTCAAGGATGTATCTTACTTTTCTGTCAAATTTAGAATAAAGTCTTCCACAAACCTGCATAGGCTGGACAAGTCAAGTAACAGTCACTGGCAGGAGCAAAAGGTAAAGGGCAGTGTTGGTGATGAGAAAATAAGGAATGAGGTGATTCTGAATTATGCAAATTTTACATTCTTCCCCCAAAACTTAAAGTTCCTAAAGGCAATGCAATCACTTAAGCTTCAATTTCAGGAAATAAATGTGTCTTAATTATCCTTTTCCCTAGGTAGCATTTAATTATCAATAGGAGCCAATGCACAGTGGGGGAGCCTTAAGAAAGCCCTGATTACACCTCCTGCTCAAGCTAGCTGTAAATGCTCATCGTGGGAGGCAAAATGGAGTATCTCCATGGCAAACAGACTCAGTAAACTCAAATGCTAGCAAAACTGCCTATGGTGCCAACACTGAGATGGGCAAATATAACCCTGAATTTAAAACATAAAATAAAAATGTCTTACAGAAATGAAATTTTCTTAAAAATAATTATTAAATTTTAGGAAGCATTTTTAAAGCCCTTCGAAACCTCATTCTGTGGCCATATCTGGAGAAAGCAGCCCTGGATTAATGGCTGGCTAGAAGGGCTCTCCTTGTCTGCCTCTTCTCTCAATTCAGCTCTTCTGGGCCTTCCCTTATTTTTTGGTCTGGGCACAGATGCCACTGAGATGCTCTGGCTTCCGGTTTCTTCATTTGCTTTGAGTCTGAGGATTCCTTTTAAAGATGCTAATAAATGCATAGGTTTCAAGTTACAACAGGTTTCTGGAGGGCCACGCTGAATGAGGACAGTAAAAGCAAGGTTAGAAGATGGGGGTAAGGCGGGATAAACACTGCAGGAATTTACACAACTTCTGGAGGAAAGACAGGGAGTAGAAGGGATGAAAGTGGAGTGGGAGAGAAAAGAGGCTGGTAGGGAGCCAACTCAGGCTACGTTCCATCTCCCTCCTCCATTTGCTAGCTACATGGCATTGGGCAAGATATTTAGTGACTATTAGCCCTCAATTTTCTCATCTATAAACTAGGGACAAATATAATCTGCTATATAAAGGTGGTAGTGAGGATTAAATGGAATCATTTCCATCTAAAGTCAAGTACATAACAGGTACTGAATAGATGGTATATCTAATTATTGTGGTAGCCAGCCTCCAAGAAGGTCTTTAAAGAGCCATGTCTCTTGGTATTCACACCGTTTCATGGTCCTCTCCCACACTAATTGCTAATTGTGACTTTGTGTGATTTCTGAAGCTAGGTCACAAAAGGTGTTCTTCTGCCTTGGTCTTTCAGATCACTAGTTCAGGGGCGCGGGGGAGCAAACCACTTTGCCATGAGGACACTCAAGAGCTGCACAGAGAAGCCCACATGGAGAAAGACTAACCTTCCAGCCAAGTTAGCTAACCCCCTTGGAAGCAGATCCTCCTGTCTCAGTCAGCTTTCAGCAACTTTATGAGACCCTGAGGCAGAACCAATCAGCTAAGTCACTTCCAATTCTAGACCTCAAGAAACTGTGAGATCCAATAAATGATTACTGTGGTTTTAAACCACTCAATTTGGGGGTGACTTGTTATGCAGCAGTAGATAACTATTACAAGAAGTTATTAATTATGTAATGCTATGATATAACCACGTTCTAAAACTTAGTGGTTTGAAAATAACAAAAATCACTTATTACTTATTGTGGTTTCTGTAGGTCAAAAATTTAAATGAGACATATCAGGAACAACTTATTTCTGCTCTATGATGTCTAGGGCATCAATTGAGGTGTGGCTTAAAGGTTGGAGGCTGGAATCACCTTGAGATCATTCATTTACATCTGGCAACTGCTACTGGTTGTCAGCTGAAGGCCTAGATGGGGCTGTTGGCTGGTACACCCACTGTTATGGAATGAACTATGTTCTTCCCAAATTCATATTTTAAAGTCTTAACCTCCAGTACCTCAGAATGTGACTATATTAGAAGACAAGGCCTTTAAGAGGTAATTAACTTAAAGTGAGGTCATTAGGGTGGGTCCCAATGCAATCTAACCTATCTTATAGCAGAAGTACCAGTAATACACGTGCACAGAGAAAAGGCCATGTGAGGACACAGTGAGAAGGCAGTCATGTGCAAGCAAAGAGAGGCCTCAGAGAGATCCTGGACTTCCAGGCTCTATAACTGTAAGAAAATTAATTTCTGTTTGTTTAAGCCACTCAGTCTGTGGCATTTTATTTGGAGGCTCTAATAAACTAATATGCCCATGTATGTCCTTTCCTTGTGGCCTGGGCTTCCTCATAACACAGTGGCTATGTTCCAAAGTAGACTATACACACACACACACCCACTCACACCCACTCACACCCACATACACACACACACACACACACACACACACATAAAGAGAGGGACAAGTGTACAAGCTGTATCTTTATGACCTAGTTTCAGAAGTCATAGAGCATTACTTCTGACATAGTCTATTTATTAGAAGTGAGTCATTAAGTTATGCCACTAAGTAAGTCACTAAGTTTTCAAGGGAAGGGAAATCCGACTCCAGCTTTTGAAAGGACAATAAAATAATTTTCAGATATATTTATAACCATTACCATCATGATGTTTATCATAGAGATTTTAAAATGCTGTCAGGCCAGCCAGGTGGTGCTATGCCCCAAGCAACCTGATCACGAATGTGAATCTGGAACTCAGGACTAGAGATATGGATCTGGGAGTCATCCACATAGAACCAATGAAAGGGAATACGACCCCAGAAAGAGGGAGAGGTTTCAGCCTTGAGGCCCAACCCAGCTTGGTGCTGCATAAATGCTTGATTTATTTTTTATTTATTTTTTTAAAGGACTTTTTAACTTTTTTAAAAAAGGTTTTTATTTATTTACTCATGAGAGATACAGAGAGAGAGAGAGAGAGAAGCAGAGACACAGGCAGAGGGAGAAGCAGGCTCTATGAAGGGAGCCTGATGTAGGACTTGATCCCGGGACTCCAGGATGATGCTCTGGGCCAAAGGCAGGTGCTAAACCGCTGAGCCACCCAGGGATCCCAATGCTTGATTTATTTAAAGTATTGGGCAAGACCTTAAAAAACCAGCTACCCAGCTCACCTTGAGTGTCTATTACAAAGGAAAGTACTTCTTTCTCAGCCTATTAAAGTTTCCTAGCAACGAATAAAACACTACCTAATGCCCTGCAGCCAGAATAGTTTTTAAAACCATGATGGGCTCATAAAATGAGACATCACGGTTTGAACGCTGGGTCCTAAGGGACCCATAAACCGTGTCCTTTGGGATCCTAACCAGAAGACTCCACTTTGACCAGAACCCAAACCCTCTCCCCCTCTCTAGTAACGGGCTGCGCTCCAGGGCTGCTTGGTGCCTCCTTCCATTAGCTGACCATCACTGGCTCTTGGAGAGAACCATAAACTCCACAAAGGAACTTTTAAAAACTAAAACAACTTAAAGTTAAACTTATAAAAGAATCCATGTTGGGGCAGCCCGCGTGGCTCAGCGGTTTAGCGCCACCTTCAGCCCAGGGCATGATCTCGGAGTCCCGGGCTCCCTGCATGGAGCCTGCTTCTCCCTCTGCCTGTGTCTCTGCCTCTCCCTCTCCCCCCCGCCTCTCTCTGTGTGTCTGTCATGAATAAATAAATAAAATCTTTAAAAAAGAAAAAAGAAAAAAAGAATCCATGTTCGCTTCAGGAAAGAAGTATTACAGGAGACTGGAGGCGGCAGAGGCCTGGCGCCCACAGTGCCCTCGGGGGCAGGCCGCAGGGAACCAGGTGAGGTGGAGGGTACCTTTGGCCTTGGGGGATGACACACCCGCTGTGCACACCGGCAGAGCCCCAGTACAGCGCAGGTCCGCAGGTCCGGCAGTCGGGAGGGTGGGCAGCGCGCCGTCCTCAGTGGGGGCAGAGCCTGCTTCAGACCAGATGAGGAGCGCTTTTGAGACCCAGCGTTGGTTCGAGGCACGCGGCGAGGTACATTCTCTCGGTTGGGGCCTTCCCTGCCTTCCCTGTTTAAGGAGTTGGCCCTGAGGAAACAGGCCATATACCTCCTCAGGGACAGGCCCCGGAAGCCAGGTGCTTGCGGACAAGCGGCGCACCGAGCGCGCATGCGCCCTCCGCCGGAAGTCTGCCTGAGCGGAAGTTCGTGGAACGTGACTTCCTCGGAGCCGGAGCCGGAGCCGGAGCCGGGGCACTCCCGGGCTGGGTTCCCTCTCTGCGTTCTCCTGCCGCTTCCGATGCAGCCCATCGTAGACGTGTTGCAATACAGCCAGAAGGATCTGGATGCAGCTGCGGAAGCCACGCAAAGTGAGAACCTGTTGCTGGGAAGCAGGTGTGAGGCGTTCCACAAAAAAACCTGGAGATGGAGAAGATCATGGCCAGGTTTGAGGGGTTCTCTTATCAGGGGATGGAAGAGGCTCAGAAACGGAAGGAACTTGCCAAAGCCGAGATCCAGAAGGTTCTGAAAGAAAAGGGCCAACAGACTGCAAACCTGAACACCACATCTCAAGGTGTTTGAGAAATAGAAGGAAGTGATCAAAGATTATCGCCCAAATGAAGAATTGCTAAAGGAGTGTGTTGAGAATTACATGGTAAGAATTGAAAAAGAAGGCCTCAGGTACCACACATTGAAGGCTCATGCAGAAGAGAAACTCAAAATTGAACTCCAATAAAAAATAATAAGTAAATTAATTAATTAATTAATAATAAAAAAAAAAAGGAAAATGGACACACACACACACAAAGAAACTCAAGCTGACAAATGAAATTGCCCAGCGCTGGAGCAGAGCCCCAGCAGACGCGTTGGCCTTCCAGAGGAGCCTCTGAAAGGAACAGTGTGCATCTACTCGCTGGAGAAACTGTTGAGCAAAGGACTAAGAGAAATGATGAAGTGACCTGAATCTGTGACAACCTCATTTTCAAGATAGAGAAGATGTGACTCTGAGGGCCCTGCCAAAGCCCATTCTGTCTCCTGTCTGTGTCTGTGGAAGCTCTCTCTTAACCTCAACTTGTTTTTAAACTAGATTGATTTAAAAAGAAGACTAAATAAAGTTTGCCTTAAGTTAAAAAAAAAAAAAGAAAAAGAAAAAAGAGGAAAATAGCAGAATAGCGGGATCCTGAGCTCACCTTGTCCCATAAACACACTCATGTAGTAGCCACATCAGTGCAACTAACCCAGAAAACAACCAGAGGAATAGACTTCCCACATTTAATCATAGAGAGGAGGTCACATCAAAAAGAGAAGGAGGGGCAAAGGTGCAATTGAAAACCAACCCCCCAGGAGACTAACCACAGTGTGGAGGGACACCACAAGCACAGAGAAACAAGAGGATTAGACCCCATACTGGGCATTCCAGGCACAGAGTAGGGAGTTGGAGATGCATTGGGAAATGAGTCCCCATAACCTTGGGCTTTGAAAAGCAGTGGGGCATAACTTCAGGAGTTTTTAAAATCAAAAGGACTTAATTATGGGTACTTTAAACATCAGTGGATTTTTAACTCTGGGAAAGCTCAGGACCATAGGAAACAGTCTCTGCCTTTAAGGAGTCACCATAATAAAAGACCTAAATGTGAGATCTGTAACCATAAAATTCCTAAAAGAAAACAGAGGCAGTATTCTTTCAGACAACTCCTTTTGCAAGGTATTTAGGGATAGGTCTCCTCAGACAAGGGAAACAAAAGCAAAAATAAACTATTTGGACTACAACAAAATGAAAAGCTTTTTTACAGCAAAGGAAACAAAAAGTCAAACCTTTGACTAGAAGAAGATATTTGCAAATGATATATTTGCTAAGGGATTAATATCCAAAGTATATAAAGAATTTATACAACTCAATACCAAAAAAAAAAAAAATCAATAAAAAAGGGGAGAGGACAAAAAAAATGAAATCTTGTCATTTGCAACAACATAGCTGGATCTAGAGATCATAATGTTAATCGAAGTAAGTCAGAGAATGACAAATACTATATGATTTCACTCATGTGGAATTTAACATAGCAAAGAATAAAGGAAAAACAGATAAGAGAGACAAACCAGGAAACAGACTCTTTAGAGAACAAACTAATGGTTACCAGAAGGCAGGTGGATGGCGGGATGGGTGAAATATGTGATGGGGATTAAAGAGTACATTTACCATGGTGAGCTCTGAGTACCTATAGAATTGACATTGTTATATTGTACACCTGAAACTAATATAATGCTGTATGTTAACTATACTGGAATTAAAATTTCTTAAAATGGCAGAGGACCTCAATAGACATTTTTCTGAAGAAGACTTGTAGGTGGCCAACAGACACATGAAAAGATCTCAAAATCACTAATCATCAGAGAAATGCAAATCAAAATCACAATGAGATATCACCTAACACCAGTCTGAATGGCTAGTATTGATAAGACAAGAAACAAAGAGTTGGTGAGGATATGGAGAAAAGGGAACACTGTGCACTCTTGACAGAAATGTAAATTGATGTAACCACTGTGGAAAACGGTATGAAGTTTCCTCAAAAAAATTAAAAATAGAAATATTATATGATTCAGTAACTCTACTACTACATAGTTACCCAAGAAAATGAAAACACGAATTCAAAAAGATAATGTGTACCCCTATGTTTCCTGCAGCATTACTTACAATAGCCAAGATATGGAAGCAACCCAAGGGTGCATCCGTGGATGAATGGATAAAGATGTGTCTGGTTTGTATGTATATATACATATATGTTTATTTATTTACATATATTTATATATGTATATATATCTACATACATTTATACATAATACGTAGTATGCAACCTATATATCTACTTTATGTATATATATAGATATAACTGTATATAATATATACATATAAGTATATATGTACATATATCTACATAGATTTATACATACTTATCTAGTATTATGCAACCTATATATATAAATATAAAGAGAGAGAAAGAAAGAATTATATATATTTCCTCTATCTATATTTATATAGATAGAGAGAGAATATTACTCAGCCATAAAAAAGAATGAGAGCTTGCCATTTGTGACAACATGGATGGAGCTAGAGGGTACTATGCTAGGTGAAATAAGACAGAGAAAGACAAATACCATAAGATTTCACTTACGTGTGGAATCTAAAAAACAAAACAAATGAACAAACAACAGACTCTTAAATACAGAGATCAAACTGGTGGTTGCCAGAAGGGAGGTGGGGGAGAGTGTGACGGGCAAAATAGATAAAGGGGATTAAGAGGTACAAACTCTAGTTATAAAGTAAGTCATGGAGATGAAAAGTACAGCATAGGGAATATAGTCAAAAATATTGTAATAACATTGTACAGTGACAGATGGTGATTATACTTATTGTGAAAATAAATGTCACCCATAATCTTACCACACAGGGTCTGTGCTGATATATTTTCTATGTACAACACATTCTCTTTAAAAAGGGATTATATTGAATGTTTTGGGGTTTTTTTTCGTTAAATGATATAGTGTGAAATATCTTTCACAGCAAGAATTAAGTATTGTTTTGCAACATCCTTTTAGTGATTTTTTAAAGATGATCCATGGCTTTATTTAATCAATCCTGTATGGCTAATGAAGTAAGCAACTTCCCTGTTTTTGTTTGTTTCTTCTTTTGAAAATTTTAATTTTGAAATAATTATAGATTCACAAGAAGTTGCAAATGTAGTACATAGAGGTTCCACGGAACCTCTTCATTCAGTTTCCCTTGATAGTATACATCTTACATAATTATAGTACAATATCAAAACCAGGTATTTTACATTGGTATGAAGTTTTACATAGTTCTATGTCATCTTAACACATGTAGGTTCATGTAACCACCACCACAAAAAAAAAAAAAAGAAAGAAAATACAGAACTATTGCATACCCTCAAAGATCTTCAGCTTGCTATCCCTGTATAGTCACATGCCACTGTCCCCTCTACCCCATCCTGAACTCCTGATAATCACTAATCTAATCTCCATCTCCACAGTTTTGTCATTTAAAGAATGTTATGTGAATGGAATTATAGCATGTAACCTTTTGTGACTGGCTTTTTTTTCACTTCTCATATGCTTTTGATACCCATCCAAGTTGTTGAATGTATCATTCCTTTCACTGATGAATAATATTCTATGGTATGGATGTGCTATTCATCCATTCATCTTGTTAACTATCTATTGAGGGATATTTTTTCTTTCAAGTTTTGGGGTATTACAAATAAAACATCTATGAACAATTGATACAAGTTTTTGTGTGGACAGGAGATTTCATTTCTCTGGGATAATGCCCAGGAGTGCAATTGTTGAGTCATATGGCAAGTGCATTTTAGTTTTTAAGAAATTATCAAACTATTTCCACCAGGAATGTATGAGATCCAGTTCTTTGTACACTAACTATGGTATTGTTGTTATTTTTTTTAAAGATTTTATTTATTTATTTATGAGACAGAGAGAGAGAGAGAGAGAGAGAGAGAGAGGCAGAGACACAGGCAGAGGGAGAAGCAGGCTCCATGCATGGAGCCCGATGTGGGACTTGATCCCGGGTCTCCAGGATCAGGCCCTGGGCCAAAGGCAGGTGCTCAACCGCTGAGCCACCCAGGGATCCCTTGTTGTTATTTTTTTAATTAAGCTATTCTCATAGGGGTGTAGTGATATGTATTTAATTTGCATTTCCCTAATGGCTAGTGGTGTCAAACATCTTTTCAGGTGTTTATTTGTTATAAATATATGCTTTTCAGTAAAATATCTGTTCACGTATTTTGCCAATTTTGAAAATTTATGGCCCAGGATACAGTTAATTTGTATATATATATATATTTATTTATTTATTTATTTATTTATTTATACACACACTGTGGCTGCTTAAAAAGATTGTGTGTTCTGTTGTTTAGTGGAGTGTTCTGTAAATGTCAATTAGTTCATGTTGGTTTTGGTGGTGTTGAGCCTTTTTTTTTTTTTTTTCAAGATTTAATATTTGTTTTAAGGGGTGGGTGGGGTAGAAGAAGAGGGAGAGAGAAACTTTAGCAGACTCCGCACTGAACATGGAGCTCTATGTGGGGCTCAATCTCAAGACTCTGAGATCAGGACCTGAGCTGAACCTAAAAGCCAGGCATTTAACCAACTGTGCCACCCAGGCACCGCTTGTTGAGTTTTTCTATATCCTTGCTGAATTTCTGTCTAGTTTTTCTGTCAGTTGTTGACATTTACTTTAAGGCTCTGGTATTAGGTACATTCACAATTATGATTATTGTGTCTTGTTGGTTAATTGATCCTTTTGTCATTACATAATATCCCCCTTTTTTTATCTCTAGTAATTTTCCTTGTTCTTGATTATAATTTGTTTGAAATTAATATGGCCACTCTAGTCTTTTTTTTTTTTTTTTTGCTCTAGTCTTTTAGTATGATTACAAACAACACTGTTTAGCCTTTGCACTCATCCACAACTATAAGAATTTCTTGGTTAAAAGTCTGCATGTTTTTTTAAAATTATTTTTTTATTTGAAAGAAAGAGAGCACGCATGACAGCAAGTGGCAGGGAAAGGGGGAGAACCAGAAGGAAAGATAGAGAGGGGGGAAAGGACCTCAAGCTAAGGGTGGAGCCTCACACAGTGCTTGATCTTAAGACCCTGAGATATGACCTGAGCCAAAACTGAGTCTTACACTTAACTGAGTCACCCAGTCCCCCCAAAAGTCTGCATGTTTTAAAGGCTTTTGACTGTATTGTCAAATGGCCCTGCATAAATTTACTAAGTTTTAGTGCCTCAACACTGGGGCCTTATCATTTAAAATAATTAAAAATAAAAAGCAAAGTTTAACCAGTTTGATAGAAATATCTCATAGACTATAAAACACTGATGAAAGAAATTGAAGATGACACAAAGAAATGGAAAAACATTCCATGTTTGTAGATTAGAAGAATGAACATTGTTAAAATGTCTGTGCTATGCAAGCAGTCTACACATTTAATGTAATTCCTATCAAAATACCACCAGCATTTTTCACGGAGCTAGAACAAGCAACCCTAAAATTTATATGGAACCAAAAAGGACCTCAAATAACCAAAGTAATGTTGAAAAAGAAAACCAAAGCTGAAGGGATCACAATTCTGGACTTGAAACTCTATTACAAAGCTGTAATCATTAAGACTGGCACAAAAACAGACACATAGATCAATGGAGCAGAATAGAAGACCCAGAAATTAGTCCACAACTATATGACCAACTAATATTCAACAAAGCAGGGAAGAATAACCAATGGGAAAAAGACAGCTTCTTTAACAAGTGGTGTTGGGAAGACTGGATAGCCAACATGCAAAAGAATGAAACTGGACCGCTTTCTTACACCACACATAAAAATAAATTCAAAATGGATGAAAGACCTAAATGTGAGACAGGAAACCATCAAAATCCTGAGTAGAACACAAGCAGTAAACTCTTTGACATTGACTGTAGCAAATTCTTACTAGGCAGGGGAAACCAAGCAAAAATAAACTGTTGGAACTTCATCAAAATGGAAAGCTTCTCCACAGCAAAGGAAAACAACCAAGAAAACTAACAGGAAACTCATGGAATGGGAGAAGTTATTTGTAAATGACATATCTGATAAAGGGTCAGTATCCAAAATATGTAAAGAAATTATTGAACTCAACATCCAAAAAACAAATAATCCAGTTAAAAAATGGACAGAAGACATGAATAGAGAGTGTTCGAAAGAAGACATACAGATGGCTAAAAAAAACACATGAAAAGATGTTCAACATCAGTCATCACCAGGGAACACAAATCAAAACTACAATGAGATATCACCTAAAACCAGTCAGAATGGCTAAAACAGCACAGGAAACAACAGGTGTTGGTAAGGATGTAGAGAAAGGGGAACCCTCTAACACTGTTGGTGGGAATGCAAACTGGTACAGCTACTTTGGAAAATAGTGTGGATGTTTCCCAAAAAGTTAAAAATAAAACTACCCTAGGATCCAGCAATTGCACTAGTAGGTATTTACCTACAGGATAAAAAATACTGATCCAAAGGGATACATACACTCTGATGTTTATTTATAGCAATATTATCAATAATAGCTAAATTATGGAAAGAGCCCAAATGTCCATCGACTGATGAATGGATAAAGAAGATGTGGTATATGTATACAATGAAATGTTTCTCAGCCATAACAAAGAATGATATCTTGCCATTTATGATGACATGGATGGAACTAGAAAGTATTATACTAAGCAAAATTGGTCAGTGAGATCAGTGAGAGAAAGACAAATAGCATATGGTTTTACTCATATGTGGAGTTTAAGAAACAAAACAGGTGAACATGGAGGGAAAGAAGAGAGGCAAACCAAGAAACAGACTCTTAACTATAAAGAATAAACTGAGGGGGTACTGGAGGGGAGGTGGGTGGGGACGTGGCTTAAATAGGTGATCAAGGAGTATACACTGGTGATAAGCACTGGGTGCTGTAGGTAAGTGATGAATCACTAAATTCAACACGTGAAACTAATATTTTTTTATTTTTTATTTTATTTTATTTATTTTTTTAATAATAAATTTATTTTTTATTGGTGTTCAATTTGCCAACATACAGAATAACACCCAGTGCTCATCCCGTCAAGTGCCCCCCAAAACTAATATTATTCTATATGTTAACTAAATGGATTTTAAATAAAAATTTGGAGAAAGAAAAAAAAAGAAATGTCTCATAACTCAATGAGGGTGCAGGTAATCATGGTTGGTGCACATATTTAAATAAGTTGAATTTTCATCTATCCTAGTAAAAAGCCAAGGGGTTTAGAATTCATAAATCAAGAAATAGGAGCATATGTATATTTTGAGAGTGGACAGTAAATGCCAGATGCAGCAACTTTAAGAGTTGGGAATGTTTGCCCTTTAGGAGGGTCCAGATGGGATGGGATGGGATGGGGTGGGGGTGGGTGAGGGGAAGTGGATAGTGCTTTTGAATTTACTTGTATTTGTGGTAATAGATATTTTTAAAACATGTGATATATTAATCACTTTTATTTTATAAAGGACATCTGATTGTTGGCTTAACTTGCATTTACATTTATCATCAGGAATCCCATAATCGTATAAATCTAACAGCACGTAAAGCTGCGCCTGTCGCGGGAAGAAACTACAACTTCCAGGATTCCGTGGGCTGAAGGGACGGGCTGTTCTCCAGGCAAACTGCAATTCCCAGAATCCCGCTAGCCGAGGGGTGGTCCTGGCCGGGGTTGGGGCCGCGGAGCCCCCGAGCGTGCGCACGCACGTGCCGGGGCGGCCGCTCCGGGCTCGCCAGCCAGGCAGGCGCACGGCGGGCACCCGCGAGCCCGGCGGCGGCGAGCGGGACGGCGCCCTGGGACCTGCCCTCCCTGCGCGGGCCTCCCGGGCTCGTAGCGGGCACAGGAGGCGGCAGCGGCGGCTGTTGGGGCCAAGGCCGGCCTCGCGGAGGGCCCGCCGGGACGTTCAGCCCCGCGGAGCCCGGCCTGCGGGGCTGCAGGTGAGACGCGCGCGCTCGGGGCTGGGCTTGGAGTGAGGGACCGGCCCCGGACCCCCCGGGAGGAACCAGCGGCAGCGCTGGCCCCCGGGTGAAGGAGAGCCCGGGAAGTTTGCAGAACCAAGAAGTGACGGGTGATGCAGATCGGAGGAGGCGCGGGATGGGGGCGGGGTGAGGGGAGATGGACCCTCGGGGTCCCGCTGCCCCCTGGCGCGCCCTTGGTTCCCTTAGCTCTCGGCTGGCACTGGCAGCGAGTCCTCACTCCCTTTTGCTCGGGAGACGATTAGTGCGGTTGGCAGGGAGCCAGCGAGGTGGTGGAGGGGGCCTGGGCCTCCCGAACTCCTGTGGCAGGCAGTACCTGGGCAGGCCTGCAGCTGATCCCTGGGCTCTCTGGGGCTCCATAGGATATTTACTGTGTGTCCCGTGATAAGAGCCTGCCACGGCCTGCTTGACAGTGTCAGGGTAGAGGGACCCACCGGACTCCTGATCCCTTCCATGTGTGTAGACTCTGTCTCCTGGTCACTGAGGAGGATCCTCTGCTAAGATCTAGGGTGCTCTGGCCGGGGCCCTGCACCTGTTGGTGGCCCGGCTAGGGTCTGCTTACTTTATAACAGCCAACTGCCGGAGCATACTCTTGGGGAGAGCAAGGTCCAGCACCGGAAAGGTTATGGGGTGAGCTTGGTTATGGGCTTAGTGGCTAGGAGCACAGACAAAAACAGGATTCATTCACCATATGTTTACTGTTACATGTGCTGGGCTTTCAAATCCTGGTGCTCATTTACTAGCTGTATGCCCTGGAGCAAGTCCCTTACCCTCCCTGAGCCTCTGTTTCTTCTCCTGCAAAATGGGAATAAAAGTACCTTTATCACAGTCTTGCTGTGAAGATTGAATGAGATAATGCTGTGCAAGTCCTCAGTCCAGTATTGGTACACAGTGGATGCGCAGCAGATATTAGCACTTGTGGTTGCTAAGATAGTGTTACAAGTGAGAATGGAATCCAGGACCCTCTTTGTACTGCACCTAGCTGCTCTCTCTGGCTCTCATGGATCTTGGAGATCTTCCATTTCATTCTTTCACACATTACAGATGAGGCATCTGAGTCCCAGTTAGTGACAGAACCAGAAAAGAACACGGGTCCTGTTCTCCCCAAGGATGGCCAGCACATCAGTGCCTGAGCCTTGGGCCCCAGGAGTGCGAAGAGAAGCAGAGAGTGGAGATCCTCAGCAAAGAGGAGGATGGGGTGCTGGTCACTGAGTTCCCCCACACCACATTGTGGCCACGTGAGCATCCTGGGGGCCTTGATGTGTCAGTGACAGAGCAGCTATAGCAGTTTTCAAACTGTCCTTCTGGTTGGCAAGTTCGTGCTCTGAGCCAGGGTTTAGAAAATATTGAGCAGTAAACAAGGCTTCTAGTGAATATGGAGCTAACTGGAAAATTAAATTACCAAATGCTCCATTCCCAAAGGGTCTGCGGCACTCTCAGTTTGGTTGTCAGTGGATACTCTCCCCCTAGGACCTGCCTAACACTGGTAGGTTTTTTTAAATTGGATAAAATAAAGAACATGAAAAGCATAGCCCACAGATGTTAGCAGAGGCTTAGGAGTAGACCTGGTTCAAATCCCAGCCCCACCACTTCGTAGCTGTGTGACATTGGGCAATTCACTGAACAACTCTGAGCACGGTTCCTCAAATGTGGGATGAAATTGATAGCACCTATTTTAGATTTGTAGGTGAGAATAAATGAGATTGTTCATCTAAAGCATAGCACTGTTTCTGGCATAGAAGAAGAGCCACTGAATGGGTGGTAGAGCATCATTATGATAATAACAATACTGTAAAAATAATCGTCAGGCATTGTGTTTTGCCTGTGAAGTAGGTATAATCATGTTGGTTTTTCAGATCAGGAAAGGGAGGTTTGTAGGGGTTAAGAATTAGCTCATGCAGCCACAGAAGGACAAATACTACATGATACCACTAATCAGTTGGATCTAGTTAGACTCCTAGAAGCAGAGAGTGGAATGGAGGTTGCTAGGGTTTGGGATGAGGAGGAATAGGGAGGCATTAGTCAAAGGATATAAGGTTGCAGGTATACAAGGTGACTAAGTCCTAGACATCTACTGTAAGCTTCGTGCCTACAATCAACATTAGTGTACTATATACTTTAAAATGTGCTAAGAAAGTAGGTTTTATGTTAAGTGTTTTTAACACAAAAAATAAGAGGGCAGAAGGAAACTTACAGAGGTGATGGATCGGTTTATGGCATATATTATGGTGATGGTTTCACAGGTGTATACCTATCTCTAAACATCAAGTTATACACACTAATTATTTACAACTTTTTGCTTGTCAAAAAAAAGAAGAAGAAGAAATCGAATTGGCTTAGGGTTATGCAGCTGCTAAGTGACAGAATAGGGGCTCACTTCTGGTATCTCAGCTCCAGAACCAGTGCCATTGATTTCTCCTTTGCCGCCCGTGGTCCTCATGGTTCTCGAGACTCAGCTGTGACCAAGGGGCAGCCTCCAGTGTTTTGGCAGGGGGTCTTCTCCCACCACTTGGAGAGGAGACAGGACCCTACGGCCTAGTTGCTTGTGCTTCCTCTCCATGCCTGAGATTGGATGAGGCTGAGTGAGCCTTGGGGAGGAGGTGTTAGGAAGAGGCACCCCTGTGGCCCCTGTGGCTCTCATCACTGGGCCATAGGGCTGGGGAAGTAAGAAGTGGTATTTAGGGGGGCTGGGCGGCATTCCAGAGCTGTACTTCTCTGGGCCTGATTTCTGCCTTTGGGAAGAGGGCCACCCCTGGGCCATGGGTGTGAGGAGGAGCTCTGGACTGAGAGCTCCCTCTGTTTTAATCTTGGCTACCCATGCAAGCTCACACCATGCCTCTCGACCTCTTTTATAAAGAGTTGGAACAAATCATTTCTAAGGGTACTTTTAGCTCTAAAAATAGGTGTTTTTATAATTTTAAATTGGCGGATTAGCCCTCTCAGCACAGCACCAGGGAGGGTTGGAATAATGATCACCCCCATGTACTACCAGACTTTCCTTGGGGCAGGAGAGTGGCTACAGCTCCCTTGAGCTGCCTGCCACCACTGGGCATCTTTGCCTGGCTGGGTGGGCAGTAATTACACAAGGGAAGCCTTGGGTTACTAAGTTACAGTCAAGAGCCTGTGGGTCTCTTATTTCCACAGCCATCCACACCTGCTCTGCCCTTGAATGATAAAAACTCATTGCTCTGATGTCTGCCCTGCTTCTCTGTCACTGACTACTGAGTCTGAAGCACTGTGGATAAGTAAGACCCCTGGAGTCAGACATGGGTTTGTATTCTGGGGCCCCCACCTGAGCTGTAAGACCCCAAGTAAGCTTCTTAACTTCACTAAACTTTGGGGTTTTTCATTTTAAAAGATATTGGAGCTGACCCTAGTATCTGCATTGGAGGGCTTTTGTGAGGCTTATGGGAAAAGGGAAAGGGGCTTAGGATGGTGCCTGGCATATGGTAGGTGCTCAATAAGCTGGTGGTAGCATTAACCTCCATCCTCTGCCCAGAAGCCAGCATCCTCTTTTCCTGAGCCAGTCAGGATAGCAATTGATTGATTGCTTCCATTTTTGTCTGGTGTCCCCTGTCCTCTCTGCTGCATATGTAGGGCCTGGCATCTGTCAGAGCTTTCACTCTGCCATTGGTAGACTACCGTCAGTACAGTCTTAATGCTAAGAGTTGTTTCATTTCTCCATTTTGAAAGCGTAACAGAGGGCCCTTCCCCGGCTGGACACTGGGTACTCAGCCACGAGCCAAGTATCAGGGAGAGGCTGAAGACTCTGGTCTGCTGAATTGCCACTATTAAAACTATTTTTTTTTTAAAGATTGTATTTACTTATTCACGAGATACAGGCAGAGACTTAGACAGAGGGAGAAGCAGGCTCCGTGCAGGGACCCCGATGTGGGGCTCAATCTCTGGACCTGGGATAACACCCTGACCTGAAGGCAGACGCTCAACTGCTGAGCCACTCAGGCATCCTATTACCACTATTATTACTATTAACAGGAAGGCCTTGTGTCAGGTTGTTTTCAAAAGAAAGGGAAATAAGAGATTAAAAAAAAAAAAAAAAAAAGCCAAAAAAAGCCCTTCAGAAATGAGGCAGATAGAAGAGTGCTGCCAGCTTGCTCCCCAAAACTGCTTCACTCAGCTCCTAGAGCAACTAAATATTATTAGAATCCTGTGGACTCCATGCATCCACCTTTCTAGGATCCCCTCTGTTTGAAGAAGCGCTTGGAGGAAGGTGTCGATGGTGCTGCCACACCTGCAGACACAGAGCTAGGCAGCTGGACAAGAGGTTGCCTGCCATGGAGGTTCACCTTCTGTGGCTGGTCACCCAGCGTTGGGTGCAGGTTCCACTTCTGGGGGCCCTGGCCAGCTCCAGACATAGGCACAGAAAAGCCATGCATAAGGGCCTCATTGTCTAATAAGAAGTAAAAGCTCCAGGAATTCTAGGCCTAGGGTGGGAGGCCCAAACTCACATGCTCACTGGAGCCAAGAGCCAGTGGGGAGAGTGAAGCCAGGGGTGGGCCCTGTAACCTGGCGGCCAGATGCCCAGGTTAAAGCTCACGCTGATGGAGTCCTGGCAGGAAAGCAGCCTGGTGGTACCTGGCTGGTACCTGGTATCAGCTTGGGCTGCCATAACAAAGTGCCACTGCTTGGATGACAAACATCAGAAATTTATTTCTCACAGTTCTGGAGGATAGAAATCCAAGATCGAGGTGTTGGCAGGTTTGGATTCTCTTGAGGCCCCTCTCCTTGGCTGGCAGATGGTTGCTTTCTCACTATGTTCTATCACGCTTTTCCTGGCTGAGTCACTGTGGAGCTTTGTGCCTCACACCAGTTGGGTCCTAAAATCTGGTGCCCAGAGGAAAAAAATGTGATAATTGCAACCCTTGAATTTCTGTGCCCTGGGAGTCCGAGAAGATGAAGGCCAAATGGTGCCTGAGTTGTTAGCATGGGTAGTGTTGACATGCTCCGTGTTCAAATCCTGACTTCATTCCATGCAAGCTGAGGCCCTTGGGAATCATTTACTTCCCTCCTCCTAGCCTCTGCATCTGTGGATGGGGATGGTACTACAGTACTATGCTAGCCTCTTCATGTGGGTTTGAGGATTAAACGAGGAAATGTAGAATAGTTTCTAGTACTCCACCAACATTTAAGATTGGAGGTGGTGGTTGTTGAAGTTACTAATTTCATGCTGGGCGCTGCCTGCTTGGGGGCCTTCTTCCCAGGGGAAGGGAAATAAGTCTTTAGGAAGATTGAGCGAACCTGGAAGGGACAGGGAATGTGCCACCAAAGCCATTGGGGATTCAGTCCGTTTAGGGTTGGCTTGGAGCTGTATGGCTGACTTGGTACCTGTGTTTAATTCATCGTTAATCTGAGGAACCCTAGTGAAATGTGATTCTGACAGCTGATGTGTTTTGAGGCCTATTGAGGTACTTTATGTGCATTAACTCATTTAGTTCTCACAGTGCCCTAAGGAGGTTATCATTCCCATTTTACAGATGAGGAAATTGAGTCTTGAGGAATTAAAACCATCTCACACCTAGGGGCTAAAGGAAGGTGAGTGTGAGCTGTATGGCCTGGGAAGACCACGGTAGTCTTTTGGGTGTCCCGACGCCTGCATTTAGCTCAGATTGAGTGCACTCAGGTGATGTGGGAGATCAGCCAGGCGCTTCTGGCTTCCGGGGCAGAGTCTTCTGTTATCCACCTGAGGTTGCTTTTCCTCTCTGGAGCCCTTTGGGCAAAACCAGTGGAAGCAGGGATTTTTAAGCAAGGCTAGATGACCGTCTGTCGGGATTCTCTTCGTGTCTTGTTAAGACTTTGGACTCAAGTTCGTAGGTAGATATACATATGGAATGACATAGACAAAAATAGATTATCTCTCACCCACCTTACCTTCACTCAGGTGGAGTCAGTCAGAAGCTAAGGAGGCCCTTCTATGGCACCTGTGTCAGGGAGGTGTTATGGTGGGCATCTGTTCTGCTTGGTCAGTGGATGTGCCATATTGATCATTAAATGAATTCCAAGTCATGCCTGTCCACAACTAACAAACGCCTATTTTTTTAAGAGAATAAAGGAAAGAATCTAAGCACCTTTGCATGAATGACTCAAGGGCACAGCTCTCTACCATGGGCCAGGGATCCAGGTCTCAGCAGATGTTTTCAGGAGGGGTTTCCTTTGCAGATCTATTCAGAGCTTTCCTCTTTACTGGAATAGGAGCTCTGGGCAGGTGCCCTTTCCATGTGTTGCAAATCCCAAAGCCTTGTTCTGTGTGAGCATGTGTGTCCTCCCTTGCCTTCTCCTGCTCCTTAACTTTTCCTGGAGGGTCCATTGCACCCAACCAACCTTCCTCTGGGGCAAAGTGATTGACAGGTAACTTGAGACAAGGGTGGTCTGGTCCATACTACTTGACAGACCCCTCCCCTCCCTGGGGTCTTCATGCCAGGGAGTAGACATGCTGAAAACAGCGTGACCCAAGTTATTGATGCAGAACCTTAAAAGTCCAATAGGGATTGCCTTTTCTACGTAACAAGTTTCTTTCCAATGATCACAGGTTTATTTTATTTTATTTTATTTTATTTTATTTTTATTTTTATTTTTATTTTTATTTTTATTTTTATTTATTTATTTTTTTTATGATCACAGGTTTATAATCAGCCTTCAGCCCCACAAGCAGAGAGGGTGCCACCGGGGTCATTTCTGTTAAGGAGTGGAATCAAGGTTTAGGTCAGCCCTTTGGTTTGTCTCCTGTCCCCAGGATGGCTCTTCATCTGCCTCCGTGAGAGGCTTTGCTGGAAAAGGCAGCAGGGACTCTGTTCTCTGTTTTCCAACAGCCTTGTGCCTAGTGTTGAAAAAGTTGTATCCCCTCAGTAAGCAGACAGGACTTAGAGGAGAATCTGGGGCAGAAGAGTGACAAATCTCTTCTTGTAGGAAGATAGGTTTAAAGAGAAATTTGCTAATGTTGGGTTAGTTTTTAACTTTGAAATTTTTTAACTTTGAAAGTTAAAAAAGACAAGATGTGCCCATTTTGCATGGGCAGTGGGTTTTTGTTTTGTGTGGCCTTGATTATATTTTTGGAGGTCAGACTGGGTTTGTATGTGAAAGTTGGCAGTGATCTGGGAATGAGTTTCGAGTGCAGGTTACACCTTGAATAGTGTGTTCGGACAGGAGGTACACCACGGGGCATCTGGCTGGTGATCCCGAGATGATGGAGAAGCCTCATTATGTCCACTTAGGGCAGGAGTGAGATGAGAAGTGGGCAGAGGTGGTTTTTCCAAGTTTCATTTCCTCTGCTTTCTAAAGGAAAAACAAGCAAAACGAGGGCTGAGCTTGTTGGGTCCGTGTGAAGCCTGTCTCCTTCAAAAGTTGCAACATCAAACATCATGGTCATTCCCCTTGCCTCCTGTAGGGCCCTCCTCCCTGCCACAAAAACTGATGGCTCTTAGCTCATCAGCAGTGCTAGCTCTGCTCATCGTCATTGGTCTGGGAGGGGACTGGATGGGAGATGACCCTATCAGATGGCTGAGTGGACAAGTTCTTCCACAGAGAGGGTGAACTTTCTGCCCATGGCTGGTTATGAAACAGGGAAGCGAGTTGCTCCATTTGATGCAGGTGGCCCTGTCCTGACCATGAGGGGAAGCTGCCCAAGGGGAGAAACAGCATCCCAGGGAGGCAGAACAGAGAGGGTGAGTACTCTCCAATGGAGTCCTGTAGCTACTGGCTCAACTGGCTCTGGTGGGATGCGTGGACCCGTAATTGGGCTTGCTCCTCCCTGATTTGAGTCCTTTAAATGCCTGAGGTGTTTCTTTTTCTTCTTCACCCCTTGTTCCACTTTACTTAAAACCAGGTCTTCTGTGTCTTGATGATTTTGAGCAGTCTTTAGAGTCAGAGAACGGTGGGTTGATCTCTAGACCTGACACTTGCATGGCCTTGGGCAAGTCATTGGTCCTCATTGACCTCAGGTTCCTCACCAGAGAATTGGGAATAATGGTTCTTCTTAGGGTTGAGGTGAGCACCAAATGGGATGCCCTATGTAGAGGCTATGGAACCCCCCGCCCCCGAAGGTGAGGCAGGCTTGGAGCAGGGGCTGGGCTGGAGGCCTCTGTTGGGACATCTGTCATATCCTTGTCCAAGCAGGAAAAGGATTTATCCAACTTTTCTTGTTCTCTGTGTGGAATGGCCCATGTCAGAGACTCTGTCCTCTCCAAATCCCCTCCCACTGGAGGCTCTTCCCAGAGAGGGTGGTGGTTTCCTTGGCTCCTCACAAACCACTGAACCTTCATGCCTACCCACAGATCCTAGAGAGACAGGAAGGTTTTCAGGGGGCCACTCAGAGGAGACAAAAGATAATTATCCTGGGTGGTCCATGCCTCTGAGGACCACCCCCTCCTCCTTGTCCAAGGAGTCTCATCACAAGACTCCTGTGGGGCAGCCCTCATCTCAGAGGCAGCCTAGGTAGAAATGGGCGGGGTCAAATCCTGGCCGGTGAATGTTGGCCCAGCCTCTGAGACTCTTTCCGAAGAGGAAAAGTGAGGACAAAACGAACCCTCTGAGTTGAGTGGTGGTGAGGAAAGAATAAGTGGGGTTGTGCACACATGGAAGGGACCCAGCATGGCACTGGGACAGAGCAGGAACTCAGCAGGTATGTGGTGCTTTCTGCATCTGACTGCAGACAAGGGTGGAGACTGCCCCACTGCTCAGAAATGGGTTCACCACGAGAGAGAGGATTAGAGATATAGCAAATAGAGGAGGGGTGAACTCCAGCTCTGTTTTTGAGCTCTTGAGGTCTCAGGAGAGTAAATACAGAGAAGGATGGACTGCTTATGAGTGGGAGTGAGCTCCCCGTCACTGAGAATAAGGTGCCTTGTGATGCTAGGATTTTGGCCCTTCTACCCATTTTGTGACAAGGTGACAAAGTGGAGTATGGAGGCCTTCAGCCTGAAGGAGCCCTCATCCAGGGATCGCCCTCATTCTGAAGAGGCTCTTGGTGCACAGAATGGCACTAAACTCTGGGTCACACCTCAGGACCAGACGTGGCACACCCAGTGATGCAGGTGTCCGCAGCCCTGCAGAGGGCAGCACTTGGCTGAGTGTCTTTTTTTTTTTTTTTTTTTCCGTCTCCCAGGCCAAGGATGGCGAGCAGAATCCTCTGTCATCCTGGTCTCCCTACTCTTGCCCTGTTCTCACTGAGACCAGTGGCCTCTCCAAGAGCAGTGAAAATTGGCCCAATTATTCACCATTTTGAGTTTCCTCCTGGAGTTTGTTATCCAGAAACATTTTGAAACAGTGATGGAGAGAGATCTCTTCTACCTTGTTTAGTGCCAGGGGTCTGATTATGTGCTCTTTGCCTCCATCTCTTACCTTTTGAAAACTCTTCTGAGCATTTAGCTGGATCCTTGAGTGCCCCTGGTATGTGCAGGCTGCTGCAGAGCACTTAGTGGGCCTGGGGAGGGGAGAGCATGGGAAACATGCTGAAAGGACTTTATAATAACCGCTGGTTGTCCAAGGACCTGTTGGCTTTTTCCTACTGCACTCTGGCTACTTCACAGCAGGTGAAAATGCAGGGTGGCTTTGCATCTGGCTTTACAGGGGCAAAATACAGTCCTAACTGTGTTGATGAGTGTCCCCCCAGGAATAGATCCTGAGCCAAAGATTCATGTGTAAGTAGGTTACTTGAACTCTGTCCCAGTAAGCATGAATCAGGGAGTGAAGAACTGAGACCAGAGAGGGAAAGGGGGCATGCATCAGGCCTATGAGCACTGTGGGCAACCACCTAATCTGTTAGGGAGCTGTGGGGCCAGTGTAGAACATGCCTCAGGACTCTCCGGCCTGGGCAGGATGGATGTGGACCATTCATTTATTCATTCACTGACTTATATTTTAATTCCCATATAGTTACATGCAGTTATATTGGTGATCCGACAATTCCACGGGAGTGGGGTATTTATGCCACTGTTCCCATCAGATGTTGGTGCAGGCTGCCTGCCTTGTACATCGTTAAGTTAGAAACCCAGGCCATCCCTCTGGGCCGCATACTTTAACCATCACATGATTTCTAGCGAAATGCTCTGTCCATCCCCAGCAAACCTTTCTTTCCATTTCCTCCCTCAGAAGGCAGCTCGGCTGAAGGGCCCTGGAATCCTCTGTATTTGTCCTGCCTTCTGTCAGCATCCTTCTGGCTGGCCTGGGAAGGGGTATTGACTTAGTATCTAACTAGAAACAGTGCTTCCCCCTCCCCAGGCTCAAAGGCTGGCCTCTGCCTTTTTGCCTAGTTGCCCTATAAAGCCCCCAGCCCCATGTGTTCTGGTTCCCATAAGCTTGACCCCAAGCACTCTGTCCCCCCAGCTTAGGGTTGCCTTAGGTCCAGAGGAGAGGCCCAGGCTCCTTCCTCCTGTGTCCGCACCCCACACCACACCACACCTCCCTGCTGCCAGGCTTGCATTCCACCACAGGGAGGCCTAAGAAGACAGGTGGCTGAATGCTCACTAGACAGGTGCCCACGCAAGGTAGAGGTGGGTCTTTCCTTTCTTTTTTCCTCATTTCCCTTCAGGTCTTGCTTCTCTGGCATCCCCTGGGTGTGTCTGTTGTAGCTTTAGCTGTTGTTGGAAGCATTCTTGGCTGTGATCGGAGCAAAACATGCATCAGCTCAAGCCCCCCTCGCCTGCCTCTCCTCTCTCCAGGGAGGGCTGTTTATCTTCTATTTTCTAAATATTCATTTATTACTCATCCACTTTCTAGAATCCTGTCATTTGTAGTAGGGATTTATTTGATTCTTTACTGTTAACTTTTTGACTTTTTATTACAGAAAATGTCAAACAGACACAAAAGAGGATCATAGAAAGGTCCCCATCACTATCTTTCATAGTGATCTATTTGCTACTGTCTTACTCCATCCCTCTCCATACTTTTTTGCTGGAGTATCTTATTTTATTTATTATTATTTTTTAAGTAGGCTCCATGCCTAACATAATGTGAGGCTTGAACTCATGATGCTAAGATCAGGAGTCACATGCTCTACTGACTGCACCAGTCAGGAGCCCCTTTGCTGGAGTATTTTAGAACAAACCACGTACGTGTCATTTTACCTATAAACACTTAATATTCTCTTGTTTCTTAAGTTATCTAATTTTTAATGACTTTATATTTAGAAATAATTTTACACTTACAGAAAAGTTACCAAAAATGCTTCACTCAGCTTCCCCTGATGATAAATCTTACATAACCACAGTGCAACGATCAAAACCAGGAAATTAACATGGTACCATTAGCTCCACCACGGGCCCAGTTTAATACCTGCCAATTGTGTACTAATGTCCTTTTCCCTAATTTCCCTTTTCCTGGTCTAAGGTCCCATGTTGTGTTTCATTGTCATGTCTCCTTAATTTCCGTGAATCTGGGACAGCTTCTCAGTCATTCATGGTCTTTTCTGACCTTAATTCTTAAAGAGTCCTGGTCCGGGATTTTATAGAATGCCCTTCAATTTGGGTTTAATGTTCTCTTTACTAGCTTATCTATAGTCCATATTCAGAGCTGGCAGTGGAGCTAGACACATTTCCCCATTTAGAAATAAAGATTGATGTATTTTGGGTAAGGAGATGACGGAAGTGAGGTACCCTTCCCAGTACACTGTATCAAGGGGTATGTGATGTCAGTAAGTTACTACTGCTGATGCTAATGCTGATTACTTGGTTCAGGGGCTGTCTGGCAGGCTTCTGTATCGTAAGGTAAGTTTCTTTCTTTCTTACTGTAAAGTTTCGATTTTTGCCTTCGTATCTCACGGGGAGATAGTCAAGACGATTCAAACACCCTATTTCTTTTTCTTTTTATTAAGATTTTATTTATTTATTCATGAGAGACAGAGACACAGGCAGAGGGAGAAACAGGCTCCATGCAGGGAGCCCGACGTGGGACTCGATCCCCGGTCTCTAGGATTACACCCTGGGCTGAAGGCGGTGCTAAACTGCTAAGTTACCCGGACTGCCCTTCAAATGTCCTATTTCTCATCACACTCCACCCACTAATTTTAGTATCCAGCAGTGGATCTTGCCTGAGACCGTTATTACTGTAATGTTTGCCAAATGGTGATCTTCTATTTCCATCATTGCTTCTACATTTATTAATTGGAATTCTGCTGTAAGAAAGATCTGCTTCAAAAAAAAAAAAAAAAAAAAAGAGAAAGAAAGATCTGCTCCGTCTTCCTTATTTATCTATTCAATTATTTATTCATATCAATATTGACTCATACATGCTTATTTTATTCTATGGGTTATAATCCATTACTGTTGCTTTTTAATTTTGCGCATGGCACCAGATTTAGCCACTGGGAGCTCCTTCAGGTGAGCTCCTGTGCCTCATCATTTTTTGAGAACTTCCTTACATTCTGGCACTACAAGATGTTCCCAACTTGTACTTTCCCTGCTCCAGCCCTGGAAACAGCGATGTTTCCGTAGAGCCCTGGTTCCTTAGTAGAGGATGTTAGGAACCAAGACCTGAGCACACTTGTCACTGCTGCCAGGCCCTCCCGCTGGTCAGAACTAGGAGCTGTACGTGTGTGGGTGTACCCCCACCCCAAGCTGTTTCTACTGCTCACAGTCCTCCTGTCATGCCAGTGTGAATCCCTCTTCAGTTCCATGGTCCAGGTCTGAGCTGAGGCTCCCAGGGTAGCCTCTCCAGTGAGACACCCTGTCCTTCTGGTGTCTCCTGACCTTCAGGATGAATTAGCTCTTCCTTCTCCTGGTTTCTTTGTCTTTTTTTTTTTTTTCCCCTCCACTTACCTCCTAGAGAGATGTCAGAGCTCGGGCTGTGGTCATGTCATTGCTAAGGTTTTCTCTTCTGAGCAGCCTTGGTACTGTCTGTACCACGCTGAGGGTAGGGATAGTTAGTGCCCACGGCAGAACCAATTTTGACATTGGTCAAAATTGGTCAGTTATCAGCAATTTACCATGGTTCTACCTAATACCAAAGCAGTTCTTAGCTGGTGGGTCTGGGTGGAGAATTTCGTAGAGGTGGAGCACATGTTTTTAAAAAGTATATGTGGGGGATCCCAGGGTGGCTCAGTGGTTTAGCGCCTGCCTTCGGCCCAGGGCATGATCCTGGAGTCCCACGTCAGGCTCCCTGCATGGAGCCTGCTTCTCCCTCTGCCTGTGTCTCTACCTCTCTGTGTGTGTGTGTCTCTCATGAATAAATAAATAAAATCTTTAATAAAAAAAATAAAAAGTATATGCAGCAATATGATTTTATATATGTAGATATAGATATAAAATACCAACTTCAGAAGGTAAAGGTTGATGAAATCTTTCAATCCTGAGGGTAGATATTGTAGAAGAGAATCTCTTATGAATAAGGGATTCTTGGGGAATCCCAAGACTTTATAGTTTGGAGCATGAAAGAGTTTATCAGTGGGTGCATGGGTTTGAAAAGACAGGGAAACACTGATGTTGAAGCACATTTCCTGGCTGTAGGGTTCTGGGCTTGCCAGGATCCTCCCCTGGAGATTAATAGGGCTGACTAGAGCACAGGCAAAACCCAGCCAAGAAGGCAGCCGCCTGTGCCCTCCTCTCACTCTGGGGCCAGACCAGAAGTTCTCCACTCTTGTTCTGCAAAAGCTTCAAAGACTTGCATGAAGGACATGAGGTTCATGGGCTCTCCAGGTAGCTGTGACTTTATTCCTCTTCCCTACAGACCTAGAAGGCTCAATGAGATTGAGTGAGTGGGAGTTTTGTTAAAGGACTAGCTTTGAGTCCACAGGAAATTATCTCAAGTCATCTGCAGACTTTGGGACTTGAGTTGCTATAAGGAGCATGCTCCTTGTACCCCTTTGTGCAGAGCTCCCTCTCTTCTGAGCACCCCATTCTAACTCCCAGGCTTGCCTCTCCTGCATGAATGGAGAGACACTGAGGCTGGGAGCTTGTCGTTGGATTTTCTACCTCTGTTCTCCCCTATCTCCAGGCTACTCTGCTCAGAGACCTTCAGGAGCTCCCCATTGCCCAGAGGGTAGAGTTCAGATTTCTTGACCTAGCATCAAGGCCATTGACATTTTGGCTTTAGCTGATTTTTCGACGTCTCTCTTCTGCTTTTCCTCTGTGTGAATCATCTGCCTAACTAGACTGGACTATGTGGTCTCTTCTGTCTTTGGATGACCCCCCACCTCCTTTCTACCCTGGAGATGATATTTCTGGTCCCTCTGAAAGCTCCAGGGGATGGCCAAACCAGAAGGACTCATTTCTTCCTCACAGGGGTCTGGCCCTTACAGCTTACAGGGCTCACTGGAGCTTTGTTTACCCAAGTTAGAAGTGTCATGGGGAAACTGCTGCCAAATAGGTTACCAAATAGGTAACCACTAGGTTAGAGGACAGCTCAAAAACAAAAGGCACAGGCTAGACCTCCGTGTGCTTGTTTCATACACAATTACCTATAAAGAGGTTCTCCTCTGTTAAATTATTCTTGGCTTGGAGACACCAAAACCCCAACTAAAACTAGCTTCCCAAGGAAGGAAAGCTCACAGCAGAAAGTCCAGGTATAAGGCTTCAAGATGTCACTAGGGTCCTTTGTATCTCTCCTCCTTCATGCCATCCTTGGCATCCTGGCTTTGTTCTCAGGCTGGTCCACCACAGATGGTAGGCAGTAGCCATGGGCCAGCTTCTTCTTTCATGTCTAGTGGGTGGAAACAGGGAATGTGACTCCTCGACTTTGTTCTGTGTGGTTCTATGCAAGTAGCGTGCTCCACTGAGCCGGTAACTGGCTTTAGAAGCATACTCTTTGCTGATTTGCCCTCTGGAGGTGGGAGGCAGATCTTGGCTTTCTCTGCCCCTCATGGGTCTCGGGGAGGGGTGGCTATCTGGACAAATGCGGGGTTTTATTAGGAAGAGGAAAGGGACATGGACATTGGGTGGGAACAGTGTCCTCTCTGTCACTTACTAGTACACTGGACTTGGAAGCAGAGTTGGTGACTGACTCTGGCCGAAGGTGCCAACAGATGATAGCATGTCCTGTCTCACTTTCCATCTTTGGGAGGAATCCTCTTCTTAGACTTAAAATCCTTTGTTTCAGGGATGCCTGGGTGGCTCAGTGGTTGAGCATCTGCCTTCAGCCCAGGGTGTGATCCTGGGTTCTGGGATCAAGTCCCATATCAGACTCCCTGCATGGAGGCTGCTTCTCCGTCTGCCTGTGTCTCTGCTTCTCTCTCTCTCTGTGTCTCTCATGAATAAATAAATAAAATCTTAAAAAAAAAAATAAAACCCTTTGTTTCAAATAACTGTAATAAAAAGTGACAGTTCCTGACTCTGCGCTGGTCAGCTTTTGCTTTGAGTCAGATGAAAGCAGCCAGGGGTGGCCAGAAGGTCTGAAAATGCCAGACTTCACTGTGCATTCCTGCGGCCCGTTATTAACCATCCGATGCCTGGATTTTTTTCCCTTCCCCCTCTGCTAGACACTTGCTAGTTTGAACCTCAATGTTTGGAATTGCTGTTTTTATACATCAGCAGCAGTCAGCTCTCAGTCCTCACGAGGTACAACTAACCTGTGATTTCTGACCTTCTCCACAATCCTGGGACGTGGGGGCTGCACCCTCACCTGTGCTGATGGGGAATCTGACTTCAGAAAGGCCATACAGTAGAGTCACAGAGCTGCGGTTCGAACCCAAGTCTTCTGGCTTCTTATCCTTAAACTTTCCTGGACAGTACACATCCCCTTCTGGGAGCTGTCAACCACCACTAATGTAACGGGAATTCAGAGTCAGGTTGATTTAGGGTATGAGGTGATAACTACTGGCGATTAGGTGTTTCCAAAAGAGCAAACCAGTGGGTCAGATATACTGGAGTAAGGTGGATTTGGTGCCCTGAGACCGAGGCACACTGACCACCGGTCCCTTCCATGGGGAGAGTTAGCAGAAGGTGTGGCAGAATTGGCAAGGGGAAATTCTAAAGGAGATTCCTCGGGCAGAGGAGGCTGCAGGGGGTGGAATGGGGCTGCCCTCCCTAGCAGAGTTGCCCAGGGGGATTCAGAGTGGCTTATCCATATCAGACCCAGCTGGACCCTAGAGGGAGGCTGCAGGACAGAGAAGCTGAGAGGCTGGGGGCCGGCTCCCTTATCCAGACTCTGAGCTCAGATGCTGCCTAGCCAGGCCTGCACCTGCCCTGCTGCTCCCCCCAGCCTGCAGAAGGTAGTACTCACCAGCACATTCGGGCACCTTCATTTTTATTTTTATTTTTTTAAAGATTTTATTTATTCATTCATGAGAGACACACAGAGAGAGGCAGAGAGATAGAGGGAGAAGAGACTCCTTGCAGGGAGCCTGATGTGGAACTCGATCCCTGGACTGGGATTACGCCTTGAGCCAAAGGCAGACACACTCAACTGCTGAGCCACCAGGGTACCACCTCCATTTTTAATCCTGACCATGTCACAGACTTGCTGGGTGATATGAGGCAAATTCCTCACCTCCCTAAAATGAGGATGACTTGCTTAGTGGTTATTAACCTAATAGTGGAATTCCCTCCTAAAAGCAAAGAACCCCATTTTAAAATAAATTTTTGTGGTACTGGTATGAGTTTCCTAGGGCTGCTGCAACTAATTTAACCACAAATGTGGTGGCTTAACCTGACAGAAATTTATTCTTGCACAGTTGTTGGAGGACAGAAATCTAAAATAAAGGTATTGACAGGACCATGTTCCCTTTGAAAGCTGTAGGAGAGAATCCTTTCTTGCGTCTTTTTAGCTTCTGATGGTTCCTGGTAAACGTGAGTGGTCTTTGGTTTACAGCTACATCATTTGAGTCTTCTTTGTCTTCATGTGGCCACCTTCTCTGTTCCTCTGTGTCCTTTCCTGTTTCTTATAGGGACACTTTCATTACATTTAGGGCCCACACTAATCCATTATGATCTCATCTCAAGATCCTTAACTACTTATGTGTAAAGACCCTATTTTCAAATAATGTCACATTCTGAGGTTCTGGGTAGACATGAATGGTGTGTGTGGGGGGGCATTATTCAACCCACTATAATACCCTTGAATATAAGAAATTAAAGGCGCTTGGTTTTGTTTTGAGATAAATGGAGGTCCAAGACTCTGGCCTCATGTCCTTGTTGCTGACCAGTAGCCTTAACAGCCCCCAGGATCAGGGTCTGCAAACCACTAGGTACCCAAGGTTTCAGGAAGCCCTAGTTCACCATATCCCATGGTGATGAGACTTTAGACTTATAATTTTGAATTGATGCAGGAATGGGTTAAGACTTTGGGGGCTCCTGGCACTCATGGCTTGGTTCTTTTCTTTTCTTTTTTTTTAAGATTTATTTATTTATTCATGAGAGACAGAGAGAGAGAGAGAGAGAGAGGGAGAGAGAGAGAGAGGAGAGACACAGGCAGAGGGAGAAGCAGGCTCCATGCAGGGAGCCTGACGTGGGACTTGATCCCAGGTCTCCAGGATCACACCCTGGGCTGAAGGTGGCACTAAACTGTTGATCCACCGGGCTGCCCCATGGTTTGGTTCTTTGGTTCAGAGCCTCTTCTTGCTTTTTCTCAAATGTGGCTGTACCCCAGAAGCACCTGGGAGCTTGGTAAAAAAGCAGACACCAAGGAGACTTTGGGTTCTGGTCAAAATGGAGCAGACACATTTATCCCTGTCCATGCACCATGCACAAATACAGCTAAAAACACAGGACATTACGTATAAAACATGCAAAGACTGAAAGGTAGAAGAATGTGGAACAACACAGGGGTGAGTTCTTGGGTTTTTCTTTTGTCTCCTATATACCCTAGACTGGGTGCTAAAGAAGCCCACAACCCAGAATTGCCGGTGAGCAGAGACCAGAAAAAGCCCCAAAGAAAGCTCACTCTCTCATTCATCAAAGGACTGGAAAAGGAGCAGCCTCACAAAACCTTTTTGACAGTAGCACCCTATTCCTGTAAAACACCAGGAAAACTGCTTCTCCCCTCCCTCTCAGCTTTAATAAAGAAAGGCCAAATGGACAGCTTAGATGTACATCCTTGCTTTGTGGTAACCAACCAGGTGCCCCCCACTTTCAGCACCCAACCTCCCACCACCACCACCCAGAGGTAACAAGATGTCCCCTCACCCCACAGTCTCCTTGAGATGTCAGTGGAGCCTAGACTTTCACCCCCACCCAGTGGTGATGAGGCACCCCTCCTGACCTACTGAGGAACCTAGATTTCCACCCCTAATCAGTGGGTATGCAGAGTCTCTCACCCTCCCTGCCAGGATGCTGTTGGTGGAGGCTGAGCAGGAAGTGTGAATTTCCTCCCACCCAAAGATAATGAGTCAGTGCTCCCCCTTCTCCAGCATGATTCTTGCAAAACCCTGCTAAAATGGAAGAATTAATATAAGCTCAAGGCTAAAAGGTATAAAGAACTAAATGAAGATTTGAGAACTGAAAAATGTAATAACCAAAATTAAAACATCACTGGATGGACCAGTAGAAGAATGGAGATCACAAAAGAAAGAATCAGTAAACATGAAACAAACAAATTGGATTTTTTATCCAGTCTAAACAACAGGGAGAAAATTAGGGGAAAAAGTTGAGCAGAGCCTATTGACCTATAGGACAATATATATTTTTTTAATTTAGCATTCATATACCTGGAGGCTGAAAAAGTATTTAGAGAAACAATGGCTGAAAGTTTCCCAAATTTGGTGAGAGGTATAAACCTATAGATTCAAAGGTGAGTGAAACCTTCCCTCACAGGGTAAACTCGGAGAAACCCACACCAGGACACCTGATAACCAGGCTTCTAAAAAGTAGGCAAACACTCTTCAGAGCCACATGAGAGGAAGGACCCATTATGTCCAGGGGAACGGTGTTCAGATACAGCAGATTCCTCATCAGAAACATGGCGGCCAGAGGGAGGCCTCAGCTTCCATGTACTCAGAGGAAGCACTGTCACCCCAAAGTTCTGTCCCAGTGAAGATATCCTGTAGGAATGAAGGTGAAATCAAGGCATTTTCTTCACCCGAAGGAAAACTAAGAGAATTTGTTCTCAGCAAACTTCCCTAAAATTATGACCAAAGGAAGTTCTCCAGAGAATGATAACGGAGGAAAACCTGGAACATCAGGGATGAAGGAAAAGCAGGAATAGTAAAAATATGGGTAAATATAATAGACTCTCCTTTCCCTCTTGAGAAGATTACACTGGGTAATTGAAACAAAAATTATAAGGTGGTCTGATGCGGATTTTAACGCATGTAGAGGAAATGTTGAAGATAATTTTATTATAAAGGAGGAGGATAAAAGAGCCCAGATGGAGATAAGGTCTCTGTACTTGCTCGAGAGGTGGAATGTCACTACCAGTAGACTGTGCTAGTTTGCATATACACAGTATGATGCCTAGAGCAACCGCTAGAAAATCTGCACCAAGAAATATACTCAGAAACACTATCGATAGTTAGAAATGGAATTCAAATAATCTACAAGCAGATGGTGAAAATGAAACAGAGGAACAAAAGATGGCAGATGCCTGAGCCATACTCCAGACCTACTATTGAATCAGGACCTCTTTGATTAGGGCCTATGAATACATGATGTTTTAGCAAGTGCCTCTGGGGATTTCAAGAACCAGCCAGGTTAGAGAATCTGTGATCTAGACCAGTTTTGTTTTTTTTAGATGGAGGGAGTAAGAGAGCGTAAGCACCCATGTGTGAGTGGGGGCAGGAGAAGCAGGGGGAGAGAGAATCTTAAGCAGGCTCCATGCTCAGCACAGAGCCCAATTCGGGGCTCAATCACAACCACTCATGACCTGAGCTGAAATCAAGAGTCGGATGCCTGACTGAGCCACCCAGGTGCCCCAAGACCAGGATTTTTAAAGAGTAAATTGCCAACCCTGTTAGGTTGTGAAATCAATTAAGATGAACATGTCCTGCCCTCCTTTTTTTTTTTTTTAAAATTGTTTTTTTCTATTTTTATTTATGATAGTCACAGAGAGAGAGAGAGAGAGGCAGAGACACAGGCAGAGGGAGAAGCAGGCTCCATGCACCGGGAGCCTGATGTGGGATTCGATCCTGGGTCTCCAGGATCGCGCCCTGGGCCAAAGGCAGGCGCCAAACCGCTGCGCCACCCAGGGATCCCTCCTGCCCTCCTTTTAAAAGCAAATTTAGAATATTGGACTAGAAAAGGAAACACTGGAGTACATGATAGCTAGAGTAATTCCTTTGAAATGTTTTAGAGGGTAGTATAATATGCATACTTATGAATGTGCATGCTCAACCCTTAGATGAGGGTAGGCCGGAAGAGACGGTGCCCCAGGGATGGCCTTCAGCTGGGTGCTGGAGGGGAGTCGGGAGGCAAATAGCCCTGCTTCTTCAGAGTAGTGACCTGCTCATTAATATGCCTTGATTGGCTTCACTCCTTCTCCCTTTTAATTCCCCCCAATTCTTTGGATGATTTCTCAAGCTCTTGACTCAAACTCTTGTCTCTGATTCTGCATCTGAGGGAACCTAGCCTAAGCCACCGCCTCTTTCTGGGCAGGATTGAACTTTGAGTTTTGTGATTGCAGGGAGAGACAAGCTGCAAGACACCAAGAAGCAGAAGCTAGCCCCTCCCCAGTGCAGTGCCGGCTGGGCACCAGGTGGTACCCATGCTGCTCCTATGAGGGCCGAGGGGAGAGCCTTCAAATCTGAGCAGTCCTGGGCTTCAGAGCAAGTGTATTACCCTTCTGGGTAGTGCAGAAAAGTGAAGCAAATGCCCACAGCTCAGCCAGGCCCCCCTGTAGGTGTATCAGATACAGTTCTTTTACTGGGCGGTGGAGGGGGCAAATACCCACCCATCCTTCCATGGGAATTGAAAAGCCAGCAGGAGTGGTTTCTGAACAGGAGCTTTAAGCAAGAGCAGACATTCCCCCATATCCCCCACATGTGTGTTCGGTGTGTCGTCAGAAGGGGACACTGGGGTCCTGGTGTACAGCCTGGAGACAGCGCTCACAGGCCTTCGGTCCGTCTGTGCCCCTGTACGGAGAGGCCGTTGCCTTGCAGTAGCGGGATTTGCCCTGTGCCTGTCATCATGGGGCCTCCGTTGGTTAGCTTCTGCTGTAGCAGTGCTTCATAACAAACAGCCACGGGATTTGAGTGACATAAGCACTTACACAGCCCAGATGTCTGGGTGTTGGGTTCACTCACACCCTGGGGGTGGGGCCGGGGGCGGGGGCGGGGGCGCTCCGAGCTAGACTGGGCTTGGCTGGAGCAGCCCTCCTCCCCGCCTGCCTTGCTCCTCCCGGGACCAGGAATTGGGGCTGAGCACATTCTTCTCCTGGCAGGTAGGTGTAAAGAGGGTGAGGCCGGTCACTGAGCTCTTGTCGAGCCTCTGATTGGGTTTTCTCTGCTGACGTCTCCCTGCCCGAAGTGCCCGGGGAGGCAGCGGGGCCGGGAGGAGCGAACACGCGCAGGGGCGCAGGGATGGGCGCTGCGGGGGGCTGCGGGGCTCCGGGGGCTGCGGACCGCCTGTGCCGACCTCTTCCTTTCCTTCCCCCCGCAGGCTCTTGCGGTTCCGCGGGGCGCCCGCAGGGATGGGTGAAGGCCGCGGGGCCAGCGGCGCTGTCCGGGGGCGGTCCTGTCGCTAGGGCCCAGGGCGGCAGGATGCACCTGTCGGCGGTGCTCAACGCCCTCCTGGTGTCGGTGCTGGCCGCCGTCCTGTGGAAGCACGTGCGGCTGCGGGAGCATGCGGCGGCGCTGGAGGAGGAGGTGGCCGCCGGCCGCCAGGCCCCCGCGCCCGGCCCCGCGCCCAGGGCCGACTACGCCCGGGCGCTGCAGCTCCTGAGCGAGGGCGGCACGCACATGGTGTGCACCGGCCGCACGCACACCGACCGCGTCTGCCGCTTTAAGTGGCTCTGCTACTCCAACGAGGCCGAGGAGTTCATCTTCTTCCACGGCAACGCCTCGGTCATGCTGCCCAACCTGGGCTCCCGGCGCTTCCAGCCGGCCCTGCTCGACCTGTCCACCGTGGAGGACCACAACACCCAGTACTTCAACTTCGTGGAGCTGCCGGCCGCCGCCCTGCGCTTCCTGCCCAAGCCCGTGTTCGTGCCCGACGTGGCCCTGGTCGCCAACCGCTTCAACCCCGACAACCTGATGCACGTCTTCCACGACGACCTGCTGCCTCTCTTCTACACGCTGAGGCAGTTCCCCGGCCTGGCCCACGAGGCCCGCCTCTTCTTCATGGAGGGCTGGAGCGAGGGCGCCCACTTCGACCTGTACAAGCTCCTCAGCCCTAAGCAGCCGCTCCTGCGCGCGCAGCTGAAGACGCTGGGCCGGCTGCTGTGCTTCTCCCACGCCTTCGTGGGCCTCTCCAAGGTCACCACCTGGTACCAGTACGGCTTCGTGCAGCCGCAGGGCCCCAAGGCTAACATCCTGGTCTCGGGCAACGAGATCCGGCAGTTCGCCCGGTTCATGATGGAGAAGCTGAACGTGAGCCAGGCGGGCGCTCCCCTCGGGGAGGAGTACATCTTGGTCTTCAGCCGAACCCAAAACAGGCTCATCCTGAATGAGGCGGAGCTGCTGTTGGCCCTGGCCCAGGAGTTCCAGATGAAGACGGTGACGGTGTCCCTGGAGGACCAGGCCTTTGCCGATGTCGTGCGGCTGGTCAGCAACGCCTCCATGCTGGTCAGCGTGCATGGGGCCCAGCTGGTCACTGCCCTCTTCCTGCCCCGCGGGGCGACCGTGGTCGAGCTCTTCCCCTATGCCGTCAACCCTGACCACTACACCCCCTATAAGACGCTGGCCACGCTGCCTGGCATGGACCTCCAGTATGTGGCCTGGCGCAACATGATGCCGGAGAACACCGTCACGCATCCCGAGCGGCCCTGGGACCAGGGGGGCATCGCTCACCTGGACCGGGCCGAGCAGGCCCGCATCCTACAGAGCCGTGAGGTTCCTCGTCACCTCTGCTGCCGGAACCCTGAGTGGCTCTTCCGCATCTACCAGGACACCAAGGTGGACATCCCATCCCTCATCCAGACTGTACGGCGTGTGGTGAAGGGCCGGCCAGGGCCACGGAAGCAGAAGTGGACCGTGGGCCTGTACCCAGGCAAGGTTCGGGAGGCACGGTGCCAGGCGTCCGTGCAGGGTGCTTCTGAGGCCCGCCTCACCGTCTCCTGGCAGATCCCATGGAACCTCAAGTACCTGAAAGTGAGGGAGGTGAAGTACGAGGTGTGGCTCCAGGAGCAGGGGGAGAACACCTATGTGCCTTACATCCTGGCTCTGCAGAACCACACCTTCACTGAGAACATCAAGCCTTTTACTACCTACTTGGTGTGGGTCCGCTGCATCTTCAACAAGACCCTCCTGGGACCCTTTGCAGATGTGTTAGTGTGCAATACGTAGCGAGTGTGCCATGGCTGGGCCGGGGGTGGGGGGTGGCTCCTCCAGTTCAGTGTCCCTGGGCCCTCTAGCCCCCTGTGGTGGCTTCTGGGAATTAACTATTTATTGAGCAGGTTGCCCTAGGCTTGTGCCTCTGTGTCTTCTTACTGCATCTGGAGTGTGGAGTTCCCAGCACTCTGCACTGGTACACTGGGATCCTCCCAACCCCCTTCTCCCGGCCTGAGCATCCATACTCCACAGAAGGTCCTTAGGGGGAGAAGGAAGAGGAGAAGGAAGAAGGAAACTAAGGAGCCTCTGGCCGAGTGATCATGCTGTTCGCTACTGAATCTTTCTGGTTGCTGTCCAGATGTCTGGAAACTGTGAGTAAGTCATGTGGTCGCTTGGGTGGGTGGTTCATCAGCTTCCATCATCATGAAATTCACGTGTAGCACAGTGGAGTTGTGTTTGCAACATTCATTAAATGATTATAAACGTCTTGGTCTTTTTTTTTTTTTTTTAAGATTTTATTTGAGAGAGAAAGAGATAGCATGAGCAGGGGGGTAGAGGGAGAAGCAGGTTCCCTACTGAGCAGGGAGCCTGACATGGAGCTCAGCCCTAGGACACTGGGATCATGACCTGAGCTGAAGCCAGATGCTTAATGAACTGAGCCACCCAGGAGCCTCTTGGTCAAGTCTTTTTATTGGTTAGTTGGAAGTGGGACTGGTAGTCAGTACCCAGGTGCTCTTTCATCTCAGCTGTCAACCGAGGAGATGTGGCCATGGGAAAGTATCAAGGACAATGAATGATGTGGGCTGGTTGTATTTCATCTTGACTGCCTGATGAATATCACATTCCCATCTAATTGGGGTTCAAGTCTGGAAGCAGGGGGGACAGGGCCATGGTGAGGAAATGCAATGTCCACCAGGTGGTGTTCTTAGGCTAAAGGACATTCAGGCTCCCAAGACCACAACAGGCTACACACCTGGCATCAGGTTCCCTTAGAAGGACACAGGGCAGGACATTCATCAGGACATCACTGAGCACTTCTTTTCTTCAGGGGGAGTCCTCACACCAGCCCGGGGGCCATTCTTGCCCTGTTCTGCAAGTTGCTGCTCAAGGGTGATGAGACAAGACCCCTGTTGGTAGTTGGGGCCACTGGCTTAGAAGCCCCAAGGGAGCCATTGTCTTTCAAACAACATGGTTCCCAGGGCTGCTCCCGGGACAGTGCATTCAAGGGGATCTGCAGCTCTGGTGCCCCTACCAGATGTTTGGGTTCACGCATGACCCTGCCGGTGCAGATGTAGCTAATCTGTCAGAGGTCAGTTTTACTGTTGGCAGTCTTGCTGAATGGCACACCTGACAGTCCGCTGTCGCCTGGCTTCTGTGGAGCAGAGCTAGAAAGGTAACCCAAGATCAGATATGCCCCCAGAGGAGAGACACTGATGCAAGTCTGACTCCTGGGAAGGAAGGCTGGAAAAGGGGTCTAGGAGGTAGAGCCTCAGGCTCAAGCTCAGTTTTTTTTTTTTTTTTAAGATTTTATTTATTCATGAGAAACACAGAGAAGCAGAGACATAGGCAGAGGGAGAAGCAGGCTCCCTATGGGGAGCCCAATGCGGGACTTGATCCCAGGATTCTGGGATCACAACCTGAGCCAAAGGCAGATGCTCAACTGCTAAGCCACCCAGGAGTCTGTAGCTCAGTTTTTGTTTTTGTTTTTTTTTAAGATTTTATTATTTATTCATGAGAGACGCAGAGCGAGAGAGAGGCAGAGACAGGCAAAGGGAGAAGCAGGCCCCATGCAGGGAGCCCGACGTGGATCACACCCTGGGCTGCAGGCGGCACTAAACCGCTGAGCCACCCGGGCTGCCCTCTGTAGCTCAGTTCTAAGATTGTCACACGAAGCAGAACAATTCTTCAGCCGAAGTTGTCTATTAGATGAGTAGCCTGGGGATCCCTGGGTGGCGCAGCGGTTTGGCGCCTGCCTTTGGCCCAGGGCGCGATCCTGGAGACCCGGGATCAAATCCCACATCGGGCTCCCGGTGCATGGAGCCTGCTTCTCCCTCTGCCTGTGTCTCTACCTCTCTCTCTTTCTCTCTGTGTTACTATCATAAATAAATAAAAATTAAAAAAAAAAATAAGATGAGTAGCCTGGTCACTGGCTGAGGGCGACTGTGGGAGGAATGGCCTCGGTGCCAGTTGGTGGTGGATTCAAAGCAGGAGATCTTAGTGGCACATTTTCATGGTCACCAGGTGCTTCCATGACCTTCCTTCTACCCAGGATATCTTTGTCCCTAACTGCTCTATCTGCCATCTTCTCAGACTGCCACGTTGATCCACACGTTAAGATTCAGTTGTTGGAAGTCTCACCCACTGCTGGTGTGAGGGTAACACTACTTGGAAACCACTTGGTGGTTTCTTCTATGGCTGAACACATGGCTACCCTGTATCTCAGCAAGTCCACTGCTAAATATAAATCCAGAAGAAATGAGTGCCAATGTCATCACATGTAAAATATTCACAGCTCTAGATAACCAAAAACTAAACTCACATTTCCATCAACAGATATATTCTGTGCAAAGGACACAACAGGTTTTTTTTTAAAGGTTTTATTTGTTTATTTAGAGCATGAGGGGGGTGGGGAGAGAATCCCAAGCCGACTCTGCACTGAGCACAGAGCCCAACGTGGGGCTCCATCTCAAGCCCTGAGATCGTGACCTGGGCTGAAATCAAGAGTGGGATCCTTAACCTACTGAGCCACCCAGGTGCCCCCAGGACACACTTTTTTTTTTAAAGAATGAACTATGGGCACAGGCAACAATGTAAATCTCGCAGAGTGTTGAGTGATAGAACATATACACTGTACGATTGCATTTCCGTGAAGTGCCAGGACAAGAGAACCAGTCTCTGGCGGTAGAAGTCAGAATCCCCCCGGGGGAGGGTCAAGGCAGGCCAGCTGGGAGGGAGCCGGGAGGTCGGGAGTGTCTCGATCCAGCTGGTGGCTGCACGGTGACCGTCCGTGTGGGCGATCATGAGCTTACACCCGGGGCTGGTGCATTTCACATGCTTTTACTATGTGTACCTCATACATTAGACCTCAATCAAAAAGGAAAACTCGGCTCCAGGGGCAGCTCTTCTGGAAAACAGTGTGTCTCCTCCAGCTCAGGTCATTAGGCTGCCATGTCCCCCAGACACTAGCTCCGCACCCTGCCCTGTCCCCGACGGTACTCTGCTCCTGCCACGGGCGGCCCACCGGCTAGAGGCTGGGGGGGGGGGGTGTGGATCACGATGTAGAGGAACCCCGCGGACGGTTCATTGGTTCAGTGAAGCCTGGATTTCTGCCTGTGGCCAAATCGCCTTTTACAAATTTATAATCTTGTGAAACTAGTCTGGGTTGGTTGGTTGGTTTTTTCCTCTTAACAGTGTAACATGAACACTTTACCACGCCATTGAAGGTTACTCTTTGAAAACAAGATTCTTGTTGGCTGTAGAACATTCCACTGTCTGAACTCACAAACTGATACTCTGTCCTCGGGCCACACACAGCATTTGCTAAGTGGCAGGAGCCTGGATCCATGCCCGGCAGCCCAGCCCTGAGGGAGCTCTGACAGCGCGAGTAGTTCTTCTCTTGCTGCTGCTTTTTGTTGCTATCATGTTTCTTTTATTGATGTTTAGTTAATTTATGGTGAAGCGCATAGGTCTTCAGTGTAGAGTTCCTTGAGTGTCACTCATACCTACTTCTTTGTGCCCCACACCCTTGCAAGATGTAGATTATTTCCATCGCCCCCGTATTTGCAGTTTTTTAAACTTTGGAAATTTAGCAGGCAGGAATTGTTTCTTTGTTATTATGTAGGAGTTCTAAGAGCTCATTTAACATTAAGAGTGTTAACATTTTGTTGATACTGTTTGTTTTCAATCTGTGTCCTAACACAGCCAACCGAAGAATCAGGGGGAAGATAAGGGCAGGGGAGCCTGGGAACTGGGAGCTGGGGTACCCAGGCAGCTCCTCCGACAGAAGTCCATCACAGTAACCAGTGGCTCCCTCTGCACCCCATGAGTCAGCTCCGAGGGCACCTCACTGGCCGGAGGAGGGTGGCAGCAGGCTGGTGTGCGGCCTGGAAATGGACCACATGTGGACACCCCAGCCCAAAGCAAACACCTCAGAGGTGACCCTCAGCCATCCCTGTGGGGTCAGCCTTTTTCTAGGGTCTGCTAAAGTCTAGCAAACAAAATACAAAACACTCAATCTTGAATTTGATATAACAAATATTTGGCAATACCATGGAATATTTGGCAACACCACCTTTTTTTCCCAACTAATAGAAAATGTGAGGTGAGGAAGATTTGTTGTATAACCACGAGGTTAATAATCCCCCCTCCCCCCATTCTCCCATTTTCCAAGTGGCAATGCAGAGGCCCAGTTGGAGGAATGCCTCACGCGGGCCTCAGCTACAATAAGAAGTAGGAACGATACCAAATGCCTGAAAAGATGCAGGGAAACTGGATCTGTCATATGCATTGCTGGTAAGAATGTAAGATGGTAGCCTGGGAACAGTTTGGCAAGTTTCTTAAGAAATTAAACATATTACCATGAAATTGTCTTTTCACACAAAAATGTACATGAACGTTCAGAGCAGCTTTCATCGTATTAGTCAAAAACCGGAAATGACCCAGATGTCCTTCAGGGGGTAACTTGTAAACAAACTGTGGTCCCTGTGTACCATGCGATACTAAAGAATAAAAAGGGATAGTAATCAAAAAGGCACAGACTGTTGATTAAAGCAACACTTTGGCTGGATCTCAGGGGTGTTGCGATGAGTGAAGAAAGCCAATCTCAAAAGTTTACATGCTGTGTGATTCCCTTTAGATACCGTTCTCCAAATGACAAAAATTATAGAGGGAGACCAGATATGTGGCTGCCAGGGATGAGGGTGGGAGCGAGGGAAGGGGTGGGCGTGGCTGCATAGGGGTAGCAGAGGGAGGTCTTCGAGGCGCTGGGACAGTTCTGTATCTTGGTCATCGTGGTGGTTATTGAATCTACGTGTGCTAAAATGATGCAGAACCACACATGCACAGTACACCGAGGTCAAGGTCATGGTTTTGGTACTGTAATCACGGGTGATGTCACCACTGGGGGAAACTGGATGAAGGCTACACAGGACCTCCCAGTACTGTCTTTGCAGCTACTGTGAATTCATAATTATGCCAAAACGGAAAGGCAAAAAACCCTTGGGAGAATGAGAGGTGTGGGCTCCGGGCTGGGCCTTGAGGAGCAGTTCTGAGAACTGCCCAGCCTTGGAGGCTTCAGGAGCCAGAAGCTGAGCTGGCGTCCAAGGCTCAGGATGCCACCGTCTCTGACACGGCTGCTGTCACCATCACAGCCACCTCAGCCATCCCAGAGCTGGTGCAAGAAGACGTCCTCCGCCTCACCCCTTCCAGCCGTCCCACGAGTGTCCCCCGGTGGTGGGATCTCCCCGGGGGGCTGTATAAGGACATTTGAGGCTTGCCGCCTGGGCAGTGCAAGGGAGCCTCCCTAGGGAGGGTGGGCAGAGGTGGGAAGATCCTGTCCCCATCCCACATCCGTCGTGTCACCCACCAGGACTAGATGTGACTTCGTGTGGCAACAGAGCTGCCAAGGGTGCAGGGCAGAGACGCAATGCATCCAGTCCTTCCGGGCAGGGAAGTTATCGGGGTGCCTGGGGGTCCTCCCACCCTGTGTGTGAGTGCGTGTGTTTTAAATGAAGGCTGCAGTCACTAGAACAAGGCACAAGGCACTCAGATGTGCAAGGAGCAGTTGCCGCTGGACCTGCCTTCATGCAGTAGCCTCCCCGGTCATGCTCAGTGTCCCTCACCCGGACACATGGAGGGACGGCCCTTCATTCCTTGATGTTTTGCGGGGTCTGGGTGCAAATGATCCTCTGGTAAATGATGCTGGGGAGACACACACACAAGAAACTTAATAAAAATTCATATTCTCAGGGCTCCTGGGTGGCTTAGTGGTTGAGTGTCTGCCTTTGGCTTAGGTCGTGATCCCTGGATCCTGGGATCGAGTCTCACAGGGAGCCTGCTTCTCCCTCTGCCTATGTCTCTGCCTCTCTCTGTCTCTCATCAATTAAAAAAGAAAAAATCCACATTCTCACCCCCATCAGCTTTAAGTGACTTACTTCACTTATCTTGTCTCCTGTGGCTCTACTGTGCGTGAGGTGCCTTGGACCTGTACTTCCCTCCGCCACCTGCACTAAGAGCCCTCCAGAAGGCACCCTGCCTCTGCTGCCCTCCAGGGTAGGGTGGACGCTCCCCAGAAATCACATATGAGCTAAGTCCTGCAGTGGAGCTGTAGACACCAATGAAGGGAGCGTTCCTCAGGGCACCCCTCTCATGTGCCGCCTTCCCCACTGGTTCATCTTGGAGGCTGCCCCCTCCCCCCGCACCCCTGCAATCAAAGCCCTGCACCTCCGTGTGTGTCTCCTTGCTGGGTGCTGCCTCCGCCCCCCTGAGGTGGACCTGCCGTCCAGCATGCCCCAGCCCACTGCCAGCACCGACTTGCGACCCCCCCTTCGCCCCCCCCCCATGCTATTTTCCTGCAGAACGTGAGCTCAGCCCTGCTGTTGGGTGAGCTGTGTGGAACCCGGCCTTCTACTTAGAGATGCCTCCCGCTCTGGTCCACTTCCTTGGAGGCTTAGTGACTCTTCTCTCTTCGGTTGGACAACACCAGGGGTTGAGGAGGTCATCCCACCTCTTGAGCCAAAGGCCCCTATACCCAAATGCCCTTCCAGACCCCACTCCCCAAATAGGCATCCCCTAAGCAGTGCTAAGCAGAACCCGAGGGAACCAGGAGAGGCCCGGGGAGGCAGGGAGGGCCAGGGAAGCCAAGAGGAGGGCATGAGGGGCGGAAGAGGAAGACACCCTTGGAGCCATGTAAGAAGCCTGTCCTCCTCCTGCCCCCTGAGCCTCCTCCCCACTGCAGGGGCCTGGGGCAGTGGAGGGGCAGGTGTGAAGGGAAGAAAGGCCAGTGTCCATGGAGAGGCAGCTCTTGACTTCAGGGGGCCACGAATGGGGAGTGCAGGGTGCATCTCAGGGGTTCACTTATCTGAAGGCCCTGGCCAAGGGGAAACCGTCTCTCAGTGTCTGCAGAGGTTCTGCCTCCCACATCTCCTTGTGCCGACCCCCACACACTGAGGTAGAGTTCTCTGACTCCCTCCTGCCCCCGTGCTGCCCTCTCATTTCCCATATCCCTGGTTACAGGGACCTTGCTCACCAACAGGATGCCCGGACACACGCTCTGGTGGCCAGACGGTATAGGTAAAACGACCTATCTCCAAATGCCTGATACATGTGGCCACACAGTGCGCCACACACACTGATTCCTTCCAGATTCTCTATTCTGTGTGGAAAATCTGCTCAGTAAAATTTACCGAACGAGTGAATGAATGAAGGGAAGAAAGGAAGGATGTTACAGTGGTGGGGGCAGGGGCTCTGGAATTAAATGGGCCTGGGTCCAAATCCCAGCCTCATCGGTTGTGACCAGTGACCTTGGGTCAACCTCCCTGAGCCTCAGTTTCCTGTTTTGTCAAATGGGAGCAGTAATGCCACCTCCTGGAGTTATTTCGAAGGTCTGCAATGAGGAACACAGTAAAGCTCTTGGCACAGTTTGGGCCTTTGTCTGTATTCACTTCATGCCAGTGGTGCTCCCCAGGTTCAGGGGCAGACTCTGGCGCCTCCACCTGTGTGGGCTCGGGCAACACACCCCTTCACCAGCTGAGCTGCTTTATCTGCAGAGGATCACGTAGCTGGGACTGTCTTAAGGCATTCATGAAATCACTTGTATAAAGCCCTTAGCACCATGCCTGGTTTGTAATAAATTAGTTCTCACAGGCTTAGACTCCCATAACCAAACCCTGGAGGCCAGAGGTCATTCTGAATTCTGAATTTTTCAGATATAGAAATGTAATATGGTAGTTATACCATGAATTGTGCAACACTCTCAGCAGGATCTGAGGTTACACCCAATAACTGAACACACTGATATTCAGTACCAAAACCCATGTCCCACTCAGTGTGAATATTCATACATCTCACTGCAGGAATATCAGTGTGTTCAGTTATTGGGTGTAACCTCAGATCCTGCTGAGGCTTTTGATTTTCAGAGCTTGGAGCTTGCTGGGATTGCATCTAGAGAACTGTGAACCTCCGTTCCTAACATTAGCCGCTCCCCTTTGGAAACACCATCATTTTCCTTGGAACAGCTCTTTTGGGATGAAGTACAAAGAAACAGGGTCGGGCCTGGGGTGAGGTCAGTCAGGCAGCATGGTGGCTGGTGATTTTGATGGCCTTACCAGACCCTGTGGCACGCAGGTGAGCAGACCCCTGCACTGCAGACCCCTCATGGCTCTTGCCTTCGAAGCTTCTTAAGGTTGATGGGAGGGTCCTAATCCATCTCCCCCAGCTGTCAGCTTCACTCGGCACATCCTTCTCATTCCAGGGGCAATGGCTGGGGGAGGAGAGGGCAAGCAGGACAGAATGTGGCTGAGGGTGTTCTTTGAAAAGGATAGAAAGTGGAGAAAGTTTCGAGTTCACAGGAAAGACACAGTTGAGAGACTGAGCAGACTTAACAGGCCAGGAGCAATGGGCAGAGAGCCAGGTGCCTGTGACTGCTTGCCAGGGCCCAAGTGTGCTGCTCTGTTCCAGGGAATTGGCCCTGCCTGGTCATCAGCTCTGAATCCATAGGGTCTAGGGGAGGAAAAGCTATTGGAGTGATGACTGGGGAGGGCAGTGGGTGCACCTTTTCGTCATGGGCCTGGGCTCAAAATATGCTAGCACAACTGTTGCCTGGGTTTGAATTTGGGCCCTTCCACCTACGAGCTGGGTACCTTTGAACAACTTAACCCCTCTGTGCCTCATCTCTACAGTGGAGATGCTAACAATCCCACCTACCCATCAGGTTGTGGTGAGGGGAAATGCTGTGATCCATGTAAACCACTGTCACAGTGCCTGGCACACAGTCGTCACTCAGTAAATGTTACTTGTTATTATGGTGGGTGCTCAATAAACATTTGTCATTTGCTAACCATAAAGTGGCCAAGGCCAGATCTTCTGGCTCCTTCGTTCAAGTCCAGTCCTCTGAAAATCAAAGAGAAAAAAATCTCCAGGGTACATATATTTAGAAAGACCTTCTGAGGCAGAAGGTAGGGAGCACAGGGATACCTGCTGAGGAGTAGTGCAGTGAGAGGCCTGTGCCCCCGAGCCGGAGCCGCTCTGGGCTGAGAGGCAGCCCAGGAGAGTGGGCTCAATCCTGGAGTCCTGAGGACTTGGGAAGAGCTGGGTTTGAGCCTCCCTCCACCCCCTACAGCCCCAGAGGGAGGAAGAGGCCAGTGCCGAGGGCAGCGCTGGAGACGGTGCTGAGTGGGCTGAGCAGAGTGCATGGCCTGTCCTCCTGTGCCATGGCTGGTTGACACGCACTGGACAGGCTGGGCGGGGCCACACACTGTTTATGCATCCACCGTTCTGTGCGGAGCAGACCTGTTCACGTCATGCTGGAAGCTTGGGGCCTTGCCTCCTGACAAGATTCTGGCTTGGTATCTTCAGAGGGAAACTTTATACATATACTCCTACATATGCACACACAACACATCTACTCTACATATGCATGTGGGATGCACAAGTTCACAGTATCTGGAGCAGTTCATAGAACATTCTTGAATATATTTATTGGTGCAAGGGAATGAATAGCCAGAGCTGAAAAGGCAGAAAAGATGGTGGTAAGGTTGAAAACCCAATACCCACAACCACCTTCGCCATCCCACGCAGGTGGGACACCTGGGACATCCATGGTATCCTCTGGTTTCTTCTGGCTTTCCCCGCTTGTCTTCAGGTTGGAGGAACCCAGAGAATGTGGCCACCAGGATGAATGCTCATCCAGTCAGGTTGTGTTGGGAGGCACCCCGCCAGCAGGGCGAGAGCCTTGCCTGGGCAGTGGAGGAGTTCACGAGGCCTCATCCTTGAACAGTGTCAGGTTGTGCTTCCGAATGTGCTCCAGCAGCACCTGTCCTCGCCGCTCCAGAGTCTGCAGAGCCTGCTTCAGTCCCTGCCTCCCGCCTTGACTTTCCCAGAACACGGGGTCCATCCGCAGGGACTTGAGCAGCATGTTGTGTAGACACCCTGATGCAAGAACCTGCACGACAGACTCAGGAAACCTGGAGGAAGGGCCCCCGAGCCCCATAACAGAAAGGAAAAGCAAAAGTGATCTCAGAAAATTTCCAGGACAGGTGAAGCCAGATGGCCAGAAATTGCACAGCTGGCAAACCCTGGCAAAGTCGTCCTGCAGAGTGCTCGGGGCGCGCCCTTCCACCTACTCTGCTGGGAAAGCAGGCAGGGACTAGAGCTTTTGGCTGGGTCCCGGCCCACAGAGAAGCTGGAGGACTCAACTCTGCTTAGGAGGAGCCCTAAGAAGGCTGAGCTGCCTGCCATGAGTGAGCAGGGAAGGTAGGCTCCCCAGGCCGGCTCCTCCTCAGGGCCAGGGGAAGGGCTAGCTTTCCCAGACCCCAGCCGGCTGCCTGCGCTCTGCAGTGCCAGGAGGCCCTCTGGATACTGCGGGCGCCTGCTGGCTGTGTCCCCTCAGCGAAATTTCCCAGGGCTCCCCACCCCCTTCTGAGGCTCAGATCCAGCAGCTTTTGTCTAAGAGACTGTGGACTGCTCAGAAGCCATGATTAAAGGCTCCATGGTCTATGGCAGAGCCATCAGGCCTCAGTCTCCGAACCCTCATCCAACCCCACTGACCCTCACCCATTGAGGCCCTCCAGCAGCCGGAAGTTCAGCTTGTCCTCAGGATGCTGAAGGTTGCCGGCATTATCGATGTAGACCAGGTGGGATGGATCACTGCTCCGGACCTCAGGGAAGAAGATGGACAGGGACAGAGGTGGGTTAGTGGCTTGGGAGGCCCAGAGCTGACAGTCCCACAATCCACCCCGCTACCTGCCCAGATGTTCCCCATGTGAGCCGTAATCTTTATGGCAGTGCTGTGCTCAGTGCTTCCAGGCACCATCTCAGTGAATCCTTCCAGCAACCTCGGAAGGGAGCCATTAGGATCAGCTTCCTTTTACAGAATCAGGGGCATAAAGAACTCAAGTAATTTGCACACAGTCACACAGCTATTAAGTAGCTGGTTGGTTCCGACCTGGACCAGTACTGCCAAGCCATGTCCTATGAAACCGCAGAGCAGAGGGCTCATTCCTGTTCTGGGGGCTGACGGGGTGATGAGCACAGGGGAGAACCGGCAGGCGCAGAGGGAACCTACCCAGCCGGTCATGGCCTCAGGACGTACACGCACGCTCACTTGCACGCTCACCGTTCTGTGCCGCTGGCGCCTGTGCACCCACACATTGCCCAGTGTCACCAAGAATGCACGATGCCTTCTAGCCTCAGGCACACTCTATCCCCACGGGAGAGTTTTGTGACTCCTAAACCCTTTCAACACTAGAACCAGCAAAAGAGAATACCTTAGCCTTTCTAAAAATACGGTGTGGCTGGGAATGAGAGGCCATGTCTTCTGCTCCCTACGCCCACCCCGTGCACCCCATTCCTGTACATGATTCCATGACATCTTCCCATAAGTCTCTCCATCACTTGGGAGGCTTAACCTGGGAACTTCTGCCTCCAGGACCCTAGCTTTCCCTCTCTCTGTCTCTTCGCCCCCTCGCCCCTTGCCCCTCTGTACACTTCGGGGATCATCTATCTCTTGAAGCCCAATGACTCCTTCCTCAGGGAACTGCTGTCCCAAGGGGTCTGTGACGTGGCTGCCCCCGGGGTAGATGATAGCCGTAAGTGCATCCTCTCCCCGCAGGGGAACTGCCTTTACCAGGGAAGAGGAGAGCGGGCTCTGAGGACAGGAGCCGCTTCACGAGGCAGCCCAGGCCTCTGGGCTGGTGTCGCCTGCCTGAAGCTCAGCCCGGGGCACCATGATGACAGCTACCCGCTCCACAAGTGATGGGCCAGGGCAAGGCATCGGGGACACTGGACTCACCAGGAGGAGAGGACAGAGTAGCCCTCCTTGGGCAGGAGACACGGCTGCTCTGCCTGCCAGTCCCTGTCTCTGATGGCCTCGGCACATCGCTTCCCACCCCGCTTGTCTTCACGTTGTGGGATGCACAAGTCTACAGTACCTGCAGCAGTTCATAGAACATTCCTGAATATATTCAGAGCCCACTCGGGCTATTCTTTTAACGGGAGGCAGCAGAGCGTCCCTCAGATCTGCACCAGCCTGTAAGCCATCAGGTCCCAGGATAGGGCCCTGTCACTGCCACTGACCAGCCCTGGGGCCTTGGAAACTCCCTTCCCCGTCCCAGGCCCCAGTTCCCACACCTGCTGGCAGGGTGGGGGCTGATGCCAAGACCCACAGCTCACACACCTGCTTCCAGGAGCCCTAGGGGTTCCCTGTAGTCTCTCAAGGGGACAGTGGAGTTGTCCCGCCTCAATCACATTTGCAAAGCCCCACTTGGGGCTTCCTAGAAACATTATTCAGACAGAGGCTCCCACTGCTAATAAGAACAGAGTTGGGAACCCCCAGTGTCATGTGATCTCTGCCACCCAGAAGCAGCATCTTCCAAAGGAGACAGGAAGACCCGAGTCTGGGTGACAGGGGGAACCTACCAGGATGTGGACCAGCCGCAGCTCACCCGGGTTCCGGCATTTCTCTCGGAGCCTCTCTTCCACGCAGGTGTCTGATGGCTCAGGCTCGAAACCACAGCAGTAGCGATCTAGGCGGTCGTGCACCTAGGAGGACACCCAGCCTGTGACGGGTGCGGCACGGGGCCTGCCTCCCCCAGGCCCAGCTCTAGGCGGCCTGGCCCCTGGGGCCCCACACTGGGGGCAATCCTCAGTGGCTGTGCGTGCTGGTTGGCCGGCTGCTGGCGTCTGGCCAGTGACGGAGCTTCTGCCCTGCTCCCCAGCCAGCTTGCTCTGCACCCCAGAGCTGTTGGCTCACATGCCTCAGGCCAGCATGGATTTCCACCAGTACCCACTACTTCCTCTATGGAGCTGCCCCAAACTCTGGCCTGAGGCCACTGGGCCTCCCCGTGCTGACCATCTGTCAACCGGGGGAAATCCACATAGGACTCCACTTTTTCTTTAAGCAGCAAATGCTACAGCAGAGACTTCTCCCTTCTTTGGAAGTAAAAATGCTTTAATGACCATCTAGACAGCTCCTGAGTGGACAGCTCTTCCGCCCTGCAGCTCAGCCTGAATCAAAGTCAGAGAGGGAGGAGGGCCTTCCCCCTACAGGCTCATTTTACACTGGATGCCTCAAGTGAGAATTCTCAAGCATGATGTGGGGTCAATTCTGAGGAGCTCTGCCTCCCACCCCCTACAAACACACATATGGATGACATACGTGACATACTAGAGTGTCACAGAATCATCATAATATATCCCACTCACCTGCTTCCAGGAGCTTTCTTCAGAAGGAAGGAGTTGTAGCCTGCAAGTCAGGAATTAAGATAGAAACACGGACCCACCCCAGGCCTGACCTACACGAGGAGGTCATCTGCCATGTGCATCAAAAGCAAAGACGTCCAGCACGGAGAGGCCTACAAACAGAAGTGGGAGAGTCCTCTTGGGGAGAGGGAGGGTCTTGCTGTAGGGAAAAGACAGAAAGGGATAGGTCCAAGGGGGATGTGGGGGGGAAAGGTTGGGATGTGCTAGGAGGTGGATGAGAGAGGGGGTGAGGTTGGGGGCAGCTGGGAGTGCCCATCACTTATAGGGTGGGTGCACTTACAGGGAGGAGGTGTGCCCTTCTCACAGGAAGGAAATTTGGTTTGATACAGTACCTTGATGAGTGCTAATGACAGAAGCTGAGATCTCCAGAGGTCTGGGTGTGGGAGGACTCGCTTTGCTTGGGACAAGAGGAAAAATCCATTTGTTGCTGTGGGAGGGGGAGGAGAGAGGGGAGAGGAGGAGAGAGTGAAGCAGGGAGCAGTAGGAGCCTGAGGGTGTGGGTGTGGCCTCCATGACCCCCTCTATGCTCCAGTGAAGTTGCCACCCTTGTGAAATACTTGCTGGCTTCGGGGGAATAGGCTGAGCTTTGAGTTCAGGTTTGGTGAGGGACAAATCAAGGCATGTGAAATAGGAGTCTGCTGCCTGGGATTTGCCCAAATCCTAGGAAGGTTTCCAGATCCACCTGGGTGGTGGGGCCCAGGGTTTGAGTCATCTTAAATCCCCAGGTGGTGTCAGGGTCACAGGGGAGGGAGGGCTCAGGGACCCCTGCACTCTACCAGTGGGGATGATGAGTCACACAGGTGCTAACTCTCAGTGCAAAGGTCAGTGTCTGAAAGAGCCTTGTGTGTGGAAGACCCAGAATGGAGACCCAGGTCCCACCTTTGCAGAATGGCCTGCAAATAGTTTGATGTAGGAAGCCTGGGAACACCACTGGAGAGGTAGGTGCCAGCCTGTGAATCTAGGAATCAGCTCCAGGTAACATACTCTGGTTGGGCCAACTGTCCAGACCATGGGGACAGAGTGGATACAGGCAGGGTGGAGGAGAGTGAGAGTCAGGGAGGGGGAAGCAGGAAGCCAAATGGCACCAAGCTGGTGATGAACCCCACAGAAAGAAAAGGTCTGTTTCCTAAGTCCTCAGGAACCTTCTGTGATTCTGCTCCAGCACACAGTTTAGCTCTGGCCGGAGCTGGGGCACTTCCCTCCCCCACGGTGGTGATGATGCAGAGCAGCCACAGGCTTGCGGCAAATGCAGCGGTCTTATTAATCTGATAAAGCAATGACAGTGTCTCTCCCTCAGAGATGATGATGATGTGGTATAATCAGAGATATATTTGGTCTCTGTCCCCGATCTTGGTGCAGAGCTCCTAAAACCTTTGCATTTTCCAGTGATTCATAATGAGCCTCTTTGACCACATCTGTGTTTATGCTGATGAGATGACTCAGGGGAGCCCCAGATAACTTCAGAATGGGGGCTGGTCACCAGAAAGGGAAGTGGAGAGAGGATAGGAACTTCCCTCCAGGAAGGGTAGGAGAGCTGGAGATTGGATTATAAAAACAAGAACAATGAGATTTGGAGCACTTCTGGGCTGGTCAACACATCCATGTGTCAGGAGGGTGGTGCATCCCAGCTCCAGAGGCAGATAACCTTCTGTGCTTGGGACCCTTCTGGACCTTACCTGATATACCTGTTCACCAGGACGTTCCTTTGTATCCTTCATAACAAACCTATGCATGCAACTATTTTCCTAAGCTCTGTCAGCTGTTCTAGCAAATGATCCAACCTGAGGAGAAGTCATGAGAACCTTTCACTTATAGCCAGTTGGTCAGAAGTGTAAGTAGCACAGGACTTTTGACTGGTACCTGGAGTAAGACAGTCTTGTAGGACTGAGCCCCTTAACTGTGGGATCTGACACTGACTCCAGGTAGACAGTGGCAGAATTAAATTGAATTGTGGGACACTCAGTTGGTGGTGGAGAATTGGTGTCAAAACCAAACATCACTCACATGACCACCATCATGATCACTGCTGTCCACCTCTAGCTCATTCACTCCTCACTGAACCTTTGCAAGGGAGATGCTATTATCACATTTTACGCATGGGGACACTGGCCCCAGACATACCTAATGTCATAAATGCAAAATTAATATAGCTGGGATTTGAACCAATGCCTGCCTGGCTTGAGGCCCAGCTCTCTGTGTTATCTTGCTGTGCCTCCCTGAAGATCAGGAAGGGTGAGCTAGTTACAGAAGTCAAATGAGGTCTCCATCATTACTCTTCTTGAGCTTAATTACTTTGGTCTCACTCTTGCTAATTAAGGCTAGAGAATCGCTTTCAAAATTATGGAGGAGGAAGGGGAAGAACAAGAAGACGACCTTACGTGGCCTCAACAGAGTTGGGCTCTGTCATCCTCCATGACATCTGAGGCAGCAACAGGCATGGTGGTGTTTGGATGGTCCATGTCTCTCTTCTGTGGTCACTGCTCAGCCAACCAGAGCCAACACCACCATCCTGCCTCCCTCTGCCCACTGGCAGCCACCCCTCTCTACAAATGGGGGTGTGGGGGAAAATCTGTCACCTCCAGGATATAGCACTCATCAAAGCCACCCCCAGTCTACTCAGCCCAGCTCAGTGCTGACCAGTAAGAGGTCAAGCTCCATTTCCATATTCCTTTGTAGGAAAATTCACATATGTTCTGAAGAAATACAAAACTGATCTCCTCCAACACAAACAAGAAAATAACTATGGTTCAGTCAACCTCACAAAACTAGACATCCAGGAATGGGAGTGTTCAACAGTCCCAACTGCTGTCTCAAAACGTGTTCTGTTCTGTAACATTTCAACACAGAGAAGTCACATGTCGGGCCTAGACCACCACCCCAAACAGGCTGAGGGCAACTCTGTTGAGGCCACGTAAGGTCGTATTTCCAGGGATGGTGGCCCAGACACCCACAGGTACTACTAAAAAAGGGCAGGTTTAGCCCAGAGACAATGCACTGGCCCAGCTTGGCCAGGGTGGCAAACAGCTACCTCCCTGTTCATGAAGTAAGCCCATGAACAAGACCCTGGACATGGACCATCACTGCTTAGGCTGCTTAGGCTTTGGGTAACAACAGCCACAAGTAACAGAAAAACCTGATTCAAAGTGGCTTCAACCATAAGGAAAATCAAAATCATTTGTGGCAGCAAGTCCCAAGATGGGGCAGGCTGGAGATTTAGCAGCTCCTTGTCATGGTAAGGACTCCATGTTAACATCCCAGTCTTACTTCTGGAAGCCTGCAGGTGGCAACTGTGGGTACCTGTTTCCCTTGTTCATGGCAGGGGGCTGGGGGAGGGAGAGGACACGGAGGAGAGAAACAGAGACAGAGACAGAAGGGAAAGGAACCTCTCCTCCAACAACCTTCCCTTTCACCTGACTCAACCAAATCAGGTCACAGGCTTATCCCTGGACCAGGAGTGACCAGTGGAAGATGGCAATGCACTGATCCCTGAACTCAGGAATGGTAGAAGGTGAATCACATCAGGACTCTGTGTGAGAGTCTACTTTGGCTGCAAGGTTCTCACTCAGGCTATTAATACAAGTGTTGACCAGGGCAGGGCTGAGGATAGAGCCCTGCAGCTTGCCACCAGACACCTCCCAGTCTTCCAACTGGTTTCAAACCCACTTGAAGCCTGTATCATGTGCCCCCCTCCACTATGTCCTAGCTATATGACCTGAGGAAGTTATTTAACCTCAACACCCCTCAGTTTTCACATCAACAAAATGGAACAGTGGTACTCCTATGGGCTTGCCCTGAGGCCTGCATAGGGTAATAATGACACATGTAACACAGGGGGTGGTTGTGTCGGAAGAGCCTTCTGTTGTGCCTGCCCTGGGAGCGACAGGCCCAAAGACCTCCAGGAATCTTGGAGGTTCCCTCACCCACACACACACACCAGGAAGCCCCAGCCTCACCCAGTGCTACAGGCCAGAGAAGCAGAGTCTGAAATAAAGTCTTACAACACAGTCACCTCTCTCTCTCTCTCTCTTTTATTTTTTTTTCCCACTCTCTTCTTGTGGGTATGCCTAGTTTCTGGAGTTCGGACATCTCTGTGTGACAGGCACCCACCTGCTGGGTTCTCCTTGGCCGGGTAAATGCCAGGGCAGTTCTGGCAAGCAGAAACATGGTAACTGCTCTGGATTTCACATTATGCCTCACACACAGCCAGCTAAGCCCTCCTTCTTCCTGCCAAACTCTTCCCGACCCCAACTCTGGGCCATTCTGCACAGATTTCAATTTGCAGCAGCCTCCTTATTTCCAGAGAAAGCCACAAGGAATATTGGCCCATACAATATTCCTGGCTTCTCAAACTCTATACCCATTTGAATGTTTAACAGGAAGGGTCTGGCCAGGCCCAGTTGCCAGTTTGATTATTTTGCCACTCATACCGTCTGGTTATTTTTTTTCCACTAAAGAGAAATTCAGTTTCAACAGCAGCAGGCGAGCAGCCAAACAAGACCAAGATTAGGTTTCATTCCCAGATGCCTTCAGGATTTGATTCTTTTTCCCCTTTTCGGAAAAATGAGGAGTTACCAAGAAAAAAAATGACAGACCTTTGCAGTTTTGGTTTTCTGACCAACCCAGCAATGTTGCACGATCCTTATGCAGATGGAGCTTTTTGCTCATATTTACTTAAGTGGTTGTAAAGCCCTTACTTTGTGCTGGGTGCCACTCAGTGCTTTCACATGACAATTCGTTTACTCCCTCCCAGGAGCCAAGATGTAAATACCATTACTACCACCCCCACTTCAAAGATGTGGAAACTGAGTCACAGAGGCTGGGGTAATGTGCCGAAGATCCCAGAGCAAGGAAGTAGTGCCTAGACTCAGAGCTGAGCAGTCTGGCTCTGACCAGTAAGTGGGGCTATGTGGCCAGCACATGTTTTGTGGCACCAGAGCTTCCACGTTCCTTGATGGCAAAGATGAAGCCATGGTTTAGTCTGATCCCCAGCACCCAGCACTTGTTTAGCACAACCAGAGACTTAGTTGAGGGTTTTGTTTTGTTTTGTTTTGTTTTGTGAGTGAACAAATTAGTGACTGCAGTGCGTGGCTGGCTGACCACACAGGGACTGTGATCACTTAACGCCTGCCCACCACACCCTATCTCCCTGCCCAAGATGCCAACCCCGGAAGTTTTCAGGGGGAGGCCTGGCTCTGTGGCCCCCCAAAGAGGACAGCTGGATGGGGCAAGACACAGTAGTCTGCCACGAAGGGACAGCAGGTCCAGCTGTGGGAGAGGGGAGGTGTGGGAGGAGCCAGCACAGGGCAGGACGGGTGGCCAGAGTCCTCTGACTGATCACATCAGGCCGCTGGGGCAAGACAGGTTCCACAGCCAGTGCCTTATCTGGGTCTGCTGGGTTCCAGAGGGCCACTTGCTTTCCCTGGTGGCCCATCCCGCCCATTCAGGGACCTTCCTTCTCCCAAGCTAGGAGCAGTCACAGACCTGGGTCCTTCTGGGTGGAAAGGATAGCTGTCACCTGGGCAGACTCGCTGCCTGGGGATCAGATTGCCACAGGGTGGCAGCATCTCCCTGCACAGAGGGCAATGTCTGGTCCCACCCTAACCAGCTAGTGATTAGAGAATTCTTGAGGCTTCTTTGGGGAGGTCAGAGTGGGAGAGGAGTGGGTTAAGAAAATGGGCACTGCTCCCACTTTCCTCTGAAGACTCATCTCGGAGTGCTCCCCATGTGTCCTGAAAAAGGGCAATCTTCCAGGAGGAACATCTGGATGCTGCATCTGCCCCAAGCCTGCAGCCAGAAGTTGTGACACCAGCTTAGGAAGTGAGAATAGAGTGGCTAACGGGCTTTAAGGAGATGCACTGAAAAGAACTAGATCTTATCTAAAAAGACAGTCCTAATTGTAACATTAACACAGAAACCACAGCTGTCAAAAGATAAATCCACCACAGCAGAAAAGTTTCCAACTGAGAAGGCTAGGGTGAGTCACCCTTAGAACACCTTCCACAAAAGTCCCCAACACAATACATTAGAGGGGAAATCCTGTGACCTCTTCCACAGATACTTGAAAGGCATTTGATAAAATTTTGCATCCATTCCTGACCAAAGAAATTCTTAATAAAGCAGGAATAATGAATAGTTCCTCAACAGATCTTCAATCAAAAACCAGTATGCTGTTTCATGGTGAAACAGCAGGAACTGTCCCAAATCTGGAGCAACAACTCATGTCCATCAGCCCTTTAATATTTACCATTGCCTTGGAGCCGTCAGCAAATGTAATGAATGAATGAAGAGGCAATGAGAAGACCAAGGGCATTCATTACAGATGATACGCTGGTATACCTGGAAAACCCAGAGGATAAACTGAGCAAGTGTTAGAAGCAACGCAGAGTTAGTGTGTGGCCAGCAACCACATTAATACACAGAAATAATAGCCTCCACATAGACTGGGGGCAACAGGCCAGAACATATAATGGAAGAAAAGATCCCATTTTCAATGGCCACAGGAAGATGAACTGCCCAGGACTAACCCCACATGACAGTGAAGAAGACATCAAGATGTTTCTGAGAAGACGAATAAATGGAGAGACATATGTGCTGGGAAAGGTCATTGTAAGGACATGACTGCCTATTGACTTGAGAGCAGGACCCAGGACACTTGGGGTGGGGGTGGGGGCTCTCACCCTTGCCCCCGTCCTTGGAATATGGGTTTGGCTTGTCTTCCCTGCTCCCAGAGGCTGCTCCAGGGACATGGCTCTGAGATGGTGATGTGATGGGGAGAACACCTGCATGGTATACATGACTGAACCCAGTTAAGGCCACTTTATAAACTTCTAAGATTTGTTGGGTGGCTACCAAGATGTATTGTCTTGCTGCCACCCAAGGCAAGTCTTGAATGTAAGTTCTGTTTGTTTATTAAGCCTACCACCTACCACGCTGGAGTGACTGCTTCTTTCTTTGGTCTCTCACTGCCCTCTGCATAGAGCAGCCTGTGTCAGATTATACCTGGGAAGGTTCAGAGTGGGTGATGAACTGACAATATCCAATTCTTGTCTAGAATGACTTTATATTTTAGGATGTAAATTTTCTCTATGGTCCACACAAATTTAATTGGATCCCAATAAACCAAGAGGACTTGAGAAGTAGAAGTGACAAGCTGACTCTAAATTTCTTATGGGAATAGTATGCAAGAATATCAGGAAAATTCTAAGAGCAATGAGAAAGACCAAGCCCTACTGGTCATGAACATAAAATATAAAGCACAGCAATTAAAACTGTGATTCTGGCATATAAATAGACAGAACCTTCACTGGAAAAGAAAAGAGCCCAGGAATACACCTACATACATATGGAAATTGGCTATATGGTAAAGGCAACATTTCAGATGGAGGAAAAGGTTGATTATTCAACAAATGTGCTGAGACATTTTGGTTGCCATCTGAAAAAAAAAATCGTTGTTTTTTTGCATCTTATCCCTTACTCCAAAATAACTTCCAGATGGATCAAAGACAGATGAAAAAAAAAACAAAAAACAAAAAACAAAAAACAAAGACAGATGAAAACACATGGGAAACTTTCAAAAATAGTCCTAAAGTAAGGATGACCTTTTAAAATGTATACTAACCTAGAAATCATGAAAGAAAAGCTTGATAATTTTAACAACATAACATTTAAAAAATTTCTGCATAGCAAAAAGACCATAAACAAAGTTTAATGACAACTGAACCTGAAATACTATAATACAGTAAAACAAAAGACTAATTGCTGTCATCTATAAAAAGCTCTTAAGATCATTATGAAAAAGACCAACAATCAAGAAGGAAATGGGGCAAAGGCAATGAATAGACAATTTTAAAAAAAGTTAAAAATATCTGAACAGGGCTAGGGTGGGGCTGAAGAAACCAAGGGAGGCACTCACTGTCCAAGTCGTGTAGTACAAGGCAGTACACCTCCTTAAAATGTTTGCACATTGGGCTCATAAATTCATTTTCTATTGCAGCACTGCAAATGACCAGGGCCTTAGTGGCTGCAAAGAACCTATTTATTATGTCATAGTTTCTGTGGATCAGGAATCCATCACATTTTTGCTGGGTTCTCTGCTCAGGGTCTCACCAGGCTGAATTCCAGATTTTAGCCAGGGGCGGTGTCTCATTGTAGCTCAGGGTCATCCCCTAAGCTCCTTAAGGTTGTTGGCAGAAAGTATTCCTGTGGTTGTAGGACTAGATCCCAGGGATCTCAGAGTCTTCCTAGGAACCCCCCCCCCCCCCGCCCCCTTTCATCAGGCAATTCAGACCATGGCTGTTTGCTTTCTGAAGCCAGCGGGAAATTCTTCAGATGCTTCCTCTCCTTTGAAAGACTTCCCTGATTAGGTCAGACCCTTCCAGGATAATCTTTCATTTGATCAACTCAAAGTTAAATGATTGGTAACTTAATTAATTACTGGAATGCTAGTCGATCATATTTGCAGGTCTCACCCATTCTCAAGAGCAGGGTTTGATGCCAGTGGGATGGGAACTGTGGGGGTCATCTTAGAATTCTGCCCCTCATACCTCACCCTGATGGAGGCCCTGCTTTTAAATATATGTAAAGGTACTCACTATCACCCTTTAAACACCCTTGCCCAGGCAGGTATTTCAGATCTCCAGAGTTGGCTGCACTATCTGTGAACTGGAGATGGGGGACATACAGCTCCCATCACTTGGGCCTGTCATAGGACTTACATGAGTCCATATGTGTGGTCTCAGCCAGACATTGCCAGATAGGTGTAGGCACTTCATAAATGGTGGCTATTATGACATGTCATGTCTGTAATAGGAAGCCTGAAAGGTCGGCATTGATGGCAGATCTGAGATCCTTTCTTTTTTTTTTTTTTAAGATTTATTTATTTATTCATGATAGACAGAGAGAGAGAGAGAGAGAGAGAGAGAGAGAGAGAGATTGGCAGAGACACTGGAGGAGGGAGAAGCAGGCTCCATGCCGGGAGCCTGATGTGGGACTCGATCCCAGGACTCCAGGATTGCGCCCTGGGCCAAAGGCAGGCGCCAAACCACTGAGCCACCCAAGGATCCCCTCTGAGATCCTTTCTAATTGATTGAACACCTGATATCCCAAGGAGGCTAAACTAGAGGCGATATACATGAATTGAAGCCATAGATTTGAACTCAAAATTAGGGATGCACACAGGATCACAAATAATTGAAAAATTTCCTTGGAAAGGAAATGGGTCAGTCCCACCCAGAAGAAACTTAATAAATATTTTTTTCTGGAGCCAGTTAGGTACAGCAAAGAGGGCAAGAGCATGCACTCTGTGGCCAGACTGCACTGGATGAAACAAGGCTGTGACTGTGGGCAAGTTCCTTAGCTCTTCTAAAACTCAGTTTTCCCATATGTAGAATGAAGCTAAGAATATGTTGAGGACATCAGGAAGCACTAGACCTTGTCATCTGTCCTGGAAGTTTAAGTTAATTAACAGCCAGAAGGCAAGAGCATACAAATGTTGTTTTCTACCTCTATGATTCTTTTTCTTTAGGATTTTATTTATTTATTCATGAGACACACACACACACACACACACACACAGAGAGAGAGAGAGAGAGAGAGAGGCAGAGACACAAGCAGGCTCCATGCAGGGAGCCTGATGTGGAACTCGATCCTGGGTCTCCAGGATCAGGCCCTGGGCTGGAGGTGGCGCTAAACAGCTGAGCCACCCGGGCTGCCCTACCTCTATGATTCTATTCTGGATCCTATAAGAAATATAGAAGGCCTTGGGATTCTTTTCAGTCTAGAGGAAGAAGTGGTGTTTGAGGAAGCAAAACACAGCAACGCCTAGATAGGAAATCATACAGAGACACTGGAAGTTCATTCATCACTCATTCATTCATTCATTCATTCATTCAACGAGTACTTCTCTAGGATCAAACTAAGAGCTTGGCTCCTGTCTAGGTGCTGAGGATGTGGTGATGAACAAGACCGAGGCATATGATAAATACATGAATAAATAAAATATTTATGTACTGTGCTGGGAATCAGGAAGGGACTGACAGGATGCCATGAAAGAGAAAGAAAAATAATGAGGGGTGGTCAGGAGGGCTGAAGCCTGGGGAGAAGGAGTCAGAAGTAAGTCCAAGCAAGAGACCCTGTACCAGAAGAAGCTGGGTGTGTTTAGAAACTGACCAAGGGGATCCCTGGGTGGCGCAGCGGTTTGGCGCCTGCCTTTGGCCCAGGGCGCGATCCTGGAGACCCGGGATCGAATCCCACGTCGGGCTCCCGGTGCATGGAGCCTGCTTCTCCCTCTGCCTGTGTCTCTGCCTCATTCTCTCTCTCTCTCTGTGACTATCACAAATAAATAAAAATTGAAAAAAAAAAAAAAAGAAAAGAAACTGACCAAGGCCAGGTGCCAAGAGATGGAAGTGGGAACAGATCCTTGAAGGTCCCTGAAGAACTTGATATTGAGGGCATTGAGAAGGCCTTATCTTATTTTACCTTATTTTAATGGGGGGAAGCGTGACATGATCTGATTCATGATAGTAGAAGTGTGCTATCTGTGTCTGAACAGTTCTGAACTTCATAGCTCACCTTCCAACTTCCAGCTGCTATATTGCTTTGTCTGGGGGCTTTCTCCAAATTCCAGGGAATCCATACCTCCAGCCCTCAACCAAAGATTGATGGGATATTTGGCTATAAATACCTTGAGTCCCTCACCTCTTGGTGCACTAAGAGCATGTATTTTATACTATTTCTCAGAAATTTTCTTGTGGAACTAAGCCCGAGTCACCTGCATGGTGACCTGCTTGATAGCATGCCCTTTACTGGCTGCCTGTCCTTCCATTTCAATTCCCATGTTCCTTCAGGTATTTCCTGAGATCGTCTCCCAGATAAAAGACCTCACCAGAATCCTGGACTGAGGGTCTGCCTGGGGGATGTCTTCTGTAAGGAGACTGGATTGGAGGGGACATAAGTGGAGGCAGGGAGACAAATCAAGGGGCTGTCGGGCTAGTCCAGGTAAGAAAAGATGATGACCTGGGCCAGGATGGTGGCAGGTAAAGCTTCCTGGATCTCAACTCTTGGGGATGTGAAGGCCCTTCATAAGCAGAAGTTACAGAAAGACTTTTATGAGCCAACATCACGAACTCCCAGTCTGTCTGAATTCTCCACATCTCACCCACCACATAGCCAATCACACGCCCTCTAAGAGGAAGCACCATGTGAAGAAAGAGGCCCCTTTAAAAGAGAAAAAACAGAAATGTGCCTAACCCCCCAGCACTTCCTGTTCTCACTCTGGCCTCTGGGTCAAAGACCCAACTCCTCTCAGGTTGGATTTGGCTTACAGTGAATGTGATGGTCATTAGTTCTTCTTGCCCATGCCTTGGCTGTGTCATCATCACTGTCAAGAGGAGAGGGACTTTCTACCTTTTACCAGAGTGAATGCAACCCTGGTTACAGGTGGCCTGTGATATTAAGCTGTTTCATGAGCCCTATCCAACAAACACACATACACACTCTCCCACCCATTTTGTCCCCCTGAGTAGAACCAGCTTCTCACTGATCTATCAAGAAGTAGTGGACTCTCTCTTGGTCCTACTTCTTCCTATGATACAGCCTGGATTGGGGGTGGGGTGGGGTGGAGATACCTACTCACAATTAGTAATTTATCTTTCGTAGAGAAACCAGTTTATTAACTGAGAGCACCATCTTGGTCATATTGGCCTGCCAAAAATTGTTCTTGACTTATTCATAATGAGTTGCAGATGCTGTTAGTACCCCACCCCTATTCCCCTGGCACTCACTGTTCCTGTACATACCAATGGCTTTCTACAAGTGCTGCAGCTCTCTGCCTTAGCCCCTTTCTGGCTGAAGGATCTGGTTTGGCTGGCAAGCACGTGGGCCAGGCTACCAGTGCCAGGAGGTCAACGCCCTCATGAGCAGTCTCAACCACTGACAGTTGGGAGCTAGTGGGTAAATAACCCAGCTTTGGCCCTCAGGTGAGACAACTCTGGTGTATGTCCTACACACTCCCTCAAAGGTCTCAGGAGGACTGAGCTCCCCTTGCCCACAACAGTGTTTGGGCATGATATGGAGTATATGTGGGTGTATGGTTCAGGTGAATGGTATGCATGTGTGGGTGGCTGTGACATACGTGGGCACATAGGGCTCATGTATAAGTGTGCAATGTGTGTGTTTGGGTGTATGTAACTGATTTCGTTATTGCCCCACAAATATTTGCTCCTCTCCCCCTTCCAATCTGAGCAAACTGTACTTCTCCTTCCTGGCACTGACTTGCTTTGGCCAATGAATACTAGCAGTGACATTGGTAGAGAGGCCTTAAATGTGCTTTAGCAGTTTGGTCGAGCTCTTGGGCTTCTTCCATTTCCTATGAGAAGAGTTTGTCCTGGATACTCCTGCCCCTTCACCCTGGGCTCCAGAATGAGAAACAAAAGGCAGACCTGAACCCAAATCACAGCGTGGAGCTAAGCTCAGTTGAGTCCCACTGATCCACAGACCCTGGAGCGAGAAATAACTGGTATTTTAAGCTACTGAGCTTCAGAGAGGTTTGTTAGCATTTCAGCTCACTAACTAGTACAAGGTATTAGATGGGATTTGCAAAGCATAGGATAAGATTTGCGGGGAGTACAAAGAATGTGTATGTGTGTAGTGCTTGTGTATTTTGTGTTGGGGAAATGGTATTTGTGATACACAAACACAATAGAGAAAAGGTTTATATTGGATAACACAAAGCAAATGAGCAAGCCTAGCACAGAGTGAGCTGTATACAAACTGAATTTGTACTCAGTTCCTAGTCAGAAGACACCTTGGGTTCCTGGCTGGGAAACCCACATCCTGAAACCTCGCCTCTCTGTGACTTACTAGTGGCTTCTAGGAAGGCAGCATCAGCCAGACAGGGGTGTTTGACTTCACTGGTGTTCAGCAAACAAGGAAGAGGTGGCACAAGGCCAGCCAAGTAGTGTCTGACCACACACCCAACCTGCGTGTGCCTTGGCTGCTGAGGCTTCTGTCCCCACAAGGGCTTGGTACCTGAGGAAGAGAAGAGTCCCACACAGCAACTCTGGGGGATGGACAGAGGGGCCCTGTGTGAAGCAGAAAACTGCGGTGTGCACATCAGCTAGACTGGGACTTTGCAAGGAAATGCATCCATTCTTAAGGCTTCAAGGCATCCCTACAAGAGTCCCCATTTCCTGACTCATTCATGACCAACTGAATAGTAACTCTGTGATTAAGAGGTGAGCTCTGAAGTCAGACCAAGGCTTTATCTCAGCTCCAGCAGCCATGACCTTGGGCAAGTAATTTAACCTCTCTTGACCTTAATTTCTCAACTTTAAAATGGGGATAAATACTGTATCTCACTTGTAAGGTTGCCATGAGGATTGGATGAGTTAATTCCTATAAAGTTTTGGGGACTGTGCCTGCATATTATTGTGCATGTGCTACCCTCCGAGTAATCAGGGCTCACTCTTAGTAAGGGACTCTGAAAGACACATACAACATGCACTAATCTAGCCAGAAACCAGGGCTTTTATATACTGGCTCCCATCAGTCATTGGAGGCTGCTCCTGCAAGGAGATAACCAGCCTTCTCTGTTTGCCCAGGGGTGTAAGTCTGAGAAACTTTTCCCCAAGCTGGGTGGTTGGTCACACTACCTGGAGAGCATTAGTTCCCCAGCACCCAGCCTGTCACAGGTCACTCAGAGCAAGCCCACAGATGCAGGCACTGGCCATTAGAAGCTACCACACATTATAATGGTCAGACCCAAGGGGGTGAGGGCAGGACATCCAGTCCCATTTTAGATGTAAGAAAAGTGAATCTCCAAGAGGCAAAGGAATCTTCTCAGAGTCATACAGCAGGAAGAGGTCTGGGAGATACCAAAGCCCATGCTGACCACTAGGCTCTACACTCCTCTTTCCACAAAACTGCCTTTGTGGACACAGACTGGAGGAGCTGGAAGTACCTCAGGGGACCGGCTAGCCCACTAACTGGAAACAAACATCCAGCTGCTGACAGGTAGCATTCATGGTTCTGGGGATGGGGCAGCAGGTGGATGTTAGAAAATAAGGAGATAGAGGATATGCCCCAAAAGAGAGCATGGCAGCCTCTGAATCAGACACGGCTACTCAGCCTAGGCTGATGACTGCCATATGGGAATGGATGCCTAATGTTATTCAACCATCCAATGTTTCAAAGGAAGCTAGATTTTTATGGGAAATATCCAAACTATTACATGTTGTCTAAGAATCTTCTAAAAACACATTGTGAACCAACCCTGTATGGACCGAATACAGTATATCAGCCTGTGGCTGCCTGAATCCTGTCTTGTGGCTCATCCACTCACCCTAGTTGGTGAATCTAAGGGCTCCTCTTGGTGTCTTTCCTCAATAAGCATCCCTACAGAAATGGGGGCTGGCTCAGTCTGCACTTAGTACACATACCCACCCATTTTGAGCTTGTTCTCCCCTTTTTTTGCCTTTATGCCTTTCTGGACATCTTTGCACACATGCCTCCATGGCTGACATCCAGTGCACAGGTCCCAGAACAACCACACTGTTTAGTTAGTCAACAGCCAATGCTTGCAGCCCCCAGTTAACCCTGTGCCCTGCCTGCCCAGTCCTTTCCTGGGATCCTCAGAAACTTCAGGGTTAACTTCGTGCACAGCAGGGACCTCAGCTGGCTTTGTGGCTGAATTCTTTCTCATTTTCCAGTGTCCAAAAATCATCTCTTTATCTTCCTGAGTCTTTCCTTCTTACCACACTTGCTTTCTTTTTAAAATTAGGTACCCATCCTGAATCCTTGTTGATTCAAGGATAAAATGTTATCCACAGTGACGTGCTGATAAATGTTTAATAACTACCTCTTGGAAATAGTGGGGAGTCCTGATTTGCAGCATTTGCTGACTCCCATGGTGTAAATACTGCCACCCTGGGCCAATTTCAAGTTACCAATATGACTGAATATGGAGTTGACAGGAGATGTGCAATAGCTCATCATTATATAATATTTATTATGTAAATGCAAGTAACCTAAAAAGCACAGATAATAGTGAAATCATTAGGAATTAATGAATTCTGAGTATTTATTACTTTTTTCTAATATATTATATTATTAGCTGATTTTATTCCACTTTTAATAATACTTGTGTTTTTCAACTGGGTCACAATATTCCTGAAAATTTTGGCAATCAGCTCTTATAAGCCCATCTGAGGTGGTTCTAGCCCACCACTGGATGGATAAACACGAGGCAGAAAAAATAACAAAAACAGGTATTTGGTGGTCAAAAGACAAGGATTGGAGGGGGAGTCACCAACCATCCTCAGGAGGGCAATTCCTCAGTCCCAGGTTCATCCCCAACCCCATACTTCCACTGCTCTCCACCTTCCCCTTGTCCAGCTCCACCTACCTGCAGCAGGAAGTCGAAGAGTGCCAGGCGTGCCCACTCAGTGTAGTGGATGCCCAGGCAGGAGGCCTGGCTTGGCCAGCTGCAGCCACGTGCCAACAAGGCCTGGTACTGCAGCCAGCCCAAGGACAGAGAGTTCTGGTCCTCTTCTGGGTCCCCCAGGTGCTGCACATCAGGCGCCCACCAGATGACAGGCCTTGTGCTACCATCTGTGTAGCGGTAGGGCAGCAGGGAACTGTGGAACTTTCGGGCCACAGCAGGCAGGCTCCGGCGCAGCCCCAGCACTCGGTCCACATGGAAGGACAGGACCTCATGCAGGTCCCCAGGCCTCTTGATCAGGCCACAGAGCCCCTGGGAGCAGAGATGGCTGAGCCCAGAAGACATGTTCTGAAGAGCACCCTCATTGGAGAAGGCAACCTGCAGCACCTGCCCATGGCCAGGAATCCTGGCTTTGCCCACCACCTCTCCCTTGGCCAACAGCTGGAACATTTGCACATCGTGCTCTGTGAACCATGGGGGAACCTGCCCACTGGTCCTCAAGCTGGTCAACATCCCAGGGCTCTCCGCATCACACCAGACAGATCCTTGCAGCTCCCCAACAGAGCCAGGCCACCGACGAGCCTCTGCAGTTGGGGTGGGATGCCCTGCTTGTGGCCTACCAGTCACAGCTCTGTTCCTAGCTCCTGGCAGATTCCTGCCTTCCACTGGGCGGGGCCGGAGAGTTAGTCCAGCAGCAGCTCTCCAAGCCTGTAAAGCTGTCATGTCAGGTCCTGTGAGGGGGCCAACCAGGGTGCCAGTGTCATTCTGTGCCTCTCCGATAGGATCATCATGCCAGGGAGGACCCAAGTCTTTGGTTCCTGGACTCCTGACCTCATCCTCCCTCAGGAGCACAAGACGTGAAGTACTGAGTCTCAAATCTCCTAGAGAGGCCAAAGTAATGTCCCTCCTGACCCTCCCTGGATGCCTACTGTCCCCTCCTGGGGACTTCCTACTTCTGTCCACTGTCCCTCTGTGGCCTTGCTCCTCAGCACACATTGGGATGGAATTCCTGGGCAAGGCCCAGCCTTTCCAGAACCCTAGGTCTCTTGCTTGCTGCCTCCAGCTGGAGCTCAGAGCCTGCCGATTGTGGGGGCCAGGGGCTTCCATGACCTCCTGGAGCTCCATGGGACCAGAGTCTGGGCCAGTAGCTGGATGCTGCGGGGGGAAGCGGGTGACAGTCACCACAGACAGAGTCATCAAGAGGCAGAATGCCATCACCAACCGCCTCTTGCCACGTAGTTTTCTCCAGAGCCAAGACGCCTGGGGGACAAGATAGAAAAAGAAAGTTTGAGACCTGGGAAAAATGTCAGACCCAATCCACAAAACAACTGGGACAGTGAATGAACATCTGGGGTGCATACAAAGAGACGAGATGGTGGAATACACCTAGCTGCCTTCAAGGGAGGAATGGGCAACCACAGCTAACTATGCTCCTGCTTCAAAGCTGAGCTTTGCCTCCCAGGGGAGCCTTTGCTGATACTTGCAGTTCGGCCTGGGTTTCTTCCCCTTGAATAAACCGCCATTATGACACTTGTCACCAGACACCATAGGCATCCCTTTAACATCTGTCCCTCATCACTGAATGCTGGCCGTTCTCTTTTCATCCCCATGTGAGTTTTAGGGCCCTCTCCGTGGATCTCTAATTGTCTCCCACAAGCACGCTTTTCCATTTTCCAGGGCACAAGGCTCTCAGCTACAGATGACCTTGCCCAGTTCCTCTTGCAGCCAGGTGTGGCCATGTGACTAAGTCTGTGCTTGGGTACTTTTGTCTGCCCCACTCGCTCAAGTGGAAGCTGGATGCCCTGGCCTTTCTTAGCACACAGATGTGGTAGCACCAGCTCCACATGTGTTGGCAAGGGCACGCTCTGGGGCAGTGACTTTTAAACATGTTGTGCCTGGATCAGTAGCATCAGTATCACCTGGGAGTCTGTCAGAAAAGCAAATTTTTAGGCCTCACCTCTTCACACCTGACTATAAGGTGCTTATGCAGCTGTGAGACCCAACCTTGAACACCCTGCTTGAAGTAGGGCAGAGGGGTAGGCAGACAGAAACAGTATGCTGAATAGCATACTTCGTGGAGCCCCAGCACCCCCACCCCTCCACTCCAGTCAAGGCCCCCAGGGCCACAGGGCAGGGAGACAAAGCCTAGAGAAGATCTTCCTCGTAAATGTGGGCTCTGAAAACTTGGGTTTCATCTGGAAAAGATAATCTTTGTTTCTTAAATATTACTAATGAGTAGCAAGTTTCTTCCTTCTCCCACCTTTTCCCTGATTCCCCTTCCAAATTTGTATATTTGTATCATTTTTATATTGTTAGGATATAAAATTTTATACATTCTAGCCCATTAGTCCAATGCTCATATTTGTTTAGGTCTTGGTTCTTCAGTGAAGTACATTCTTTGCATACTCCTGTCCCTTTTGCCCTAGTTTTTCATTATTTCTTGGTTGACTGAAGCCAGAAATGCATAATTTTCTCAAGAAGTACGCATGGGAACAGAATTCTCTGAGTTCCTGCATGTTCAAAACTATTTTTCCGTAGCATTCATACCTGAAGGGAAGTTTAGCTAGAAAGAAAATATTTTGGCACGGCTTCTTTCTCTGACTCACTTGTGGATCCTGCTCCACTGAATAGATGGGACTTTGTACCCTGCCTAGTTGCCGTAAGAATTCTTTATTTTTCTTTACATTCTTTTTCCAGCTTTATTGAATATAATTGACAGATTAAATTGTACACATTTGAAGTATACAATGTGATGATTTGATATGTGTATACTTTATGAAATGATCACCACAATCAAGTTATTTAGCACACCCATCACCTCACGTAGTTACGTTTATGTATGTGTTGAGAATGCTTAAGATCTACTCTGCAAATTTCAAGTATACAATATGGTATTATTAACTACAGTCACCTGCTGTACATTAGATCCTCAGAACTTATTCACCTAATAACTGAAAGTCTATATATTCTTTGACCAACATCTCCCCATTCCCCCTGCCCCCTCCTAGGCCCTGGCAACCACCATTCTACTCTCTGTTTCTATGAGCTCGACATTTTTTTTTTTTTAGATTCCACATACAAATGGTACCGTATAATACCAGATAGTATTTCTCTGTTTGCTTTATTTCACTTAGCATAATGTCCTCATGGTTCTTCCATGTTGTCACAGATGGCAGGATTTCCTTCTCTTTTTTATGGCTGAAGAATATTATGCTATTGATATATGTATATATATATATATATATACACACATATGTGTATACAAATTATATATATGTATACAAATACATATATAAATACATTGATATATATACACAAATATACATATTTATCCATTCATCTATCAGTGGACACTTACATCGTTTTCATATCCTGGTTATTTTGAATAATGCTGCAATGAGCATAGAGGTGCAGACATTTCTTTGAGACACTGATTTCATTTCTTTCAAATAAATACCCACAAGTGAGACTGCTGGGTCACTTGATAGTTCTATCTTCTAGTTTTTTGAGGGACCTCTATTCTGTTTTCTGTGGTGGCTCCACCAATTTACATCCCCACAAACAGTGCACAAGGGTTCCCTCCTCTCCACATCCTTGCCAACACTTGTTATCTCTTGTCTCTTTGATATGAGCCATTCTGACAGGTTTGAGGTGATCTTGTTTTCTCTGAAGTCCAATGATGTTATAGAATATATCTCAGTGTTGATTTTCCTGGGTCAATTTTTCTGGGCATACCTTGTTAGAATACCTTATTTAAATATTTTATTTCACCAAAGTTTTCTTAGACTAAATATTAAATATTTTCCATTCCACTGTTTTATTTGTTCTTTAGGCTCTTGAATTACATGTGTTGGGTGTCTTATCTGCCCTGTGTATATCTTTCATCTTCTCTCTAATCCTTTCTAACCATTTTTATTTGCTCATTTTGCTTATTTTTATATTCTACTTGGCAGATTGTTTTCCCCGATAGTCATTCACCTTTGTGTACTTTCTCATTTCTACCAAATTCCTCTTAATTTCTACTTTTCCCTATTTCTTTCCAGCTCGTATTTCACCTCTTCTGGCTATGTTACCATTTTTTTTCTTGAGTTCTTGCATTTCTCTTTGTTGGTGCTCTTTCATAGAGGGTCTTCTTTCATTAAACTTTAAAAATTCATAGTAATGCGTGGGAAATATCAGAAAGGGAGACAGAACATAAAGACTCCTAACTCTGGGAAATGAACTAGGGGTGGTGGAAGGGGAGGAGGGCGGGCGGTGGGGGTGAATGGGTGACGGGCACTGAGGGTGATGAGCACTGGGTGTTATTCTGTATGTTGGTAAATAGAACACCAATAAAAAATAAATTTATTATAAAAAAATTCATAGTGAAGCAACTGCTCAAAATTTTCACCTACTTCAAAGGGTGACTGACCTTCATCTGTTCATTAACTCTGCTGTTCATTGTTCCTTTTTTTTCTTAGAGTGTCTCTTTGTGGATGCTCAACTCCTTTTATGAGTTAGATGAGTCAATTGAACGAGGTTCCTATAGAAGGGCCTAAGTTGCATTTGAAATAGTGGCCAGGCTGCTTCCTGCAAATCTGGCTTGTGACCAGGTTCTCCATGTATCCTCTCTTCTGCCTCAAAAAGAGGAAAAGGAATTTGCATTTTGTCTTCCATTCTCTTTGTTGCTTTCAGATGGTTTCCAGGAGACAGTGGCAAGAATGCAGAGTTCTTTCTATGTAGCCATGTTCATAGAAATAGTCCTTAGTGGCACATTTTTAAGAAGAAAGGAACATGCCCTTACAGAATGCAGTGACTAGGCCAGGCCACAGAACAACCAACTTTTTCCAACTTCTGTGGTCTGGAGCCACAACCCCCATACAGTTCTGGGAAGTCCAAGAGTGCTCCTTCTGTACATTTTCAGAAGATCTATTCACTAGCTTTGTGGGAATTGAGTGCAGCCTCCAGGTATGCTGGCCACTTAACACTCCCAAGAGACAGACCACCCTTAAAGAGTGTCATGGAGCAGGAAGAGTGGTGGCCCACCAATCAGAGTGAGATTTCTAGGAGTCAGAGAGAGGGCAACAGATAACTAGATTCACCCGACACTCTCTACTTTATCTAATTTCTCACCATCTCCCTCACCTCTACACATGCTCCTCTTTCTATTTCCAATCCACTGAAAGGTAGCACCATCCACCCACATATCCAAGCCAGAAATCTGGGCCTGATCTCCATTCCACCCTTCCCTCTGCCCCATACACCCAAGTCTTGCAAATTTTTCCTCCCAAACATCTCTGGAATCCATTTATTTCTCATTAGCCACTCTGTGTCTACTTAGGCTGAAGTGCCTCCTTCTCTACTAGACACCTAACTGGTCTCTTCCTCTAGTCCCTGCTCCTCTACAATCCACTCACCACACACAGGATCATATCCCTCAAAGCCTCTTTGGAGAAAGTCTAAATGCCTGAAGTGCTTGAGCCATACTGATCTTCTTTTAATTCCTGGTCTTTTAATTCCAGACCCTCTCCACTTCCCATATGCTGTTCCCTCTGCCTGGAACATTCCTTTCCCCCTATTCTCATTCTTTAGGTCTTCCCCAGGAAGCCTTCCACAGAGGCCCCTCAATGGGCTGGATGCCCTAGCTATGTGCTCCTACAACACGCTGCTTCTCCCTGAGTATGCCCTTTCACGCTTTACTATATGATCATTTAAAGTCTGTTGATTCACACGGGTGGGACACTGGCTTACTTGCTGTTGTGTCTTGGGACTATCTCAGTGCCTGCCACACAGAAAGCTCTGTATGAAACAAGCTGTTAGATAAGAGGGATTTTCAGAAAGGGACCAACACTGTTCCTTGGCCTAAGGCACTGCAAGTCTGCTTGTGAGAAGGCTCCTCCAGTTCTAGGGTTCTTCCCTGTTTGAGGTTGAAGGGGGCTTTCTCTGATGCTTTTTGTGCTCCATGTTTGGTCCTCTTGGCCCCCAACTGATTCTAGCTGCCCTCACAGTGGACAGTCCCTTGCACACTGCCAGCTTCACACCTAAAGTGTTTGATTCACTCTTTACTTTCTTGCCTGCTCTGCAGGGAGGCACAGGGGAAGTAAATACCTTTGGTGACTATCCTCAGCCCAAAGGAGACAAAAGTCAGTGGGTAAATGCTCAGTCACCATCCTTCAGAGGGACAATTCTGAGAAGTGTGGAAATGAACCTCCCTTCTATAAAACAGATGATTCTTACCACCCCCTAAGATGTCTTTACCTGATAATCCTTTTGAAGTGAGATTCTAAATTTTGTCCTTAGATATATTTTTAATTTGGCCTTTATTACTATTTAAAAGACATACACACGCAGAATACATGCATAAATAAGCACAGTGGAAAACCCAAATAATATTAAGAAAATCAAACAAAATATGAACATCTTTTCTCCTCCTCAGCGGGAGCCACCATCAATAATTTGGATGTACATCTTTCCAGGCCTGTTTCTTTTCTTTGCATTAAGACATGCACATTTGTCACGATGTATTAATTGCCTGTGACTGCCATAATAAATATCCACAGACCCAATGGCTTAAAACAACAGAAACGTGTTCAGTATCAGTTTCACTAAGCCAAAATCGAGGTGCCAACAGAGCCATGCACCCTGTGGAGGCTCTAGGGAAGAATCTTCCAGCTCTGGTGGCTGCACACATTCCTTGGCTTCAGTCTCTATCCCTCCAATCTGTGGTCACTGTGCCTCTTTATTTTTTTTTTAATTGTTTAGGGTAGGGAATTTTATTATTTTTTTTTAAGATTTTATTTATTTTTTTGAGAGAGAGAGAGAGAGCATGAGTGGTGGGAGGGGCAGAAGCAGAAGCAGACTCCCTGCTGAGCAGAGAGCTCCATATCAGGACCCTGAGGTCATGACCTGAGACAAAGGCAAACACTTAACCTACTGAGCTACCCAGGTGCTCCAATGCCTCTTCCTTTTCTGTGTGCATCAGAATTCTCTTTGTTTCCCCTCTTATAAGGACAGGAGTGATGGCATTTAAGGCTCACTTGGATAATCTAGGATAAGCTCCCCATCTCAAGATCCTTAATTTAGATATGTAAAGACTGATTTTTCCAAATAAAGTAACATTCACAGGTTCCAGGGATTAAGATATGGATGTCTTTTGGGAGATTATTTGTTCACTTATACTACACAGTAATTACTTTTAGCATAAAAGAGAGAACCAAGATGTCCTGAAGCTTTTTCTGTATCTGTCTATATGGAGTTACTTAATTGCTGCTTAATAGCTCACAGTAGGAATATGCCATAATATTTATAACCATTCCTCTACAGGAAGAATATTTCAATCATTCCCAATTTTTATTACAACAAATAATGTTGCACTGAACATGCAACACATGCAGCTCTGGAGATAACTGTGAGGATTTCTATACAGGAGACACCGAGAGATGAAGTTGTTGGGTCCCATTCCTTACTGATATTAACTTTTCATAGAATATGAGGTATTATCTCATTTAATTTTCATGCATATGAGGGAAATGGAAATGATTTCATTCCTATTTTATAGCTGAGAAAACTTAAAGGTCCAGAGTGCTAACATTTGCCCAAGGTTCCACAGCTGGCAAGAATTCCAATATTTTGAATTAAAACTAAAAGGATAAGTGACCATAGAGAAAGAAATCTGTTTGGTTTTTTTTTCTTCTAAAAAGAAAAATATGCTTTCATGTTGGATTCATAATCTGTATTCTCAAACTTTTGGATACCACTAGGGAAAAATTAATCATCTTTTTTAAAATGCTTGAAGAAGACAGACTGTTTTGATCCTCTTCTTGGCCTTACTTGGCTTCAGACAACCTGGTGAAAGTTGGCAATTGTGCAGTTCTGCAGAGAGAAAGGTTCAGACCTGCCACGAGCAGCTGTCCCCACGGGGCCATCCAAGTAAAGCTTTAGGAAAAGAAAAGCAGCTTTGATCAAACTGAAAGAAAAAAACATCCTCTGAAGAGAAATATTCAGCTGAATAACAAAGAGGACATTAGAGAAGGGGAAAGGGGAGTGATGCATGATATACTAGATAGTTTGCTTATGAGATCCAACAGACTCCATCACCACACCCTTGCCAGCTGAACCCACCCCCATTCTCCCCATCCAAAACATTCACACTATCTTTTCTGCCCTGCAGTGACACTGGCAGGCAGGGAAGAGGAGTGGTGTGACCTTCACTGTTTATTTCTATAGCTTCTCTATTTCTCCTCCCCTCCTCTAACCCCCAGCACCCACCCTTTCCCCAAGACTCCTCCCATAATTCCTCAGAGAAGATGCCCACTGGCCTGGCAGTCACATCCACCTACACCTGCAGAGGAAGAGGTCTGAAGAAGAGGGTAGCTAGAAAAAATGGGATTTAGGGAAAACATAGCTGAGTTCTCGATCAGCTTCTGCCCTGCTGAGCTGTGTGACAATGGGCAAGTTACACAACCTCTCCGGACCATTCCCTTAGTCATAAAATGGGCAGGGAGAGAATGAGATAACTCCTCCCTCCAAGGATTGTCATGAGGAGTAAGTGAAGTTAAAATATGTAAAGGGTCCATCCACCACATGGTTTGGTACATTTAAATAAGCAGTGCGATCAATGTTTCTGCCTTCTCTTTCTGAACTCCCTTTACCTTTCTGGGATCTGAAAAATGCCCCCTCCTTTTCGGGGTTTGGCATGTTGTAATGTCAGAGTAAAAAATGGTGTATTTGGGAGCACAGCTCAAGGTAGAGGTGGAACAAGAAACTCTTTTATAATAAAATTTCAAGTGTAAGCCAAGTGGAGACCCCTTGGCAGTGGAAGGGGTTTCATCCTACAGAGGTTCCATCCAAGATATCAAGATATCAAGGAAGCATTTGCTTGGCTTAAAAGCATGTTGGGGGATCCCTGGGTGGCGCAGCAGTTTGGTGCCTGCCTTTGGCCCAGGGCACGATAGACCCGGGATCGAATCCCACATTGGGCTCCCGGTGCATGGAGCCTGCTTCTCCCTCTGCCTATGTCTCTGCCTCTCTCTCTCTCTGTCTCTCTCTGTGACTATCATAAAAAAAAAAAAAAAAAAAGCATGTTGGAAGGTGAGGAGAGAAAAAGTAGGAGCCAGAAAGGAAATATGTGGAGGGACAAAAGAAAAAGACTGAGGTTTTTTTTTGTTGTTTGTTTGTTTGTTTTGTTTTGTTTTTTTAAGACTGAGATTTTGACAAAAGTTGGATTTGGGTTCCTTAGCAACTGTGAGAAGGAGAGCCAGGAGAGTTGAAAAGAGCCCAGCCCACTGAGAACCCGGGGACCTGTGCTGGGCTGGAGATAGCCACCACCAAACTCCCTATCATTGCCTCCACAGAGGGTGGAGGACCACTCTTCAACATGAAGTAAAGGTCAGTGTCATTGGTGGTATTATTTGTTCACTATTCTTCCTTCTTCATTTTGCCGTGGTTTCACTGAAGATAGAATAGACCTCTCCACCGGCGTTGACCTTGGCCATATGACTTGCTTTTGCCAATGGAATGTTAGTAGACATCACATATGCTACATCCTACTAGATGCTTTGAATATGCTTGTATGGTTTGACTTGCCTCCCTGCAAACCCATCCTCCACTACGGAGGCATATGCCCCAAGCTGGGCACCTGGAGGGAACCAGAATCCAATCCCCAGCCTGCAGCCAAACCAGCCACATCCACTGGGCTCATCCTACACATAGGCATAGATGTATATTGTAAGATGTTGAGATTGGGAGGTTGCTTGTTATGCAGCATTATCATAGCAGAACTTAATACAGATCCTTTGATGGTTTCTGTTGGGCTCAATGTGTGCCCTTGGTCAGGTAACAGTAAGGCAGTTTAGCAATGAAATATAGTGCCCGTCCCTTGACTAATAAGGGCATAGCGCTGTCACTACAGATAGGCTCAGGTTATGATGAAGATACTAATATTGCACCCTGTTCACAAATATATCCCATGAACAAGTTATTTTCATAAGATGGGCAGATGGCATCAAAGAGACTTCTGTTAAATGGAAACCAGAGAGGTCTTTTGAGAAGGAATTTTTTGAAGAATTCCAACAGAAACCCGGTGGCCTTTGCACCAAGACAATTTCAGAAACAAAAAAGTTGGAGGAAAGAACTTGATTACAGTTTGTATTGTACCAGCCAGCAGGAGACTTTTTTTTTTTTTTTCATTTCTAAAGGATCACAGGGAAAGGAATGTTCATCCACTTTGGGAAAATCCAGTCAGGATTGACTTTTGGGCCCTAGATCTCCCTTCTCCAGACCACCTTCCAGAATGCCCTGCTCTGAACCCTGACATCCCGTGCTTAACAGCTGTGATTCTCACTGACTGCTGCGTAGGAATGAAGTGGTGGAGACAGAGGCAAAACAAAGCCATCTTTTCTCAACTCTGAGGTGTCAGAAGGATGACAAAACCCTGGTCCTCCACTAAACTGCCATGGATAATGGGATAACATGCTGGGCAGGGCAGGTGGAGAGAAGACACAGGTCATAGGTTCCTCTTCCAACAAAACAGATAACATTACAAAGCATTTGCAAAGTGTTTCTTGGTGGGAGTTTTCCGGGTGGGAGAATGGGCAGAGGGAAGCCATGTGGTGTGTGTGTGTGTGTGTGTGTGTGTGTATAATGAAACTCATATTTGGCCTTGGTTCTGGAGTAATCACTAAAGGTGTCAAAGGCCCTTCCACTTTGTCCCCCAACCTCTGCTCTCTTTCAAACTAAACAATCCCGACTGGCTGATCACAGATTCATCACTACTCAGGCTCTGAGTGAGACTGGCAGAGATTTTGAATTTGGAGTTTCTGTTCCATTTTTTAAAGATCAGTTAAATAATTTTCATAACAAAAGCATGACTAGAGTAAAAGGGAATACATACGCATATTTTCAGAGGGCTGGATTAAAACCACATGTCAGTCCTGTGAGTAACACTGCATGCTAGACCTGGTCAAACTCTGCTTTCCTTGGCTGAATCCAGAGTCAGGCTCCAGGCAGTGGAATTTGGTCGGACATAAGCCTGGGGGCAAAGGTGACAGGCACAGACCACTAGAACTTTCAGGCACACAGTGTCCCTCTCCAAGTAAGATCTGCTGGGTCCTGGGAGACTGGAGCTGTTTGTCCCACTGTGGGCAGAATCCCAGGCTGCCTGTCTTCTAAGCCACCACCTAGCAAGGCTCCCTTGCTTGGCTTGATTAGAGAGTTGTGATTTTCCTTCCACATCAGCAACTTCAAGACAAGAAAGGACTTTTGCCCCTGTAACTTCTAAACCTAGCTAATTTCCAGGAAAAAGAAACACACATACACACACACACAATGATAACTTATTTGGTGTTCACTATGTACCTGGGACTGTTTGAAGAACTTCTTTCTCTTGACTCATTTAATCTATATGCCAGTTTTATGAGATAGGTATTCATATTATCATCACATTTTACAGGTAATGGAAACAAGTATACTAACAAGGGTAGCACCAAGACATGAACCCAGGCAGTCTGGTTCCAGAGCCAGTGACCTAATCTGGGAAGGGGCTGCCACCCAAAGCCCCTGCTCCAGCCCTGATTGTAAAAGACTGCACTTTGTCTCAGGGGTAGGCCCTGCCTTCATAGGAGGCTTACTTCTTTGGGACTGGTCAGTTCATCTGGAAAATGAAGCTTGCATGAGATCAAGGATAGGTGGTAGTTTTTTTGCAAAGGGGAAAATTGAGGGAAAATAAAAAACATTTTTGGGCTACATTTATTTTATAAAAATAACTGTTTTGTCTCATGTTTTACTTAATTAAATAAAAGAATATCAATGAGAGAACACTGCCATTAGGCCCACTCAAATCTGGGCATACTTGAGGGGTAACTTCAGAAGCAGTTTCTTATGATCTGTTATCCTCAAATGAGGTCTAGGGCTTGATCTCAAAACCAGACAGGTTCTATGCCTCCTACTCCTTCCAGAACCAGATGCTGCCTAAGTTCCTTTCAGCTCAAGCACTCTTAGGAGGGAAGCCAGGAATATACTTGTGGTGAGGAAACCATACAGCATAGACTTGTTGAATCACTATGTTGTACACCTGAAACTAATGTAACATTGTGTGTCAACTGAACTTCAAGCAAAAAAAAATAAAAGACTCTAGCCTGGAAATTGAACATACCTGATGAATACAGCAGATGCTATTAATAATAGCCACTTACCAAGCACATACCATGTGCCAGGCAGGCACCCTCAAAATCCCACAATGTATGTGCTACTATGACCATTTCTACAATTAAATTATACAGTATTGTCCAGAAGGATTTAGAGAAGTATCTTACTCAAGCTCACAGAGGTGGTCAGTGGCAGGCAGGGTTTAAATTTTTCCCAGAGTCCACGTATTTTTTCACACCATCACAGAATGATGAACAAAGCCTGGGGAGGCAGGGGTGAGTTTAAGGAGGGGCTAAGCATGGTAAAGGGACCTGGGATTTTGCTGCTCCTTTCAACAACTTCCTATGGCTTCACAGGGTTTTTACTTGAAATTTGGTGGGTGCTATGTCCAAGAAGCCAGCTTAGTCTTGTAAATGGTGGTCGACACAGTGGGTTCTTAAGGATGAGAAAAAGTCCTTATTGAAAATGAAAATCTCTTTTCATTTCCCCCACTCCTCCTTAACCTGCCCAAGTAAATGCTCTCCTTGGCACATTTTAAGGAAAGTATCTTTGTTTTGTTTTGTTTTATTAATAAATTGGTTTTTTATTGGTGTTCAATTTGTCAACATACAGAATAACACCCAGTGCTCATCCCATCAAGTGCCCACTTCAGTGCCTGCCACCCAGTCACCCCCACACCCCTGCCCACCTCCCCTTCCACCACCCCTAGTTCGTTTCCCAGAGTTAGGAGTCAGGAAAGTATCTTTGAACAGCTAAAAGCACTACAGATATTGACCTTGGGGGATTTATGGCAGAGATGCAGACTGAAGGTTCATGACAGGGGATAATCTGAAGTTCTCCTGAGGCTCAGGTTTGAATCTCATATACCCCAAGCAAATGATTCCATGAATGTCTGGCCATGTTCTCCTGCTAGCTTCCAGAACATAACTACAGGGATACAGTCACTTTGTGATGTGACAGAAAATTCCTGGTTGAACAAATGGCAATAGCTGGTGCTCAGAATGGGAATGAAGACCAAAGAAGTCGTAAAAAGAGATGGTTCTCAGTCTAGAAAAGAATTGAAACAGGGAGAAGAGCCTTAGGAAGTACAAGTTTCAAACACAATAAAGAGAAAAATGTTAAATCTAGAGACAGCAGACATTTCTCCCCAGTGAAGACATGCTAAGTATTAAAAGACTATGTTGGCAAGCCCAAGAAAAAAGGCCTCCATCACTCATTCTTCTACCCCCATACACCTCAAGCCTGCCAAAACTTCTTCCAGCCATGAGGCAGGCAGGAAAACAACAGATTCAGAATCCAGGTTCTGAGGTCAGGTAAATGCCACCAACGCAACAGCCACCTAGTAGATCCTCAATAGTATATGAAGGCATGAAGGAAAGAATGAATTGCATGTATTCAAAAGAGTAACACAGTGGTGGGATTCAATTTACAACTGGGAGGGGGGATTATCTTTTTTGGACTAGGAGTCTCAAAATCTCTGATGACATATTCTTACTAATAAAATTTGTGAGCACATCCCTCTAATACACATTATTTTCTCCAATATTTACAGATTATTGTATATGAATATGTTCAGCATAAAGCATGGACAAGAAATGAAAAGTCAGAAAAGGATTGTGTAAAGCAAATGTAAACAGAATTTCTAATACTTTTATACTGTAACCTAGTGGATTGTCTAGGGTACTGCTGAAGTAAGTGAGCCTCACTTTGAAGACCTTTAACCTAGAAACAGTCTGCTTCTTCATACACAAAATGACTCTGGTAAAGAGTAATCTGAGTTTGTGCTCATCTGTTATTTTTTTTAAATGTATTGTGGGTAACCACAATGATGTTTTGAAGGGGATACAGGACCAAGTAGAATAAATATTTTCTTGTGTAAGTTAGGAAAAATGTCAAGATTGAGATCAACAGTCTAGAGACTATTCTCAGAAATAAATGAATCAAATAGAGTCCAGGTACACTTGAATGAGAAAATCAGAGTCCAGTGAATTCTTATAGTCCCTAAATGTTCAGAAGTAAAAATCAGAAAAAAGGTCAGGAAACAAGAAATTGGAAATTGTTGAGCTTGACTATCAAGAATAAAAGAACTGAAGAATGAGGTTCTGCTCTGAGCCAGTGATTATTTAACTCAGCACTGACTAATAAGAATATAATGCTAACCACATACTAAAATTTAAACTTTCTAGTAGCCACATTTTAAAAAGGGGAAAAAGCTAGGTGAAATTGACTTTAATAATTTTATTTAGCCAACTATATCCACAATATTATCATTTCAACATGTCATTATAAAAATTGAGATATTTTACATTTTTTCTAATACGTTTTTGAAATTCAATGTGTATTTCACAGTTTAGCACATCACAGTTCAGACCAGCCATGTTTCAGTAGGTGGCTGGTGGCTACCATCCTGAATGGCGCAGATCTAAAACTGACGAAGAGATCCTTGGAACCCCAGGAGTCCACAGTGTTTGAGACATGCTATGCTAAAGGATAAATGACACCAGATCACTTAGATCAATATAACTGTAAATACAAACACAAAGGCAAGCATAAAAATTATAGTATAGTGGAGTTCTAAATTACAGGAAGGTTAGATTCTAATAGAGTAAAGTAGGCACAAATTAAGTCTTGATCAAAATTACCCCTGAAAATCCCTCAGAAAGGAAGCTGATACATGTCAGTTTTTCCTCCAACCTTAGAACAGATGTTGAGTCTTTTGTCTCAAGTTGGGAAATTCTTGTAGCACACTCAGCCTCTGACACTGTCAATCTTGAGAAACACATCAGACTATCTAACAGGGGATTCGGGGAGAAGAAAGTTTGAAACACAGGCCTACCTAGTTCCATGAACATTTGGAAGGAGATTAGCAATAACTGGCACCAGATTTCTAATCAGCAAAGTTTCTAGTAGTAAAAAGAATCCAAAATGGAAAGGAGGGTGTGTGTAATGAGAGAAAAGGGGCTCAGGGAGCTGCATCAAATGCAGCAGGAAGCACAATTCAGGTGGGAGAGAGGGCAGTTGAAGAGAGCAACAGGCCTGGTCCCTGGAATCTACAAGTCAAGAGGAAGAAGTGAATCGAGAACCCAATGAGTAGAAAGCCTCCCTAGCTCTCAGAAATTCTTTCTCCAAAGTGAGATTGATTGCCCTCTATCACACAAACTTTTTAAAGCAGATGTATTGTTGCCCTAGAGGTGTCCAATGCCAGTGCTCTAATTATATCCCCAGAAGCTCACCTGCCCCCACCTTTACCCCTGCCTTCCTCACTTCCTCCAATTCCTCACCAAGGCTCTTGGCAAAATTAGGTGTTCCTGGAAGGCAGTAGCTATAGCCTCCCACCTTGAATCTCAGTTCTTCCCTTTTGAAAGGGATCAAGTCAATCAACATTTCCCCATCTGCAGCTTTCTGTTCAGGAACAAATAAGCAAGCATTGCATCCCTGTCCACATACTTGCTGAGGGCTATGTGAGCCCTCTGAGCACAGAGCAATATTTCATAACATCTGGCTCCTTTTCCTCTGTTCTGGCCTCCTGCCCTGGTCTGGCTGGGCCAAACTCATTTCAGGCTGGATGTGACCACATGCTGTTTGGATTAAGTTGCATCGAGTGTTAGAAGGAATGATCCCTTATCCTGGACTATGTATCACCAAGTTTCACCAAGAGAAGAGGCTGGAAAGGTTCTGCTCCTCTTCTGGGTCATGAAGTGCAACTTCTTTCTGCAGATGACCCAGGGCAGGCTTTCTGAATTGGTTCCACAATGTCAGAGCTCTGGTTAGACAGAGTTCTGCTAAAGTGAAGATCTGGTGCTGGGTGTTTCCAATACTGGGGCATGTGGAATGGTGCGTCTGGTGCACAGGGGAGGGGCAGAGTTGGAAATGGGGAGGAAGAGCCAATGAGAAAGTTTACGCAGGCAGGAAAATGTGGGCTAAACTCCATTTGCTTCCCATGATGGCATCTACTGAGTACCTCCAGGGATACACTGTAGTGCTGTGGGGGTCCAAAGGAACGAAAATCTCCCTGTCTTCAAGAAAAATGTAAAATTCAGTTCAGGAAATGGGTCCAGAGCAAGATTTTATTAGATTTTTTAAATAATAAATTTGTTTTTTATTGGTGTTCAATTTGCCAACATACAGAATAACACCCAGTGCTCATCCCGTCAAGTGCCCCCCTCAGTGCCCGTCACCCACTCACCCCCACCCTCCCGCCCTCCTCCCCTTCCACCACCCCTAGTTCGTTTCCCAGAGTTAGGAGTCTTTATGCTCTGTCTCCCTTTCTGTTATTTCCCACACATTTCTTTTCCCTTCCCTTCTATTCCCTTTCACTATTATTTATATTCCCCAAATGAATGAGACCATATAATGTTTGTCCTTTTATTTGATTTTTTAAAGATTTATTTATTTACTTGCTGCTAGAGGAGCAGCAAGCAGAGGGAGAAGCAGAAGCAGCCTCTCTGCTGAGCAGAGAGCCAGACACAGGGGGGTCCATCCCAGGATTCTGGGATCATGATCTGAGCAGAAGGCAGGCATGCTTAACTGACTGAGCCACCCAGGAGCCCCCTGAGCAAGACTTTAAAAGACAAATCTAAGAAGTAGAAGAAAGTAGTCTTTGGTGTCCTCTATGCCCCATTTTGCTCCCCAATATAACTGAACCTAAATTTGCTCATAACCCCAGCCACTTGCTGGATGATTATATAGTTAACCTCATGGGAGGAGCAATGTAAAATTTGTTAATGTAAGAAGAGTAGAATTTACAAAGTATTAATGTGGTCTTCCTACTTGCACTCCTGAGAACTTGTGCTGAAGCATATCCATCTACCTGGGATAAATGTTACAAAATGAATGTTACAAAAGACACGCAAAGGGTTAGACCAATGTTCACCCTCTGATATACAAAACAGAATTATGGAAATTCATGGACTTGTATGCATAGCTATGCACAGCTGCTGTCTTGAGAGATTTCCCAGTCTCCTTCATCTCTCTCTTTAGCATCAAAGGCCAAGCCTGGAGAATCTAGCTGACTTGGCCCCAGTTTGATGCCCTGGGTTTATGTGAGCTCTAAGTTCCTCCCATTTCTGAAAGTCTGCAGCTCCTTGTATTTTCACAGACCCAAAAAGGAACTTCATTGAAGAGCTATAAACCTACTCTGGATATGGTAGGACACAGCAGCTATTTGTTAAGTAACTACTGATTTGCTTTGTTTTACTAGATGGGAGTGGGAAAGCATTTGAAGGTCACATTGGTCTCACTCAACACTTAGGAGTGCAGAGTCCTAGCCTGACCTCATAGGACTCAGCCAACTGATGAACAGGAGTAACACTATGGCCTCAAAGCAGAGGCTGGATGACTCTCATGGTAAACTGAATAACAACCTCCAAAGATACCCAGGACCTAATGCCTTGAAGCTGTGAAATTTATGTGGAAAGGGGGGACTTTGCAGGTATGACTAAGTTAAGGATCCTGAGACGGAGAGATTATCCTGGATCACTTGATGGGCCTTAACTATAATGGCAAGTGTCATTTTATAAGAGGGAGGCAGAGGGAGAACTCACTACAGAAGAGGACAAGACAATGTGATGAGGGAAGAAGATTAGAGCAAAGCTATTTGAAGGTAGAGGAAGGGGCCACAAGCCAAAGAAATTCTTTGCTAGTGCCTCCAGAAAGAACCAGCCCGGCTGACACCTTGACTTTAGCCCAGTGAAACTGCTTTCAGACTTCTGACCAGAACTGTAAGAGAACAAACTAATATTGTTTGAAGCCACCAAGTTTGTGGTAATTTGTGACAGCAACGAGAGGAAACTAATATAACCCCTACCCTGCCAGCTGCAGAGATTGGCCATATGGCCTCCTTTTAGATGTCTTCCCACTGCAGGAACCCCTGGGCAGAAAGGGTTTGTTTTGTTTTAAGATTTTATTTATTTATTTATTCATGAGAGACCGAGAGAGAGAGAGAGAGAGAGAGAGAGAGAGAGGCAGAGACAAGGCAGAGGGAGAAGCAGGCTCCCCGTGTGGACCCTGATGCAGGATTCAATCCAAGAACCAGGATCGCACCCTGAGCCGAAGGCAGACACTCAACCACTGAGCCACCCAGGCACCCCAGCAGCAAGGATTCTAAGAAGGCCATGTCCAGCAAGCCCATCTTGGGAATATGAGTGTCTATGTCAGGGTGGGCAGTCAGTGGAGGCAGCCTAGAAGATTCAAAGAATCAGCTCCTCCCTTGAGCCCTACCCCAGCTGGTCCAGTCAGGGGCTCCTGAGCACATTCACCCTGGAGTTGGCTGGTTGTGGAGGGCACTGGCCGATGGAGAAGCACCGGTGTGCAACAGCTCCGTCCAGAATGCAGAGTATATGTTGGCAGGGTAACACAGTGATTTGAAAATGTAACAGGCACATTGCCTCCATAACAGACCCCATTCCTAGGAAAATGAACCAAGCTCAAGAAGGTGGATCATCAGCTTTATTAAAATGAGAGGGGAGTTCAGTCAGTTGTCACCTTGTGGTTTGAAACCCATTAGCAGTATTTGGGGCACTACCGGACTTTTATTTTAAAGGAAAGGAAAGGAAAAGAAGAGAAAAGAAAAGTGAGAAAGGAAACAGAGTTACTATACGTCACAGGGATAAGTATCATTTCGTGAAAACTTTATTTGAGTTACATGCACACCTATTGAGTCCCAGTACAGAATGTATTGCTAAGCACATCAGTAAAAGAACATCTGAAAGCCAGTGGGTTAAATGACAGTCAGGACCTGATAAGAAACCAGAGGTTTTTCCCTGATTATGCATCCTAAGAAAGCTAACACTGATGGAAGAGACTTCTCCCTGCAAATCTGGGCATCATCAGTGGCCACAGAGATCAAATCAGTGCCAGTCATGACCAAAGAGCTGGTATCAGGTAAACTCGCACCAGCAAACCCCAGATTAAGACAAAGGTCATGGGGAAGGTATAGTGAAGCAGTAGAGAGGAAGAGCCATAAGTAGGAGGGCTGCCCTACAGGGCCATGCCCATCACACCAACCTTCAGGCCCAGCTGGAGGAGACATCCAGAGCAGGTGTCCCAGCTCTTCACTTATTTCTACAACATAGAAACAATGGCACCTACCTCCCAGGATTGATGGGAGTGTTTAATGAGTTAATGTGCATAAAACTCATAAAGAAGTTGCAGGGACATAGCAAGTCTTCAAAAGATGGTAGCTGCCAGGGCACCTGGGTGGCTCAGTCAGTTAAGCATCTGCCTTTGGCTCAGGTCATGATCCTAGGTTCCTGGGGTTGAGCCCCATGTTGGGTTCCCTGCTCAGTGGAGAGTCTGATTCTTCCTCCCCCTCCCTCTCTTCCCTACACTTGTACTCTCTCTCTCTCTCTCGCTCACTTACTCTCTAATAAATAAACAAAATCTTTTTTTTTTTAAAGATGGTAGCTGCCATCATTGTTATCCCATGCAGAATAAACTACAGCAAAGGACAAACTGGACTGAGAAGCCATCTGTAGGGCCAACCCCTAGACATCATGTACCAGCCACTACCTCTTCCAGGAGGACTGGTTGTGAGCAAGCCTGTTCTGCTGTCCCTACTTCTCCCCATCCCCACTCCCACCTCTTCTCCTTCAGCTTCCTCTTGCTCTAAGGTTGAGGTCCCCGGGAGAGTCCATAGCTGGTTCTTCAACCAAACAACTTGTGGGCAAAGACCCCTTCAATTTTGAATTCTTCTAGGTATTCCTTCTATAGAATTTCGCTCACAGCTGATATCCTCCCATACAGATGAATAATCAGGACATGACCAGGACCACTTAAAGGACTTCAGAAGTGGTCAATAACAGTGTAGCAGTTTGGCACAGAGGCTCTGGAATCAGACCACCTGGGTTCAAATCCCAGCAATACCATGTACTTGCTATGTGACGCTTGGCAAGTTACTTACCTTCTTTGCTTCTTGCCAGGTCCTGACTGCCACAGCTATGTTTAACCACTGGCTTTCAAACCTTCTTTTTACCAATATGCACAGGAGTACATTTGACCTACCAGATGCTCTGTGTGTGTGTGTGTGTGTGTGTGTGTAACTGAGGTTAAAGTTTCATGAAATGACATCCTCAACAGACAGAATGACTCATATTTTCTTTCTCTCTTCTTCCTTCTCTTCCTTTCCCTTCTCTTAAAATAATAATCTGCTAGTGACCCACTAATATAGACTGTGCCTCAATTTCCTCACCTGTAAATTGGGGAAAACAGACACACCTACCTGCAGTAGGACCCAGTAGGTGCTATCTGTGCCCTGCCCATATCCTCCCACAAGCAGCTTTGGCTCTCTACCTTCATGCTTGCTTTAGATGCTGGACATGCCTGCTAATACCCCCAGGATCAGCCCCCGACCCCTGTCAAACAGCAACCGTTGGGTACAGGTTCCATCTGCTTTACGCCTCAGGTAGGCCAACTCTGCGGCATGTTCTACACAGTCTCCCTAAAATCCCCAGCAGGAATGAGCTCTATCCTGCAGCGGAAAGCTGATCCTTCATGCACTCCGCATCAGCTGCCTTCCTGGTCTCCCTTTCTAGCCCACACACCCCATCCCAGAACCACTCACTGCTGTCTTATAGTGACATCCTCCAAAAATATTACTCACACTGGAATCCTTGTCTCAAGGTCTACTTTTGGGAAAAGCCAACCTAAGACACAGCTTTATAAGACAGGTCAATTAAATGAAGCAAATGTCAAATGCTTACAAGGACTCCAGTCTCCTAGTATATGCTCAGTACACGTCAGCTGGGAGGAGGAGTTTTCCCTGGGCAGTGTCATGTGAGGTTTGGCTGGAGAGGGAAGAGTCTGTGCAGTGAGGATCAGAGCAGCCCATAGACAAAAAGCCCAAGGGAGGTGTATTTTTGGAAAAGAAAGTATTGTTTTTCAATCTGAAGAATCTCCCATCTCTGTAGATCACAGACAAAATGATTCTTCCTGTGATTCTCCCAAGGGGAGTTGCAGGTATCACCCAAGGTATATGTCTCAAAGGGTGGAGGGTGGGCAGGAAGGACAAGCAGTTGCTGAGTCTCTGTTCCAGGGACAGAGTGACCTGTCATCAGAAAGACAAACAATCTCCTAAGGGTCTGTGTACCCTCTCCAGGGAGGCCACAAGTCTTCAAGCTTAGTATGGATGGCCACAGCCCACAAGCACAGGCTAAGCAAGGGACTGAGCACCCCACATCCAAATGGCCCCTGAAAGCCCCACTCAGCCCTTGACCATAGGACCAGCCCCCAAGACATATCTGCTTAACCATAACCTTTCTCTAGTCCCCAGACTGTTTGACAAGCTTCATCTCTAGGCCCAGAAGGAAGCAGAAGCTTGCCAGGCTTACCTATCCTCACTAGCCCATTAGTAACACATGGGCTCAGAGTTAGGCTGCCTGGATGTTAGGTCCAGCTCCACTGTGTCTTTGCTGTGTAAACTTGGGCCTCAGTTTCCTCATCTGTACGATGGCAATAAGAATAGTGCCTCCTTCATAAGATAAAGTATTCCCTAGTGCATTTGGCAGATATTCCTGAGCCAAGCACTCCTCCAGAGAGAAGAGGTACATCGTGAACAAAACAGACAAAAGTCACTACCCTTGTGATGGTGACATTCTGGTGGGAAAATAATGTGACTCATCATTCATAAAAATAAAAACACTCCACTAAGTACTGCAAGAGTTATATGAGCTGTTGTAGGTAAAGCATTCGAAACAGAGCCTGACATAGTTATGTTCAGTCAGCATCAGTATTCTTATTATTACTTTGGTCATAATTTTTTAGCAACACCCATGGGATTGCCTCCATGATAGGGCTCCTGGAATCTGCATTGAGAATGCATCTCCTATAGGTGGGCATGTGAACCCTCTGCTGCTCCTGAGATGAGAGAGAGTTAAACATCTGACTTTTATCTCTCACTCCCTGTTTGGTGGTTGTTCTGCTGCCATCTCTACATTGATTATACATTGTGGCTTTTGCAGTCCTGCTGGCCCCAGGAGTCCTCTCTATATCCATAACTGAATTACCATTTTGTTCCAGCTCACAAGAGCACCAGTGTGGGAACACCACAGGCCAGATGGAATTTTGGAGACCCTGTCATTTTTTGGAAATTTTCTCTGGCTTCCCTTGTATTTACAGCCATATATTTTGCTCTCAGACCCAGGAGTGGGGCTGGGGTGGGAAAGGAATAGGGATTGCTGCTTAAAAAGTCCAGCAAGTTTCTCTCTGGGCCATTCCATTCCCACCTTCAAGAGTACTCTACTTCCTGGCTGCTCAGAGGACAGGACACAACCCCAGAGAAGAGGCGGAGGGGCAAAGTTGTCTTTCAGACACACTTCTCCCCTCTACTGACCAAACCCAAGACAACAGGGGAAACTGAACCAATCAAGACTAAGGGAAGATTCCCCCTCGCTCTTGCCTTAAATCCACCCCAGTTATAGCAGGTCATATGGACTTCTTTAGGATAAAGCCTAGAGGAGATTTTGTAAACTGGGATCATGGGCCAAATCCGGCCTACAAATGTGTTTTGCTTCAGGCAAAATACTTTTGCCCAAAGTATTTTTAATAATTTCAAGCCAATGTTTAAAAATCAAGATATTTCACATAAAAAATCCAGTTTTCTTGCTTCCCTTAAAAAAAGGACATTCTGGCCACAGCTTGGGCCCATATTCTCACATGGCTGGAGAAGAGTTTGGCTCTCTCTCAACAACATGCTCTCTAAGTTCATCATAGGCTCCACCACTCCCTATTGTCTCCCAACACCAAGTAGGAAAGCGATTTGCCTTTGGGATCTCATTAACTTTATTGTTTTTCATAGAAGATAAACACTTCTTTGACCAAGGCTCAATAAAACTTGAGAAAACAAAACACAGCTTATTTTTTTCCCCTGCTATACCCAGCTTACTCCACTCACTATGCCAGCAGCCCAGGTTCTATCAACACTTCAGTTTGAGTCACTATAAGAGTCACTATCCACATGTGACTATTTACATTTAAATTAGTTAAAATTTGAAATTTCCACTCCTGGTCCACTAGTCATATTTCAAGTACTCAGTAGCCACCTGTAAGTAGTGGCTACCATGATGTACAGCACGAAATAGAGTATTTTAATCACCTGGGAAAGTTATATTGGAGAACTCTGGGAAGATTTAAATATAAGACATGGGAGGCTACCAACCAATTAAAACACCTGTTGGGATCCCTGGGTGGCGCAGCGGTTTGGCGCCTGCCTTTGGCCCAGGGCACGATCCTGGAGACCGGGGATCAAATCCCACATCAGGCTCCCGGTGCATGGAGCCTGCTTCTCCCTCTGCCTATGTCTCTGCCTCTCTCTCTCTCTCTCTCTCTCTCTGTATGACTATCATAAAAACAAACAAACAAACAAAAACAAAAAAAACAAAAAAACACCTGTTGAGTGCATCCTCTGCATCTACACTGGGCTCTGTGGTGAAGCTGCTATCTTCCAGGGGTCCACAAACAAGGTGGAAAGCCATAGGCAAAGACAAGAGACAATGGAAGTGCCCAGTATTGCCACAAGGACCCTCTCAGAGTCCAAGAAAGGGAGCAGGTCTCTGTTCTCATGATACAAAGAAAATGCTCTGCTTGTCCATCACACTGTGCTCTTGGCCCAGTTCCAGGCAGTCCTGTCAGAAGCTTCCAGAAACAGGGACTCCCTGTTTCCTCAAGGGACGTTGCTTTAGATGCCTGGTATTCAGCCCCACGTTGTGGATGCTCTTCAAGCAAAACACACAGAGAGATTCAAGTTGGGCTTAAGACTTCTCCCTCCCCATCAGGGCTTCTCCCCTCAGCCCTGGCCTCCCCTATCCCTACATCCTGCTTCAACACACCCCATCATCTATCTCTCCTGCCTCCATGCACCACTCCCCAAGGCTGTCATCTTCCCAGGGCTTCCCAAACCCACATCCAGCCCACTTCTAGGGCTCTCCAACTCCTTGCCCTTCCTTCTCCTATATCTGAACAAAATACACCTGGCACCCAGATCCTCAGAACAACACTCTAACAATGAACTAATATCCGAAGATATTTACTTTTTTTTTTTTTTTTAAAGATTTTACTTATTTATTTTGGGGGAAGGGCAAGTAGACTTCACTGAGCACAGAGCCCAGCGCAGGGCTCCATCTTACCTAAGATCATGACCTGAGCTGAAATTAAGAGTTGGACACTTAACCAATTGAGCCACCCAGGCACTCCCAAGGATATTTACTTTTAATAGAAAATTTCCAAAGAGTAGATATCAAGATGAAAGGGCTACATCTAAGTTGTGGAAATTTTCAGGCCAATTGATTGCAAAGAGCATCACATACATGGTTGGAGGGCCCACCTTGAAGTCTTGCATATTTAAACTGTGTGACCTGGCCATTACTCAGCATCAGTAATCTCTAAATTACTCTATTACTGATCTCAGCCTTAACAGTTGATGGATTTTTAAAAATTTTGATGGATAAAGGATTCAAGGAGATAACAGATAAGAAAGCCACAAGGCCCAATGCAAATACATGCTGTTATTAGTACTGAGGAGAAATTATATTCTTGCAGCCGGCACAGTACGTCACACCCACTAAAAGTTTGTTAAAAACTATTTTTTAAATGATCCTGGACTACAGGCTGAGGAAAGACACTTTAGGCAAAGGGGGCTTTTGGCATGCTCTCAAGATCAGATCACACAGATGAATACCTACACAGAAGTAGGGGTTCTGAATCTTTTCAGTACCAAAGACTATTCTAGCCACCCAGAGAATCCATGTTTCCTTGTCAGGATGCTTTTCTTAAATGTGTCAAATAAAAGACACAGGATTCCAAAGATGATTAATTAAATTGAATACATTGTATTCAATTTATTATATACTGAATTACAGTTATGAAAATATCCTAAAAAATAAATTTATGGTATAATAATATATGTGCTCCTTATTAATACATTAGATAATAAGATCTAATAGCACCTCTAACAATAAATGCACTTTCAAAGTAGTAAGGAGTAAAGACTATTATTTCAAAGTCTGTTCTTCCACTGTTATGATATAAAACACCTGTGATTCCTAGGGCGCCTGCATGGTGCAGTCAGTTAAGCATCCAACTCTTGGTTTTGGCTCAGGTTGTGGTCTCAGGGTCCTGAGATTGAGCCCTGTGTCAGGTCCCTTGCTCAGCACAGAGTCTGCTTAATACTCTCTCTCCTTCTCCCTCTGCCTCTCCCCATATCCCTCATCCCAGCATTCTCTCTTTCTAAAATAAATAGTTAAGTCTTCTTTAAAAAATAAAATATCTATGATTCCTGCTGATGACAAAGTAACACGTCCTACTAACACTACTGTGGTGAGTGCCTACATTCATTATTAAAGAAACACAGCATTTCAGTGAGAGATTAGGGAAAATAAAGATGGAACTTTTCTTCAACCAAGTTGAGGGCTCCACTCAATTTTTACATATGGACTCCAGATCAAGAACCCTTGAACTAGGCTCCCTTCCCTTCTATCTCTGCCATTTGATTCTGTTTTTCTCTAGCTTACCAGTGTAGAGATGGATCCCCATAGCTGATACAATGGAGACCCCTTTTAGAGCATATATTTCCTGATTCTAAAACCCCTTATGCATAGGAACTAGGGTCCAAGGCTACCCCCAACTACTGTTCCCCTTGATGCACTGAAGGATTCTACTAATAAACTTAGAGGCTTAGGCCTTGCTGCAACTGCAGCCCTGTTGTCTGGCGACAGCTACCATTAATTGAACACTTGGTATATCATGATGACCATTGTATGAGGTGCTTTATGCTCATTATATAGTATGGAACATACAACCTCACAAGGGGACAGTGTTATGTTTGTGAGGAAACAGGCTGAGGGGTTAAGGGTTCAGTGACTTGTTCAAGGTAGTAAGCAGGGTTTGACTTTAGTTCTGATTACAAATCACCCTTCGAATGCTTCATGCTTTAAAACTGCACCAGAAAAAAAAAAAACAAACTGCACCAGGTAAGCTACTGTAACAATTGCAATTTAAACCCATTCACCCCTGAGAGTGAGTGGCACTGCCAGGTAGATGAGTGCAGGTGAAGAAGGAGCCAGGAGCCTTTCCTAACTCTCAGTGAGGTGACTAAACAGAGCAGCATTGCCCAGTCAGCCATCCACACCCTCTCCCCAATGGGAAATGAAAGGATTTTAACTAGACTTTCAAGAGAAAATGTTCTGAGAAAAAAAAAAAAAAAAAGGAATACAATAGCATCTTTGTAGCTGCAACCGGAGCTCTAGAGCGCCAGGAGAAGTGAGGGTAGTTGGGGGGAGGATGGGGAGACAGAATTTGGTGGCTGACTATATGAGCTGACTGGGACGGGGCCTGCAGACAGTGGCTGGGTGTATGGGGAGGCTGGGAGGGAGTGTTCATGCAGGAGGCCACCCTTGCTGCCCGCCAGCCCCTGAGCTGGGGTCCAGTTCCCCCAGGAGGTACACACTGAGCCTCTGTGTGGACAGACAACAGAGCCACTCTGTCCTAGAGAAAGAAGCCTGTGTGTCCTGCCCACCTTCCTCAGAGCACAGGGATGGACATCCAAATGGCCCATTCACTAGCCAGCCCGCTTCTAGTCCTCACATTGCCTGCAGCCTCCACCTCTCATGGATTCAGGCATCCCAGGCAGCACAACCCAGAGCCCCATCCCAGCCTGGGCACAGCTTGAGCCTTTGACTCCTCCCTGCCACCCAACCCACTTCCTTCCATCTGGGTGGTCATGGGTTATCATGTGATCCTTGGTGCTGGAGCTCAGGCATCTCCTTTGGGGAAAAGAGTGAAGGAGGTTATGGATCCCATACTTTTTGAAATTATGACCCTCTGATATTACAGGTTTGACTCTATTTGGGTCTTCCATTCCTACCTCAAGCATGCACCAAGCATTTATAAGTACTAAAGTATTTCTTTTTAATTGTTGCCAGAACGAAGAAGAGAGGCATGGCCTCTGCCCTCAAGTTTACAGTCCAAATGGAAAGCCGATCATAGACAACACTGCCCACCGAAGTACTTAGCTGGATTACAGGAATTATTGAAGGGGGTATATGCTGCTTGTTTATGTATATGAAGGAGTAGATTCACATGGATAATCTCCTTCCAGGAAATGTGGAAAATGAGATATAAGAGACAGAATTTCTTGACAGTTTGCCAGTGCCTGGTGCATTAGAAGTGACTTCACAGCACTGGTGCAAAATCAGTCTGGACACAGGCAAGGCTAATACTCCTCTGGCAGGAGCACCGGGAGACACAGGGCATGTGAAGCACAGAGAAGCTGTGGCAGTGAGCCCTTGCTAGTCAGGACAGTGGAAAACATCACTGCTCTGCCAGAGGGCAACACACTGCTAAAACCAGCCCAGGACACTGTGCCCAGTACTGCCCTAGAGCCCTGCATCCCCTGAGTGAGTGCCATGTTCACAGGCTGTGAGGAACTCTTCCTCCTTCTGCGCAGGGGCTTGTGGGGAGAAGGGCCACCTTTTTTGTCTCTGAGCCTCAGTCTCCTCATCTCACATCCATACATCTCCGGCTCTGACTCTTCTCTTTCTCTCCCTTTCTCTCTTCTAGCTCTCTCCCCTCTGATGTCTTCCACCAGTTCTTTGGCTGATAGCATTTCTGAAAAAAAAAATCCCTACCTGACTTGGCTCCCATACATGGAACCACGAACCTGCTGCCTGAGCCAAGATGAAAGAAAGGATTTGAATTCTCCAGGTGGTTCTGGAAGAGGCTGTTTGCTCATTGCAAGCAAACACCCTTGAAAGCCAAACAAAAACTGCCCACAAGTAAACAGATTGTGACACAGCCCCTTCCTGCGGCCACTTAGCAGAAACCCAAACTGAAGCCCATGGCAGGCGGGGAAGATGGGGGTGGAGAGATGAGGAGCCACACGCTGGCTGGCAGAGAGCACTAGGGCTCACAGGCAAGGTGGCTAGGGTAACATAACCAATGCTGCACTCATTTATTATTGCAATTATCCCTAACCCATTTTTGTGATAGTGAGGGCAAAACCAACTTAGAAGATTAAGGGAGAAATGTCAAACATTTCACTGTGGCTTTTTAGAATATAACATGAAAAAAAAAACTCTATTTTATAGAGTTAAAATGATTAGTATCATTTTTAAATAAGTTACTTCTATATCACGATTACTTCTAAGTAATTCCCCCATCACGTCTGCCAGATCACCGTCATTTCCCAGACACTCCCCTCCACCCCCTGCAGCCTCCCCTCCCTCTGAAACTGTTCTCTAAAATGTAAACACATCCCACCTCACCATGCTCAAAACCCTTCCAGTGCCCCCACTGCCCTCAGTATAGTAACTCAAATCCTCAGCTGGGAAACCACCCATGCCCCTGAGCCAAGCTCTGCTTCCAACCCCACTTCTAGGAAGTTCCCCCTAATCTCCTCCCAGCCAACTTTTGACAGCTCATTTTTGCCTCCAGGGCTTTGCACATGCTGTTCCTTCTGCTAGACTACCTTTCCCCCTTCTTCTTGTATTATTTTAACTTACATACAGTACAATTAAAATTTTTGTGAATAGTTCTAGGAGTTTTCACACACATGTATAGAACCACCACCACAACTGGGATACAACAGTTCCATCACTCCAAAAGCCTCCCTCATGTCCTCCCTGTGGAGTCATAGCCTCTACATGCCTCCTCTGACAGTCATCACTCATTCTTCAATGCCTATAGCTTCACCCTGCCCAGAATGTCATATAAATGGAATCACACAGTAGGCAGCCTTTTGAGATTGATTTCTTCCATGCAGCAAAATGTCTCTGAGATTCCTCCATGCTGTTGGGTGTATCAGTAGATTGCACAGTATGGCTGGATCCCACCTTGTTAGTCCCATCTACAGTTGAGGACATTTGGTTTGTTTCCACATACTTATACATAGATTGTGAATTCCCCTTTCGTGGTCTTCTAGATGTGCTACTCGAGAATTCCAAAGCCACTGAGAGTAGACTTAAGCCCTGCCTAAAAGAGACACGTGTTCATTTAGAATCAGTCAAAGGCTGGGGAGCAGTGTGAGGCTCCTACTGTTTCCTCATCTTCCACTTCCTCTTCTCCCTCCCTTTCACCCTTAACACCCCTTCACCATGGAATTCACCAACTGCTATCATATCCATTCAGTGAGCAGGTCCAGGGGCACCAGGCTGGGCCCTTGGGGGATACAGCCAGATCCCAGGCCACTTCTAAGTATATGTGTCTGTATCTATATGTGTGTGCTGGAGATGAGGGTCCACGCAGAGAAGGGCAGCCCAGGGATTACCCACAAGCCACTGTTCCATCCTCACTCTTGGGCCACACGATCCTTCAGATGCTGACCTATGTAGACATATCCAGACAATACAGGGATAGCACTCCAAACTCCCCAGATGGAAATACTTCTTCCACAGTCATATCAAAAAAGGATCCAAGCAAAGATAGCCCAGGTTGCTCACAGCACCTGGGTCTCAAGGAGACCTAATGTACTCTGTTTCTAAATTGGTGGGGAGGGGTGGGGAGTGGGGGAGGGCTGGGTCTTCCTTCTGTTCTGAGAGGGCTGTCAGCATCTTTGAGGCCCACGTGAAATACATTTCTTTCACTAGCCCCTGAAATAGCTAAGGAACTCATTTCCTTGTGAGGCCTATTAACTGCCCCCACAACCTACCCATTGCTTTTTGAACCAACTCCTGCTTGGGCTGGTTAGGGCCAGTAGATTATTTAAAACCCTCTGCTCCCTGGCTAGTCCCGTGCAGAGCCTGGCTCTCATATGCAGCAGGTCAAGGGGGGTGCCCACAAGAGAAAGGATATCAAATTCCCTATGGGCTCCAAGGGCTGGATGTCATGGTTCCCAGTTCTGATTCCAAAACCAGTTTAACCTCTTTCCTTCAGCTAAGCCTGACACACTTGGGCAAGGTGATTGGCTGGAGGACCCCAGCATTAGATTTCAGGGTCCTCTGTGGCTGAGTGGGGGCTGCATTCTCATCCAGTGTTCAGCAAGGATGCCCAGAGCACACAAACTGGGCAAACATCTGGAGGCTGGGCATTTCCTGCCTGCTGAGAAGAAATATTTAAAGGAGCAAGAAAATTGTTTTAGACTAGAATCTATCTGCATGTGATCCATACTGAGAGGAGAGTCCCAGAAGCCCCCCCTTGACTGGTAGTGAATGAAAATGCATTAGTGACTTCCTTACCATTTGTTTTAGGTTCTGACAAAAAGAAAACCTATTTTGTGGGTCTTCTGTAAAGAAGGTGCTATTCTTATAGCACCTTTGGGGCACCAAGTGTTTTCATCTCCATGATTGCATTTGCTCCTTATAACAGTCCATTATCATAACCCCACGTTACAGAGGGGTGTAAAGCTCAGAGTACTGGAGCGCTTACCCAGAGCCATGTGGGAGCCTAGTCTGGCACAAACTTCATTTTGATATCAAATCCTGTGCCTTTCTTTTGCCACTCTAACCTGCACCAAATGCCTCAAGTCTATAAAGAGGCAATAGTGTCTGTGATGGGATCTACATGAAGCGAGGAAAAGACCTTAGAGACCTGAATTCTATCTAACCCAGCTCTGAGTGACCTTGGGAAGGTCACATCCCTTCTATGATTTCATCTCCTTCTCCTGAAGATTCCCCTCTGTCTTAACCATCACGGATTTTATTAGCTCTTAGTTCTTTAGAGAATAACTGCCCTGTGTGTGGGTTCTCTTGGGATCCCCTTCCCTCCTGTGTGATGACATGCCCACAGCATAGAGTGAAGACAGACAAGAGGAAACCCCTCCCACACCCACACTTTGGGCCTTCGAAGGTAACTGCAGTAAAATCTTTTATAAAGAGGCTGAAGCAATTTGTTCTTGTGAGCTTGTCTGATTTCCACTTAGCCAGGCACTCAGATCCCCATTTCCATGGATAATCAGAAGCTGGCCGCATGCCACCGAAAACAGCTCCAAAGTGGGAAATGACCTAAAGTCCACAAGCAGAGAGATGATTATCAAAATCATGGTACTGAGCATTAAAAGTATGGCTATGGATATTTTTTGGAGATGCAGACATGGAACATGCTTTCACAAAAAGTGAAGCAAAACAAATCAGACTACAATACTGCATGTTCAGCATAATCTCAACTCTTTAAAATAATACTAAAAGAGAATAGGAAATATGCCAAAATGTTACCTATGGTTACCTATAGAAGGTGGCAGTGTGGCCAAATAGGTGATTAGGAAGAAAACATTGTGTCTTTTTAAGAATCAGGAAGAAGACTTTTTTTTAAAGTTGGCAATAATAGTCTTAACTTCTTCTGTCCATATTCTTCATCTGAGTTCTAAGTCTTGGCACACATCAAGTCTCCTGCCATGATTGGCAAGTGTCCCAATCTTAGCTTCAGAAATACACACAGCAAGCCCGATCAGAGACCCACACCCACTCCAGGATAATCAGAAATACCCTCACAGGTCCCACAGCTCTGCCTTCAGTTTGCAGAAAGACACCCAAGGATTCCAGACTTTTAGCTTTATATTTCTAACCCCTGGTTTCTCATTTTATGTCCTCAGATCAGTAATATGGCAGTCTTGAGGAATTACTGGATAAAGGCCACCATATTCAGACAAGTTGGGGAAGTTCACATCTCAGTTTTAATGAATAAAGAGAGGTTTCTCTGTGAAATTATCCTGCAAGAGGGCCATATAAGATGTATCATTTGCAGATGGAGATCACCAACACTTTCTATTTTAGGACTATCTCAAGGGGTGGGAGCTCTACAGATTCAGGGGGATCTGGGGAAGTGTAGTTCCTATTCCCTCAGCCTTCTAGCCTTGTGGTTCTCAGTCTGGCTGCACACTAGGGTCACCTGGGAGGCCTGAAAAATAAATCCCTTGGTCTAGGTCTGGTCTGGGGGGAAGTGTGAGCCAGGGCTGAGAACCACTTCTACCTCACACCATCATAATTGTCTATGCTAAGAAGTCAACACCAGATTGGGGTCCAGCCTCAGAATCATTCATGTATCATCCATTTTTGAAGCTAAATGTAACTTGAAAGGACATCTAGTTCAATCTCTCATTTTATAGAGGAAGAAACTAAAGCTACCCCCCCCCCCACAGCCCTGCCAAGATTCCTGACCCCTCACTTCTTCCTATGCTAGTTCCAGTCAGTATCTGGCTGTACCTTGGGCCCCCAGGCCTCTGGCCCACAGGACTCTTCATTCAGAGGGAGAAGCAAAGGAAACCTTCAGACCTCCAGGGCCATTCTGCCGTCAGAGTTCGCTTATCAGGCTGCCCCTCTCTCTGGCAAGTGTACCCTGACACAAGTGAAATTCTGACTCAAGTCTTCTTCCTAACACACCAGAACTAAGGATGAGGAGCCAGGAAACTGCAGGCTTATGAGGACAGGAAGCCCATGCTGGCAGTAGAGCAAACATATCCACACACTTTAGGCTGCTAAAGCAGAAAGCAGGTACTTTCTCCCTTGTGCATTCTATCTCCATTGCAGGAGGCCTGAGACACCGAGACACCTTTAAAATCAAGAGACTCCTTCATACTGGTAACAACCTTCTGGGTTGATGCCCCTACCCTCTTCTGGCAATACTCTTGCTCCTGAACATGAAATTTTGTAGTAAAAAATCTCCATAGTTCTCAGTTTCACATCCTATACCTCTGATCACCCCTCTTTTTCAACCCTAAAATTCCATTATTTCCTTCTCTTTAGCAGCACTGAGAAAGACACCTATGAGGACTGGAGAGACATTATTAGGAGGGGAAGGTGAAACATATAGCCTCATAGGTACCCTTCCCTGAACCCCTAGCTCCTATTGACCAGCTCATGGCCTCTAGCTCCCACAAGGGCAGAACACCTTTGGACCCAAGGAACTGTTCTCCTGGAGACCCTCCATCCTACAGGAGAATCCCAAGGCACCCTTCTGAACTCCAGGCCAGCAGCTAAGCTCCCCGGATAAGTATCTCCAGTGAACTCCAATCTGGCTTCTGTGAGCCTAGGAGTAGGGAGAGAGAGTGGGTCATAGAAGCAGAAGAAAGAACCTTGTGGGTTCCTTCATAGTTCAAACTCATTCTGGTGTCTGACACCTTCCCCTCACCCCACTCACTCAGGGTAGGGCAGTGTACTATATATAGGAGCAGTGGGTGGAGGCTGCAGGTAGCTTCTACCTAGAAGCAGAGTTAATCAGCAGCCAGGCCTGAGGGAAGCCCCTTTCCTGAGGCTACACATGTAGCCTGGGTCATGCTCAAAGGGTCTATCTTTTCTGCTTGCTGGTGTCTGTGATTTTTATCAATGGAAAGGCAACGGTTCACAAGTTCAACATCCTGAATAACATCCTAGACCAACCAGCACTCCCACATCTGCCCTATGGTCCAGAAGATGGAGCCAGGCACTGGACCTTTACCAGAACCAATTTATTTCTAGTGGATTAAGCTTCAGCCAGGGTGTACGGGTCCATAATGAAAGCGCCCTTGGTCACCCCCGTCAAGGAATGTGGCAACTCTGGTCGCTCACCCCTTGCCCCCCATACTTCCTCCTAGGTGCAGAAATAAAAGCCGCACCAAGTTCTAGAACTATTCTGGGTCGCGGAAGCTGCGCGGGCTCGGCGCACCCAGAGCCTCGCGCAATGTCTGCGGCCACCTGTCTGGATGCCCACCCGATCCGCCCACTCGAGCGTCCCCTCTCGAGGTTCCTACCATGTCCCCTGCGGTGGCTGGACCCGTTTCTCGGCGATCTCAGCCGGCTCGCCAGCTCATCCCACCGCCCCCGGGGCCGCCCCTTGCTCCGTGACTCTCCGAGGCTTCCCAGGACGCGGGTTTCCCGGACCGAGTGTCCACAGCTTCCCGGCGGCCAAGGGGCCCCACAACTGCTGGGTGTGCGGTGCGCTCAGGGATGCTCTGCAGGTGGGGTTGTTAGAGGACGTCTGGGATCCCCAGGCCACGGGGGATCCGCGTGTCTGCGGATCTGCGGTTCTGCAGGAGCCTCCACGATCAGTCAGGGACGTTCGCAGCGTTTGCGAGGTCCCTGCAGCGCGTCCCAGCCCAGCCTCCCCACTTCCCCGAAAGCGAAGGAGGAGGGAGCTCCTTTCACAATAAAAGCCCTGCCCCGGGCTCAGGCAGCCACAGGCGCCCGGAGCAGGGGCCCAGGTGCTAGGAAGGAAGGGGTCCGCCCGCCGGGGGAAGATCTGAGGCCGGGCGGCCAGGGCCGGGCAGCAGGGCCTTCGCCCGGGTCCCGCTGGGTGGGAAGGTGTGAAGGTGAACCCCCGGCAATCTGGAGAGAGGAGGAACGGCGAAGGGGAAGGAGGGGCTGGCTGGCCCACCGAGGGTCGCCGAAACTATTGCTCTCCCACGCAAAGCACAGAAAGAGAAGTCTTTCACTGGCATCTCAGTAACCTTATTTGGGTTCGGTCTCCAAAGGCTATTTGGAAGAATACAGTAGGAAAATCCTTTTACCACCTAAGGTCAGTCACAATGGATCTTTTCCCCCCTTGAGAATTAATCAGTTTAAGTCGCTGGACTAAGTGGCTGATACCGACCCCTCTGCTAGGGATGCATGGAATGTTTGTGTCCCCTGGGTCACCTATAGTTGGCTATGGCACAGCTGAGGCAGGACCTAAGGATCTGCGTGCTCCTTGCTGGAGAGAAGGCTGGGCTTGGAGTCCATAGTCCTGGAATTGGGGGCTGAACTGTTAACAGCTGTGTCACCTTCAACCAGTGATTGGACCTTTTTGAGACCTATGTTCCTAACTAGTCCAATGTTTGAATTTCAGGATTCTTAAGAGTCTATAGACATAAAGGTAGAGATGAGGGCAGAGTCAGCAGTAGGGTGCCCTGAGAGGATCTGGGAATCAGGCTGAAAAATTACTCTCTGAAGTTGAAATTAACAAGAATCATCACTAGATGGACAGAAATCATCTTTCTGGGAGTCACCTGCTACAGAAGGATTTGAGGTTGAGATGATAGTACTTCTCAAGGAGAACAAATATACCGAGGTTTCCTTAAATTGTGTATGGGGGTGGGGAGACAGATGGAAGGGAAAGCATTTCTTCAGTCCTTATTATGTTCTGGATGCTTTCCATAGGTTATTTCATTTCAACATTACAAACAATCCTAAGAGGGAAATTTTGTTATCATCATTTTGCAAATGAAGAAACAGGAATAGGGAGTTGATTGACTCTCCTCAAGTCAGATAGTAAGTAGTTTTAGCAAATCAAAAGGCCTATTTGTTAAAACAGGAGAGAAAGAGGAAGAAATTGATAAACCAGGAAAGGGAAGCAGAATGCAGTGCTATAAACTGTAGCTTGCCTGGGATTAGGGTGTAGGGAGAGCACAGAAGAATCTAAGCGAATACTGGATGTGGACACTTATGGAGAAGGAAGTGGACCCTGCAGACTGTCTCATTCAGACATCTGAGGAAACAGTGTGGTCTTCTGAGCCTCCTTTTCTGCCTGTGACCCACATAAGATGTACATTCTATGCCATGACCCTTTACACAAACATCTATGTCTAAAACTCCCTAAAACCAAGTTTTATAAAACATTATTACATGTGACACACTCTGATATTTACCATTATATTTCATTTTAATTATTAGTAGTGATGGTCTCAAATCATTAAATTTATTTCAATAATACCCACTAATAAGAGCAGTTTGAAAAACACTACACTGGAGAGTGGAGCAGACATATATTTTTTAAAATTAATGTTTTCAAAGGGTTTTGTGGCATTCTGCAGAATTTATCTGTATGTATAAAAAGAATTTAAGAGGCTTGTTACTCAGGATGCCTGAGAGGCTCAGTGGTTGAGCATCTGCCTTCAGCTCAGGGCAAGATCCTGGAGTCCTGGGATCAAGTCCCACATCAGGCTCCCCACAGGGAGCCTGCTTCCCCTGTGCCTATATCTCTGCCTCTTTCTCTATGTCTTTCATGAATAAATAAATAAAATCTTAAAAAGAGGTAGCGATTCTGTTGGCCAAGTTTGAGAACACTGAGCACAGTTAAACAGACTCTCTTTCTCTTCAGCAGTAGGACTTGTCAGAGTCATCAATGCTAATGTGCATTGAGATTTCCTGAGAAAGTTGTAAAGTGCCCAGTGTTTCCCAGATTTACTGGATGCTAGCCTCTTTTTCTGAGGTCTCATGGGACCTGCTTGGGAAAAGCTGCTCTAGGACCTGGCCCAGCCAGGTGAATTGTCAACATCAGAACAGAGTCAAAATCCTGCATTCTGAAGCCAGACTCCCAAGTTCAGCATCATTTTGTTCACCTGATTCCCAGCTCAGCAAAGAGGTGCCCAGATGGTGAATGTAGGGACTCCATTTGTAAGTGAACAACCGCCACTTTTGTAACCCAGGTTGAATGTGAGCAGTCAGTATCCCAGGAATGACCACAGCTGGGTAGGCAGATAAAACTGAGTTCTGGAATGGCCGAACTGAGGAGACACCTGGATCTGCCTGCAATGACTCCACCTGCCCTTTGCAGAATCCTGCCTAGAAAAAGCAACTCCCTTTTCTTTATTGCCTCCTACTTCCTTCCAGCCCTGCAGTGCTATGATTCAGACCACTTGTCCATAATATCTCAGATGTAATCATTTGCTTCCCTGACAACATCCTCCTGCATAGGGCCATGCCCGTGGCTGTGACTCAACAGGTCTACATGGTGACAATCTTTGACATGCACTTTTTTGTTCCCTGTCCCCATTTGCCAACTTTCCATGTATTTTTTGCATCACACTTTGTGATTGGTGTTAATGTCAAGAAAAGTAAGAAGTAGCATTGCATTGCAAAACTGTCAGGCTATGGACGCCTAGGTGGCTCAGCTGCTGAGCGCCTGCCTTTGGCCCAGGGTATGATCCTGGAGTCCCAGGATCGAGTCTGGCATCAGGCTCCCTGCATGGAGCCTGCTTCTCCCTCTGCCTGTGTCTCTGCCTTTCTCTCTGTGTGTCTCTCATGAATAAATAAATAAAATCTTTTTTTTTTTTTAAAAAAAAAAAGGAAAACAGGCTATCTACTAAAGCTAAATATACATGTGCCCCATGACCCAGCAAATCCTAGACCTTTACCCAACAGAAATGTCTACATATGGGTGTCAAAAGCCATGTACATACAAGAAAATTCTTTGCAGCAAATTGTTTGCAATTGTCACAAACAAGGAACAACCCAACCCAAACATCATCAGCAGTAGAAACAATAAGTAGATTGTGGTGTATTCACACAATGGAGTGTTTTACAGTCATGTCAATTCATGAACTACAGCCATACACAAACATTCTGTGGAGGAAAGAAGCCAGCCACAGAAATGGGCCTACATGTGCTTTCATTTATATGCAGCATACAAATAAGCAATGCGGACTTCTGTTGTTACAAGTCAGGTGAGTAGCTACCCATGGCAAAGTCATGACTGAAAAGAAGATATGAAGAGGGCTTTTGTGGTGCTGCTAGTGTTTTGTTTGTCAATCTGGCTACTAATTTGAGTACCAATTACTGATGACAAGAAATCAAGCTGTAATACTTAGGATATGTGCCTCTTTCTGTTCAATAGTCTATGACTATGATGAGAAACTTCAATAATAAGATACATGAAACAAAAATTAGCATATCCTATCTCTAGCCTCAAAGGACTCATAATCTATTCTAGCAGGCCCCAAACTTTTTAAAGTATTCACCTCAGTAGCAGTAAGTTTTTGAGGATATTCCCCAATATATGAATTACATATTTACAAGTTACCTAAGCATACCATCTTATTTTCTACCTATTATAAAATATCCAATAATAACTACAAAACTTTGAAAGGGTGAGATTAAGGGAGCAGAAATAGAAATTGAAATGTTTCTTTCCATATCTTAAGGGGTCTTCCTGTACCATGTTTGGGCTGTTCATGTCTCATTCTGAAAACCAGTGGCCAGAGTGATAGGAGAGAATGACAGGCGAACATATTAGTGCAATAAAAAGTAAGTAGGAGAAAATATGGAAGCTGTGAAGTAGACGGCCCTGTGCCTTCTCCCACACCCAGGGAAACTGCCCACACCTCAGGGCTGTGCTTGGGGATGTGACTTTCCTCAATTGCTGCTAGGAATGCAGGCAGCTTCTCCTACCTTGAAGTTGAGACTTGAATCAGACTCAGCCCTGTGGGCTTTGAAGATTTGATGAGGGCAAAAAAAAAAATTGTAAGAGGTGGAGATTTATAACTTTGGGTCTAACTATTCTTTTCTTTTTCCAGGAAAACAGGACCTACTTTACACTCCACCCCCCTCAATCACACATACACACACTGTCCCACATGTATGTACCCATAGAACTCTTAGTCATGCAGAACTCTGTAATGAAAGGGAGATTTTGTAAGGCTGTGTTTCCAGGAAGCTGGATTATGGTAGCTGCTAAAGCTATTCACAAACATCTAGTACCCAATCTTTCAGACAATGAGTAGGATGTATGTCTTCCTGCCATTTGCGGTTTGCTGTGTTCATGTTACCAGCTTTAGCCAATGAAATGTTAAATATAAGTGCCATCACTTCTGGGTGGAAGCTATAAAAGCCAATGCAAGATTGGCCATGCTCCTTGTCTTATGCAGTGACTGAAAAGCTTATGTAAAGATGGAGCCTCCATCAGCCTGGATCTCTGGGTGACTATGATGAGCAGAGCATCTAACAAGACCTCACTAGATATGAGAGTGAATGAGAAATAGATTTATGTATTTAACCATCAAGATTCAAACATTGTTGCTATAGCATAACTTAATCCATTTGAATCACATGAATAAAATTACTTTGAGAAGAGTTGCTTGAGAATAACCATAAATCAGATTTTTGTCACTCCTCTGCTCAGAACCTCCCAGAGGCTTCACATCCCCCCTCAGAGTAAGAAATCCCAAGTCTTACAGGAGTTCCACAAGTCCTTCTACACTCTGCTTATCTCTCATCACTACCTGCACTCTCTCACTGCCTATGCTACTTATTGTTTCTTGCAAACTCCAGGCGCTATGCCACCTCAGGATCTTTGCACTTACTATTCCCTCTGACTGAAAAAATGTCCTATGTTTGTTCCTTCATCTCTTTCAGGTCTTTGCTTAAGTGTCACCCCCTCAGTGAAGCCTTCCCTGACTTCTGTATTTAAGACTACATACTTCATCCCCATTCAGTTTTATCTTGTGATTTTTTTCTGAGCAACTTGTTGGATGTTATGTTCAGAGTTCTTAAATTTAGATAACCAATAAACCTCTCCTCTCTAGAAAATGGCACTCCTGCATTACCCTCTTTCAGAATTTAAGTTGCTTGGCAATTGGCTACTCCCACGGTGCTGGTAGGGCCTCTGATTACACAGTGGACTTTGCAAGTAGGAAACATTTAGCTGAGATAGGTTGGTGCTAGCAGGGACTATTTTACTATTTCTATGAGAGGGCCCTTCCTACTTTATCAGGAGTGAGTCTATCTTTACCTTTGCCAGTTCTAAGAAGTCAGATTTCCAATTTGTTCTAATGATGTTTTAGGTTCCTTGTAAATTTGTAACCTAGGCAGCTGCCCAACTGGTTCACTCTTTACTCTGGGTCCTTGTCTGGCTCCATCCCAGACATACAATCATAATTTCCAAGGCTTGAGAACCTGTATTTTTTTTAACACCATACTTAATTCTAAAGCACCGTCAGGACTGACAAATGTTAAGCTAAGCAGTTCCTCTTCCTTGGTTCTCATGTCCAAATGGCCATTCTAAATGACCCTGGAATCTCTCTCCTTCTATCCATTCTCATTGTCACTTCTTCAGCCCAAACTTATGTCTTATTCACAAAACTCTAGGAGGGAACCCCAAACTAGAGTCCCAGGATCTGCTTTTACTCCCTCCAATCTATCCTGCACATCATGGCTGAAATGTGGACTTGCTACTGGCCGGTTCCCTGTAACTCTCAGGATTAAATGCAAGTTCTTCAGCATGGCTTTCAAGGTCCTTCAAAGTCTGACTCCTAATTACCTTTATAGGCCTCTTACACACTTCTAAAACTTTTTAAGTGGTTTCCTCCATCCCAAAACCTTTTCTCAACACACTCTTGCTTCTAACCTGACATATCTCCACCTCCCACACTTTCACTCCCGCCCCTGAATCTTCTCTATCCTGAAGACCCAGAACAGCATGTTCCCTGAAGTTATTCTAGTGCCAGTATGGTCTTGTTAATCTCTCTCATGGACCTTGAACTCCCTAGAGGAAGGGACCATTCTGGGGCCTTCTGTTTCCATTTGCCTAGGAGCAAGTAGCTATTTAGTAATGGTTCTAAATGAAAAAATAGGACAAATGACCGGGGTTCAGTGCTGAATCTACTGCTCAGAAAGCATAGGTACTCAGGAAAGCAACTTCTCTCTCCCCTGGCTTCTTTCCTTCATCTGACAAAGAACCCTCATTCCTGTCTAGCCCACCTCTCTGGGCTTCTGCAATCATGTAACATGCTCGTGTAAATTACATTATCCAAATATTACTTCTCTCATGGTAAGATCTGAAAAATACTTAATCATGAATGAATATATGAGAAAGAAAATTCCTTTGCAGTGAAGAATGCTAGCATCCAATTTACCTTCTCTCTTTTCTCTTCATTCATGGAACCCCTATATTTAAAGGGGCAGCAGTGTACTCAGCCAAAAAAAAATTTATGTTAACAACCTCCCCTGCAAAAAGGGATAACCAATGAAAAATAAATGGAAGTCTTTGAGTGGGACCCACCAAAAGATCTTAAAGGGAGTGTACTTTAGGTTATTATTCAGCAAATGTTCATTCCCCTTTCTCCTACTGTGAGCACAGCAAGTATTTTTGCTCCACTGTTGCTGGGCTTGGCCATGGACTCACTTTGACCACTATAATGTAAGTAACAGAGGCCCTGTATGTATTTTGCAGTATCACATGGCTTTCTTTCTGGTGATTCACCACGTAAAGAACAAGCCCTGGGTAACCACTACCCTCCAGTCTGAGCCCCAAAACAAGACACATGGGACAGACTTAAGTTCAACTCACTGTCTAGAGCCAAGTCCAGTCAATCCACAGGCATGAGAAGAAATGCTTATGGTTGGAAGCCACTGAGTTTTGGAGAGGTTTGTTACAGAGCATTATTGTGATAAAATTTGAGTGATACAGCTAGGATGCTTAGGCTTTTAGAGAGCCAATCCAGGACAAAAGGGCTGCCAGGCAAAAAACAAAAACAAAACAAAAACAAAAACAAAAACGTAAAAAAAAAAGAGCCATGTTATATTCCCCAAATCCCATAATATAATATATAACAAATTATTATACATGTAGGTGTTATCACTTCAACATAAAAATATAGAAATAAATGTTCTTTAGAATTACTTATTATTCTGTGTTATTTACTTTTATTTCATAAATGCTATTTTTCTGACATTTATTTAATATCTCTCTTTTGCATATAACAATACAAAGAGATACTCTGTTTTATAGCCAAAGCCAACTCCTGTCTGCAAGCTCTTATAATCAAGAGAGAATTGCTGCTTTGTGAACTTCTTTTAGAATCTGCAGTCAATGTCTTTAACATGGTAAAGAATTTCTTTGCCAAACTCAGGCAGAATAAAAATCTTAGTACTCTGGGCTCAGACACAGCATCTGTGATGCTTGGCAACACATCTGGTTGTGCTGCTTTTGTGAAGAAATATGCTTCTCATCTCAACATTCAGTGGTGTCTCCTGGTATCAATGACTCTACCGGCCATCCTGAAAAAAATTGTATCTATTTCTACAAATGTTGTCAATCTCCTGAGAGCCAGGGATGATACACTATTTCAAGAGGTTTTTGTCAAGAAATGGAAGAATAAGATTGAGTTCGTTGCTGCAACAGACATTAACTAGATTTCCAGAGGACCTGTCTGAAACATTTGGTTGACTTTTGAAAGAAAGTTCTTCCCAAAGAAAACAAAAATACCGATTGAAAAAGATAATCTACATTCTTATGTTTATTGCAGCATTGTTTATAATACCCATGATACGGAAACAACCCAAGTGTCTACCTATAGACGAATAGATAAATAAGATATGGTATACACAATGGAATATTACTCAGCCATACAAAGAATGTAAACTTGCCATTTGCAACAATATGGATGGACCTAGAGGGTATTATCCTAAGTAAAATAAGTCAGAGAAAGACAAATATGATATGATTTCACTCATATGTAGAATTTAAAAAACAAAACAAAGAAAAAAAGAGACAAATAAAAAACCAGACTCTTAAATAATAATAATAGATTGGTGGTTGCTAAAAGGGAGTTCAGTGGGGCAATATATTTCTATCCCATGATACAGTAGGATATTTTTTACTTTTCCTGTTCTTTTCCCAATGGCATTTCTCTGAACTGCCTGCAACCTTTAGGACATCCTTCTTTGTCTTATATGTAATAGTAAAACCAAATACAGTCACATGTAAACCTCACTTTGACTTATAACTCTGCTCTTAGCAAGTATATGTTTTATTGATTTGTAGTGTCAGTCCAATGTGATGATATGAAGCTAAATATCCTCTTAATGAAAGCATTTGAAAATGGGATACTGAGGATTTTATTTGGTTTATCTTATACCTGTAACATCAGGCTTATAGATTTGTAGGAATTAGTTTTCAGCTCTCCAAAAATGTCTATCAACTTTGTATTTACAAGTTTGTTTTGGTAAATGAGCTGTTTGTCAATCAGGTACTTTGCATCTATAAATTCGTCAGATGAACTATGTCTGAAATGTCTATCATTTTAAAGTAATCTGAAGCAAGTTAGCTGTCATCATACATGAAACCTCTCTTTCTCAGGAAAAGTAGATTTAAAGCACACAGGTAATTTGAAATTGTGAAATTAATTCTAATTTGTTACAGTCCTTAATAAAGAAATTGAGAAAGCCCTGTTTAACCTTGCTGCCCTTTTGTGGTGATACTTTTTAGAGTTCTAATGCAATCTTACTTCCAAAAATCAAGTCTTTTTTTTTTTTTTTTTTTTTTTTTTCTGCAGAAGGTTTTTGCTGGTTTGTTGAGAGAGTAAGCAAGGTTGGGGGGGAGTGATAGAGAGAATCTTAAGCAGGCTCCATGCCCAGTGTGGAGCCCAATCTCACAAACTTGAGATCATGGCCTGAGATGAAATCAAGGGTTGGGCGCTTAACCTACTGAGCCACTCAGGTACCCTGCTGTAGAAGTTTTTGATGCAACCCACCCACAACATCAAATGACTCAGGTGTAATCAGTTCATGCCTTTACAGGCTCCTTGTGACCTCTTCAAAGATAACCAAACTGTTTCAGAGAAACAGCATATAAATTGTTTCACTGTAATCCTTTTCTCCATTCTTATCAATATATTTCCAAATTAAGAAGGACACTGTTATCAACTGAATATTTGTGTCCTCCCAAAATTCATATGGTGAAGATTTAACCCCTAATGTGGCCGTATGTGCAGACAGAGCCTCTAAGAAGCAACTAAGGTTAAATGAGGTCATAGGTGGTGCCCTGACCCAAGAGGATTAGTGCCTTATAAGAAGAGACACCAGGGAGCTTGCTTTCTCTCTGTCCACATGCATACAAAGATGTCATGTGTGTACAAAGAGGTGACTAATCTGCAACCTCCTGGCATCTTAATCTTGAACTTCTAGTCTCCAGAATTGTAAGAAAATTAATTTCTGTTGTTTAAGCCACCCAGTCTATGGTATTATGACAACCCATATGGACCAAAACAGACATCCTTCTTGTTTCATACCTTGAAAATATGATTTTAGGCAGGCTTTTTCGTGACCTGGTAAGAAGCTTCCTGGAATGCTGGATTTTCAGTGCTAAAACCAAGACAACCCATATGGACCAAAACAGACATCCTTCTTGTTTCATACCTTGAAAATATGATTTTAGGCAGGCTTTTCCGTGACCTGGTAAGAAGCTTCCTGGAATGCTGGATTTTCAGTGCTAAAACCAAGACAACACTGAGCAAACCAGGGATACAGTAACCCTTACCCAAAGGAAGCTCAGATCTATATCAGTTATATCCACTTCCAGAATGGAGGAATTCAATTAGCAACTAACTATACTTACTGAGTATCCAAAATCACCAGGGATAGTGCAAGGTCTTTACATGGATATTTAATTTAATATACATGTTTATTTTTAATATATTTAATAAATATATTTAATATTTATATTAAATCTATCCAGATATTTCATATATTATGTTTATATATAATATATAATATATAAATGTATAAGATAATATATGAATATATTAGTTTATATATTTACATATTAAATATTATAAATATTTAAGTTTTATAAATATTTAATAAATATATTTATATGATTTAGTATATAAATACATATTTATATTTACAACAACCCCTGAAGTAGCCCTTATAGTCTTCATTTTATAGATGGAGAAACTGAGGTTCAAAATCCAGAACCCCACCACTTATGGACTTAGAAAAAGTAGAAATGGATTTTTGTCCTTGCCTTGGCTAGAGAGAAGCCATATCTGAGTAAACTAAGGGTCAGACACGCTGGCAAAGAGGAGAGAATTAGGTAGCTAGTAGAAAGAACAAATTATAGTGGGGATAAGTTAGGACCTGTCAGTCCTACGATCTATCCTTCCCTATCATCAGGTGACTGCTTTTTATTCCTGGAATATTAGGACCTTGTTTTATTAAGAGTTATATACCTTATGCAGTAGTCCTTGAACTTTTTCCCTAATGGCAAACCAGAGAGGATTTAGGCCCAAGCCACATGACTAAGGATGAGGCCTTAAGCTGCCTCACAGGTAGAATGTGTTTGTTTTAATGTCAAAGTAACTAAATCATTATTAAAATGTTTGAAATACCTTTCTGACATTGTGTTTCAAAATCTTTGTCTAAAATGACTGCTCCAGAAAGCAATAACTGGGCAAGCCATTTCACATTTATAAGCCTGCATTTCTTATAAAAGCAAATATGAAAGGATGCTTTCCCTCTCTATTCCACAGTCTTTGTGAAAACTGAGAGGAAATAATTTACATAAGACATAGTCTTTAAGTTTATAACTATTGGGGGATCCCTGCGTGGTTCAGTGGTTAGCGCCTACCTTCCGCCCAGGGAGTGATCCTGGAGACCCAGGATCGGGTCCCACGTCAGGCTCCCTGCATGGAGCCAGCTTCTCCCTCTGCCTGTGTCTCTGGCCTCTCTCTTTCTGTATCTCTCATGAATAAATAAATAAAATCTTTTAAAAAAAAGTTTATAACTGTTGAGATAGCCAAGAATCCATACTTAGTTTACTGCTATGGATAAATTGTCAATAATTACATTTATTTTTTATTTTTTAAATTCCAGCATAATTAACATAAGTGTCATATCAGTTTCAGGTGTACAGTATAGTAATTCAACAAATTTTATTTATTTACTTATTTATTTATTTATTTATTTGAGAGAGAGAGAGACACACACACACATACAGAGCATGAGTTGGGGGGTGGGTAGAGGAAGAGGGAGAAGCAGACTCCCCACTGAGCAGGGAGTCTGATGCAGAGCTTGATCCCAGGACCCTGAGGTCATGACCTGAGCTGAAGGCAGACACTTAACCGAGCCCCCCAGGCATCCTCAACAAGTTTAGACATACACAGTGCTCATCATAAGTATACTCTTTAGTCCCCATCACCTGTTTCACCCACCACCACCCCCGATTTCCCCTCTGGTAACCACCAGTTTGTGCTCTACATTTAACTGTGTTTTTTTATCTCTATTTTACTTCAGAAGATATTCGCAAGGGAGATATATGATAAGGGGTTAATATCCAAAATTTATGGAGAACTTATACAACTCAACACAAACACAAAAATAATCCAATTTAAAAATGGGCAGAAGATATGAATAGACATTTCTCCAAAGAAGCTGCCAACAGACACATAAAAAAGATGCTCAGTATCACTGATCAGCAGGGAAATGAAAATCAAAACCACAATGAGATATCACTTCACATTTATCAGAATGGCTAAAATAAAAAACATAAGAAACAAGTGTTGGTGAGTATGTGGAGAAAAAAGAACCCTATTGCACGGTTGTTGGGAATACAAACTGATGCAGCCACTATGGAAAACTGGTGGCTCCTCAAAAAGTTAAAGAAAATAGAGTTATGACATGACTCAGTAATTCCACTACTGAGTATTTACCCAAAGAATATGAAAACACTGATTTGAAAAGATATATGCACCTCCATGTTTATTGCAGCATTATTTACAATAGTCAAGATATGTAAGCAACCCAGGTGTTCATCCACAAACAAATGGATAAAGAAGATGTGGTACACATACATACAATGGAATATTACTTAGCCATAAAAAGAATGTAACATTGCCATTTGCAACAACATGGATGGATGTTGATAGTATAATGCTAAGTGAAATGAGTTAGAGAAAGACAAATATCACATGATTTCATTCATATGTGGAATTTAAGAAACAAAACAGAGAAAAAAATTGTATTTTTTTCTGGAATTCTAAATCTAGTTCTCGCTCATAAAACAGTCACAGTACAACCAAGCAAAATATAATCACACTTAAAGGCTAATTCCCTGGCCTAACCCAAAGAGTTAAAATCATCTTAAGTATCATGTTTTCATACTTCTTTATCTAGTGTTCCAAGTGCATGCAACAAGGTAAATATTATTTCAATAAATATGTAGGTTTATTATTTTCTCACCATTACAGATTTTAGAGATATTTCTAAGATAAAATAAAAGTAATAAGAAGCATCACTCCATTATCGATGTTTCATTGCTGACAGCTTTCAGGCCCCATCCCTTCCTCTTCTCCTATTGCCCTGCATTTGGTCAGGCCTCTTCTCAGTGCCAATGAGAAGTTCAAACTCTGCAAGCCCCTGAGGCAGACTAGGAACTCTCACCCCAACTATATCCACATAACCAAAAGGATATGAAAACGGTACTCAACGTCATTAGTCATTAGGGAAATATGAATTAAAATCACTAAGCTACCTCTATACTGCCACCAGATGGCTAGGAGTAGAATGCAGAGCAACAAAGACTCTCATACATTGATGGAAACAGTATAAATCATTATGACTATTTTGTAAACTTTGGCAGCACCTATTAAAGCTAAACATATGTCCAATCTATGAGGCAACAATTCCACCTCTACAGTAATTAATTAACTAATACACATTTATAAAGTATCGATTGATCAATAGATATTCAAGAGACATGAGCAAATAGGGAAGCCAAAGACATGTAAAACAATGTTCATAGAGCTTTAGTCACAATAGCATGAAATCTGAAACCACAAAAATATCCATCAATCAGTGGTATAGTCCATTAACTGAATAGTACTCAGCAACTTTAAGAGCCTTTTGTTACACACAACATGGATAAATCTCACAGACAAAATGTGATGAAAGCATCTAAACATTAAAAAGTTTATACTAAATTATTTTATTTGTATGTAGAACAGATAACACTAATTTATAGTAATAGAAATCATTAGAATAGTTAACCCTTGGGAGGAAGTTGACCAGTAAGAACCACAAGGAAGTCTCTGCACCATCTTGATCTGGGTGATGGACAATCCATCTTACTCTTTGCTTCCAGTGAAGACTACCTTGCTATTCTCAAGCCTGCTTTTCCTCACTTAGCAATATATTATGAACATTTCCATGTCAATGAAAGTCTGTCTTATCTATTTATTTTTTTTAATTTTTTTTTATTTATTCATGATAGTCACAGAGAGAGAGAGAGAGAGAGAGGCAGAGACATAGGCAGAGGGAGAAGCAGGCTCCATGCACCGGGAGCCCGATGTGGGACTCGATCCCGGGTCTCCAGAATCGCGCCCTGGGCCAAAGGCAGGCGCCAAACCGCTGCGCCACCCAGGGATCCCTGTTTTATCTATTTAAAAGGCCTCTGTTTTATCTATTTTAAGTTGCTGTCACTTTTTATTAAACGTACTTTTAGGAATCTTATCTCCCTAAGTAAATTATAAATGCTACAGGTGTGGGAATTTCATTTTGCAAACCACATGAAGAGAATGTGGAGCTGTGGAGATAGTCAAATCTAGGTTTAAAACTGAATTTTGTGGGGTGCCTGGGTGGCTCAGTTCATTAACCATCTGCCTTTGGCTCAGGTCATGATCCTGGAGTCCTGGGATTGAGCTCCACATCAGGATCTTCTCTTACACACTTCCCCAGGCCTTGCTTATAGAGCCCTCAGTAAAACAATGATGATTCTCCTACCTTGTTCTTGTACCCAAGCAGCAATGTAGAGAATAAATGAAGGGCAGCTTCAGCTCAACATGCTTCCTAATGCCGATCACTTCTTTTCAAGTTCAAGAGATACTGTTGAGCTGACCACACCTTTAATCTGAAGATAAATTCTGAGAATTCATAGTAATCGGTATCCTGAATTGCTCTCACCAATCATGGATAGCAATTCCCCCACAACCAATGAAAAGGGGGCAATGCACTGAGCTTCAAGGCTGGCAGGGAGGATTTGACACAGCCAGGCTAGTCCCTGAATCAAGAATAAGAGAGAAATGTTTTAAATAATAAGGATTTGAAGAAGTAAAATAGTTCTACTCTATGATCAATTTTCCATGGGAAGCTGTGGGTTTTTCACAGTCTTGGGTTTTTCCTAGCTCCTGTATAATATCCTGGTCTCACAAGGGTGGAGACAGAAATAAGACAAATTAGGGCAATGAGTACAATTGACCCCACAGTCTGTACCTCACTGAGAAGATCTGTGGCTGTGTGCTCATGGTGTCTTTAGGGCCTTCTACCTTTTAATAGGCTCTAACTTAACCAACCCTTTGCCATAGGCATCTCACAAACCTTATCCTGAGCAAGCCTCACCCCACTGTTTTTTTACTACTAGCTGATCTTTCAGTGTGGGATTCACAAAAATGTATTACTTACCATAGTGCTTGCTGTCCCCCAGAGATGGCTGCCTATCTTCTGTGGTTTTCCTGAGCAATATGAGGACAAGATGCCTGACTAACTTATTCACAGATGTAATCTTGGTACAAAGAATGAGTGAGCTTAATAAATGTTTCCTGGGTGAACTAATCTTAAAGTGATTGAATTGTCTAATATGTACCTCATCTACTGATTGCAGAAATCACTTTACTCACTCATTTCTTGATTCTATATATATTAAGTATCTCCTATATACCAAGAACTGTGTAAGTGGCCAACGTGACAAAGATGACTAGAACACAGTCCACTGCCCAGAAGGATCTCCAGATGAGAGAGAGAGTGTGGAAGTGAGTAATATGACTAGAGCTATCAGAAAGAAATGAGCAGGCTGCTCTTGACACCTGAAAGAGGAAATATTAAACCTGCCTGAATAGATGAGCTAATGCTTCCAGGACTTGTGGCCAGCTGAGTGTTTAGGATGAATAGCACTTTTCCAAGTGAGCAACAGGGGAAAGAGGGGCATTCTAGTCAAAGGGAACTGAAATGATGTGTATGGGGTTGGATCTGGACTTTGCAGAGAAGAAAATTGGCTTTATGTTGGATTTGAAGGACGCAAAAGGCCCATGTGCATATGGGTAGCATTTGAAAGCATGGCAGGAAGTGATAGGGAAAGGCCTTCAAAACTTTTCCCCAAAAAGTAATAATTTCTTTCTTGGCAACTGGGAATATTCAAAAATATTGTCAAAATAACAGCCTCTTTTCTTCCTCCCTGGCAACCTTTTGGCAGCTATGCTTTCCTGACCCCTCTTCTGTTTCTCTGTCTCTATTCTCTAACCAACTTGTAACTTAACTTTCCTCAGTCTCAGAATCCCTGCAAGAGTCAATGGGAAAGTACTGCTGCCCCAGGTTAAGAGGCAAAAAAGGAGCTGGAGCGCACTATTTTAGGACCACAGTGGAGTGGGGTCTGCCCACCCATCCACACATTACTGCCTATCCAGACCCATAAGGCCCTATACACACCTGGATATAGTGCCTCAATGAGGAAAAATGGACAAACCCAGAAGCACAGTATGAAATTTTAAAATATGCCTCTCAGTAACTGGCAAAATATGCAAGTCAAGGTATAAAATATTTAAAGAATACACAAACAAAGTTGCCCTAATGGATCTATGTATAATACTGTACCCTGCAATTACAAAATAGACGTTCTTTTTAAAGTCTGGAACATTTCCCAAAATTGAGTATTTACTGTGCAGTATCAAGATATTCCAAAGGACTTAAATGCAGAGTATGTTCTTTGACAACTATTCAACCAAGCTAGCATTCAGCGACAAAAGACCACTAAAAAATTCTCATGTGTTCGGAAATCCGGAGAATATACTTTTAAATAATTAGCAAGTCAAAGAATATATCACAATATAAGTTAGAAAAATATTTTGAATTTACTAAAGTAGTAAATATCACCTCTCTGGAGGTTGAATAACAATGAATTTTTATATACTGCATTCAAGATCTTAAATTCTTAAGCAAAACATTAAGAAGTCAGTGGATTGAAAGGCACATGATATAAAAACAAATTTTTCACAACAGGAATTAAAATTACCAAACTAATATAGAAATATATTCAGCCTTACTAATTATAGTAACAAATATAAAAAATATAAATAAAGAAGAAGTCACAGTTTATGCCAATTAAAGTATTTTTAAAATTGTAATACCTACTGCCGATAAGACTGAAATCAAGTATTTATACATTTCTATTATTAGAGTAAATTAGTACAATCTTTTAAGGCAATATGAAGGCATGTTTTTAAAACATAAAAAGATTATATCCTTGGATCTGGTGAATCTGAGAATTTATTCAGAGGAAATCATTCAAAAGAAGGGGGAAACAACTGTATCTGTGGTACTGTTGACAATAACATCATTTACAAAGTTCACAAATAGAAATTTCCTAATTTCATTAATGAACTTCCATAAAAATGAACTACCACCTACTGGATGGATGGTAGAAGGGAAAATATGATTAAGACATAGTCTCTACCCTAGAAACATTCACAACTCAGAGGGGATAAGAAGAGTACACTCGCTCAATGACAAACAGTAATAATGAAAAGTATACAAAGCTGGGGAAGAGAGAAAATGCTTAAGACAATAATAATGGAAGAAAAGCAAAGCATAGCCTTTTATCTGTTATGATCAATTATATGTGCATATGGACAAGGGCTAATGAAGAACATGATAAATTAAAATGGGATTGGGAGGTACATTTTTTCTTAAAATAGTTATAATTTATTTGGACAACAGTGTAATAACTTTTTAACATGTCTTATGGCAATATTCATAATACATGAGCAACCTTTGAATTATGTAAGCTCAGCCTACATAATACCAGTCTTATCATCAAAATGAAAGTGAGACCCATGTGTATTGCTTTAAAATTAATTTAATTTTTAATAAGTCTAGGTGGCTATCATCTCCTTGGCACATTTATCTATTTCAACAGTTGGCTATGCTACATACACAGTCAGGTCCTCATAAATATTTTCATTTATGTACCATTGGTTTCCAACCAACACAATTCTCTATAACCTTCTTCCCCATGCCCAGGCTGTGATCAAGGCTGCAGCTGCTCTCCCCAACCCTTATTTCTCTTACTCCCATTTTCTTCAAGTTTCTTCTGCAGCAGGAAGGCACTTGAGCAAGATCTTCAGCTGCTTCTAGTCCTGAAGAAGATAGACAGAGGCTGTGGTTAGCCCTTCCATAGGTTTCATATGTGAGAGCTGGATCAAGGGAGGTCTTTCAGTGGCATGGGTCAGGAGTAGGGAAAAGAGAGAAGTTTAGGATCCCTGACCTCAAAGATCTTAGCTTGAAGCACAAAGCACCAATAGGGGTAGATGAATATAAAGGAGGTGGTACAACCACCTCCTTGCAAGGGTTCTGTAGTCATGCTCTCTGGGTTTCAATTCCAACTTACCAGTAAACCCCAATGTATTCATCTATGAAATGGTGGCAATAACAACTCTTCACCTCACAAAACAATGACAAGATTGAGATAAAGCATATGAAGTCTATAACATAGTACCTAGTCCATGGTAAATGGTCAATAAATAGTACTTATGACTATCGTTATTTCAATTGTTGCTAAGAAGAGGACTTCCTACATAGTCCTACTTTCCAGAAAAGGCTCTCTACTCACATAAGGGAGGCATCAAAATATCATGTGGGTCTTGGTAGGAAAGAGTAGGCCATGCTAACAATTTGTTCTGAGCATTCTCCAAACATGCCCTCCCACTTCCCCTTCATCTGCTATGCACTATACCCCACAAGGATACTTAAGGCCACCAACTGAAGGCAGAGTTGCTGATTCCATCACAAATGGACATCTGACATTGCAGCCACATAACCAAAGAGGCCACTCCAGGCCATTCCAAGGGCTGTAAGGTAGGAAGTGAGAGTGTGTATGGTGTAGAGTGGGCAGAAAGAACTGTCTGGAACAGAGGGAGCCCTTTGGGGAGAGGCAAGAGGTAGGGCTGGATTGGTATGACCAGACCAAAGAGAGGAGGGCCTAATAACCTGCAGTTGGGGGAGAAGGGAATAGAAAAAAGATCAGTAGAGTTTATATCTTACTGGAATTAAGCTAGTGTAAACCTGAAGTAGAGTCTGTTAAGATGTACATTGTAAGCCTTAGAGTAATCCACTAGAAAAATAACTCAAAACATAGTTTTAACAAATCATAAGAGGGGGCATCCCCGGTGGTCCAGCGGTTCGGTGCCATCTTTGGCCCGGGGTATGATCCTGGAGACCCGGGATCGAGTCCCGCGTCGGGCTCCCTGCATGGAACATGCTTCTCTCCCTCCCTCTCCCTCTGCCTGTGTTTCTGCCTCTCTCTCTCTGTCTGTCATGAATAAATAAATAAACTAAAAATCTTAAAAAAATAAGAGGAATTAAAATGTCCTACTAGAAAATATTTGCTTAATGCAAAAGAAGTAAATTAAGTACAGAGGAACATAAAAGACACAAGACATATTGAGAACAAAAAACAAAATGGAAGACATAAATCCAACCATATCAGCAATAGTATGTGACTGGGTTAAATAACTTAATAATAAAGCAAAGACTGTGGGACTAGCTATAAAAATAAGATCAAACTACATGCTAACATCAGGTTCAAAGGTACAAGCAAGGTGAAAGTAAAAGGAAGAAAAAGATATACCATGAAAGCAACAACTATAAGTGAGCTGGAATGGCTATACTAATATCAGAGAAAATAGACTTTAAAATATGTTATTAGAGGTAAAAGGGATACACTAAAATGATAGAAAGGTAAATCTATTAGGAAAAGATTACAACCATAAACATACATATACCTTAAAAGACCCCAAATACATGAAACAAATACCATTAGAATTGAAGGAAGAAGGCAATTACTGATAAAGACTTCAATATCCCACTTTCAATGATAGACAGAACTTGGCAGAAGATTCAGAAGGAAATAGAAAACTTGAACATTATAAACCTAACAGATATCTATAGCCAACAACAGAATACACATTCATCAAACACATATGAAACATTCTCCAGTACAAACCCTAATAGTAGGCTATGAAGCAAATGTCAGTAAACAACCAATGGATCAAAGAAGAATTCAAAAATGACATTAGAAATACAAGATGAATGAAAATGAAAACATGACACACTAAAATTCATGGGATATATCTAAACAGTGTTTAGAAGAAAGTTTTAAATGATAATGCCTACATTAAAAAAGAAGAGAAATCTCAAATCAATAACCTAAACTTCCACCTTAAGAAAGTAGAAAACTACTTGTTTTGCACAGGAGCAAACTACAAGAGCAAACCACAAACAAAGCAAGAGAAGAGAAGGAAATAATAAAGACTAAAGAGGAAAGAAATAAAATCTTCAGAAAAGCAGTGGAGATTAAAATAAATAAACAAACGAACAAAAATAAAAGTTGGTTCTTTGAAATGATTGACAATACTGAGAAAGATATACTAGCCTGACCAAAAAAAGGAGAAAAGACTCAAATGATCAAAATCAGAAATGAAAGAAGTAACATCACTATAGAAAATAAAAAGATTGTAAGAAAATAGTATGAATAACTGTCAACAAATTTGGTAACTGACATAAAATGGACGGATTCTTAGAAAGACACAAACGACCACAACTGACGAGAAATCAGAACAGACCTAGAATAGGAGATTGAATTAATACTTTAAAAACTTCCCACAAACAAATCCCAGACCCAGATGGCAGTGAATTTTACCTAACATTTAAACGTTATCACTGTGAAGTCTATCCAACATTTAAAGATTTACTACTAACCATTCACAATTTTTTAAAAAATACAAGAAGGAGCTTCCAAATTCATTCTATGAAGCCAACTATTACCTTAATATCAAAACCAGACAGATGTTTCTAGCAGCAATGTCCACAATAGCCAAACTGTGGAAGGAGCCTCGGTGTCCATCGAAAGATGAATGGATAAAGATGTGGTTTATGTATACAATGGAATATTACTCAGCCATTAGAAACGACAAATACCCACCATTTGCTTCAACGTGGATGGAACTGGAAGGTATTATGCTGAGTGAAGTAAGTCAATCGGAGGACAAACAGTGTATGTTCTCATTCATTTGGGGAATATAAATAATAATGAAAGGGAATATAAGGGAAGGGAGAAGAAATGTGTGGGAAATATCAGAAAGGGAGACAGAACATAAAGACTCCTAACTCTGGGAAACGAACTAGGGGTGGTGGAAGGGGAGGAGGGCGGAGGGTGGAGGTGAATAGGTGATGGGCACTGACGGGGGCACTTGACGGGATGAGCACTGGGTGTTATTCTGTATGTTGACAAATTGAACACCAATAAAAAATAAATTTATTAAAAAAACAGACAAAAATATTGTAAGAAAACTACAGGCCAATATTCCTTATTAATATAAATGCAAAAACTCTCCAAAAAACCACTAGCACACTGAAACTACAACATATAAGGATTGTATAATATTAGCAATTGCAAAATCCAAGGAATGCAAGGTTAATTCATCATACAAAAATCAATCAATGTAATATATCACATTAATAGAATAACGGGACAAAAAAACCCACATTATCACCTTCATAGGCACAGAAAAATCAGTTCACAAACTCTAAAAAACACTAAAAACTTAGGAATAGAGGAAATTTCCACAACCAGATAAAGAACATTTAAGAGAAAAACCACAGCTAACATGATACTTAATCGTGAAAGACTGAAAGTTTTCCCCCAAGATCAAAAATAAGATAAGGATGTCCACACTTGCAACTTACATTATACCATTGTGCTAGAAGTTCTAGCTGGAGTAATTAGGCAAGAAAAGAAGTAAAAGATATTCAAATTGTAATGAAAGAAGTAAAACTCTACTTGCAGATGGCATAATTTTATATATAGACAATCCCAAGGAACCTCACCAAAATTAAAAACTTTTGCACTTCAAAAAAATTGCTAGGAAAGGGGACACCTGGGTGGCTCAATGGTTGAGTGTCTGCCTTTGGCTCAGGTCATGATCCCAGAGTTCTGGGATCGAATCCCACATTGGGCTCCCTGTGGGGAGCCTGCTTCTCCCTCTGCCTCTGCCTCTGCCTCTCTCTCTGTGTCTCTCATGAATAAATAAATGAAATCTTTTAAAAAGATTGCTAGGAAAGTGAAAAGACAATCCACAGAATGGGAAGAAATTTTTTACAAATCATGTGTCTGATAAGGATTTAGTATCTAAAATATGAGTACTTACAACTCAAAAATCTTAAAAATGAACAACCCAATTTAAAAATGTGCAAAATATTTGAATAGACATTTCTATCAAAAAGATACACAAATGGCCAAAAAGCACATGAAAATATGCTCAACATAATTAGTAATTAAGGAAATACAAATCAAAACCACAATGAGATATCACTTGACACTCACTAGGATGGCTATAATAAAAAAGATAGACAATAATAAGAATTGGTGAGATATGCAGCATTTGGAACCCTCATACACTGCTGTGTGGGAAATTTAAATGGCTTAACCACTTTGGAAAAAAATTGTCACTCCTCAAAATATTATACAGAGAATTAACATATGATCCAGCAAGTATATAACTAGAGTAATTACCCATGAGAAACAAAAACATATGTCTACATTAACACTTGTACACTAACTAATGTTCATAGCAGCATTATTTAAAATGCCCAAACAACAGAAACAACCCAAATGCTCATCAACTGATGAATGATAAATAAAAATGTGGTATTACTCATTCAATGGATATTATTCACACAAAAGAAGGAATGAAGTTCTGATACATGTTACAAAATGGACTAACCTTGAAACATGTTAGGTAAAAGCAAAAGACCATATATTTTATGAGCCTATTAATTAAATAACCACAATAGACTAGCTGGCTCAGTCAGTGGAGCAAGCAACTCTTGATCTCAGGATCATGTTGGGTATACAGATTACTTAAAAATAAAATTTGTAAGTAAATAAGTAAGTAAATAAATAAATGTACCTGGATGGCTCAGTCGGTTAAGCATCCGATTCAGCTTCAGCTCACGTCATGATCTCAGGGTCATGAGATCAAGCCCCACACTGTCTCCATTGACTCCAGATCAGCGTAAAGTCTGCTTAAGATTCTTTCCCCTCCTCCTTCTCCCTGGTCCTCTCCTCCTCCTCACATTTGCGCTCTCTCTCAAATAATAATATAAAAATAAATAAGTAAAGTCTTTTTAAAATAAATACATGCCTATCCACAACAGGCAAATCTATAGAAACAGAAAGTAGATAAGTGGTTTTCTGAAACTGTGGGTGAGAGAGGGATAAAGACTGACTGCAAATGGATATAGGGTTTCCTTTTCGGGTGACAAAAATGTTCTAAAAGCAAGTTGTGGTAATCTGTGAGTATATTAAATACCACTGAACTGTACACTTTGTTATTTTAGTTTAAATCGAATTTGAATTTTTTATTGCAGTATAATTAATAGAGTGTTATATTAGTTTCAGGTGTACAACACAATGGTTCAACAATTCTATATACATTACTAAGTGCTCATCATAATAAGAGTACTCTTAATCCCCTTTATTTTAGCTCTTTCTCCCTCCCACCTCCCCTTTGGCAACCACCAATTTGTTCTCTGTGCTTAAGAGTCTATTTGTCTCTTTTTCATTTAATTTTTTCTGAAACTCCACCTCTGAATGAAATCATATTGTATTTGTCTTTGTCTTATTTCACTTAACATTTTGCCCTCTAGATACATCTATGTTGCTGCAAATGGCAAGATCTCCTTTTATATGGCTGAGTAATATTCCGTTGTATATGTATATCACATCTTCTTAATCCATTCATCTGTGGATAGGCACTTGGGTTGCTTGCATATCTTGGCTATTGTAAATAATGCTGCAATAAACATAGGGGTACATATATCTTTTTAAATTAGTATGTTTAGAGGAGGGGAGTAAATATCCAGTAGTGGAATAACTGAATTACATGGTAATTTAATTTTTAACATTTTGAAGAACTTCCATACTGTTTTCTACATTGATTGCACTAGTTTACATTCCCACCAATAGTGCAAGAGAGTTTCACTTTTTTCTCCACATACTCAGCAATACTTGTTTCTTGTGTTTTTTATTTTAGTCATTCTGACAGGTGTGAGGTAATATCTCATTGTGGTTTTGATTTGCATTTTCCTAGTTAATGATGTTGAGCATCTTTTCATGCATCTTTTGAGCATCTGTAGATCTTCTTTGAAGAAATGTCTGTTCAGGTCTTCTGTTCATTTTCGAATTGGATTATTTGTGTGTATTAAGCTGCATAAGTGGGATCCCTGGGTGGCGCAGCGGTTTGGCGCCTGCCTTTGGCCCAGGGCGCGATTCTGGAGACCCGGGATCGAGTCCCACGTCGGGCTCCCGGTGCATGGAGCCTGCTTCTCCTTCTGCCTGGGCCTCTGCCTCTCTCACTCTCTCTCTCTCTCTGTGACTATCATAAATAAATAAAAATTAAAAAAAAAAAGAAAGTATATAAGCTGCATAAGTTCTTTTTATATTTTGGAATATTAACCCCTCATTAAATATATCATCTGCAAATATCTTCTCCCATTCTGAATTGTATGCTTTATTTTTTATTTTTCAAAAATTGTATTTATTTATTTGAGAGTGAGAGAGCACACACATGTGAGAGAGAACGAGTAGGGGGAAGGGCAGAGGGAGAAGGAGAAGCAGACTTCCAGCTGAGCAAGGAGCCTGATACAGGGCTCGGTCCCAGGACCTCAGGATCACAACCTGAGCCGAAGGCAGATACTTAACCACTGAGCCACCCAGGCACCCCTGTACTGTATACTTTAAATGGGTGAAATGTGAGTTGTACCTGTACATAATTTGTGAGTTGTACCTCAATAAAGCTACTTTAAAAAAAAAAAGACATGAGAGCCAGTTTTGTATATCAAAATGAGTAATTTTAATGAATCAAAAAACATTAAATCTACAGAAATTCGTAAGCCTACAGAAAACGAAAGCATGCATTTAACAGCTTTTAAGATGGATTTTCAATACTTATTTTGAAAACTGGTGTTTAAAAGTAAAGAAGCCTTTGTCCTGTTTCCCCAGAACTGATTCTGAGGAATTTTTAATTTTATTGCTTACAATATTATTTTACTCAAGTAGGTAAATATTCTTATTTTTGAGATGTATCCTAAAGGGAAGGAAAATCGTATCTGTAAGCTACCCTGAAGTATCTCAATATAATAAATTACTTTAAATTAGTAATATATTAATTATCTTGAAAAGCCAAAATAAACTCTGTATGTTCTGTTGGTTAATGCATAAGATAATACTGCACTGAGCTTATCAATTTTGTAAAATTGAGGAAAACTGGAAAAAGGTGATCACATATAACCAGTATTTAGAAAAATTGTTCCATATGTCCAGTGTGTGCAACACTGAAGCAGGTTTTCATGTACTAATCATTTAAAGGGATTGGAAGCAATGAATAACAGATCAGTCAGAGTGTGATCAAGGGTACCAGTATACTCCCTGATACCAGACACAGAGAACACGTATCTTTCATTTCATCAAAATGAAGAGGAAGAGAAAAAGTTATAAAGGGCATCCTTTGTTTGACTTACCTTTTGAGCCAGCTCTCCTGCTCCTCCTGCTTAGTGCTCCCTGTGGCTGGTGAAACACAGCTCTCTTCCTTGCTCCAGCTGATGGATGAGGGCTGGTTTGGAAGTTGGTGATACTACTTGAAGGAAAGAAGATGGTGAGAGATAAATATTCTTATTTTTGAAATATATCCTATGATAACCAGAGTTATAGCAGTCAATCACAGCCTCTGGCTGCAAAATGAGCCAAGGTGAGGAGAGTAATTCCAGGGTGGACTGAGCAAGAGGTACCCTAAAGAGGTACAGGGAAGTGTCCTGGAAGAAGTCTCTGTCTGCATAGTGCTCCCAAGGAAGCCTGAAACACCCTGAGAGACAAATTTCTACTTAAAGAGAAACAAAATTTCTTTCTTTCTTTGTTAGAGGATAGAAAATTCCCACTGTGGGGAAACAGACACATGGTAGAGCATCTCCCACAGGTAAACAAATAGGCTGAGTTCTCTCAAGATCACCTGGAGATTCAATACTAGGGAGAAGATACCAAGATTTGGCTCCAACCTTACTGTACCCAGAATATCATCTCTAAAAGGTAGGGAGAGAGGGTAACTTTTATGAGGTAAAAAGAAGGAAAATTTTATTGGAGGTTAAATAGTTATGGAGGGCTCTCCTTGCCTGGCGAGCCTTGACATTGCCATTTGGGGTCAGCTAATAGTGATAAGAGAATTCTTTAACCTCTGAGGGCCCAGGCAGACAAAGTAGCAGAGACGCCTTACCAAAGAAAGCCACAGTCCCATAGCTTTCCAGTATCAAACCCTTTGTACAAGGCCCTATAAACAGGCAAGGTTTGCCCATTCCTTCTCAGTGAAGTACATAGCCACATCTTCAAAAGTTACTGGTTCCTGAAAGGACAAGTTCCTGCTCTCTTGGGCCTCAGGACTTTGGTGATGGTTAAAACCATCACTGAGAGGCATAGAAAGGGCACCTACAGTGGTAAGTATTTAGCATTGTGTCCCTCGTGTACCAGAGGGGTTTTTGTGTGAAATATCCATATGTATATACACACATGCATATGTGCAGAGGCAGAGGAAACCCAGCTTACCTGAGGCTTGGCTATTGAGGACACTGCTGTCATCATCTGATCTCTTTTATTCCCATCGTGGGGAAAAGTAAGTCTCAGGAGCAAAAGGTAATGAAAGAAACATTAGTAACAATAACTCTACTGACCATAACTCCTGCACACAACATCTGACCCCTCTGAGGCTATGTGAATTACTACTACTTCTCAGTTACTGCCTTGTATCAGTGGCAATTCTCATCTCACAATGATGAAATAGCAGGCATAGATGTGAACATAGAAAGGTAACAGAAATCATCCCAAGAATGTAGGATGAGAAGGTGGGCTGAGAAAAGTATAATTTTCAGTAATCCAGAGAAGACATCATAGAAAGAGGACAGAAAAGGAAACTAGGGTAGTCAGTGGTTAGAATGTCATGTGCTGAAAAGAAAGCTGGTGCTCCAGTTAAGATCCCTAGAATCCACACAGTACAATTAGGAATGAGTTACGTACAAAGAATCCATCAAACACAAGATCTCAGGATCTGCTTTTCCTTTTGTGCTTTAAAATATTAGAATAGGGCAGTTTTATTACATAAGCAGTAAGCAAAAACAGAATTTGAAAAAAACTTTTTTTAGGAATATCTTTATGTCTTCCACTACTAGTTTCTCCTCTAAATACATAGACTGATTATAAGATCTTCATTCAATTTTATAAATGTTGGGAATAGGTTGTGAGAAGAAACACGTGAGAAGAAACATATTAAATGGTCCACTAACTTCATGACGTATCTCAAATACTCCCAAGTTCTAAATATTATAAGAAAAGCAAAACCAAATTCATAAAGTAGTTCCAACTACCTTTCTGGGTCAGTTAATAGTGTATCATTATGAAGTAAGCCTTCTGCCATTCAGTACAGTGAATCAGCAAGGTTTACACGTTAAAGGTAACCCCCTAAATGCAAATAGCTGCTATCAGGTGGAAGTATTTAATAAGTATAAAAGTGCATGGACTTGTAAATGTTAAAAACAACTTCCACTTCAATTCCCTAGCTGCAGTTTGCTCTAAGTCTCAGGATCCTACAATAGCATCAGACAAGACTTTACATACCCAGAACACTGCCCATTCCTCCACTGACCCGTCTTAGTGAATCCAAAAAGTCATGCATAAAGGTAGAAGAAGCTGAGGCTCTCAGAGAAAAAGAGCTGTCAGGACAGGATAAAAACCCACATTCTGGCAATTACAGGGAATTCCAAATCGGAGAAAGAGTAGTTATTAAATGCAGGATGTGCAAAAAAACAATGCAAACCCACACAAGTAATACTGCTAAATTCATGGATGGTTTTTGTCCCAGTTAACAAAAATCAGTGATTCATACTGAGTAAACAGGTATCCTTGTGGTTGTACTCTAGTTCCCTTAAATCATGCTGTCATCATATCTTTGTAATAAATGTCCCTTACAGTGGATACTTAATACTGACATATGAAGCAAAAGGGCTTAAGCAGAAAGGTCCGATCTGCACAGCTGACAATCTGTAAAAAGTAAATCCTCTGGAAGTAGAACAGTAGCAGAGGCCACCCTACAAAACACTCCTTCCTACTTGCCTACGAAGAAAACCAAAACTACGGAGTTGAAGCATAGGTAACAAGCTCAGGCTGAGAACTAATCACAACCCAACACACTTCACCAACAGCCGGGTCCAACTTTTTAATCTGATTGATAGAAACCCCAACAATGAGGTTATGACAATAAGGGAAAGTTAAGAGAACGTAATGAGAAGAGTGGCAAACGACGTGAAGAGGGTAAGAAAGCTCTCCATTTTCTTTAATAGTGTACACGTGAAATTGTACGCTAAACAGTGGACACCTACCAGGTGCTTGGTGGATGTGACTCGTCATGAGATTTCTAGATTAAACATTCACGTGGGACCATCCAAACTCAGGGCTCCCCCGTCCCCCGGTGTGTGCATTAAGTAAATAGTCTCCATTCGAGGGTAAAAAGGCCCTACCATTTCAATATTCTCAAAAACTCTGCTCTACGGATAGTAATAAGCTTCCAGATTAGGTTTACACCAGGCCGGGCAAATAAAGTAAGTGACGTGATCACAGACCTATATCCTGGAACCACCTGAAAAGGGGGGAAAGAGCATGAAGACGTACAGGCCGAGGGGTAGGGCTGAGGTCTCCACGGCTCGGGCAAGAGGGGCCTGCAGCGACCGCGAGGTTGTGTTCTCTATTGATAACGTGTCCCGGAGCAAAGACATTTGAAACGTTTCGAGGACCTCGGTGTCAACACTCGAATTTGTGTCAGTGCCAGAATCTAAACAGGCCACACAGTCGTCGTGGGGACGAGAGACCAGCGGGCAAGCCCCGAGGCCAGAACGCCGGAATCCAGCGGAGCCCACGGGGTCGGTGAGGATCCCAGTAACCGCGCCCGTTTCCCGCGGAGTCCTTCGCGTCTTCCTCAGGCCAAGCCAGACCCACTCACCGTGGGCTCCGGGCGGCCTCTACCGCTTTCTAGCTAACAGGTTTGGGGAACCACTACGGGTCCTCACAAACCAAACGCTCACACATTAAAGAAAATATGGCTGCGCCGGAAGTACGTCATCACACTGTCCCACCAACTTATACCCTCTCTGAAATTCTCTCTAGTAAGCTTGGAGGACCCCACATCTCGGTGGTCCCGTCTTCTAGTTCCCGCGAGACACGCCTGAGGAGAAGGGAGGGCTAGCGAGGAGGTAGCCTCTTTCCCTGCCTCAGGTTCAGAGCCCAAGCACCGTACCGAGCTGATCTAACCGACCTCCAGCAGGAGGCGGAGCCTAAGGCTAAAGCAAGAAGCGGGCAACTCATTCCATTGGCTATCAGGCGAGGGGGCGGGGCCCAGCCAGGCCAATGAGCAGTGGATCCCGCTGGGGTCGCCCAGGCGCTCGGCGGCCGCAGCCTGTTCCCTATCCCGACTGGTGGAGCCCCCTGCCTGGCAGGTTTCCCGCCTGGAGGTGAGTCTCTTCAGAGCCTGGAAGAGCAGTCGGCCTGGTGGGAGATCAGACCAAAGCTACGAGCTGGCCTGGACGGGGGAGAGATTCTGCGCAGAGGAGCCCCCGAAACGTTTGCTGGTTTGAATGGAAGCCGAGAATTAGAGAAGTGCGAAGGCGGTGCTTGTCGGTCCCGCATGGTAGAGAGAGCCGCCTTGAAGGAGGGCGGGGAGGGTCAGAAGCAGGGCGAAGTGCGTCTAGAAGCTACACAGTCCTGCATACCTTTCTTAGACTATCGTGATTGGCTCAGTGAGCTTCATTTGTCCACCACTGCTCGGTGTCCTCATATGTCTAGTTCCCACCCAGGCTACCCAAAGGCCCTACCTCCTAATACATCACATCGGGATTAGGATTTCAGCATTTGAATTTTGAGGGGAACGTAAACATTCAGACCACAGCAACTGCTATAATCACTGCCTTCCTAGAGTAGGATGTCCTTCAGTGTTGATCATACCTCTCCCACACACCACCGCCAGCGGAGGGATAAGCAGTGGGCTTATAAGCAGAGTGAAAAGAGCAGTTCAAGTTTACCTAAGACATGCCCATCTCCATCCAGCACAGTTTAAGACAGACCCAGGACAACATGGCATCAGTACATTAAAGATGAGAGGACATCTTTCAGAAAGCCTGTTGAAAGCCCCAGAGGAGGGCAGCCCGGGTGGCCCAGCGGTTTAGCGCCTCCTTCAGCCCAAGGCCTGATCCTCAAGTCCTGGGACCGAGTCCCACGTCGGTCTCCCTGCATGGAGCCTGCTTTTCCCTCTCCCTGTGTCTCTCATGAATAAGTAAATAAAATCTTAAAAAAAAAAAAAAAAAGAAAGAAAGAAAGCCCCAGAGGAGACAGGAGTGGGCTACCCCCAGGGCACTGTGGTTCCAGAGCCTGTGGAGGAGGAAAAGTGACCACCCTGGATGCTAACCATGGAGGGACATAAGCTGAAGGACATTTGCTACTGCCTCCATTGCCCTTGGGTGTTGTAGACATATGCAGCATTGCTGTAGGAACACCGTTGAATAAGACCTAATACAAAAGCCCACATGCAGCTCACACCCAAGGGCTAGCAGTGGACCTACAGTAGCCCTGAATTCAACCTGAGGGTGACATGAACAAGCACCCAAAATCACTGTCACCATCATTCTGATGGCTCAGTCTTATGCAATCTTGTGAAGGAAAAACCATGCCAACCACCCTCCTAAAACTGAAGCTGAGCCACAGGACCCTGGGACAACCCCAAAGGTGTGTACCTGGCCAACTCCACACGATGAGTAAAAGGCCAGAGAGTGCCCCAAAGGGGAGAAACAGAGCCCAGGACCTACTCATGTCAATCTATTCTTGGAGCATCCTATTTAATAGCACTGTTAGAGCTAACCACCCCCAGGCAGAGCAGTAGATGACAAAAAATGTAGAGGAAGGAACTAGAAAATGTAAGAACCCCTGTATGCCTTGGGGTAGGACTCTGTTTTCCTTTGTCTAATGCTGGTACTGGGCATGGATTTAAGTTCATGGTCAGAGAGTCGCACATACCATTTTATCACAATGGCTCGAAGTTGGTCACATGGCCAAACATACCTATAGGAGAAACTGGGAAATTTAACAATTTCTATAAAAGCAAAGGAGAATGGAGACTAGGAGACAAGTAACAGTCCGTACCATGATCACTGTAAGATAGGATGAAAGATTAGAAAACTGAATTTTTAGCTTTTCTGTACTGTATAGTGAAAGACAGCAAGAGAGAAAGGTGCTGGGCATAGCCAGAATAGCCCATCTGGCACCTGAGGGTCCATTAGGAAAGAGTGTCCCCTAAACAGATACAATCTTGTGGATGTGTGACACGCCAAGTGGAACAAGGGCAAGATTTCAACTCCCCAGTTTCCCCTTAGGCCAGTTACTCTTGTTATGACACAATTATCACAACCATATAGGACAGACCCTAAATGGTTCTGAGGTCAACCAACCAGTAATGTCACACATTCCAATCCCTTGTCAACTGCTTGGTGCTCTTCTTACACATTTCCCCATATTAATACAATATGTACAAAACATATAGAGGGTCTGATCTCTACCTCCTCTACACACTGAGAAAAGCTCTAACTCTCTGTGCCACTAGGCAAATATTCTCAGGGAAAAAGTCTGGGTGAATGTGAAATTCATGTTAACTGCCTCCTCTTTCTCAAAAATCATCACATTGCACTAGTTGCTAGGGATTATCTGCAAACAGTTGGTAGTTTGTTTTAACTGTGGTTCACTTTGAAAAATAAAAAATCAAGAAATCCACCTCTTCTCTAGAGGTTGAAAACTAAAGAGGATGGTCCTACCCTTATAACAAAAAATAGCCAGATAATCTGAAAAATTCCCCTGAATACATCAAAGTTGAAACTTTAGGGCAATTTACCTTAAATCTAAGGAAAAACAGTCACATTGATGCCAACATTTTTCTCCAATTTCTTATGTGGATGACAACTGTCTTTTGAAAGAGCTCAGGTTCTTTTTAAAAAATATTTAAAATCCAACATATAAAAAGGTACATGATATGGACTGTTGACACTATAAGAAATAGAATTGATAATCCAACATGAAAAAACATTCAATCTTAGAATTTATATCAAAAAAGTGTAAAAAAAAACTCTCTCAAACCCTGAGATTCCATTTTATACTTATTAAACTAATAATCTCTAAAAAGAACTGTAATATCCACTGCTGGTTGCAAGCAAATGCAAACTTGCTACATTGCTGGGAAACAAAATAAATTGGTATGAATTTTTACAATGATTATTTCATGACGTTTCAAAACCAAAAATCTTCATACTTTTGGATTTGTATTCTCATTCCTGACAATTTATCCCGAGGAAATAATAAAAAAGAAGAAAATCACCAAGTTGATTATAGCAACATTATTATTAACAGCTAACAACAAGAATTATCCTAAATGTCCATCAAACTATTTCGAAAAACAAGAAGTTACTGCCTATAGGGTACAGGACACTATGATGGCTGTCGAATTAAAAAAACAAAAACTAAGACAAAGCCACTGCTCAAAATTTTCACATTTGATGAGGGGAATAGATAATAAAGATACAGCTACTCACTGACAATTAGTAATCATGAAAATCATACGCAAATGGGAAGAGGGAAGTTGCTTAAGATAACAGTTATTAAAAATTAATTTGTTATGATTAAGATTATAAAAATTATGTATATACATGGGACAAGGACTAAACGTAGACTTTAAAAAATGAAAGTATATCTAGAGATAGTGAGATGGCAGAAACATTTTGCTTTCATAACTTGTGCAAGCCTGTGATAATTTTTCTCATGGTATTCAAGAAAATTCATACTAGATGAACAATCTCAGAGGGCTAAACCACATGTCATAGATAAATAAATCTGAAAGTCAAACACTCATTTACTGACACATATCAATGGCAAATATTAGTGTAATCTTTGTGAGTCCAGGTGGTCACTTTCTTCTTTGCATATATGCCTGGTGATCATAACTACTTCAATGTGTATTCAATCCTAATCCTAATCATCAATATACATGTCAATCTTCAGTAAACATCTCCACCCCAGATTTGTCCCTAACGATTCTCCCAATGTGAACACAATGTACTCTGGCCCACAATGGTGCCATCTGTGTACCTGTGCAATGACTATAGATGATTACTCATGCCCTAGAGGGTTCTTTCTTGCTTGCCCACCAACTATAAACCAGTGCTGGCCTGAGCAAACCAGATAATACTCTGCCACCTAGTGGAGTACAGCTATACCTTCTCCAACAAGGTTTGCACCTCAGCCTTGGGGAGAAAACTCCCTTCTAAGTTTGTCCTTCCTTTGGTAACTCCATCAGCCCTAAGGTACCACATAGCATTCTCTTACATCTTAATAGGCTGCTCTTTCATCATAACTTAATAATTCTTTTTATTATGGCACCTGGGTGGCTCAGTCAAACAGCTGACACTTGGTTTGGGCTTAGGTCGTGATCTCATGTCATGAGATTGAGCCCCACATCCAGCTCCATGCTGAGCGTGGAGCCTGCTTAAGATTCTCTCTTTCTTCTCCCTCTGCTCTTCCCCACTCATTGTCTGTCTCTCTTTCTCTAAAAATAATAATAATAATTCTTTTTATTAAACCTTGCTTGTTTAAAATCACTGAATTTCTGTCTCCTTATTGGACACAGGTTGATACAATCTTCAACTGTAGCAACTGTACAACTCCATTCATTTATCTCCTTTGGGGACATCACAACTTCCTGACCTATCCTGCTCTGAAGAAGCTTATCACTGCAGAGTTGGAAATGATATTGAGTCAACTGGAGGGAAAATAAAAACAAAAATACAAAACAACAATAAAAAAATCTAGCATGTAAATTTTAAATAGAATAAATGTTTCTTTAAGAAAACAGAGATGAAAGAGGCTGTGGTAAGAGAGGCAGCAACAGAGTGATAAGTTCCAGAAGGTCTCAAGGCTAGGCAGGATCAAAGAAAGGGGCAGAAGTGGATAGAGGGTACCTGGGGAGCAGAAAAGGCAAAGGCTCAGAGGTGGAAAATGAAACAGTATGTGTTGCAGACAGTGAACAGAGAGGAATGGCTGGAGCAGAAAGAGCACTCTGGGGAGGGGCAGAAAGTACAGCTGGACTGGGATTGTCAAGCCAAGAAGGGGAGGGCCTGCTAACTTGCACTTGGGGGGATACATAAAAAACAAATGATTACATTTAGAAATTTCTCTCCAGGATGAATTCTCCAATGATGAATAAAATTTGAGTTCCAAACAAAGACTTCCCACATTTCTTACATTCATAGTGTTTTTCTCCAATGTGGAGCCTCTGGTCTTGCTTCATCATGAACTCTTACTGAAGCTCTTCTGATACTCATGGGGTTTTGCCTAAGGGTGGATCCACTGATGTGGATTCAAGCTGACTTTCTGCTTGAAGGCTTTGCTGCAGTCCTTACACTGATAAGCTTTCTCTGGTGCTGTTGAAGATGTGAGTTCTGAGGGAAGCCTTTCCCACACCTCTTGCAAAGGTAGGATCTTTCCCCAGCATGCAGTACTTGGTGGTGAATGAGCTGTGAGTTCAAACTAAAATCTTAAGGATTTTTCTCCAGTAGATGTCCTCTGAATTAGAAGACAGGTAATTTTCTGACTGACAGCCTTGCTACAGTCCCTGCATCTGAGAGGTTTCTCTCCAGTGTGGACTTGCTGGTCCTGAGCTGAAGCTGAAGCCTTTGCCACATCTACACTCAGAAGGCTTCTCCTGTTGTGGATTCTCTGGTGTGCAGTGCAATGGGAGCTGCAGCTAAAGGCCCTGCCACATTCTTTGCACACATAGGACCGCTCTCCTGTGGTGGGTCCTCTCAGGGGTCACCTTGCTGGTGAAAACAGGTGAACGCATCTCTGCCTTCAGACAGTTTCAGTGAAGTGTCTGAATAGAAGTAGAGTTGAAGGCAAAGTCTTTGCCATGATCCTTACTCATAGGACTTTTCTCCAGTGAGTTCTCTCTAGGACATAGCAAAATGCCACAGACTGGGTGACTTAAAAATTTATTTTCCTCCAGTTCTGGAGGCCAAAAATCCAAGATCAAGGTACCGGCAGGTTGGATTCCTCTGAGACCTCCTCTTGGCTTGTAGATGGCCATCCTCCCATGCCTCTTCACATGGATGTCCCTCTGTGCATGTGCACTCCTGGTATCTGTGTCTAATCTCTTGTTATAAGGACCCCCATCAGGTTAGATTAGGGCCTACTCTAACAACCTCATCTTAACTTAGTTATATCTTTAAAGACCCCATCTCCAGTCACATTCTGAAGTACTGGGGGTTAGGGCTTCAACAGAGAAATTTGGGGAGATCAGTCCACCTCCTATGCTCTGAAGCCACCTGACTCTTAAGCAATGCTGCCTCACTGCCTTCCTATTTACACACTCCAAACATGTTCTCTCCTGCCTCAGGCCCTTAGTGTTTTGCTATTCCCTCTGCCTACAATGCTATGCTCCTAAATATCAGGACATCTTGATCCCTATTTTAGTCTGATCTCTTGTTCAAATGTCCTTTCACTGGAATCTGTCCCCAGTCACTCTATCTACCCTTTGCTATACCTTTTCCCTGTTTTATTCTCCTTCATGGCATTTGCCATGACTTGGCATAAAAATTTATATATTGCGGGGCTCATCCTGTGTTTAAAATGTACTCAGGATTTTTAAAAATCAGGTATAGGAAGGTGAAAGGAAAGGATATAACTGCATTTGAAAGAAGAATTTATTATTTATAACTCCTGAAAAGATAGGTGGCATGCCACACCACACAGAGCCACATGGGGAAGTACCAGGGTCGGTCAGGAAAAGGAGTGAGCAGCAAACATAGACAAAAGCCTTTATTACTATGGTGGTGGGAAGCTGTCAGGTGGGTATGGTCTACTGGGCAGGAAGCAAAACACAGATGTTTGAGTCTGTATTTGGAGCATTTGTAACATGATTCCTGCACACCCATGAAAGCTAGACAACAGGGGAGATGTAAACAACTCTGGCTATTAGTTTGGCATTGTGATCGATGGATGCCAAACATCAATCACACAATCTTTTTTTTTTTAATATTTTATTTATTTATGACAGATACAGAGAGAGAGAGAGAGGCAGAGACACAGGCAGAGGGAGAAGCAGGCTCCATGCACCGGGAGCCTGATGTGGGATTCGATCCCGGGTCTCCAGGATCATGCCCTGGGCCAAAGGCAGGCACCAAACCGCTGCGCCACCCAGGGATCCCATCAATCACACAATCTATACATGTTGGTTAAAACACTCCCACATTTTTGGTGTTATGCCAGTATAGTCAAATGTCAGCTAGTAGAATAACAAAATAGAATAAGGGAATGAGTCTCCATAACTAGTTTGTGCCTGCCCTTCAAGTCCAGTCGACCCTTGAACAACAGGGGTTTGAACTGCATGGGACCACTTATAAATGGATTTTTAAAATAAATATAGTACAGTACTATAAATGTATTTTCTCTTCCATATGATTTCCTTAATAACATTTTCCTTTCTCTAGCTTACTTTATTGTAAGAATACTGCATATAATATGTATAACATACAAAATATGTGTTAATATACTATGTTATTGACAAGGCTTCTGGTAAACAGTAGGCTATCATTAGTTAACTTTTAGGGGAGTCATGAATTTTTGATTGCAGGGACCAGTGCCCCTAACTCCTGCATTGTTCAAGGGCTAAACCGTATTTCCATGTCCTGAGGGTAATTCTTGCTGCCACTGCCCCACTCCCAGGATTCATCCTGTCCTCTCAGGCCAGGTGTACACCTTCTCCTATCTTTCTTATTTTATCTGAAATCTCTCAGAGGTTACTCTGCTGGTGAATACAGATAGATGCATCTTCACCTTCAGACACAGTTTCACTGAAGTGCCTGCATTGGTTTATCCCAAAACTCAAGTGGACAGAAGATCAAAGAAACCAAAGCTCACCTGAGGCTAAGCTATGAGGGGTGTATTCCCTAGCTTATTTAATTCCTCTTATGGAGAAAAGCTCTCAGGAACTTAAGGCACAGAAAGATACATTAGCAAGATGAGACTGACCACAATTTCTTGTGTAGACCTGCTACCCCAGGTCCTGCTTTTAATATTAACATTGTTTATATTGGGCAGCATGATTCTCTGCTCGCAAGAGGAAGATTACAGGCACAGATCAAAATGCTGAGACAAAGCAGATATCATTCTAGAAAGGAGCCTGAGAAAACTGTAGACTCCATGAATCCAGATCCATAATCACAGGAGAATAGCCAGGAAAGGAGACAGGGCCTGGGGGTAGGGATGGATAGAGGATTTATATACCAAAAAGAAAAATGGAGCCCCAAGCTATGAATAAAGTTCCCTAGAATCCCCATGCCGGAGATTGGGAAATGTTTACTATATATGCACACAAACACTGGAAGACCTTGAAAAAGTCCCGCCCAACCTCTGCTTTTCTGCTGTATAGAAATAAGACAGTTGGATTAGGCAACTTCAAAATTCCTTTTCAGCAATAAAAGCCAATAATTCGAATGAAGTAAACCAAAACAAGACTTGGAGATAATTTACCAATAAGATTTTAAGACTCCCTAATACTGTTTTATCTAAGATATATAGATTATTTTTAAGATGCTTCATTAATTGTATAGCTCTGGCAAGGGTGGGAAGAAGGTAAGTTGAAAAAAAATTGAATAGCAGCCATGTTACAATTACATACCAAGTTACAAGGCATATCCCAAGTATTACAGTATTATATTCATAATTGATTTCCAAACCCCACTCTGTCAGCTACTTAGTTCATCACTGGAAAACAGTGGGTTGGTTCTGCAAGGTATGCCCATTAAAGACAATACCTGCAATCCAGCAGGTACCACTGGTTAGATCAGAGATTCCATACATACCAAAACTACATGTACTGGTAAATCTTTACACTTTAACTGGTTTGGTTTCAGGCAAGATGGTTGCTATCACCATACCCAGTTCTCCTGCTCACACATCATACATGAACAGACAAGACAAATCCCACAACCTAATCTCAGTTCTGTTTTCCCAAGTCCATGGCATTCTGATGCTAAAACCCTTCAGGAAGGTCAAGGAAGCCAGGCATGTAGGTCATGGGAAAGGCTGTCAGATGATGCTAAACACTACACCTCTGTGAGTATAAAGACTATAATAAGAACAGAGTAGTTAAAATTATGAATTGAAGGACATAAGAGAAAAGGCAATGTTACATCCTCACATGCAGAGCTAATATGAAAGGTATTCTATCCAATATTAACACAAGTAGTAATTCCCTGCAAATTGAGTAATTAGGGTATTCCTTGGACCTGGGTGTTCTGTTTCTCTTAAATCAAGGTGTTATTGGATTTTTGTACCTTCTTGTCCAATATAGGAGGTATTTCATGGAGATTGGGACTTCCAACAAGAAACCTTCAAAAAGGCCAGATCAAGTAAATGGTTGTTGAAAAACATAGGCTTCAAAAATATTAAAGCCCAATGTGAGTTATCTGAAATATAGTAGACTTAAAGTTTCCCTAAATTATCCAGAACATTTTCTAGAATCTGATGTCAGCCATAAAATAATTTCAAGCATTGGGATACCTGGGTGGCTCAGCGGTTGAGTGGCTGCCTTTGGCTCAGGGCATGATCCTGGGTCCAGGGCTCGAGTCCCACATCAGGCTCCCTGTGAAGAGCCTGCTTCTCCCTCTGCCTACATCTCTGCCTCTCTCTCTCTCTCTCTCATAAATAAATAAATAAATAAATAAATAAATAAATAAATAAAATCTTTTTAAAAATCTCAAGCATTGATATTATCAGATAAATCTGTTGCAACCCAAGTTACTTCATGAACAGAGGCTGATTGTAAACCCCAGTTAGGTCTGAATCCTCAGAACTTTAATGTTATGACACAAGGTAAAAGAGGATGCAATGAACAGGGTTAACAGACAGATGTTAAAAATAAGAATTCCTTACTGTCATCCCAATAGTTTAGAAGCAAGTTCCATCTTAGAGTAAAACTCCCAAACTGCAATGTACTAGACCCTTTGGCTGCTCCATGGACAGTTACAAGCTTTTGGTGTGGGCTAAAAGCCATACCAATGGAATTGTGTTTACAATTTTCTAGGTCCACCTGAAAATGAACGGGGTCCTGGGGTTGGGCATTCTAAGAGAGATGGGTGTTTCTAGAGCCCAGATGCAAGCACGGAGGGAGAGGACAAGCATATCCACCGCGGCTAGATTAGCCTAGAAGGGGGATGGTGATATCCTGATGGGGCTGTCCGAACCGCCCCCTGTCCTAACGCCTTACAGGAAAATAGACAAATGTGGTGGAAAAGCTGGAAGTGGGGGGTGCAAGTCTGGCCAGCACTCCAGGTCTCGCAATACCTCCTCTAGTCACGACCAAAGCGACTATCAAAGTCGGGCTCTGTACAGAGTCCTTCCCATCCTTCCAGGGCCAACCGGACTGCTCACCTTGGACTCCGCTCCAGGCCTGCAGATTTTCTCTCGACGTAAGTTGTGGTCAGCAAGAGTCAATATTCAAACGGTACCCTCACACTTAAAAAACAAAACAAGGGTACCTGGGTGGCTCAGTGGTTGAGCATCTGCCTTTGGCTCAGGTCCTGGGATGGAGTCCAGGCAGAGAGCCTGCTTCTCCTTCTGTGTATGTCTCTGTCTCACTGTGTGTGTCTCTCATGAATAAATGAATGCAATCTTTAAAAAAACCAAAACAAACAAAACCCCTCCCCCTAAAAGAAAAACATGCTGTGCCAGAAATGCATTGTCACCATGACCAGCCCGATTCTAACCTCCCTCCGGTTCTCTCTTAGGAACCTTGGAGACCCACACCTAGGTGGTTCCTCCTTCAGACCCTGGGAGACTAACCGGAGGAAAAGAGCAGGTATTGTCTGCTCCGCCCATCTTCCTGTCTCCCAGTTCTGATTCTAGGTTCCCAGACACCCAGACAGGGGTGCTTCTCTCACTGGCTTCCCCAGAGAGGCGGCAGATGTCTAAAACAAGAATTAGAGGTAGAGCTATTCATTCTGTTGGATACCGTGTGGAGGCGCGGGGCCCACCTAGACCAATGAGCAGTGGGGCCCACATGCTGTGCGCATCCCCAGCCGGAATCAGGTCCAGTTCCTTCCCAACCAATTTCCTTCTGCGCCTAGAAAATTCATGGTCATGACGGGAATTTTAATGGGGCTGATGGGTTTGCCTCGGCAGTTAGCCCAATATTTCAGGGTTCTGATCAATATTTAAAACTCTATTTTATTTTTATATTCTGCAAAGAGGAGATTGAAAGTTAAATATTACTTACAATGGCTTCTAAATATATATTTAGAGATAAATTTGGCAAAAGATGTACCACACCTGTACAGAAAAACTACAAAATTAAAATACATAGATATACCGTGTTCATGGATCAAAATCCAAAATACTGCCTATTTGATTTACAGATTCAACCAAAATCCCTGCGGATGTTTTTGTTGAAATTATCAAATTTCTTCTAACAGGTATATGGAAATGCAAAGGAATGATAAAAAAACAAAATAACCTTAGGGGGAAAATTGGAAGACTTACACTGCCGGATTTCAACAGTTATAAAGATAATAGTAATGAAGATGATATTGTATTGGCATCAAGATAGACAAATCAGTGAGTCTGGTGATAGATTCATATATAGGATTGTGACCGTGCAGTTCAATGGGAAAAATAATCTGTCCAACAAATGGTTCTAGAAAAATTGAATAGTTATATCCAAAAAATAATCTTAGCCCATTCCCATACAAAAAATTGCCTTGAAATGTATTATAGAGTTAAATGTAAGAGTTAAAACTATAAAACATGTGAAAGAAAACAGGAGAAAATGTTAATTACCTTGGGTATGGCAAAGATTTCTTAAATGATACACACAAAAACACAAACTATAAATGAAAAAAATACTTCAACTGTCCACAGGAATACTTTCTTTGCAGTTTGCACAGACACTATATAGGGTGGTCGTGGCCATGGCTATATGCTTCTCAATTTAAATCCAAGAGAGGGCATCTCCCTCTGAAGCTATTTTCAAAAGTCCTGAGCTCCACTCTGGATCAACCCAAGTCACAACCATTAAATGTAGCAAAGGAAATGGCATTATTCCAAATGATTTAAGCCAGTCAGATTCCATCCTGTTAGCCAGTAGTATAGTTAAACTATCCTATATGGCTGTGAAATGTGAGTGCCTTTATTAAAAAAGAAGAAAGGGGAGGATGGAGGCCAGAGCAGAAACCAATCAAGTCCACTACATTATCAGTTGCAGGGAAGGAAAGGGCATCTATCAGTTATTCAGTTCTACCAGAGATATTCTTAAGATCCTGAATTGGGCCTCCTAACCTTGTAGTTTTAGTCTTTAAGCCACAGAACTAGGATTTTGTTCCATACTCCTAGATCTCCACTAAAGCAATTATATTTTAAACATTGGCTCCAGAGAAACACGAAGAACTTGAGGAGAGGCAGAGTCTATACCTTTCCATCCTATTTCAGTTGCCTGTGCTTAGAACAAGAGCAGTCTTACCCCTGTCAAGCAGAGGGTGTTCCTGGCACCTTTTGAATATACTCATTTCTAGCTCCTGCACTCTTTGACCTAGGGGAGAAAATTGGCTTTGCAGGCTGGCAGAGCACAGCTAATTTTGCAACTGACTTGATCACCCACTGTAGGCAAAAAGTCTTCCTCTTAATAAATCTGTGTTTCTATTCTGGTATTCTCTTTATGTTGAACAGGTTTTTAAAGGATCAAAGAAATGATTAACAAACCTCCAGATGAGGTTGGCCTGTACAAGATTTTCCTAAAGGCAGCACTATTGGCATTTGGTGTCAGATAATCTTTGTTGTGGCGGAATGCCTTGTGCATTACAGTATATTTAGTAGCATGCCTGCTTCTACCGGCAGACGCCAGGAGCAGCCCAATCCCCAACTGTGACAACAAAAAATTTCTCTAATTGCCAAATTGTCTAGGCGAAGGGGAGCACAATCACCTCCAGCTGAGAACCTCTGACCTACACAGATACATTCCTCATTCCTTGAAAAAGCAAAACATGGTTAAAAATTATGGCTGTAGTTGAGATCTAAGTTGGAGATTGATGGGGGATACAGTAAAACCATCAATTAAAACAAACCAGTAATACAATTTTGATTATTCACCAAAGGAACTTGGGCTTTGCTTTTTAAGCAACAGAAAAATAATTAAAGGACTTATAGAAAGAGAGTGATATAATAGGTTTTCATTTTAAGAACATTTTCTTGATCTTAGAGGATTGAAAAGACAATAGCTATCACAAAACTCTGAGATGGTAATTATATGAAATAAAGCCAAGGAAGCTGAAAGGAATGAATAGATTGTCCCTATGTCTTATGTACGCTTTCAGCTGATTTTCAGTTTCTTTATTAATGCCATCATGAGTGGCTTTCCTCAGGTGTATCTGTTACCTTTTCAGAATATTTACACTGTATACATCCTGGGGTTTTTAAATCTTTTATGTTTTTTGCTACCAGTTTCCAGCATATTCTACTCTACCTCCCTTCTCTAGTTTCCTCTTCATAAAGGTTTGCATTTTTCAAAGGAACATCAGGGAATCTGATTTGCCACCTCTAGGACAGATACATCAGAGGAACTTAGCCCCTTTGGCATGACTATCCTTTGAGTCTCCCAGGAAAATAAAATAACCTTGGGGCCTGGTGGTTAGATTCCATGCATTCAGAATTACTATGTTCTCAAAGAGAATGGGGCAGAGTCAAAAGCCTATGTCAGTCTCTCCATAGGGTGCTTTTGGTGGGCAGGAAACACATCTGAAGGGAAGAATAATCTATAGTACAGGACACCACCTGGGACAACAGTTGATTTTCAGACAAATTTACATTTTGGCTTCTTTTCTCACACCAATTCTTTCTCATTTCTCTTTATATTATCAACAAATAAGATTTTGTTATTTGTATTTGTTCAAGTATTTGTTATACTTGAAAATAAGTGAATAACTTTTTATCAGCTTTAGTGGGTCCAATATACTAGAGATCAGAATGGGTCTCATGCTTCTTTCATACTAAGCATACTAGTCCAGGCTGTAATCGGGGGTGGAGACCGAAAAATACAGTGGCTTATCTCCAACACCTGTATGACTTACACCAGAAATATAGTTCTATTCTTGGGGGGCGGGGTTCAAAGCCAGTTCTTTTTGTTTTCTCTTTTTGCTAGGGAAAGGAAATATCTTTTTGCTCATTTCTCAATTACTCAGCAGAAAAATGACTTTCACCTTCAGAGAACATGCTCTAGGGGACTCTGTACCTCTTAATAGTACTGGAACACTGTTCACTAAAACAAAGCCTTAGTGAATATGAAAAATACTTTGTTATTTCACAAGAATCAACCTTAAAATATAGGTGACATGGCAAACCTCAAATTCACATAGGTCGGGTGGCAGGGGGTGGGTCTAGAAAATACATCAGAGATAGGAAGTTATCTACTAGAGAATCTGGAACCGAGAGTATTATATCCACATTTGGAAGGTATGCTAAGACATGACAAATAAGTCTGGTGGTATTCATGAAATTAAGTTTAAGGCATGAGAGGTGGCTATTTAGCCACTCAAACTCCAAGCAACTGAGATGAGATACAAATATAGCTCATGTGACTACTAAACAGGAGAAAATGTAACATTAAGGTGCTGTATAAGAGGCCAGGCTTTCAAATACAAGCCTGTATCAATATGACTAAGTTACAGATGACAGAAAACCCAAATCTAACTAGTTTAATAAAGGATATGTATGGCTCACATAACTGAAAAGTCCAGAGGTAAGTCTATTTCAGGTAAGGCTTGGGCTGATGGCTCAATGTCACCAGGGACCCAGTTTTTGTCTGCATTGCCACTATCTTCTTTGGTATTGGCTTCATCCTCAGGCCCCACAGGCTAACACCAGGAAGCTCTAGACTCCCCCTCACCTTCCCTTTTAACAGAAAAAAAGTGTTACCTTAGTTCCAGGTCTCATATCTTCCTAGATATCATATGGAGGACGGAGAATGCCTCCTTTGGCTGTTGTCAAAGAAAAGCCTCTCTCTTTCAGAAGACCCAGTAAATATCTCCTCATAGCTCATTGGCTCTGTGACCAAATAGGACAAGGTGATGGACATGGGCTTATGGAGTTGGGACTGAAGCCAAGTCAGGTGGCTGAGAAACGATACTTTCCCTAAGAATATATGGGTTTTGTCTGCAGAGAGAAGAATGGATGCTGGGAATCAAATAAGAGATGAGTAATACAGAACCCTGACTTGGCCATGACAAAGACATGCTCAGAATTGCAGACACTGTTTTGCAACTGAATTGCTTCTAAGACAACTCTGTAGGTACCTCTGAGGGATTTCATTATTCATTCCCCCAAGAGATTCTGGGCAGGTCAGCTGATTTTCACAATATGAATAACTCTATACACTATTTTTATATTTCCTCACTTTCCAATCCTACTTCTGAAAATTTTGAAGACAAAATTTTACCACAATCAACTTTGATTTTAATATATTGCTAATTGCAATTTATTTATATTGCTAATTGTAAATTAGAAATTAAGTTTCTAATTTTTCTTTTATATTTCTCCAAAATTTAGGAAGTATTAATTTCATTCCTCTTCTGACTTTGAGATGTGTGGAAAGCGTCATTACAAATTGGAAGGTCTTCCATTTTACAATTCCTTCATCACAGACTATGGTCTTTGATATGGGCTTTCAAGTACCTGTCTCTAGGCCTCTGGTAAGGAAGACAGTTAGGAATTCTCTTGGTAGGGGCCATCCATTTCTACATGCTATTTCTTAATCTCTCTGAAATATGTATATTCTGCTATGTTTTGATAATTCTTTCATTGTGATACTCCTAAAATTTGTCTTGTCATTCTTCACCTACAAACATTTTCATCTTTGAGGGAGAGAGTTCCTAGGGTTGGTCAACTTCCATGATGCTCCTCTGTAAGTCCAAACTGTTTCATAGTTCCATTCCTATATTCTTCTTCCTGTTCATTATCTCTCTCCCATTTTAAGATAGTGACATCACCTAACATACATATCATCTGCATCCTGGGGACTTATTAATATTTAGGATTTTAATGATCACCTCCTGTAGCTTAGTTCATTCAACCCTATTTCAACTGTGCCTGTGTCATGTGTCCACTCGTAATATTGACTGCACTTCGTATCTCTTCCTGGCCTTCCTCCTGTCCAACTCTCTAAATACTAAATTGGTGTTTCATAGGACTCTATCTTGGGTCCTCGTGTTTTGCTATACCCTCTGGAGCCAGTACTGTCTGAAAGAACTTCCTGAAATGATGAAAATGTTCTATGTCTACAATATCCAATACGGTAGCCAACTGCCACATATAGTTATTGTGCACTTAAAATCTGGTCAGTAGAAGAACCTAAATTTTAAATTTAATTTAAATACCTACAAATGACCAGTGGACTGTATTGGATAGTGCAGCTCCAGGTGATTTCATTCATTTCTTCCATGGCTTTAAATACCTTCTGTTCATTTGATGACTCCCAGGTGCAAAGCTCTAGCTATAACTAACCCAGAGCTCTAGCCCATATATACAACCATCACTTGAAATGTCTACTTGTATATCTCACACATACCTCAAATGTTAATTCAAAACAGAGTTCTAGATTTCTCCTTCCCCAAACCTATTTCCATTCCAGTGTTATCCATTCCAGTAACTGGTCTGCTCTCTAATTCAGCTGCTCAGACCACAAACTAAAAGCTGTCCCTAATTCCTGTTACTCCTATATCCACTGTTAGCAGGTCAATGATTTGATTTCTAAACTATATCTTAAATACATTTCCTCTCCATCTCTACTACTACCACCCACTCCAAGCCATTATCATCTCCAACCTGGACTGCTAGCAGTCTCGAATGTCATCTCTCCTTTCACTTTCCTCCCTTTACAAACCATTGTCTACTTAGCAGGCAGCAATCATTGTGAAATGTGAATCAATCATGTCATTCCTCCACTGAATACCCTTTAATAGCTTTCATTTAGGATGGAATTAAATGATCTGGTCCACCTATGTCTACAAACCTAACTTGTGCCTTTCAGTACCCTTGATCATTGTTATACCCAAAACCTTTTGGTTTCTTAAACATGCCAAACCCTTCACACATCAGTCTGCAGAGCTGTTCCCTCTGCTGCTGTTCTTCCCCTATTATTGATACATGTGCCTTCTTCTCATTCTGAGATTTAGCTTTAATGTTACCTCTTAGGATAGACCTTCCCTATTTATATAAATATGCTCCCTCTCCATCATTCCCTCTCTGTACCATTCATTCCTTCATAATCTCTCTCACTAGATTAATATTCTAGAAAGGCAGGAAGCAGTTCTGACTATTGTTTATTCAGCACCTCGCATAGTGCTTTGCATACAAGCAGGTGCTCAGTGATATTTGCTTAATAAACTTCCCCCAAATACCCTTCACATCACTCATTTCCATTTCTTGGTTCTATTTAGTACAAAATAGAGAGGTTTAACGAGAGGTTACCCTAACTGGAGTATGCTAAGCCAAGTTCTCCTTATTACCTGGCTTTAGGCTTCAGCAATCAGGGGCCCTAGAGATATGTATGTGGTTTAATCCAAGCCAGCCTCTGGCTTCTCTTCCTTGCTCCTTAGTCAGCAATTATATTATCTGGCTGGGAGCTTCTAAAGTAGAATGCCTAATTAGCAGAGAGGCAAACTGGAAGCTGAAAAATAGCTTTCAAGGTGAAGTCTAGAATGTATGTTTCATCTGTTTTGGCCAGCATTCTTCTCTGAATAGGGCCTCTGTTTCTCTAACCCTTGAAGATGGTCAGCACCATTCTCTAATAATACAGCTTACTCTGGAATGTGGGCTATCATGATGAGAAGAGACTGGAAAGGGATTTGGGATAGTGGAATGAGAGGTATTGTAGCTATACAAAATTTTATGGGAAAACAAACCCAAGAAAACAAAAAAAATCTCCCACTTGGTTTACATTTTCCCAGTCCCAGAGTACTATCTTATAACACAAGGGGAAATCAGGTCTCCCAAGACTGCACCTCCAGACTACCCTCTGCTACTTTCTTAAGTTACCTTGGTGACCTCAAGGTGGACCATGACTTCTGAGGAAGAGAAATTCTGGGGTTGGCAATGTAACCGCATTGATATCTACATCAAATATGGCTTTCAATAAGGTAGACTTATGAAAGCAGTATTAATAAGTACTTACACATAGAAAGAATATATCCAGGAAGACACAACCAGTAATAGTGGCTGTCTCTGAGGAGGTAGATTAGGAGACAAGAGTGACAAGGAGATACACTTTTCACTGAACACCTTTTTAAACTATTTCAACTTTTTTTTTTTTTTTACCATAAGCACATTATACCTACTCAGAAATAAATAAGTTTCCAAATTTGAAAAACTTAAAATACAGTATTGATCTTCAAGAACCATTTAGCTGGACTAACACACATAGACATTAGAAAAATATAAGACAGCACATAGTTAAATACCAATTTGGACAGTACTGATTACAAGTAGAAGAGGAAGGTCTGTTCATTTGAAGGAGCTGGGTCTTAGATGAGGAAGGAAATTTTTAGCCTAGGGAAAGTTGAGCAAATAAATTTGAGAAGAAGTAGAAATGTGCACAAATAGAGAACAGCAGACTCCAGAGTCAGATAGACCTACTTGAATCTCAATTCTATAACATGTTAGCTGAGTGACCTTGAATTAGTTTTATAACTTCTTTCAACCTCAGATCTCTCATTTGTAAAATGAGTATAAGTACCTACCTTAATAGGAGTAAGAAAAACTAAAGACTGTATGTGTGGTTAGCATAGTACCTGACAGGGTAGATACTCAACTAAAAGTTGCCTAGCATGAACATGGTTGAACAGGGAGACCAGTCTTACTAGAGTACAGGGTACCTGTTCAGAGAGGACAAGATAATACTGGCTATTAAAGTTATAACAAAGTGGACGATCACCTTGTTTTGTCTCTGGGGTTCCTATAGCATAAGAATTATAAACAAATATCACTGTTATGCATTCTCTAATGTTCAAGAAGGTGAGATATCTGACAATTACAAGGTTTCTCTCTAGCATGGCGCCGCTGGTGCTTAATCAAAACAGAATTCTGACTGAAGGCCTTCCCACAGTCATTACATTTATACGGCCTTTCCCCAGTATGGATTCTCTGATGTCGGATAAGGTGTGCCTTACAGATGAAGCTTTTCCCACAGTCAGTACATTCATGAGGCTTCTCCCCTGTGTGGACCCTCTGGTGCTGAGCAAGATCGGAGTTCCACATAAAGCCTTTCCCACAGTCCTTGCATTCATAAGGCTTCTCCCCAGTGTGGATTCTCTGATGTCGAAGTAGGGCTGGGTTCCGAGTAAAGCTTTTCCCACATTCCTTACATGTATATGGTTTTTCTCCAGTGTGGATTCGCTGGTGCTGTGTAAGGCTTGTGTTCTGACTAAAACCCTTCCCACATTCCTTACATTCAAAGGGTTTCTCTCCAGTATGTATTCTCTGGTGCCGAATCAGGTTTGACTTCCAAACGAAGGCTTTAGCACATTCTTGACACACGTATGGTTTCACCCCTGTGTGAATTCTCTGATGTGCAATGCAATGTGATCTAAAACTGAAAGTCTTCCCACATTCCTTACATCCATAGACCTTCTCTCCATTATGAATTCTCTGATGTTGGTCAAAGTCTTCATTTTTATCAAAACACTTGCCGCATTCTTCACATATATAGAATACCTGCTCACTGAAAATTTTCTGATGTATACCAAGGGGGATATTAACACCAGTATTCTCTGAACTATCTTCGCCAGAGACCATCTCATCTTTGACAATCACTTCTATAATATCATTTGCGGTGTTCTCCAAACTTCTCCCATTGGAGTAGTCAGACCACCTCCCTAACCTGCTTTTTTCCTCCTCACAGGTTTTTCCAAACCAGAATTCCTGGGAGCCACACCACCGGGGTCCACTTGATAGCACCATGTGATCCTTTGCCTCCTCAAAACTTCCCTCCTTCAGAATAAAATCTTCTTTCTCACTCTTCAACACACCCTCTGAAAGAACAAATCAAAGCTGCAAATGTCATCATCACCCATGATAGAGCGAGTAAGGTCACCAAGTGGTACTAGTGTGTCCATTTCACTCCAAGTGTCACCCCTCGTGTCTCAGTGGCCCTGTCCTAGCGGGAAATGGCACAACAGGGCTAGCACACAGAAAGCAACCAAAAGGTATACCACAGAAAGGCAAAAACTCGACAGAGTCCCTGAGGGCTATGATTCCCAAGCACCAGGCCAAGCATAAGGGGAGCTCTCCCAAAACAGTTGAATTGAACCTCAGGGACACAAGTCAGAACTTCTTCTAGGTAGTCCTGGTTATAACATGAGAAGAACAGGCCAGGATTCAGGGCAAAGGACCTGTTCAGAAATAACGAATCCTTTGAGGCAAACCTGGGGAACCTAAACTTATCACACGCAGTGGAAAGCAACAAGGAGAATCTTCCTCATACTTGTCAATGCTAAATGGAAATGTCTTCTCATTCAATCCAGTCACCAGGTCCGCCATGAAAAGTGCTTCCCCAAACTACTTCAGATACAGTTGGGCAAAGACTGCCTGCTCTTTGTTCCCACAGTGCTTTATTCACATCTCTGTCATAGCATCACACTTTGCTGTAATTATACATTTATGTATAATGTCCTATTAGACTGTGAGCCCTTGCAAGATAGGGGCCATATAGTCCTTGCTTTCTGATTCCTAAAAACTAACAGAATGAATAAAATGCAGCACTTACTTTTAAAATATTGGTTGGCCATAGCAGCCAGTAGGTCATCTGTTCAGTTACAGCCTAAGACCCAAGACCCATTTGAATTTAATTAATCAGTGATGTTCAAATGAAAGCTGGAAGCTTGGGGTTTAACTTTCCTCTTCATTAAATGGTTGACTTGGGGATTTTTAGAGAGTCGTTTATTTAGAACATAAATGCTAAAATGGAATCTTAATAGTTTACAACAGAAAGACAGAGGAAAACATGTGCCTGAGAAGAAAGTGTTCATTTACCTCACTTACCCGTACAGGTTAGGCTTGGACCCTCTCCTTGAAGTTTCAGGTTCAATGGCTCTTCCACCTGCTCAAAATGGGAGATCCCAGCAGGCTTTAGAAATGGATATCCTGCCAGGGTCAAGATATAAATAAAGGTGGCTCAGTCGGAGGAGTGGGGCCCGTTAGGAAAGGAGCAGAGATGGAAGCGGTAAGGGAGAATGAAGGTGGGTGGACAGATTGGTACATAGGCGACCTGACATTTGAGGAGGATAACAATATAGAGGACAGAAAACAGATGTACAGGGAAGTTGCAATTCCATCAGTTCCTCAAAATGTGAAAATGTTTCATTCATTTTAAATATCAAGAAGAAACAGGGGAGACTAAGGTCTCTTCTTCACTTCATCTAGGAGGCAAAAGCCAGTTCATATGGAAGAGAGTCAGGATGGGATGGAACTGCACAGAGTTGTTCCTGAGGCTATGTTGGGGAACCACAGTCTCTCAGCTTCCTTCCTGTCTATCCACCTTAGCTATTGCCTTCTCTTTCTACAGAGGCTCAATGGTGGGTCTATGGCATCCATTAGAAATGGACTCACAGCCTCACTCAGCCACTTCCAGAAGTCACTTCTTATTCTAATGACAGACCTCTAATTGCAAAATCCACTCTGATAAACTCTTCTTCAGGCTTAGTTAAGTCTGGCCTCCTTGTAACTCCCATCCAAAGCCTCCTGAGAAATGTACCAATTCCTCACCCTCCAAAAGACAACCTTTTATACTGCTGAAGTCAAGGACTGTGTCCCCTGATATTCTCTTAAGACAAAATGGACTTTGAAAAGAAAGTTTGCTGCAGGTCAGGCCATTAGGATTTTACTCAAGGAATAATTTAGCTGTTGGCTTTCTGCCTAGAGCAAAGATGGGAAGTTCCCTTGGTTGGTGGGAGAATAAGCACTGAGATCCTGAGAGAATGCAGAGGACGTTGTAGTTGTCTCCCTATATCCATCTACCACCCACCCCACCACCCGACCATTATGGAGTAGCCATGCCCTTTGGAGGGGAGTGATTTCAACTCCAGTTCCTAATGCAGCCCTCACTAGTCTAAGCCAAGCAGGTTAAACTATCCCACTTACTCCATGAGAGACAGTGTCAGAAGTTGGCAGTCCAAGCCAAGACAATCAGTGCACACAATTTCCCTGGCCATAGTCATTGGTTTAGAGTTGGCATCAGACTTAAGACGGTACATTACAAAGGCCTGAGGAAGGCATCCCATATTTTTCTCCCGAGGTATAAAGAAGCAGAGCCTTGGTTACAACTACTAATCATCTTACCACCACAGGAGGAGCCAGACTGTAGACAAAGCCAACATACAAAGAAATAGAAAAAAGCAAAGACTGAAACTCTGATCAAACTGTACCTGCAACTCTACCTCTGAACTTTCAACTTCCAGGAAACAGTAAATTCTTTTTTTGTTTCAGCTAGTTTGAACTGGGTTGTTACTTGTAATCGAGAATATCCTAATATGAAAAGACTGCCAGACACAGCAAGGAACTGTGAGAATGGGGAAGTTGGAGGCACAGCTCAAGTTCCACTGTGCCTACAGGAGAGTTCCTGTAGGAAGAAGATAGAATGGGGTCAGGGGGGCCACAGGGGACATAGTTGCCCCTAGGAAATTAGGAACAGGAAAGCCTTGTATTGGGCAAAGGAATGCCAGAAATCCCTGAACTGGAACTATATGATTCAGGGTTATTGAGACTTCTTGATTACTAATGATAAAGATGGCTGAGATACCCCAAAGGGCAGTCAGAATCTGGAGGACTATAAGCAGGCTGGGAATGCAGAAAGGCCACCTAAGTGTGTAAACAGAAAAGTCAGGGAGTACAGATAAGAACAGTAGAAATGGGGAAGAGACAAAATAGGTGAATGAAGAAGAGCCAGAGTGAATAACAGACTCAAGAAGATGGAAAATCATGGGAACACAGGAAAAAAAAAAGAAAAAAAAGGAATCCCACTGATGTCTACAGCACTAGGTTAAGAGAACATATACCTATTACATTTTAAAGACCAAGACAAGGGAACTGGCCAGATGACCGGCATGTGTCCTCACTCACCTGAGGAGATGCCCCTCGGGCCCTCTCCATCCAGAGCTCCCTGAGGAGCCTTGCACCAGGGTGCTTCCCCTCGCTCCAGCTGGGAAATCAGAGCCGGTTTGGGAAATGGAAATGCTGCTTAAGGGGAAGGAAATGGGACAGGCAAGTGAGTGGGGTGACATAGAGCGATCCCAGAGCTCTTCCCAGGCTTTGTCTTTAGGGGTGGGGTGGAAAGAAGGGAATGAACTAGGGAGAGCAAGAAAAGGAAGTCCAGGTGAAGGAACAGGAGACCCAGGGGAGTGGGGCCAGGAGACTTACAAAGGTCAGGAATAGGAGTAAGAGGTGCTCAATGACAATTTCAGTGAGCGAATAGATGATTCCACTCATTGAGATTGAGCTTTCTTATTCTCTTCCTCCCTTGGAGCTCTCAAGTTTAGACAGCTGCATGAGGAGGCTCAGTATTGGGCTGGGTCTCCCATAGGGAGAAAGTGGGAAACTGAGAGCTTGGTGAGGCACCAAGAATCTGCTCTCTTCCTTCTCTACCCATGGCACAGGGGTCAGGAGTTAGGCAGCTCTCACCCTGAGGCAATAAAGTCTGTTTCAAGGCCTGGATTTATTTATACCTGGACTTCCCACTTCCCAGCAACCACTGAGGCTGGGTCATTTGAATCCAAGGGCCTGAGGTTCCCACTCAGATGAGGGTTATCAAAGACTCCTGAGCTTCTGAGGAAGAAGGAACCAGGAAACTCTGAAGGGCAGAAGCAGAGTCCAAAAGGAAAGACCCTTACCCAGGGCAGCCACAGCCCCATAATTCTCCAGCATCACGTCCCTGTACAGGACCCTCTGAGCAGGGGCCAGGCCGGTCCATTCGTTCTCAGAGAAGTAGATGGCCACATCCTCGAAGGTCACTGACTCCTGAAACAACATGTGTTTAAATGCCCTAGGACAATCCCAGACCCAGGCCTGGAGTAAGGGGCAGACCAGGCACTAAGAGGTACTGGAGGGCGTGCCAGTTGAGTTTCTGGATTCTGAATGTCTAAGAGAACCCTCAGCAGATTTGTACCCCGCACTTCCAAAGATATAGAGGATCAGCCGTCGATTTCTCATGGCTCTTCATCTTAACTTCCCAACATCCTCTCATCTTTTTCATGAGTCTCTACAAGTTTTCCCTCTTTATCCTTATGCCCAAAACAACTATCCTTGCTCCAGGAGCCATCCTTTCCCCGCAGTGGGCCCTCTGTCTGAGGTCACCAACCCTTGATAACAAGTTCAACTATCATCTATCGAGTCCAGGACAAGCACTTGACATATATTACTTGGTGTATGCCTCACAGCCTCTGAGGAGGGCATTAGATTCATTTTATAGAAGAAGAAATTGAGGTTCAGAGATTTACTGCTCCCAAAGTTACAGAACGGAGACAGAATCCAGGGCTGTCTGCCTCCTCTGGCTCTTCTTTACTGTGCCACGCTGCCTTCGGTCCTCACACTTGCCACCCCTGCTGTCCCTGTGTGAGATTCTTTCCCTTCTCTCCCTCCTCCTCACTGTCACCAGCCACAGGGGAAGCTAAGGGCACCTCAGTACACTCAGGCTGCCCTGGAGGCCGGACTCCAAAGGGCAGATCCAAACTCTGACTTTACTCCCTGCACTCTGCCACTCCCACACACTCTCTGAGATGCCCCACCCTACTCTTTCTTCCCAGCTTCCCAGTCTTAATGTCCGCTTTTCCTGTACCTCTGGGAGCCCAAGCTTCTGCCCTTTGTCTTTCCTTTTTCCTTAAGAAACACAAACAGTGCTAATGTAGAGCCAACAAGACTTCTACTTCCCAGCCACTAATCAGTCCTTGCCCTACAATGTCCCCACAGCGACTTACCCAGCACCCCAGGGGCTCAAAGACTTTGGCTTGACTTGCACCTCAAAACGTCCAAATCCTCTGCACCGCAGACGATTCCATTCACTATTCAGAGACCCAGCTTACCTGCCAAGAATCATCTCTTGTACCACCACCCTCATCCCCTATCCTGTCACCATCCTGTTAGAAACCCAAACCCTTGCCTTGCCCCAATGGGTGTCCTTGCACCTGCAGCTCCCCCTGCCTGGAGATCCAGCGCCTCCCTCCTGCGCCGGCAAAGTCTGATTCATCTCAAGACCCACCTCGGACATAACCAGCTCTGCAAAAACCAGTGACCTGGAAAAGCTGGACATTCGTCGCGGCGCACAGGGCTCTGTGAACACCTCTGCGCCCGCGCTTGGCTCCTGCCTGCGCAGCTGCACGTGCGCTTCCCCTGCCGGCGCAGGTCTGGGGGGTGTCGAACTCATTCTGCTGCCTGCCCGCTCCTCCGGCCCCTGCACTCGGGGCTGCACCCCGGCTCCCCGGCCGCCGCCCGGCCCCCGCCGCCCCTCCTGCGGGCCTAGAGCCCGGGGCAGAGCCGAGCCAGCTCGGCGGCGCCGGCCCCGCACTCACCGGGCGCGCCCGGGCCGGCGAGGGCTGTCCCGGCTGCAGCTCGAGCGCAGCGCCGCAGGGGGCCCCGCTCGCCAGGGCCGCGGCCGCCGTGGCCCGGGCCGCCCCCCGGGAGGCGAGTGCGCGCCAGGCCCGCCCGGGGGCCGCCCGGGTCGGGCAGGGGCGCTCCGGGCCGGGGGGGTCTGCCCCAGGGGCCCCGCCAGCCCCACGCCGGCCCCCCTCGGCCCCGCGCGGGAGAGGCGCAGGCGGCTGCACGCCGGCCACTCCGGCTTCTCTAGGACGGCGGAGGGCGCCACGTCTCTGTGGTCCTCCTTTCTGGACGGGAAAAGAAACCGGGAGCGAAGGGCGCGTCCCGCTCCCGCACGGACACCCACTGCCTCGGGCGCCGCTGCGGGATGCGGGCGAGCGGGCCGCTGGGGAGAAGACTCCCTGGGAATCCTTTCCCAGCCCCCCTCTCCCCCTGGCCACCCTCCTCTGCCGCACTGCACTGGTGGGATGGATGGATGGATGCCGATGCGGAAGAGCACGGACTTCTGACATGCCTGCTCCTAGATCTCCATCCCCTTACTGGGTTCCACCTTCCCAGACAGCAGCTAAGGGCCTTCATCATTGTGGTGCTTCTAATATCCACCCAACACCTAGCACCTCTTATGGCCGTTTCTTTAAGTGCCAAGGAATACTTGTTGAATAAAGGAATGAATAAAGGTTGAACCTTTTTTCCCCCTTTTATTTATTTGACAGAGAGAAAACAAGCTCACGCACAAGCAGGGAGAGCAAGAGGCAAAGCGAGAAGGAGAAGTAGGCTCCTCGCTGAGTGGAGCGCCTGAGGTGGGGCTCGATGCCAGGGCCCCAGGATCATGACCTGAACCCAAGGCAGACGCTTAACCGACTGAGCCAACCAGGCTCCCTGTGAACCAGTTTTTCAGTGGAAGAAAGTAAGGCCCAGAGAGAGGAAATGGCTTACCTAACATCACATAGCATGTTGAGAAGTTAAACCTTTAAGCAAAATTGTAGAAATAGAAGAAGACCACCAAAATAAGAACAAGAAAGGCTATTCATTCAGAGCTTACTATAAGCAAAGGCGTTCAACCACCATCACTTGCATTTGGTATAGACTCTAAATCAGGTACAGAAGTATAAAGCTTTATAGTTAAAAAAGGAGGGGCAGGGAAAGAGACTTCAGGTGTGCTCTGATTGGAGATTGTTGGCATGGGGGAGCTAACTAGAAGCAAAGCATCTTCTGTGAGTGGTTGGGGGGAGTATATTAAGCAAATTCTGGCTATTTGGGGCTGATTGCTACAGGGTTTATTTTGGCTTCCTGGACTGGTTGCTACGGATAGTAGTTTGACCTCCTAGACTGGTTACTGCAGATAATGGGTTGGCTTTCTGGACCCTAGATTGGTTGCTGCAGACTGTGGATCAGAGTTCTATTTTTCTATATGGTCTGGCCATTTTCCATTTGTATATATAGTCTTTTGGGGTGAACAAAGTAGGAAGATGTCTGCTTCAATGAAATTCCAGCCCAGAGGCCCAGATTCCTTTTAGAAACCCAGGGACTGAGAGCTTACAGATATCATACCCGTGAAAAATCACAGAACAAAGGAGACCTCAGATGAGCTCCCTGATTTGTTTGCTTGTTTGTTTTTAAGAGGATACTGGAGAAGTTCATAAATGGACACTAGTTAATAGTCTGTGAGCATTGAGTAGGCAGCAGTGAGTCTTACCCTGGGAAAGGTCATTAAGAAGGATGGGCACACAACAAATGCTCCCATGATTTTTAGTGACAAGATAGAGAAAACTGGACTCAGTGCAAAATAATTATGGGAGTTTGAGCTCATAACAAGGACCTCTCAGAACCTGATTATTAAGTCATGCTCCACCAGAAGGAAGGTCTCTTGTGGTTCGGATCAGTGTTCTGGTTCAAAACTAAAGAGGAGAGAGAGAGTCTATTTTCATCCACATAGTTTTACTCTTTCCATTGTTCTTCCTGTTAAACACATAGCAGCAGACAAGGTCAAGGCCATATCCTAACTGACTTGACCAGTAAAGTACAATAAGCCACTTTTAGATTTATACAATGTTTTACTTAAGTAAACAGCAAAAGGAAGAGTATCCAAATATGTCAAATATTTGACATATGTCAAATATGTCAGTCCCCAGATCCTTGTTCCAGGCACCAAAAACAAGGACATCAAAACAAAAGGGGGTTCAGTCGCTGTAACATCCTTGGTGAGGAGCTGATTTTAGACTACAGTTAAACAGTGTTACACTCTGCAGTTATACCCAGAAACCCTCCTACCTCTTCAGAATCTGAGAGGCAATGAGAAATGGTCTAATGACTGCCTCCCACAAGAGAGAGGGAAGGGAGTGGGAGATAAGCTTGAAGGTCTCTAAAGCTCCTCTCATCCTCTCATGTTATAGAAGGATCACAGGTTGATCTGCCATGAGTCAGAGTAGCTGTAGTTCAAGATTTTGACTGCATGGCTTATATATGTGTAAACCTATGAGGGCACCATGGTGGAGCCATTCCCCTATAACTAGACCTCCCAACTTTTTACACATAAAAATTCTCAGGAATATGAGCCACCACATAGGTCATCAGATACTCTAATTGGTTGTATTGACAGGGGCTTGGGTCAAATACATTCCTTGTATCTTAGGCAAAATCAGACAAAAGTGCCCATGATAGTGACATACAATAGTATAACCAGACCCACTGCAGATTGAACCATAGTCAGGCTCCTCATCCAGAGCCAATCTAGCTAATTATGTCAGTAGTCCAAGTGAGGCAAGAGGTACTGGCAATGGCACATAACCCACATAAACTGGACAGCAAAAAATCCAGGGCAGTACAATTGTCCATTATCAATCATGCTAGAGAATTTAAAACAATCAGTGGGCTATGAAAAATGTACAAGGAGTCCAACAATAACAAGATGAGGCTAAAGGGAATAATTTCAATGTCCAGGAAGTTAATCTTATTCTGTTGTTTCTTGCAGAGACTGTTTCTTTCTGGAGTCAGTGGCTGTTGGAAGGATTCCAAGAGTTTTTAAATTGAGATTATTTATTGGCCAGTTGTAAAATTGAGGGTGGTAAGGGAAGCCTGGATTGTTGCTCAGATATACTACAGACAAAAGCTAAGAAGTCCCTCCCTCTGCCCCTGACTTCCCAGGGTCTAATCCTTACCAAGGACTATCCGGATTGTTCCTCTCCTTCCACAGCTAGTGTCTCACCTTATATCCAGTCCTCTCCATGTCTAACCCACACCATATGCTTAGACTCACCCCTGGTTAGTTCAGAAGCTCCTCTCTTCTATAATTTAGAACATCTTAGAATATCTCCTACCCTCTGACATGTGAGCCATGCCAAGACCGCCTTAGTTTTCAACCTCATAATTCATGATCATTATACTCATTATTTATAATTTCCCAAATCCAGCAAGCATGGCTGGGATGAGTTTCAGTCTCCTAGCCCTCAGCTCTTTTTTCCTACTTGCAAATTCTAGTAGTCCAGTTTTCCAGAGATAGGTATAGAAGGGAAAAAATAGAGTGATAAGGGTTAATTATACGGTTTGGGTTTCCTGCAGCCAGTTAGGGTCTTCTCCCACTCCTGAACCTCATAATTAGACATTATAACTTAAATGAGAGGTACACTTTAAGGTAATTATCACATTTGGAGCCCAAGTGAATTATCTTAATTTGTACACCACTAAGAGCTTAGGCTTGGTTGTCCAATGATCTTTTCCAGTTTTTAAGAGTTCACTCTCTCTCTTAATAGCACTTCCTTCTTGGGGAATGATACAGGTCACAAAAGGTCCAGCTAATGTCCCAGCTAACTGTCCACTGTTGGTACTTTCAGCTATAAAAATCGCACTATTATCTTATTGTGCGTCTTAGGGAAAGCTAAATATGTAACGTAGGTCATCTAAGAATTCTTAAGTAGTATTGTTGACATATGCTGTGTGGAAGATGGTAGTGCCATATCCTGAAAAGGTGTCCATTGTAGTCCATGCCTAGCAGCATTCTCCATATAAAGGTAGGATATCAACGCAGTCTATTTGCTAGGATTCACCAGGCCTAGTTCCCCTACTTATGCACTCCAGTTTCCTTTGCTACTTAACTGTCACATTTGTCATATACACTTATTTCTGTATTGATGTTCCAAGAATCCTGCTTTTACTATTTCTTTTTTGTTTGTAGAACTTCCTTCAGCCATCACTTTAGAATAGGTGTGCTAATGACAATTGCCCTTAATTTTCCTTCATTTAATAACATACTGATTTTACTTTCATTTCTAAAGGATATTTTTATTGGCATAGGATTCTTGAATTGGTAGTTCCTTTTTTTCCCATCACTTGATAAACTTTGTGCCACTTGCAAATGACTTTCATGGTTTCTTTTTTTTTTTTGTATATTTTTTTTTTATTGAAGTTCGATTTGCCAACATATAACACCCAATACTCAAACCATCAGGTGCCCCCCTCAGTGCCCGTCACCCAGTCACCCCGTCGCCCCGCCCACATCCCCTTCCACTACCCCTTGTTCGTTTCCCAGAGTTAGGAGTCTCTCATGTTTTGTCACCCTCACTGATATTTTCACTCCTTTCCCCTTTATTCCCTTTCACTATTTTTTATATTCCCCAAATGAATGAGACCATATAATGTTTGTCCTTCTCCAATTGACTTATTTCACTCAGCATAATACCTTGGTTTCTGATAAGAAATCCATGATCATTTCAGTTGTTTCTCTATAGGTGATACGCTGTTTCTCTCTAGTTGCTTTCAAAACATTTTCCTTGTCGTTAGATATTTGAAGTTTGTTTACACTGTGTCTGGACTTGAATTTCTTTGGGTTTATCCTGTTAGGCGTTTGTACAGCTAATTTTAAGAAAATCCAATCTACCTATTTTTCTTTTGTTGCTTGTGATTTTGATGTCATATACACAAAATTGTTGCCAAATCCAGTGTCATAAAGATTTTCTTGAATGTTTTCTTCAAAGAGTTTCATAGTTTTAGATCTTAAGTTTTCGATACACTCTAATTTTTATATGTAGTATAAGATAATTCTTTTGAATGTGATATTCAGTTTTCCCACCGCCACTTTTTGCAATGGCTTCCGTTCCCTCTTGGTCTTGACAACCTTATTGAAAATCAATTGACCATATAAGTGAGCGTTATTTCTGGACTCTATTCTATTCCTTTGGTCTATGTCTGTCCTTATGCTACTACCATGATTTATTTACTGTAGGTTTGAGTGGCCCCCTCCCCAATTTATTCTTTTTCAAGATTGTTTTGCCTCTTTGGGGCTCCATGCAATTCCATATGAATTTGAGGATCAGCTTTTCCAATACTGTGAAAAAAGCTGTTAGCCTGTTAATAAGGATTTTGTTGAATCTATAGATCACTTTGGGTAGCTGAGGATAACTTTGGTTATCCTCTTAACAATCCTTCCTACCCATGAATATGGAATCTCTTTCCATTTGTATAAGCCTAATTTCTTTCAGCAGTGTATTGTATTTTCAACCTGCAAGTCTTTCACCAACTTGGCTAGATGTTTTTCCCCTCAGTATTTAATTCTTTTAGATGCTATTGTAAATGGGATTGTGTTCTTAATTTCCTTTTTTGAATTGTTCACTGCTAGTGTATAGAAACACAGCTAATTTTTATGTTGAACTTGTACCCTGCAATTCTGCTGAATTTATTAACGCTAGTAGTTCTCTTGTGGAACCTTTTGGATTTTATCTATATAGGATCATGTCATTTGCAAATAGAGATAGTTATCTCTCCCTTTCCAATTTGGATCTTTTCATTTTTTTCTTATCTAATAGCTCTGGCTAGAACTTCCAGTACACTGTTGAATAGTAGCAGTGAAAGTGGGCATCCTTGTCCCAGACCTTCTGATTTTAAAGGGAAACTCTCCAGTCTTTCACCATTGAGTATATTAGCTATAGGCTTTTCATAAATACCCTTTGTCATATTAAGAAACTCTCTATTTCAGTTTTCTAAAGGTCTTTATTATGAAAGGATGTTCAATTTTGTCAAATGCATTTTCTGCATCGATTGAGATGATCATGTAGGTTTTTTTTCATTCTATTATTATATTCTGTGTCCAGTTACCCTTATATTTCTGATATACACCCCACTTGGATATGGTGTATTATCCTTTTAATATGTTATTGGATTTGACTTGCTAATATTTTGTTGAGTATTTTTGCATCTATATTCATAAGGGATACTGGCCTGAAATTTTCTTTCAGGTGATGTTCTTATCTAACTTTGGTATTATGGTACTACTGATAGTAGATTGACTCTTGATCTTGGGGCTGTGGGTTTGAGCCCCACATTGGGGATAGAGATTACTAAAAAAAATAAACCAAATAATAAATATTTGGTAGAATTCACCAGTGAAGCCATCTGGTTTAGGACTTCTCTTTGCTGGGAGGTTCTTAATTAGTGATTTAATCTCTTTACTTATTATATGTCTGTTGAGATTTTCTATTTCTTCTTGAATCAGTTTAGGTAATTTATATTTCATGGCATTTGTCCATTTCTAGGTTATCTAATTTGATGTACAATTAGTGACAGTGTTGACATACAATTATTCAAAGTGTTCTTTTATAATCCTTTGTATCTCTATAAGGTCAATAGTTATGTTTCCATTTCCATTTCTGACTTTATTTGCATCTTCTTTCCTTTTTTCCTAGTCAATCTAGCTAAAGTTTTGTCAATTTTGTTGAATTTTTCAAAAAACCAATTTTGCTTTCACTGATTTTTTTCTATTCTCTATTTCATTTATCTCTGCTCTAATCTTTACACTTTCCTTCCTTCTGCTAGTGTTGGGTTTGGCTTGTTCTTGTTTTCTAATTCCTTAAGGTGTAAACCTAGGCTTTTGAGATTCTTTTTTTTTAATATTTTATTTTTTTATTCATGAGAGACACATATAGAGAAGCAGAGACACAGGCAGAAGAAGCAGGCCCCCTGCAGGGAGCCCAATGTGGGACTTGATCCCGGGACTCCAGGATCACGCCCTGGGCCAAAGGCAGGCACTAAACTGCTGGGCCACCCAGGCGTCCCGAGATTCTTTTTTAATGAAAGCATTTACAGCTATAATTTTCGTCTGAACACTGCTTTCACTATATACCGTAAGTTTTGATATGTTGACTTTAATTTTCATCCATTGCAGAGTGTTTTCTAATTCCTCTTGTGATTTCTTCTTTGAAGAGGAAGTGTTAGGAAACTTGCATGCAGAGTCTTTCATACTCCATGTGTGTCTTTTTCCCTTATGATCTGGCTATATATCCTTAGTACACCATTGTAATAAATCTTAGCCATGAGTACAACCATAAACTGCATCTCATTAGTTCTTCTAGGGAATCTTTGAATGTGAGAGTGGTCTTGGGGATCCTCCACAGATTGATACGAGGATTAGATTGCTTAATAATACATACAAAGCATTTAGCATAAGACTTGGCTTATGGTAAATTCTCATAATAAGAATAGTGATGATTATAGTGACAATGAGGATGACCAGCACAGAGCCATGAACAGGATAGGTGCTCAAGGTCAATCAATCCAATTCCATCCTATCCCTCCATCCTCGCCCACTGTACGTCCTCAAATGCACAGCCCACGTACCTTTATAATGGCATCTCATTGCTGGCAAGTACAAGTTTAGCTTCCTGAACAGCAGGAATAATACAGCAGATTATTAAGGCCCAGAGAGGTAAACTGAAATGTCCTGGGTCATGTCATGAATTGGTGACAAAGTTGAAACAAGAATTCAGGTTTGCCCTTTAACTTCAATACTGACTTCAGTGTCACCTGGTATATGTGATGTAGACTAGGAGTAAAAGAATTAACCTGGGGTTAGGCTGTCAAGAACCCGGTTGCCATGGAGATAGAACCTTGAAAAACTAGGAAGGAAAAGAAGCCATAGATAAGTCCAGCCCTAAATTAGATGAGAAAATTATTTGCTCTAAAGGCAGAAAGAAGCAATTTCTCCCCTGCATCTCCATTTTGACAATCCTCTTGTTGACTTGTGGGGGGTGACGCAGTGGACAGGAGGTGGCAGGCACCTAAGGCAGCCGTCAATGGCATCCAGCATTAGGACAATGCGCAAACAAGATGCAGGGGATGGCCAGTACACCTAGACTACAGAACCCCAAAGGAGAGCCTCGATATAGAAACCACAGCAGCTAAACGGAACCCTCCAAACGATGGGCAGCTGCTCAAAATTCTGAGCCATATATATAATGAGAAGACACCAGACGGGACCAGACACCTGCCTGGGCCGTCTAGAGGACCCAAAGCAAGGCCCACCAGCGTTGCCCACTATGGACTGTGCACATGAAGCCTGCAAGGAAGGGGCACAAAAACTGTTTAAGGACAGCCGAAACAGTGCTCCTGCTAGGCCTAGGAGGTGCGAACTTTCAGGAACACGGGGCGTGGTGGCTACTGGGCTCAGCGCTCACTGGCAGCAGCGGAGTGGCAGTGAAGGAGGCAGCCCTCCCCAGCCCCAGCCCCAGCCCCAGCCCCAGCCCTCACAGACCCACTGACACACTGCACCTCGGCGCGAAGCCCAGCCGACCGGCGGACAGAGGGCGCCTCGGCACCGAGGCCCGCCCGCAGCACCTGCCCCGAGACGCCTTCGCGGAGGCCGCGGGGGCGGAAGTGCGTCACCGCCCTTCCAACCCTGGAGCCCGCGCACGCTCTAGCACGCCCGGAGGCCGTCCGAGCGTCTCGTTGGTCCTTTCAAACCTCAGCCCGGCTGCGCGGCTCTGCGCCCCGCTACTGCGGAGCTGCGGCGTGCTCCGGCTCTCCCGGGGCTCGCTCGGGGTCGCTGGCCCCCGGCCCCTCGGGAGGGTTGGCTGGGCAGCCGCACAGGCCGACTTCCCTGGAGCAAGCTAGCCCCGCCCCAAGAGCCAGTAAGGACTGCCCCTGCATCGGGCCGGCCCTCTGTGGCTCCAGGTGGACTGGCCCAGCTGGCGTGGCCGGAGTTCTCTGCAGCGGATGGGTCAAAGCTCGAGTTCGCGCTGAGCCTGCAAGAGGCTGAGCTGTGCTGAAAACTTCCTCCTCCTCTGAGCCCTCCAGGCACACAGGCCTCAGAGTGCACGTGCACCCCATTCCTTGGAACCGCCGCCACATGCCTTGAGTAGCACATCCCACACGCTCCCCGACCTCCAGGTCAAGCGCCCCCGATATACACAGCGCGCGTTGACCTGGCTCTGTCTTCTTCCAGGCCTCCACCTACTGACCACCTAATCAGTGTGGCCTTCCTGACTCCCCACCCCACTTCCCGCTCCCGCTTAACAGGGTTGTGATTATATACTTCTTTGGGCAGGGATTTATTTTGTTGTTGTTGTTGTTGTTTTTAATAAATTGATTTTTTATTGGTGTTCAATTTACCAACATACAGAATAACACCCAGTGCTCATCCCGTCAAGTGTCCCCCTCAGTGCCCGTCACCCATTGACCGCCCCCCCCCCCACGCCCTCCTCCCCTTCCACCACTCCTAGTTCATTTCCCAGAGTTAGGAGTCTTTATGGGCAGGGATTTAATATATTTTCCTCTTCCTTAGACCATAAAATCCAAGAGGACAGGGACCACCGTGTCTATCTCATTCAAGGTTGGTGATAGCAGAAATTCTGGCAGTAAGTGCCCAGTAAATATCTGTTGAATGGATAGTTGGGGCTGTTCCAAGGAAGGAGGGAATGAATAAATATAAGTGAGAATGAATGTAAGATGGTGCTGCAATCCATTAACAGTTGGGGAACAAAATTCAGCTCATGGAAATGCCCACAATTTCTGACCGCAGATTCTAAGGCTGGGGAGAGTTGATGCTGAGTACTTGCTGTGTTTGCTCTAAGCAACCAGAGAGGACTTACTGGAGGCAGAGTGTGCACACTTCCAGCTACCTGCAGAAGGGAGCTGCACTCAAGGCAGAGGGAATTCACTCAAGAGAGCATGTGGAAATCTGAGGAAACAAAGTCCCTGTTTGTGGGCCACTTAGGAAGTTAAAGAGTAACCTTGGGGTTATCAGAACTGGTTGAATTGAGTCTGAACCTCACCATATTCCAACAATGGTCTTAGAGTAAATAGCACAGCCTTCTGTTTCTTGGGCCTGCTGGAAGGGAGCTGGCCTGACACCTCACAGAAGGTCCCCAGTAAATGGTCAGCTCACCTCATTGAAGCCAGGACAGCTGTAAGAGAAAGTCTCCCACTGCATTCTGAACCTACATCCTTATTATGAAATAGAGCAATTGGTTTGAAGTCCTTATCATCTCTGACATTTCGTATTTGCAAGATTCCGAATCGATCCTTCTTGCAGGAGAACTTGTGCAAGCCCACCAGGCCATTGGGAGGGCCCCAAGCCCCAGGCTCAGGGACTGAAGTCTGAAAATCTGCTCAAAGAGTCATCTGTCTGGGAGGGTCTATGAGTCGTTTAAAGATGAGGAAGGGAGAGAGATGAAACTTAATACGTGACTGGTGCATTTCTGCTGAATAAGCTAGTAAATTAATAAATAAATGAATGCATGAGAAAATAAGGGTGTGAATGGTTAATAAATCATGGGGGTAGAGTGGGATCAAAGAAAGCTTTGTAGACTTCATGCTGGAGCTGAGTCTGAAAAGATCAGAGCAAAGCATAAAGCTGGTGAGGGGACTGTGCCCATAGCTAGAGGCTTCTTTCTGGGCTTCCTTCTGGTACCACCCACTCCTCCCACATGACCAGGTTGCAGCAAGTGCTATATCTAAGAGAACATTTTGCTCCCAGGTACTGTCTCAACAGGGTTACGTAATACAACTTCCAGCCACAGGGCAAGGTTCAAGTGGACAGACCTTTTCATCCCCAACTTGTCCAAAGCCTCTCAGAAACTCTCTGACACACAGAGAGCAGTGTGTCCAGAGCTCAACCTGGAAGAGCACAGCCATGGTGTTCTGGGGTCTGGTGCTGGGAGCCCTGCTGGTGGTCACTACGGGGTGCCTGTATTTGCTTGGGGTGCTCCGGCAACGCAGGCCCCAGGAGCCCCCTCTGGATAAGGGCTCCATCCCCTGGCTGGGCCATGCCATGGCTTTCCGGAAGAATATGTTTGAATTCCTGAAGCACATGTGGGCCAAGCATGGAGATGTGTTCACAGTGCAGCTCGGAGGCCAGTACTTCACCTTTGTCATGGACCCCCTGTCCTTTGGCCCCATCCTCAAGGATGCACAGAGAAAACTAGACTTTGTGAAGTATGCAGAAAAACTGGTGCTAAAGGTATTTGGATACCACTCAGGGCAGGGAGACTACCGGATGATACACTCTGCCAGCACCAAATACCTCATGGGGGATGGCTTGGAGGATCTCAACAAAACCATGCTAGACAGCCTGTCCTTGGTTATGCTAGGACCCACAGGCCAGAGTCTGGATTCTAGCTGCTGGCATGAAGATGGCCTCTTCCACTTCTGCTACAATGTCTTGTTCAAGGCTGGCTACCTGAGCTTATTCGGCTATACCAAGGACCAGGAGCAGGACCTGAGACAGGCAGAGGAATTATTTGTTCAGTTCCGTAAGTTTGACCGCTTGTTCCCCAGATTTGTGTATTCCTTGCTGGGGCCCCGGGAGTGGCAAGAAGTGGGCCGGCTCCAGCGTCTCTTCCACAAGGCACTCTCTGTGAAGCGTAACTTGGAAAAGAATGGCATAAGCCGCTGGATATCCTACATGCTTCAGTATCTGAGGGAGCGGGGAGTAGCCCCGGCCATGCAAGACAAGTTCAACTTCATGATGCTCTGGGCCTCCCAGGGGAACACGGGCCCGACCTCCTTCTGGGCCCTCTTGTTCCTCCTAAAGCACCCGGAAGCCTTGCGGGCTGTGAGAGAGGAGGCCACCCAAGTCCTAGGGGAGGCCAGGCTGAAGGCCAGGCAGTCCTTTGACTTCAAGGTCAGCACCCTGCACCACACGCCAGTGCTGGACAGTGTGATGGAGGAGACTCTGCGGCTGGGGGCTGCACCCACCCTCCTCAGGGTGGTGCACAATGACCATATCCTGAAGATGGCCAGTGGACAGGAGTACCTGCTTCGAAGTGGAGATATCGTGGCCCTCTTCCCCTATCTTTCAGTGCACATGGATCCTGACATCCACCCGGAACCCACCACCTTCAAGTATGATCGTTTCCTCAACCCCAATGGTAGCCGAAAAGTGGACTTCTACAAGGCAGGCAAGAAGATCCACCACTATACCATGCCGTGGGGCTCAGGTGTCTCCATCTGCCCTGGGAGGTTCTTGGCCACCAATGAGATGAAGCTCTTTGTCCTGCTCATGGTCACATACTTTGACCTGGAGCTGGTGGACCCCAACACACCTGTGCCACCTGTGGATCCCCAGCGATGGGGCTTTGGCACCACACAGCCCAGCCACGAGGTGCGCTTCCGCTACCGCCTGCGACCTACCAGCTGAGCTCTGCCACGGTGGCTGCAAGCCTGGCCTCAAGACCTCCCCTGGGGGTCTCTACCTCCTCTCGCCCCTCTGAAGCCCCACCCTTCCCTCGGGTTCTCTGGTATCTCCTACCTCTGTCCTGGTTGCCTTCCTTGCTCTCTGGCTTTCCTCTTGCTACCTGGTAGGCTTATCCGTCTCTCCTGAAAACACCATCTCTCAGAGTGGGTTCTGCAGAACCTTCCTCTCATGCAAAGTGCAGACAGAGGAAGGGAAAGTATCTGTGGGAAACTTAGTTTGGGAAATAATGCGTATCTTGACAAGTCCTGCAGTACGGAAACTGGTTATTGTGAGTAACACAGTGTCTTGCAAATGTTACCCTCCACTCTCCTACCTCACTTTATTGTTTTCCTCTATGCTTATTCCACATCCTGTGGAATTCAAGTCCATCCAAAGGAACACAAGGCAATCCACGTGTGTAATTTTTAATTTTCTAGCTGACCCATTTTTTTAAAAAATAAAAGGAAACAGGCGAAGTTCATGTTTATAATATATTTAACTTAGACCAATATATCTAAAAGATTAGCATTTCAGTATGTCATCAATATAAGAATAGTTGTGAAATATTTTTACAGTTCTCTTTTCTGTGTTGCCTGCAAATTCTGGTGTGTACTTTTTCCCCTAGCAGCCTTTCTCACTTCAGACCAGGTGTATTCTAAGTGCTCAACAGCCGTCTGGGGCTAGTGGCTCCCGAACTGGATAGAGCAGGTCTAGAGACATGTTGCCTTTCACATAGGAGTTATCCAAGGCCCCTCCTCAATGCCCTGGTCTCCCCTCCAAGTGCCCACCCCATGTCAACTACTCCTCTGGTTTCTGCAACCACTGCTGAGCTTGGAACCCGTTCCTACAATGCAGACCCTCAGCCTCCCTACCGGGGTCCCACAGCCCCTCTGACTCAGTTTGGCTCATGCAGAACTCAGCATCTGTTCCTCACCTCTGCCCTAAACCACCCCCTTCTCTGGATTTCTCTGCCTGTCTCTGCTCAGGACACCACCACCTGCACTATCCCCCAAGACAGATATGGAGGAGACACCCTCACTTCCTTCCCTGCTCTCACCCATTTGTAGTCAGGCCCCAGTCTGTTCCTTCAAGCCCTGGTGGTGCCTTTGAAACTGTCACGTTTTCCCCACCCCACTGCCTTTCTTAAAGCTCAGCACCCCGCATCTCCCCACACCAGGCCTGCCGGGTCCTCTCTTTACCCTGACCTTTCTCCAAACCTTTCAACTCTGATTGTCACTCTTTCACTTTTCGGGCCCCCCATCCTTCCACACCTAACATTTAAATTTTGCCACCATCGGTCCCTAAATTTTCAATCCAGTGCAATTTACGATCTATAAAGTACAGTTGCTTGCTTCTACAGCCAACCCCGGGGCTGGCTTCTCCTGGAAGTTTTCCTGGATCTCACCCCTTCCATCCTCTGGCCAGAAATGGACTCCATCCCCTGAGGCTACCCTAGCATAGTTTGTGTCATAGCACATCTGTTATGTGTCATTGCTTTCTATGTCCTGCTCTCTTTATCTTTCCCCCTCCCCCAGACTGGAGCTCATAGGACTTGGTATCTTATTACTTCATCTCTGACCCCCAATTCCCCAAACAGAGATTAAATGACAGAAAATTGACTCCGTCTCGGCCACTTTACTTCTTGTCCTCAAATCATTTCCTTCCCCTCCCTGGCCTCACTCAGCTTTCTGGCATATGAAATGGAGACAATCTCATTGCCAGGCATACTTTCCAGGGCTGGGGGTGAGTGAGAGGGTGTTGTTGCCAGAGCCCAGTTGGCTGATGGCATGGCCCAGACAGGAGGGGCAATGGCTGTGGGAGTGGGCATAGGGAGGCCAAGCAGCATAGAACCCCTGCGAGGATGCCCAGTGGGGCTTCTCTCTTACTCACCTATCCCTCACCTATTACTATCCTCTTCTATTATTTTGAGGCTGGTTGTTCTGCTCAGAGTTTTTCCAGGATAACAGGTTGTTAGAGCAGCTCAAACACGGGACTAGAGATAGGTGTCTGTCTCCACTTGCTATGTGACTCTGGGCCAGAGCCTGCCTTCTGTGAATCTATTTACTCCAAAATGATGCTGGAGCCAGGATATCCCACCATATTCTACAAGGGGCCAGGAGCAAAAGAAAACTCACATGGGGAGTCCAGAAGAGGAAGAAGGGGACTGAGAGGCTAGGAGCCACCATGGGGAGCTTACCAATGACCTCTCCACATAGCCAGGCCCTGTGCCAGAGCAGGTATTGGGTTCAGGGCAAAGATACAGGGCCTTGACATACTCCTGGGCCCTGCGCAGACCTAGGTGCTGCATCCTCTCATTTTCCCCATGGTCAAAGAAATCTGGGCCAGGGGCCTAACCTGAGGGCCCAAATCCATTGAGTCAAGACCAAGAAGTCTCAACTGAGAGTGACTTCATGTAGATTTCCCAAGAACCTCATGTTTGAGGGTATGCCCGGGACCAAGGGAACCTTCAGTGGGTCCGGTTGAGGTGAATACAAGTATACCATCCCACAGTCATGGATATCCACCATAACAACGGGCCTCCCAGGAAGACATGACCACTCAGGGTTAGAGTGTGCACACAGAAGCCAATGCCCACCTGTGGGCAAGGGTGGGGCCCATGTCACCTGTAGTCCTATGCCCTCTGCATGGGGACAGGACACACTCTCTACAAGAGCCAACCTTTCTTACCTTCCAGGGGCCTTGAGGCAGTAGGAAATCTGAAACCCCCAAGGATACAACTAGTCACTACATGTTCTGACACAGCAGTTCTGATCCCCAAATCCTCATTTCTGTACCAATTTTTTTTCTCTCTCAAAGAAAAGCCCACTATGTGTATTCTCTGAGGATAGCTAATAACAAAGCAAGATCAGGGATGACATGCCAATGGTGTAATTGCAGGCACCTGGGAAAGAAAAGAGGTTTTTGTTTTGGTTTGGTTTGGCTTTTCTTTTTTCATAGGTAGTAACAGCTGTAAACCCTCAAACCATACTTCACAGGGTAGAGAGCGGGCAGCCCTGCTCCCAGGCAGAGCCATGCCTGTCCTTCTCCCGGGGTCAGCCAGGAGAAAAGTCCATCTTGCCTCAGGATATGAGGAACAAGAGAATCCTGGGAGCTTTCTTGGAAAGGTCTGAGCAGTGCAGCCAGGGAGCCAGGCATTTGGGCAGATGGAGAGCAGCAGGAGAAACCAACATCCAGGCTGGGGAAGTAAGGTCAGGATGAAGGCAGCCCTGGCCTGGCCTGGGCTGTGAGAGCCCACCTCCGAATTCACTTCCTGATCAGTCCCTTCTGTGATAGAAGTGAGAGCCCTCAATATGGCATCTGCAGTAAACGGCAACTAGGACAGTGAGAGGGATCAATGGGTGACCTGTGGCAGCCCTTCTCCTCTCCCTTGGGCATATGCTTTGGGGCCCTTCTTATATACCTGCTGTTTGCAGACAGCACATTCCCACACTTACACAGCTACAGAAAGACACATAGGAACACACAGAAAACCCATGGGCACATGCCAAGACCCATGTGGACACAGTGACATGTTCATGTCAGACCTACATACATAACCATATGTCCTATGCACAGCCCACAGAGCAAAACAGACACATGTACACAGACTACACACACACACACGCACCAGTGCTGGGGACGAGCCTTACCAGGTGTGTCCCTTGGCTGGCATACCTCATGCCATTCCATCTGTGCATCATGGATACAAAGTCAGAGACCCTGGGTACCTAAGACCCTGTTGGTTCAGTCGGGCTGCTCTATGGGCAGAACTTAAGTCCCTTATGAGGCAGATTTCAGAAGCCCTAAAATAGAACCCTATCCACCACATCCTCAAACAAATCACCACCTTCAGTGGGCAGGGCAGATGTTAACCACAGGGGACATGAAGAGGAAAGCACCCAGGCAGGGCATATCAGCCAGGAATCCTTAGATTACAAGTTACAAAGCATTACCACCTAAACTTTAAAGGAATATATTGGTTCATGTAACTGTCAAGTCCAGGACTGGGATGATCTTCAGCCATGCCTAGATTCTGGGGCTTGAACAGACCCTCAGGGTCTGCTCACTTACTGTGCTATTACCTCACCCTCTGAAGTTCAAGTTGATGAAGGAGGACCCCAGACCACACATCTTCTTGGCTTTAGTCTTATGCCTCTGCTCTAGCATGTTTTAATTGCCACATTTCACAAGCTCTTCCTGGGTCCTGTGCCCATCCTAAATGAATCACTGCCAGGGAAAGGTAAGGCTGTAATTGGCTCAAGTCCTGTGCTCTACTCAACTTCTATCCAATGCAGAGGGCAGAGTGACCAAGGAGTGGCTTCCCAGAGCAAGTAGAATTTTGTTATAAAAAAAAGGATGAAGGGACAGCTGGCTGAAAAATGATCCCTGTTACACAAGAGAGTGGCAAGTGCAAAACATAAAGGTGGGAAGGTGCAAGAAACAAGGGGTTCCTGGTGTCCAGGAAATGAAAAGTAATGAAGGAGTATAAGAGTAAGCTGGTGTATGGTACTTGTGAAAGACCTTGGAGTCTGGACAAAGACCTTGGGCTTTGCATAGACCCCAGGGACCCCTGAAGGCTCCAGAGAGAGCATGGGAAGCAGAGAGAAGATGATCCTCTCGAACTGCTAGGAACATGTGTTCACTCTGCCTCCCACCTGCTATCTCTCATGCTCCTGGAAAGTTCCCCATGTGGGGCACTTCCAGCCCCTCCCACTGGCCAGACCCTTGGAGCCACCATCAATGCTGTGACATTAAACAATATTGCAACAATATTTCCCCAGCTGAGCTCCAGGGAAGGGAGCAGACTGGTGGGTGGCAAGCCTTGGGCTACTCTGAGGATGATGGAAGTGACAGCTGAGGGGGATGTGATCATTCTGGCTGGTGGATGTAGATTAGATGACAGGAGTGCATGACAGCAAGCATAGAGGTCAGTTGGGAAACTACTCTAGCAATTCACTCAAGAGAGTATGGTTTCCTAGAAGGCAATAAAGAAAGAGGAAGAAGGAGGCAGGAGTAAGCAAATGTCGCTTATGGTGGAGAACTGAGAGCTGACCATGGGGTGTGGCAACATGGTCTCTGAGGCCTTTGGAGAGAGGACTTTGGGTGGATGCCCAACTGAGTGAACTAGGTCCCAGCCATTCTCACCAGACCATGGTATGGACACTCAGGCTTAATTTTTTCCCATATCATTCTTGTTGGGGGAGTGTTCAGCCTGCCTCTCCCCAAGGTTATTCATGTTGGTCATTTCTTCTTGAGCAGTAAGACTGGTACTCTCAGAACAGCTGGACAGCGGGGCCTGTGCAGGGCAAGGTGTCTGGTGCCGCCTGAGCACAGTGACGAGGAAAGCCTTCAGGTACTGGCGGAAGTGGCGGCTGGAGAAAGCATAAAGAATGGGGGTGAAGCAGCAGTGAAGGAAGGCAATGCTCTCTGTCACCTGCATTGCATAGTCCAGGTGTCGGGCAACCTTGCATTCCCCAAAGACTTGGAGGTCCAGCAGTGAGTGCAGAAACAAGGTGAGGTTGTATGGGAACCACAGCACAAAGAACGCCACCACGAGGGCTACGACTATCCTTAGAGCCCGGCCCTGACCTGGGGGCCTCAGCCTGACCAGCACAGAGCCAATGCGGGAGTAGAAGAAGATCATGACAAGGAGTGGAAGGAGAAACCCCAGGAAGTTCTGCTGGAAACGGAGGAAGAGCTTCCAGATGGTCGCATGACCCCCAAAATCTGCATAGCAGTTCCACACACCCATGGGGTTTTCATGTGTCCGCACAAAAACCATGTCGGGGATGGAGACAGCCAGGGCCATAGCCCATACCATGGCAGCCAGGAGCAGGCTTTTGGCCCGGGTTCTCAGCCTGTGGTGAGGCTGAGCATGGACGATCTCCAGGTATTTGTCCAGGCTCATGCAGCTAATGAAGAAGATGCCACTGTAGAAGTTGATGGTATAGAGGGTGCTCACCATCTTGCACAAGAAATTCCCAAAGACCCAATGCCAGGCCATGGAGATGCCCCAGAAAGGCAGTGTCACCACAAACAGGAGGTTGGAGATGGCCAGGTTCAGCAGATAGACTTCAGTCATCCGCCTGCGAGGTATATACCGAAGCAAGACCACTAGAAGAAGGAGGTTCCCGCCCAAACCCAGCACAAAGATCAGGCTGTAGAAGATTGGCAGGAAGATCCTGCCAAAGGCCAGCACTTCGTCCTTCCTGCAGAGCATGAAGGCTACCTGGTCCAGGTAATACTCATAGTCGTAGAAGGAGCTGCTGTTCTCAGAACTGGCGACCTCAGTGGTCGGCGGCAGAGGGGAGGCAGTGGGGGCCATGCTGGGAGGACACGCTCAGTTCCGGAGCTCTGTGGACCACAGTACAGTGGAAAAGAAAAAAGATGAAACCAGGCATTCTCTACCATTCTCCAAACCCACTTTTGCTACTGCTCTGGAAGGCCCAACAGACTCTTCACATCGACATCAGTACCTGTAGGCTAGCAAGGAAGAGCACAGGTGTGGGGACCCTAAGCCTACCACTTATAGCTCTCACCTGGATGGGTGGCTAACCTCAGGTGTTTTCATAGTATCACTTCTTTCATTATGGCTTCTCTTTATTTTCTCCTTCATCTTTTGAAAGAACTTATTATGTCTTTCAGAATTTTTCTTTATAATTTGGGGAATTCCAATTCAGCTGTGTATTGTGTCTCCACATTCTTCCTCATGTGTGCCTCCTAATTATTATTCTTTGTGTGGCTTATGTTTTGTTTTTAACAAGCACTTCTCTTCAGTGGGACTTGTTTTATCTATAAATATCAAGTGTGTCCACTCTGACTTTCAATTTTCTTGACTTCTATCATCTAAGGGTTTCCCTTGTTTTTGTTATTTTAAAAATGTTTTACTTATAAATATTTAGCTTTACACCAATATTTTTGTTTATAAATATTTAATATTTTAAAAATATTTTTATCCAGGATATCTAGGTTTGGAGCAGAAAAGTGATCCATCATGCTGAGAGACTCAGAACCTACTAAAACTTTCCATTCCTCTGTTACTCCATCTTTAAAATGATACTACTGCTAATAGTACCTACTTCATGGGGTTCTTCTGAAGCTTAAATGTGATCATTCATTTAGAGGACTTCACACTCTATGAAGAGTGCCCAGAACATAGTAGGCACTCATAGAATGCTAGCTTAAATTATTGCTTTGTTGAGGACTGAGTCCATCATCTTCCCACCAGCAACTTCTCTCTTGCATCTACCTAACTGAATGGTACCACCAACTACCTAGTCACCTAGGACTGAAACGTGAGAGACATCCTCAGGTTCCTTTCTTACTCCCCCACCCCCACCTGGGAATCTCTACCTCCTTACTACCATTTGAATATGTCCAACATTTCTAAGTCCTATAAAAATATATACATGATGCTTGCTTAATAGAATTAAGACAAATGAAACAAAAATGCTTTGAAGGAGTTCAAAGAGATGAAAGGGAAAGCAGGGGAATGACAGGCATTTAAGATGCATTTAAGATGGTGGCTGCCTTGGCAGAAGCCAGAGGCATGGGATGAGGGCAAGTCACTGTCTGTGGTCAAGTTAGTTCCCTCTGGGGCAGTGGTTTTCCAGGTTTTAATTGTATTATTAAAAATGTTTTTTAAGAGAGAGCCTCACATGAAGCAGTGATAAGAATCTGTCATGAACCAAGGATTATGCTAATCCTGTTCTATGTTCCAGGAGAGAGACTTCATGTTCAACACATTAGACTGTTCACCAGTGAAGAAGAGGGTTTTGGAGAAGAGAGTAGGAGATAAAAAAGAATATGTCACTCAAGGAGGCAATCATGCAAGTACTCCAGAGTGGGGCCTATAGGCTGGTGACAGTGGTTCATAAACCAAGAAATATAAATCAAGCCCATTTTCCACCTCTGGGTTTTATTTTTTATTCTTTGATTCAAGTGAGATTGAACTTTTAATATGTTCAATGCTAGTTTGTATTCTTCGGTGAATAATATGTTGTTTTAATGGATGGGATACTCATTTTAAAAGAGATTATACATGGTAAGGATTTCACTTTTTTTTTTTAAGATTTTATTTATTTATTCATGAGAGACAGAGAGAGAGAGAGAAAGAGGCAGAGACACAGGCAGAGGGAGAAGCAGGCTCCATGTAGGGAGCCCAGTGTGGGATTCAATCCCCGGACTCCAGGATCATGCCCTGAGCCAAAGGCAGACGCTCAACCGCTGAGCCACCCAGGCATCCCTAAGATTTCGCTTTTGTACTTACATATATTGCAAAATTTTCCCCAATCCTTCCTGGTAGAAGTTTTGTAATTTTTTTCCCTCAGGTAGAATTCTGAAAGAAATGTTGACTCAGCTCCTCAGGTGACCCTTCTAGTATCCATGACCCTGGGACCTCACAATGCCTCTGAGGTAGAATGTCACCCAGGGAAACCCCAGCGTCTTCCTATTCATTGAGACTCTGCACCACCCTTGGGCTCCTATTAAATGGCATCTGCCAAATATTGGGGAAAATCACACACATACCCTAACCCCATCTAGGAGCTCAGCATGGGCAGCTTTATTTAGGGCTGGGCTCCTGACTGGCCTCAGGAACTTTGACCTGTGCTTTCCCTTCCTGGTCCTTCATTCCCCTCTTATGCATCTGGGGTCTCCTGTCTCTGAGCACCTCCTTTTCCAGGGTAGCAGTAAGGATGCTCCCAGCACATGGCTAATGTTGGGAGTCCATGAGCTACTGGGGTTGGGAGGAGGGAGTGCACTTCTGCACTTGGGCCTGATTAGGGATTATTAATCAGAACCTGTCACTAATTAAACACCGGCTCTTCTGGTCCAGCATTACTGACGTTGATCCTGACCTGGTTTCTCAAAGTCCCTGCTTTAACAAACAACCAAGTTTGATAATTGCTTTGATCAAAGCCAGAGGTCAGGGTCAGCAGGCTCCAGCCTGGCCCAGGTCACCTTTACAAGGCTCCTTCCACCCAGAACACTGTTCCCTTCCCTCTCAGGGCCTCTGGTCTCCTGACCTTTTACTCTGGGAATCTTTCCAGGTCATCCTGACTGACCTCTGAAAGCACCAGCCCCTCCCATCACTCTCATCAGTAAGGCCAACAACAATGACAGCAGCAAGCAGCACCTCTATGTGCATGTGACAACTGGCCAGGCACCTTCACAGCCACTGTGGCCGTCCTGTAAGGCAAACCAGGAAGAGACTATCAGCCCCATTTATTCCATGAAGAGAGCACTTTTCCACAATCACATGGCTGAGCTGTATCTGACTCCCAGGTTTTAGACTATAGGAACAGTGCCTTGCCCCTGGTCCCATCTCATCCCTGTCCTCTGTTTTTCCCTATCCAGCAATCACTAAAAGGAGCCCACTGACAAAGGTGTGATTTGGATTCAGGAGGTCTTGAATGCCCAGGATATTGCCTGCAGTGGCTGGTCTAGCCTCCGTAGATTCCACCAGTAATGCCACCTCCCCCCCCCAAAGGCTTTATTGAGCCTACCTATGATCAGAATAATGGCCTCCCAACGATATCTACTGAAACCTATAAATATGTTACCTTCTGGGCCACCTGGGTGGCTTAGCGGTTGAGCGTCTGCCTTTGGCTCAGGGTGTGATCCTGGAGTCCTGGGATCAAGTCCCACATCGAGCTCCCTGCAGGAAGCCTACTTCTCCCTCTGCCTGTGTCTTCCATGAAATAAATAAATACAATCTGCCTCTGTCTCTGCCTCTCTCTCTCTCTCTCTCTCATAAATACATTTTAAAAATCTTTAAATATGTTACCGGGCAGCCCTGGTGGCTCAACAGGTTTAGCGCCACCTCCAGCCCAGGTCGTGATCCCGGAGACCCGGGATCGAGTCCTACATCAGGCTCCCTGAATGGAGCCTGCTTCTCCCTCTGCCTGTGTCTCTGCCTCTCTCTCTCTGTGTGTCTCTATGAATAAATAAATAAAATGTTTAAAAAAATAAAAAGATTAAAAAATATGTTACCTTCTATATCAAAAGAGATTTACAGATGTGACTAAGGCAGGCCCAGTGTAATCAGAAGGGTCTTTATATGAGAGAGGCAAGACTGTCCAAATCAGAGAAGGAGAATCAGGGTAGAAACAGAGGTCAGAGCAATTCAGTTACAAGACAAAGGATTCAAGCAGCCTCTAGAAGCTAGAAGAGGCAAGGAACAGAGTCTGTGCTGAGCCTCTAGAAGGAACCAAGCCCTGCTGACCCATCTCAGACTTCTGGCCCCTAGAACTTGAAGGTCATAAATTTGTGTTGTTTTAAGCCACTGAATTTGTTACAGTGGCAATAGGTTACCATACACTTCCTGTGACCCTCTGTGCCTCCGGAATTTCAGACTGAAGGAGTGAGAGAACATCGCATCTACCTCCTTCAGCTGACAGGCAGGGGAAACTAAGACTCAAGAAGGGGAACAACTTGTGCCAAGCACACAGTGAGTGGTCAGTGGCCACACTGAGCCATGAACCCCATGTTCCTGACTGCCTGCTCTTCAGGTCTTAGTAAACACTCACCTACCTGTCCCTCTGGACTCACTAAGGTTTTTCTTTTTTATGTTCACTTTTCCTTATGCCCAAGTTCATTTGGCTTATCCAGCCATACCTTGAAAGGAATAAATGAGAGTATCAGTTATTTACATGCTAGTATGAATTAGCAGTACAAAGTTATGCAGTGGAAACTTTGGGGGAATCTAGGGAACTGTATAGAGAGGGAGGATTTAAAGAAGAGGGAAAACAAGGGTGAGGTGAGCAGAGCTTCCCCTACAATGAAGCCAAGGGCACAAAGGCAAACTACAGTTTGTTTCTGGAGCAGTAACATCATCCTCTTTGTGACTTCCTGAGGCTGCTGGCCTGCCTTGGCTCCAGCTTTGACTCAGCAAGAATCTCTAGCTGCAGAGTAATGACCCCTCCTAAGGATCTAGAGTTCACCTTCCTAGGCCTCTCAGAGAAGTCACAGTTGAGGCAACAAGAGAGAGGATATTGCTGTATCCCTCTAGACAGAAAGGCAGCCACGTTAGTTGAGCTCCTGCCTTGAGCTGAACACCCAGGTGTGATTTTTCTCATTTAATCCTCACCATAGTTCTGGGAAGCAGTACTATCATGATTCCCATTTTCTAGATCAGGAAACTGAGGCTTGGAATGGGTGGAATCCAAATGTCCCCGCTTCAGATCAGCAAATGATGGACCCAGGATTGGAAATGGTCCCAACGATACAAGGTAGAATTGGTGACCCTCCCCTTTTCAGTATGGCCAAACCTGAGTTTGAAGGATGAGCCTCTGGTAGCAGGACGTCTGACCTTAATAACCAGTGTTAAGGTTTGATGTGCTGGAGCAGCTCCCACAGGCTTATGAGAGCCAGTTATGCAATATCTGGGAGGCATCCAACAAACAACCATGGAATTAACTAATTCCACGTTGGGGGATGTTAAGATGGTAGCTTGAAATTGGTCATGGTGGGGATATTTATACCATGGCAAATGCCACAAATTGGAGCTTCCTCTCCTTGCATGTGCCCCCACCATCATCACTGAGAGCTGGCTATTAAACCTTTACTGGCATACCCCTGATCAAGACTCCACGAAACCTGACCTAACCCTGCCCATTTCACTAGGTCCCTGTCTGTGTCTCTCATCACCTTTCCTCCTCTACCTGTCTTATCAGTCCTGTAGCTGCCTCCTCCCCAGCCAAGAGCTCTTGAGGATAGGGTCACATGAGGTCCCCTCTCAGATGCCCATGGCACAGCCATACCGAGTGTGCTGCCCATGCTGTAGCTCTGACTAGTGAACAAATAAACAAGATCAAATGTTACCTCAAAAAGCCATACTAGCTTTCAAAATGTAAAACCAAGAATAACATCTGAGATCACTTCTAATGAACGAAAATTAGGCTGGCTTCCTTACAATTTGGAAATCATATCTTGTAAAATGAAATCTAAATTCTCCCTTCCCAGAAGCCTGCCTGGACACTAGCTTGGCATAACCCCTGCCCCACACCCCAGCACTAACAGAGGGTCACTCCTCGGCCTTGGTACCTGCCTCCTTGAACAGAGTCACCTTTTGAGAATTACTTGCCTCCTCGGCTAGAGAGGGGCTGGAATGCACTAGCACAGGGCTGGCATCTGAGGGGCATTCAACAAGTGACCATGGACTTAATCAGTACTGTAACCACTCTTCATGTCTTTTCTTGCCTCACTTTTCCCTTGCCTGGTTTGCTGCCTCCTCCCATTGGTGCTCTGGACACAGCAGAGCCAAGACCCTCCTTCCGTGGGTCATTTCCCCAGCCTGGGCCAGCCCTGCAATGGTGGCCTTGGGAGCCTGTAGCCATGGAGCATGTCCAGCCCACTGCTTCCACTGAGCCATGTTCAAGTGCTGTCTCCAGCTGGCACAGCCTCCCTGGACCAATGTTACAGGATGTGCCCTCTGACCACCCCCAGATTCCTCCCTCAGGAGTCTCCCCTAACTGCTCTGGGAGGACTAGGGTGGAGATGGAGTCTCAAGGCCTGGACTCCACCCTGGTTCAGCTTGGGATGGGCTCTCTCTGACTATAAATCTAGTTTTACCATTCTGGATTCCTGGCCTAGCTGTGGCTGGAAAAGTTGAAGCAAGGAGTTATGAAGTGACGCACTCTCTGACCACAGTGTCTGGCTGTGGAAAGTGCTCTGGGACACAGGTAGGAGAATACTTGCCTTTGGGTGACCCAGTAACAGTGTTGAGATCACTCTATTTTCTTCTCCCTGGGTTTGAGGAAACACCAGATGTTAAACTCTACTGTGTATATGACAATTACAACAACAACAGCAACAAACGCCCACTACTTACATACACTTTATGCTGAGTGAGGCTCTGTTCTGAGAACTTGGCAAGCATCCATTCATTTCATCCTTGCAATACCACCCTGATATGGGTGCTACTCTATTTGATTTTACAGATGAGGAAAGTTAGTCACAGAGAGGCTAAGGAACTTGCCCAAGGCCACACAGCTAGCAAGTCGCAGAGCTGGGTTTGAATGCAGGCTGAGTCTGGGCTAGCTCATTAAAAGACAAGGGTGAAGAATGGGGGCTAGAAATTAAGAAGTGAAAGGAGACCAGGCTGCTGTTGCTCAGGGTGCCTGAATGGAGACTAGCTGTGGGGCTGATGGTACATGAATGAAAGACAGGGAAAGGAACTGGGAGCCACACAAGGAGGACTGGAGGGAAGAAGTCTAGTGCCTTATAATGGTATACTTGGAGAGAACTCATCAACAGCCTACCTGGGGCAGAGCAGTGTCTGCTTCACTGGTTGGTTTGAGATGCCTTTGAGCTTGAACATTGGGCCCTGCCAGACCTAACACAAAGTCAAGGCTTACATCCTAGAGCCCTTCACTTGTACAAGCCTGTCTTCTTACCCATAAAGGAAATAGTACTTCCAGCAAAGAATTTTGTGAGGAGTAAATCTTGTACAATCATTTTAATAGCTACTGCCATAGAGCCCTGAGAGTCCTGCCGGATGATAGGGCAAGGACCTTTACCTGTATTGATTTATTTAATCCTCACACTTACCTTATAGAAGTTATAGAAGTTAAATGCTATTATAAGCCCCACTTTATAGCTGAAAACAATAAAGCACAGAGAGATTAGGGAACTGGCCCAAGGTCACACAACAAATGAGTAGCAGTAGATCCAGGAATTGAAACCCAGAGTCCATGCTTTATTTTATTTTATTATTTTATTTTATTTATTTTATTTTATTTTATTTTATTTTATTTTATTTTATTTTATTTTATTTTATTTTATTTTATTTATGAGAGAAAGAGCAAGCGAGCACAGGGAAAGGGTCAGAAGGCAGAAGGAGAGGGAGAGGGAGAGAATCTCAAGCAGACTCCATGTTGAGTGTGGAGCCCAATGCCAGGCTTGGTTTGATCTCAGGACCCTGAGATCATGACCTGAGCTGAAACCAAATGTCGGATGCTTAACCGACTGAGCCACCCAGGCACCTCTCCTAGAGTCCATGCTCTTAAACACTAAATTATACTGTCTCTCAAAGAAAATAAGCCAATTGTATTCTCCCTCTGCCAAACTTTCTGTGTATTAATGTACTCACTGTTCACAACAACCTTGTGAGACAAACACTATTATTATTCCCATTTTACAAATGAGGAACTGAAGCTCAGAGAGGGGGAGTAACTTGCCCAAGGACACTCAGCAAGTGTGCTGCTGGGCACCAGAGCCAGAGTGCTGAATCGTATGCTGGGAGCTCCACTGCTGGGAGCCCTGACCTCAGACTCCCGGAATGGACAGCTGCCCTCTTCATGGTCCACTACGGCAAGCCTTGCATTTGGATTCATTGTGATGTATAGAGTACAATGAAAACAATAGTAACTTACTTCCCCAGACCCTATTGCCTGGACCGTGCAAATCCTCTTGGCTCCCTTCTTAGAGGCACTAGGTGCTACCTCTCTGTTTTCACAGGAAGCCCAGAGCCATGCTACAAGTCAGGCAGGGCTGACCTTAGAGCCCTGAATCTCTGAGCCCTGGACCATTGTACCCTCTCCTTCTCTCTTTACCTTTTTAACATGTATTTTTCCTGATTACAAAAGTAATATATGCTCAATTTAAAATGCAGACATACAAGAAAAAAATAGAAAGGGCTAATTGCCTCCAGGAATAATCTTTGGGAATGTTTTGGTATGTCTTACCTGGTCTCATGCCCAGAGCTCGTTCATTGCACTAAACCTCCCTCTGTGGAATCACAGAGCCTGGCTGGAAGTGACCTTGTCAGGTCCCTTGCAGAGCATGACTGCCTTTGAAGTTTCCTCCTGTTCCCTAGGAGATGTGAGGCCCGCCGGCTCCCCATGCTCCCTGGGACCCCACATTACTCAATGTTTCCTGGCTCTTATCAGGGAATGGGGATGTTTGTGACATTGATAAACTCACCAGGCAACCCCCTCCCAAAGCTTATTTCAGTTAATAAAAATGAAGTGGTTTTAGAGCCCAGCTCTTGAAGGAGCTGCTGCTACAGAAGGTATGATTTTCACATCTTTCCTGAATCAATTTTGCTTTTTTTCTCCTTTGTCTCTCTCATTATTGTCTGAAATCTTACTACTAGGGCTCCTTGCATTTATATTTCAGCATTATGCTTGATTCAAAATGAAACACAGTCACCACGTCTACTGCCCATGGGGAGGGTGGCATACTCACTAAGCACGGTGCAGCAGGGAAGAATAGACAGGATGCATTAGTCCACTTCTTAATGGCTGGGTCACCCTGGGCAAATTACTTAAACTCCCTTAGCCTTACCTATACAATGTCTCCTTCCTGGAGGTTTTGCAATAATTAAATGAATGCCTGGCACATAACTATCAATCCCCTTCCGGGCTCCAAAATAACACCTGGCTTAGCTGCAGATGGACAAGAGGAAATCCTGAGACTGTCTGGGGCAGGAGGAGAGGGCTGAGAACTTGGGCAGGAGTTAACAAGGGGGCATAAGGAGAGAGTGTGGACATGTGCAACCTCAGCCCTGGGAGGGGGGCTTTAAAGACCATCTCATCTGTCTGAGCTGGGGAACCTGAGGCCCAGGGTTGGAAAGGGAATGCATGGGATCATGCAGCCAACTCAGTTGTCTGATACCAACTATCAGAGACCTTCAGAATCCACAAAGCAGATTCCCAGAGCTGGAGTCAAGAGGGAAGGGCCAGCAAAGTGCCTACTCCCTGGCTGCTAAGGCAATTACTCCAAGAGAGAATGTTCCACCCTGACCGTTCCATACTTCCCTCTCCACATGCTGTGGCCACTCTCCAAACCACGGGATCCAGTCTCTCCCTGCAGCCCTTTGGGTAGGGCCCACCCCACTCCAACTGTGGCCATAACCTACCAGAGCCAGACCCACTTGCCTGGGGATGTCCAGCCTCACTGAGGAGAGAAGCAGCGCCTGGGTCCTTCTTCCTCAGAGAAGTGCAGAGAGAGTATGAATCTTCTCCCTCTCTGGATAGGGCTCTGCCCACACCCTGTTTAAGGCTGGAACAAAAAGCATCCCTTTGCGCCTGACCCAGCCTATTTCCCTCCCTGGAACAGAGTCAAGCTCAACGACTGCCCTTCATTAAGGAGCACTCCCCCCACCCAAAGACAACCTACTGAGACTCCCGGAAACACGTGTCCCCAGCTGGCCAGTTCCCAGGCAGCTGGGCTAAGGGGTTGAACAGCTCCAGTCCAGACCTTCAGGCCTTTGCTAGGCAGCTTTCTCCAACTTCCATCCAGCTGCATTGATCTCAGACACCTCTCCAGCACAATCCTACCACCATCCTCGGCCATATCTTCCTTGGCCATGACTTCCACAAAGCACAGCTGCGTCTGCCTGCCCCAGAGTATCAGCAATATTCTTATCTCCTAGATTTTCCAAACCATCTTCCCTCTCCCCCATCCTTCTCCCTCTGCCATCCCCATCACAGCATGTATCTTTGCCTGTTTATTGGTCTGCTCTCCTACTGGGTTAGAACTCCCAGGGCAAGGACCATACTTGACCCACCAACCTGAGCCTAGGGCCAAGCAAGAGCAGAAACTGACTGAATGTGTGTGTGTGTGTGTGTGTGTGTGTGTGTGTGTGTGTTACATTCTTCCTGCCATATGCTCGCCAGTATGAGGGTGCCTCTCTGCCAGGAAAGTACCTGTGGTTCTGTGGTAATTTTTCAGCCACTGCTACCTCCAACCCCATTGCTAGCCTGATACCAGGCGGGTGCTTGGTAAATGCCTGTTGTCTCTACCTGGATTAAGCAGTAACAGAATAATGCCAGATGGTCAGAGTCACTGGTATTGGAGTCAGACTCCAGTGCCAGACTTGAATCTGGCTCTTTGAGTACCTATGTCTGATCTAGAGTTGGTGGCTTCACTTCTCTGTGCCTTGGTGTTCAGATCTGTATTGGGGGTGGTGATGCTGCCTTCCTCAGACAGTCATGATGAGAACTAAATGTCCCCAGGGAGGTGGACACAGACTTAAACATTTGCCTTTCCCTGAGGTCCATAGGCCACCTAGAGTGGAGGTCAAGCTGTGATGGGTTCTCACTCCAAAACACGGGAGGAGAGGACCTTCCATGTGAGTGGGTCTTTAAATCCAGGCCCAATGCTGGTTACCAACAGGGAGGATAAGGAATGGGTAGATGCCCAACAGAAGCTACAGAGCCCTGATTCCTTCCTGGGAATGGATAACCTTTTAAGATTGACTTGTTTTCAACCTGTTAGAATTATAACAGCTAAGTTCTGGAACCCAGGCTCCTTCCTCATCCCCCACCCCTCTTGTTCAAACTCTACTTTAAAATAATTTTTAGACTTGCAAATATCGCACACAGAACTTCTATACACCTGTCAGCCAGCTTCCCCTAATGTTAATCACAGAACCACAGTATAATTATCTAAACCAAGAAATTAACATTGACACCATACCATTCTACAGACAGTATTCAAATGTCACCATGTGTCTGACTAATGTTCTTTTTCTGGTCCAAGATCTGAAGCAGACTTCTACATTGTATTTGGTTGATGTGGCTTCATTTCTGAAGCAATTCCTCAGTCTTGCTTTGTCTTTCATGACCTTGATAGTTTTGAAGAGGACTGTGGAACCTCTCTAAATTTTGATTTGATGTTTCTTCAAGATAAAATACGGCTACGTATTTTAGGCAGAAACACCATAGAAGTGATGTTGTGTCCTTTTCAGTGCATTTTACCAGAGGTACATGATTTCAATATGTCTAAATAACGGCAATGTTAACTTTAATCACCTGGTAAGATAGTATCTGCTGGGTTTTTCACTGTGAAATTACTATTTATTCCTTTGTAATTAATAAGCATCTTGTAGGGAGGTACTTTGAGACTATGCAAATACTCATCAATTTTTGCCCTACTAAATCAAAATTCATTGGTGATGCTGACAATTATTACTGTGTTATTTGCCAAATGGTGATTTTCTATTTCCATCATTCTTTTCTGTGTGTGTGTGTGTGTGTGTGTGTGTGTGTGTGCGTGTTCGTAAACTTTATTTACACCTCATTTTATTGCATCAGTCACATTTAAGTCCTGGAGATTTGTGTTTATATACAGAATCCAGTACATTCCTGATTTTTTTTCAAAAACTAAAACAAAACAGGATGCAATTAATATGGCAGTTGGGAAGCTTAATGAACATCATGCTTCTGTGGGGGCTTGTCTGGGATTTTAGAGTGAACTGTATCCAAAGGCTGCCAGCGGCAACTCATGAGAGACTCATAGAGTTCCTCATTTTTCACAATAAATTCTTCATTTCATTCCTCAAATCTCAAATGAAGATCTGGATCTTCCAGTGGGTCTTCATCTTGCTTTTCTGCCAGAGATGTACTTTCCTTAGGCATGACCAGAGTTGCAACTGGGTGCCTAGAGATCCCGTGCACAGAAAGGTTGCATCCATTTTCATCTGCCACACAGTCATACTTATAGCCAGAAAGGGAGTAACCACTGTGCTTTTGCTCAAACCAGTTGCCTGAGTGCTAACCCTGGTAGGGCTGCATCTCAAGTTTTGCCATTTTGCAGTGCCAGTAATAATTATTTTGTGGAGCTTTGCCAAAACCTGCAAAACTCTCCTGCCTAGTAATTTATCCAGAAGCTTTACCAAATGAGACCAGTTTTTATGCCCATGTCAAAAATTCCAGCTCAGGTGGCCAAAAATCTCTTACCCCAGCAAATACCTCTCAGAACTTCCATCATTCTTTTTACATTTATTAATTGGACTTAATTACTATAAAAAAGAGTTGGTCCTTCTCTCAATTTATTTGCATATATTGGTATGGACCCATGAGTATTAATTTTATTCCATTATTATCATCATTGATTTTGCTGTTCAAATGGTCTCATCCTCTTTCAAAATATCTCAGCCCATCTGTTTCCTGTTGAGCTGAATTTCCAGCCACAGCCCCCTCAAACACCTACTCCCTGGTGTGCAGGGCAGGTTGTGGAGGCTTAGAGGCCAGGTTTCTGGGGAATTCGCTGAGGCATTTTCCCAGCAAAGGCTGGATCCTCCTGGTGGACAGGTTCCAGCCAGAGGAAGTCAGTCATGGTTCCAGGGGCAGGGAGTTTCAGGAAGAGTTGAGTCTGGCCAGGTAGGCTCTGCTGTGATTCATCCTGCCCTCCATAGACCTACCCCAATCCTGACCCAGTAGCAGCACCAGCTGACCACTTCATGCCCTGCGTTTTTTCTTCTTGACCCCCTCTTCTCTGCCCACCTGCAGGGAGAATGGCTGAGAAGTGCAGATGGCAGACAGGGAGGCAGCACTTGCCCAAATCCTTTGATACAGAGGAAGCACTCTCCTCCTGGGGTTTAGTTACCAGCTGTTCTCCACCGGCCTCCAAAGCAGCCAAAGCAGAGACAGTAGTGCACTGCAGCAAGAGAAACTACTTGAGGACAAGATGGACATCCCATCTTGAAGTGGGCTTGGGGGAGAAGGCTCTGAACTCATCTTGCTTTTTAAGATGTGCAAGGATTATTCACCCTGGGAAGGGTCTGGACCCAGCCCATGAAGCCAGACAGCCAGGATGCAGGGGTCCTCTCCTATAGGATACAATGCTGTTTCAGAATAGAGACCTTAAAATACATAGTGTTCTCAGACACTGCTAACACACTTATATTATTAACACACTGGACACACCTACTATTACAGCAAAAAGTGACACCACATTTTCAAGACAACTGCTTCTATTGTCAGCCAAGGACTAACTGCGAATCTGTGAAACTTTTGCTGGCAGCCTGACCCTTCCTGTCTTCCACCAGCCAAATCCAGGCCCATCTCCTCCCAGAAGTTTCCCCACATCTTTGTGGGTCTCCTTGATGCTCTGCTTTGGGCTTCCTGAGTCTGTAGGGGAAATATGGTCTGTCTCCCTACTAGACTGCAATTTTGTTCATCTGCACACAGAGTACCTGGTGCTACTCACACGGAGCCCAAGCTAGAGATATGGGCAGGTGATGTGCTGACAGCCCAGCCAGCACTTGACAAACTAGCATTCTGACAGAAAAGCCCCAGTTTGGCCCTGCCTCCAAATCTGTCTCACTCTCTATTTCTGTCTTCCTGAACAGACTTCATCCCCTTCTGGGTCAAACCATGACAGGGTCAGTCTGGACTATCTCTAGAGCCTCAAAGTTGGAATTTCTAAACTGCAAACTCGCCCTCCAATTTAGAAGTTCTGGTAAAGCCCATGTTTACTCACATTGATTAGATGTCGCATCAGAATCTCAGACCAACTTCTTCCGATCATGCTCCATTGACTGCAACACAGGAAGGAAATTTTGCTCATCTCACCTCTTCCATTTCCTCTTTCTGTGCTGCCCCCACCAGCTGATCTCTTCCAGCCACCCAGACATGTCTCCCCTTTTGTACCTCTGTCCAGTGTGTTGTGTTCAGGACTTTGGGGGGAGGCTGCCTTTAGCTGAGGGAGGGAGGGTGTGTGTGTAACCTTTCCACCACATACAAATCCCTTGCCTTCCTACAAACATGTGTTTAAAATCAATGTATTTATTCATTTATCAAGATATCTTTAACCACATATTACACGTTAGAGTTCTCCAGATGTCTTCCCTGTGGATTGGGCGAAGCTGAAGTTATCACATCCATTTTGTAGACACAGTTGTCAAGGCTCAGAGAGGGCAAGTCACTTGCCTGGAAGTTGATAGGAGTCACCAGGGTCTTCTGGCTCCCATATCAGTGCTCTCTTGTCCACAATGTATGTGAATATTCTGTTTAATTCTTTTCTCCTTCCTACTCCCCAACCCCTCCAACTCAGATCTAGTTAGCTATTCCAGGACAGAATTTATTTCTAACTCAGCTGAGGATCTCTCACACCAGGTAGTGATTGACACACAGCAGACACTCAATAAAAGTTTATTGAGGGAACACATGTTTCTATGTAGAAAGCCTTCCCAAGAAGTACCTACTCTTATCTAAGACTGGTCCTAATGCTTTTTATACACAGTCTCCAGTCCCTGGGGTTTCTCTGGGGCACAGTTTCCCTGTCTGTAGAGCAACTGTACAGAATTGGACTCGATGATGCCCATATTCCTGAAGTTATGATACCCTGCTATTGGCTCTGGGACTTGCACATGAAGACTGCTGTCTATGCTTCTGGGAGCAATGATGCCACTAGCCCAAGGTCAGGGAAAGCAAACAGAAGCAGCTGCGCATACTGTCAGGTAGAGAAGACAATATAGGGCTTGGAAATTGGTGTTTACAGCTAAGACTGGAAGTAAGTGATTGGCATGAACAGGCTGAGCTGTTGGCTCTCTGCCATCAATTCTATTCCTCTGATTCTTTATTTACATGTTTTACTTAAATTCAATTTAATTAACATATACTGTATTATTAGTTTCAGAGATAGAATTCAGTGATTCATCAGTTGCATGCAACACCCAATGCTCATTGCTTCAAGTGCCCTCTTAATGACCATCACCCGGTTACCCCCTCCTTGACCCCTCCCCCCAGCAACCCTAAGTTTGTTTCCTATGATTAAGAGTCCCTTATGGTTTGTCTCCCTCTCTGATTTTGTCTTATTTTTCCCTCCCTTTCCCTATGTTCATCTGTTTTGTTTCTTAAATTCCACATATGAATGAAATCATATGGTATTTGTCTTTCTCTACTGACTTATTTAGTTTAGCATAATACCATCTAGTTCTAACCATATCGTTGCAAATGCCAAGATTTCATTCTTTTTGATGGCTGAGTAATATTCCATTGTACATATGTACCATGTTGTCTTTATCCACTCACCTGTCAGTAGACATCTGGACTCCTCCCATATTTGACTATTGTAGACATTGCTGCTATAAACATTGGGGTGCAGGTGTCCTTTTGAATCACTATTTTTGTATCCTTTGGATAAATACCTAGTAGTGCAAGTGCTGGGTCATAAGGTAGCTCTATTTTCAACTTTTTGAGGAACATCCATACTTTTTTTCCAGAGTGGTTGCGCTAGTTTGCATTCCCAACAGTGTAAGAGAGTTCCCCTTTCTCCGCATCCTTACCCAGCATCTGCTTTTTCCTAAGTTGTTCATTTTAGCCATTCTGACTGGTGTGAGATGGTATTCCTTTGTGGTTTTGATTTGTATTTCCCTGATGCCGAATGATGTTGAGTATTTTCTCATGTGTGTGTCAGCCATTTGTATGTCTTCTATGGTGAAATGTCTATTCATGTTTTCTGCCCATTTCTTGATTGGATTTTTTTTGGGGGTGTTGAGTTTGGTAAATTCATTATAGATTTTGGATACTAGCCCTTTATTTGGTATGTCATTTGTGAATATCTTCACCCATTCTGTAGGTTGCCTTTTAGTTTTGTTGACTGTTTCTTTTGCTGTGCAAAAGCTCTTTATCCTGATGAAGTCCCAATAGTTCATTTTTCCTTTAGTTTCTCTTGCCTTTGGAGACGTGTCTAGAAAGAAGTTGCTGTGCCCAAGGGTCAAAGAGGTTGTTGCCTGCATTGTTACTCTTATATTTTGACAAATTCCTGTCTCACACTTAGATCTTTCATCCATTTTGAGTTTATTTTTGTTTATGATATAAGAATGTGATCCAGGGATGCCTGGGTGGCTCAGCGGTTGAGCGTCTGCCTTCAGCTCAGGGCGTGATCCCGGGGTCCAGGATCGAGTCCCACATCAGGCTCCTTGCAGGGATCCTGCTTCTCCCTCTGCCTATATCTCTGCCTTTCCCTCTCTGTGTCTCTCATGAATCAAACAATCAATCAATCAATCAATCTTTTTTAAAAACCAAAACAACAGTGCTCACTTCGGCAGCACATACACTAAAAACCAAAACAGCAACAACAACAACAACAACAACAACAAAGAAAGTAGTGCAGTTTCATTCTTCTGCATGTGGCTGTCCAATTTTCCCAACACCATTTGTTGAAGAAACTGTCTTTTTTCCATTGGATATTCTTTCCTGCTTTGTCAAAGATTAGTTGACTATAAATGTCAATCCATTTCTGGGTTCTCTATTCTATTCTATTCTATTCATCTATGTGTCTGTTTTTATTTTCATTTTTATTTTTATGCCAGTACCATACTGTCTTGGTGATTACAGCTTTATAATACAGCTTGAAGTCCAGAATTGTGATGCCTCCACTCTGGTTTTATATTTCAATATTCCTTTGGCTATTCGGGGTCTTCTGTGGTTCCATTCAAATTTTAGGATTGTTTGTTCCAGCTCTGTGAAAAATATTGATGGTATTTTGATAGAGATTGCATTGAATGTGTAGGCTGCTTTGGGTAGCACAGACATTTTAACATTTGTTCTTCCAATCCATGAGCATGGAATGATTTTCCATTTCTTTGTGTCTTCCTCAATTTCTATCATAAGGGTTCTATGTTTTCAGAGTACAAATCCTTTCCCTCTTATTTGGTTAAGCTTATTCCTAGTATCTCATGGCTTTTGGTGCAATTGTAAATTGGATCGATTCTTTAATTTCTCTTTCTTCTGCTGCATTGTTAGTGTATAGAAATGCAACTGACCTCTATGCATTGATTTTATATACCACCACTTTGCTGAATTCCTCTAACGGCTCTAGAAATTTTTTTGCTGGAGTCTTTTGAGTTTCTTACATAGAGTATCATGTTGCCTGCGAAGAGTGAAAGTTTGAGTTCTTCTTTGCCAATTTGGATGCCGTTTATTTCTTTGTGTTGTCTGATAGCTGAAGCTCGAACTTCCAGTATTATGTTGAACAACAGTGGTGAGAGTGAACAAATCTGTTGTGTTCCTAATCTTAGGAGAAAAGCACTCAGTTTTTCTCTGTTGAGGACATTTACTGTGGGTTTTTCATATATGGCTTTTATGATACTGAGGTATGTTCCCTCTCTCTCTACTCAGTGGAGAGTTTTTATCAATAAAGTATACTGTATTTTGTCAAATGCTGTTTTATATTTATTGAGAGGAACATATAGTTCTTGTCCTTTCTTTTATTAATGTGGTATATCACACTGATTGATTTACACATGTTGAATCACCTTAGAGTGAGGAATAAATCCCACTTCATTGTGGTGAATAATCCTTTTAATGTACTGTTGAATCCTATTAGCTAGTATCTTGGTGAGAATTTTTGCATCCATGTTCATTAGTGATATTGATCTGTAATTCTCTTTTTTTAGTGGGGTCTTTTAAAAAAATTTTATTTATTTATTCAGAGAGAGAGATAGAGAGAGAGGCAAAGACACAGCCAGAGGCATAAGGAGGCACCATGCAGAAAGCCCGACGTGGGACTCAATCCAGGGTCTCCGGGATCACGCCCTGGGCTGCAGGCGGTGCTAAACTGCTGCACCACCGGGGCTGCCTATTTTTTAGTGGGGTCTTTTTCTGGTTTGGTAATACTGGCCTCATAGAATGAGTTTGGAAGTTTTCCTCCCATTTCTATTTTTTGACGCAGTTTCAGAAGGATAGGTATTAATTCTTTAAATGTTTGGTAGAATTCCACCATTCCAGCCATCTGGCCCTGGACTGTTGTTTGTTGAGAGATTTTTGATTATTGATTCAATTTTTTGGCAGGTTATGGATCTGTTCAGGTTTTCTATTTCTTCCTATTTCAGTTTTGGTAGTTTATATGTTCTAAGGATGCATCCGTTTTTTCCAGATTGCCTAATTTGTTGGCATATGATTGCTCACAATATTCTCTTATAATTGTATTTCTTCAGTGTTGGTTGTGATCTCTCCTCTCTCATTCATGACTCTATTTATTTGAGTCCTTTCTCTTTCCTTTTTGGTAAGTCTGGTTAGAGGTTTATCAATCTTATTCTTTCAAAGAGCCAGCTCCCAGTTTCATTTATATGCTCTACTATTTTTCTATTTCTATATCATTGATTTTTGTTCTAATATTTCTTATTTCTCTTCTCCTACTGGATTTAGGCTTTATTTGCTGTTCTTTTTCCAGCTCTTTTAGGTGTAAGATTAGGTTGTATATTTGAGACTTTTCTTGTTTCTTGAGAAAGTCCTGTATTGCTACATACTTCCCTCTTAGGACTGCATTTGCTGCATCCCAGAGGTTCTAAACTGTCATGTTCCCATTTTCATTTGCTTCCATGTATTTCTTAAATTATTTTTTTATTTCCTGGTTGTCCCATTCATTCTTTAGTAGGATGCTCTTTAACCTCCATGTGTTTGTGGTCCTTCCAAATGTTTTTCTTTTTCTTTTTTTTTTAAAGATTTTATTTATTTACTCATGAGAGACACACAGAGGGAGAAGCAGAGACACAAGCAGAGGGAGAAGCAGGCTCCATGCAGGGAGCCCCACGTGGGACTCGATCCTGGGTCTCCAGGATCATGCCCTGGGCCGAACACAAGCGCTAAAATGTTGAGCCACCCAGGGATCCCCTTCCAAATGTTTTTCTTGTAGTTGACTTCAAGTTCTAAAGCATCATGGTCTGAAAATATGCATGGACTAATCTCAATTTTTTTATACTGCTTGACCTGATTTTTGACCTAGTATGTGGTCTCTTCTGGAGAATTTTCCATGTGCATTCAAGAAGAATGTGTATTCTGCAGCTTTAAAATGAAATGCTCTGAATGTATCTGTTAAGTCCATCCAATCTAGTGTGTCATTCAAAGTCCTCGTTTTTTTATTGATCTTTGGCTTACATGATCTGTCCATTGGTGTGAGTGGAGTGTTAAAGTCCCCTGCTATTATTGTATTATTATCAATGTGTGTTTTTTATTTTTAAAAAAGATTTATTTATTTGAGAGAGCAAGAGCAAGAGAGAGTACATGAGCAGGGGTTGGGAGGAGGAAGATAAAAGGGAGAGGAAGAAGTAGACTCTGCTGAGCAGGGAACCTCATGCAGGAACCCCAAGGACCCCAGGATCATGATCTAAGCTGAACACAACACCCCTCGATGTGTTTCTTTAATTTTGTTATAAATTGGATTATATAATTGGCTGTTCCCAAGTTAGGGGAATAAATATTTACAATTATTAGAGCTTCTTGTTGGATATAATTGTTTATTATAATATAGTGTCCTTCTTCATTTCTTCTTATAGTATTTGGTTTATTTTTTAATTTTTTTTTTTAGTCTTTGGTTTAAAATCTAATTTGTCTAATATAAGGATGGCTACTCTAGATTTCTTTTGATGCCCATTGGCATGATAAATTGTTGTCCACCCCTCACGTTCAATCTGGAGGTATTTTTTAGTATAAAATGAGTCTCTTGTAAGCAGCATATCAATAGATCTTGGTTTTTTTTTTTTTAATTTTTATTTATTTATGATAGTCACAGAGAGAGAGAGAGGCAGAGACACAGGCAGAGGGAGAAGCAGGCTCCATGCACCGGGAGCCTGATGTGGGACTCGATCCTGGGTCTCCAGGATCGTGCCCTGGGCCAAAGGCAGGCGCCAAACCACTGCGCCACCCAGGGATCCCTGTTTTTTGTTTTTTTTTATCCACTCTGACACCCTGTGTCTTTTGACTGGAGCATTTAGTCTGTTTACATTCAGAATAATTATTGAAAGATATGAAGTTAGTGCCTTTGTATTACCTGTAAAGTTGCTGTTCCTGTAGATTGTCTCTGTTATTTTCTTGTCTTTGTTACTTTTGTGCTCTCTCTTTGCCCAAAGGATCCCCTTCAATATTTCTTGTAGGACTGATTTAGAGTTCACAAATTCCTTTACTTTTTGTTTGTCCTGGAAATTATTTATCTTTCCTTCTATTCTGAATGACAGCCTTGCTGGATAAAGTATTCTTGGCTGCATATTTTTCCCATTTAGCACATTGAATATGTCATGTCAGTCCTTTCTGGCCTGTCAGGTCTCTGTGGATAGGTCTGCAGTCAGCCTTATGTTTCTACTCTTGTAGGTTAAGGACCTCTTGTCTTGATCTGCTTTCAGGATTTTCTCTTTATCTTTGGAATTTGCAAGTCTCACTATTATATGTCAAAGCGTTGACCTATTTTTTATTGTTGGGGGAGGGGTCTCAACCTCCTGGACTTGAATGCCTGTTTCCTTCCCCAGATTAGGGAAGTTTTTAGTCTGTTCAAATAGACCTTCTGTCCCTCTCTCTGCTCTTCATCTCTTGGAACCCTTATTGTCTGGATATTATTTCATTTTACAGAATCGCTGAGTTCTCGAAGTCTCCCTTCATGAACAGTAGCTGTCTTTTTTTTTCTCAGCTTCCTTATTCTCCATAATTTTATCTTCTATATCACTGACTGTCTCTTCTACCTCATGTGTCCTTGCTGTTAAAGCCTCTATTTGTGACTGCATCTCAGAAATAGCATTTTTAATTTTGTTCTGATTAGATTTTAGTTCTTTTATTTCTGCAGTAAGGGATTCTGTGGTGTCTTCTATGCTTTTTTCAAGCCCTACAAGTATCTTAATAATCATTGCTTTAAATTCTAGTTCAGACTTTTTACTTATATGCATATTGATTATATCCCTGGAGGTGGGTATTACCTCCTGTTCTTTCTTTTGGGGTGAATTTCTCTGTCTAGTCATTATGAAAGGAAAGGAGGAGGAAAAGAAAGGAGGAAAGACAAAGCAAAGCAAAGCAAAGCAAAGCAAAAGCAGCAGTAATAACAAAAACAACAAAAAAACTTCAAAAAGTGTTTCTGGTGTATGCTGTATACACTCTGCTCTTGCGTTTTGGCTGCTCTTTCCCACTGGACCTTCCTCTACAGAGTTCCCGCTTGCTTGTAGTGGGGAGTGTTTGGACCTTTAAGTACGCGTGTTTTGATTTGTCTGTCAAGAAAAGCCTCGCTTCTGCCATGTTCTCTCCCTCCAACTATGCAGATTGTTTCCTTAATCCTCGATCATCCTCCTAGTTGTTCAAAAATAGTTGAATGTTGATCCAGCTATATTTGAAGGACAAGGCAAGTTCAGAGTCTCCTTGCTACTCTGCCATCTTCCCAAGTTCTGGTACTACTTTCTTCTAAACTGCTAGGCACACATCCATTTCGTTCCTTTTCAAAGGTCTTGGAAAGCTGATTGCTAATCAACAGTTGAGAACTGAAAGAAAGGATTGCCTGACTATTCCTTCACCTTTTCATCCCATCTGTCCATCCAGGAGGCCCTCCTCAAGTGACTGTCCCAGGTCCAGGCAGCCTAACTCCTCTACTCTCAGCCTGACCATCAGGGAGTTGGTTGACCACATCTTCCTTCTCAAACTAGGTGTTCTCCCTTCCTCACTAGGTAAGTTTTGTAGTTTTGCTAAGTTGTTTATTGTGGTATTTTTCAAATAGTCCCCCTAAAACAGTATAATGAGCTCCCATGCAACCATCATCCAGCTTCAACTATCAACCAGTAGCCAATCTTTTTTACATACAATCCCAGCCACTTATCCCTTCCTGTACTATTTTGAAGCAAACATCAGCCATCATGCTTTGCAATCTGTAAACATTTGATATGTGACTTTAAAAGATAAGGAATTCCAATTACTGTCAAAAGTTAACACTAATTCTTTAATGTCATCGAGTATCTTTTCACTAATCTCATAATTTTTTCCCTTTTCAGTTTGGTCCAGGATCCAAATAAGGTCCATACACTGTAAATGGCTGATGTATATGCTGTCTTTTTAAACTTATAGGTTCCTTCTCCACTTCTATCTTTTTGCTTTTCCTTGAAACTTATTTACTGAAGAAACTGGTTGTTTGTCCTGTATGTCAGGTTCCCCATGGTCTGGATTGTGCTGATTGCATCATTGTGGTGGCGTTGAACACGTTTCTCTGCCCTCGTGTTTTTCTGTAAATTAGAAGTTGGAGGTCTGGTCAGATTGAGCTTTGATACTTCATCCATTTGGTGTTCATCCATTAAGGGGCACATACTGTCTGGTTGTTGCCCTTCTTGTGAGGTGAGCAGCCACTGATGCTCAATGCCAAGGCCCATTCGTTCTTTAGTGGTTGCACAATGGTGGCTGGTTTACCTTTGACCCACTTATGGTCTCCTCCTGCAGACTCTGGAGACTCTGGTTCACCCCTGATCTTTCTGTAGCATCTTCTTCCTGAATGGCTTCTTAGCTACTGGCATTCCTTGGCACTTGGCTACCAGGCTCCTGTTCAGGTCACACAGAGCTGGCAAAAAAAAGCAGGGAATAGCACAAATTCTACCCCAAATGCCCCAGTTAGGGGGCTATTCTTTAGGGGATAGGAGGTTCAGTGGTCATCATAGTGTGTGCCCTGACTCCTCCAACCAAAGTAACATTCTCACAGATGAAGTCAAGTGTAGCTTATTGCCAGCTGAGGTCACATGGTTCTTTGAAAAGGAATGAAATGGGCTTGTACCTAGCAGAAGGCTGCACCTGTTAAAATGCCCAGCAGCTTGTGCTGTCACAGTCACTTCTAGCTCTGAGTCTTTGCATCCTTGACCTCTCCAGCCCACTCATAGCTCACTTCCCCCAGCTGCTCCCTTCCCCTGCAGATCCGGGTATGAGCCTCAGTCCTATGACTCTCTCCCTCTGTCTCCTCAGAATCACTCATGACTCTTTTCTGAGTGTGACAGATATTCCTTAGGTTTGGGGCCTTGGTTGGGTTTCAAGTTGCCCTGTGCCTAAGCCCCTCTCTTTCTTGTGGCCCCTTCTCATTCACTGACTCTCCTTCCCACGGATGTACTCCCCTCATTACAGTGAAGATCAGCTCAGTGATTCACTGCCATGACAGAGACCATCTGTTTCAGGTTTCACCCAGTGGCATAGATCATTGAAATACCTCCCCCTCTTCGTCCCCATTCCCACCCAGTCCCTATGGAGAGAAGGATAATGTGTAGATACATAGCCCTCTTCTCCTTTAGAACTACATTTTTGTGCCAATGGACCCTTTGGGTAGCGTAGCAAAGCCTTGGACTTTCTCTCAGAATAACATTTTTTAAAACATAAAATTAAATATGTTAAAAACCAATTATACCTCAGAATTGGAAACAATCCAAATGTCCTCAGTGGGAAAATGATTAAATAAATTAGGTACATGCCTACCACGGAACACTACTCAGGTAAAATAAGGAACAAATTCTTATCTATATGACAATTTGAATCGATCTCAAGAGAATTATACAGAATGAGAACAAGCCAATTTCAAAAGGTTATATACTTAATATACCTCAAAAGGTATATGAGGTTATATACTTTATATATCACAAAAAGGTACAAATTCCATTATATAACATTTTTGAAATGACAAAGTTATAGAGATAGAGACAGATTAGTGAATGCCAGACACTAGGGAAGGGAGAGGATGGCAAATGTCTGACTATGAAAGAATAGCACAAGGGATCTTTGTGGTGATAGAACTGTTCTCGTGGTCACACAAATCTACACACACACACACACACACACACACACACACACAACTGGTGAGATCCGAATAAAGTAGGGACTGTATCAATGTCAATTTCCTGGTTGTGATATTGTACTATAGCTTGCAAGATGTTACATGGGGAGAAACTGGGTAAATTCAGACATAATCTGTCTGAATTTTTTCTTAAAATTCATGTCTATAGGGATGCCTGGGTGGCTCAGTGTTTGAGCGTATGCCTTTGGCTCAGGGTGTGATCCTGGGTGCAGGGATCGAGTCCCACATTGGGCTCCCTGTGGGGAGCCTGCTTCTCCCTCTGTCTATATTTGTTTCTCGTGAATAAATAAAATCTTTAAAAAATTCATGTCTATAATTAAGATAAATTTACCTTAAAAAGTTAAAAATTGTTCTGAAACACAATTATTGAAATACTTTAAAAACATATTTATGATATAGGAACATATGCATTTCAATATTAACACATTTCAAAAGAAGTAGGGGCAGATCTTAGAACTCTGACAGTGATGAGTATAAACAGTGTTTCAAGATACCTGTGATGAAGTCCTGCTAATACTACTATGCCTACATTTATAATTGAAGGAGATGTTGAATTGAATTTGGTTAGAGGTTAAGGAAAATAAAAATGTAAATTTTCTTCCTAACCAAATTTAGGATTTCTTGAATTAGACCATGGACCCTCAGGTGAGGAACCCCTGCCTTGTTTAAAATGGCAATTTTGCAGGGCACCTGGGCTCAGTCAGTTAAGCATCTGCCCTCAGCTCAGGTTGTGATCTTGGAGTCCTGGGTTCAAGCCCCACGTTGGGTTCCTTGCTCAGCAGGGAATCTGCTTCTCCCTCACTCTCTGCCTCTCCCCCCATTTGTGCTCTCTCTTAAATAAATAAATAAATAAATAAATAAATAAATAAATAAATAAATAAAATCTTTTAAAAATAATAACATAAAACAACAATGTTCTCTACTTGGTTATACAGCTATAATGAACATAAAAGGAAACAAGTAGTACAGAGAGCAGGTATGGAAGAGGCAGTGATCACACTGCATTGGTAATGGGGGTGGGAAATTTCTGAAGTGTTAATTGATATTGATATATCTGCTCTTTGATATAATTGGATATATAACAGGATAATTGATATATCCTGATATAATTGATATATCCTGCTCTTTGAGTGCAGGAAAATTCAAATATTGAATTTGAATTTTCCTGCACTCAAAGAGCCAGACCTCAGAAAAGGTCTTCCAATTTTTCGTACTCCTTTAAGTATAGGAGTTTGAGGACATTAAGCCTCCCTTTCTATCCTATATCAATCTAAAACATTATTTCCCAGGCTGGAGGGAAAAGACGAGAGGTCTGAGAGAAGCAAGTCAGTCTAGACATTAGAAAGATCCTATACTCTGTCCCCCAGCCAGAGTTCTGGGTTTAATGTGATCCAGAGGCAGAGGAACATGGTAATGGTGAGTCCAAGATGAATATAGCCACAGGCCCATGCCCTGGACTGGTACAGAAGCAATCATATGACATATTCGATGCCTTGCTGGGGTTGATGGTGCCAGTAGATCATACTGAGAGTGAACTGGTAAGCAACAGGAAGGTAGGAAATGACATCTAAGTGCAAGTTCACATGGACAGATGCCACCAAAGACCAGGTGGCACAAAGGCTTGCTTGAACCTTGGCACTGACCAAATTTCATAGAACTGATACAATTCTGGAAAATAGGTGACCTTCACAGTGACTTCTTTTTCAATATCTTGTGGACTAGGGTCTCAAAACAGAAAATAAGTTGTTATAGAAAAACATAACTGTGTTTTCTTGTGTACTTGAGTATGTGGCCAAGAGCTAGTGGCACTTTGAGAGTCCACGGGCATGGCTTCTGGTGGCAGTCCTCCTATACTCTGGCCTCACCTGCTCAGTATACACTGCTGAGTTCCCACTGGCAATACCCATCCCTTTTTACCTGAGGATTTCCTCTGGCTAACAAAGCCTGTTTTGCTCCTGCCCAGCAGTGTGGCTCCCTATTCCCTCAAGCCTCCTAAACAAATGACTGGGCTGAGTTGGTACAGAACTATCCCACTTCCCTTGCCCCTGAGGTGGAATAACTCTGAGGTGTATGCTATATACTACCCTGAGTTTCTCCAATGGGATTAAGCTCCAGCTACCCAAAGGGTAACAGGCAAAACACCCCCTTTATTAGCAACCTCCCCCACCTCACTTCCCCAGTCTCCTAAATAAACCACTACTTGCAGCACATGGCATTGTTAATGGCAATATAAAAATGGCAATTTCATGGAGATCAAACTAAAATTTACATTCAAATCTTTGTCTCGGAGGCTGCTAACATGGTTATCCACATACTCTATCTAAGGATTGTCCCCTCGAATCACCACCTGGCTACCCTTAGGGAGCGTCAATGGGAGAAAACTGCTAAACCAAATACAGGGGTTGAACCTCTGGAGATCTATAGCAGACCCTCTGCCTCTTCTGGTTCCACAGGACAGCAGATTCTAGAAGAAGTGGGGCAGAACAACAGCAAAGGCTGTTTCAGGATGGACACACACCCCACCCAGATATTGCACATCAGAGTGGGAAGTGTGACCACAAAATGAGGAAATCATGGGAGATAAGGAAATGCTGTAACTGGAAATGTGATGGGATGTTTGGAAGCAGAAGACCTGGGTGTGAGCTGAAAATCTAGAAAGAGGAACATCTGGCTGAGATCAGGAAGGTGACATTAAAAACCTAGGGGCCTATTTGGCTTGATTCCAGTCCTCCCTCCTGGAGAACTCAATCCCTCCAAAGTAGAGGGACATACAGATAGGCTCAAGAACACTTTGGCTAAAATAGAACCCCAAACATAAATAGCCCTTTCACATCTCAGCTAGCCACTTAGCAAAATTAATTTGCCTCCAAGTCTCTGAGTGGGTGAGAGGGTCGGGGATCACCCTGCTAGACAGCAGGGCAGGAGCAGAGCTTGGTCTACAATTTAAGCCTATTCTATTGAGCAGACGCTTTTGCATGTAACCCACTGGAGGAAATGCACTTTACCTGGCAGTCTGCTGCATAAACTTCACAAAATAATAATTACCTTAACTATCCAACAATGTGCTTTGACATTTTCTATTCTGTTCTGTTTCATATTTTCTAAATGCTGGACATGACCCAATAGTTGATTTCACAACCTGTTTCTGGGTGGTAACCTACAATATGAAATATTGCCCTCAAGTGTATCCAGAAATAAAAGGGTGTGGACAGTATTACTGAGCTTTTCCTAAATACTGTGTATTTACCGTCAGCCCCATGTCCCATTCAGTGCTACAGGGATTGCTGGGTTGAGTCAGGAGAGTCTCTCAAATTGAGAGTGATTTCTATTTCCTAATCCAATGATTCAAACTAAGCACTTCCATATTTTTTGCTACCACTTTCACATTTTTTGTTATATCCCTGTACCACTCGTACTATGTATTATTGTATGAATATTCTCTCTAAACCAACCCATCATTTTTTTTGACACTTAAATACTCACACTAGTGCTATCTTATGGAGCACTATTGGTAAAATCAAAGCTTTGACGCCATTCCCCAGTGCAAAATAAAACAAAAAACACAGTTATGAAAATAAAACATGTCTTTTATGTCCTACCTTAAATCATTCAGCCAGTGGCCCTCCTCAACCTACTCTTTTCACAAGAAAACAATCTAGTTTCTGTATAGCTCAAGCTGTCCTTAACCCCAGAAAGCTTTCATCCTTCTGTCTGTCCATCTATCTAATGATAATCAGTACCATTATCGTGGCTAATAGCACTTAAACTCCTTAATCTTCACACCACCCTATGAAGTATTAGGCTTACCCCATTTCACAGATGAGAACATTGAGGTATGGAGAGATCACATAGACTTGCCTATAGCTAGGAAGTGACAGAATCAAATCTCGAGCCTAGGCCATCTGACAACAGAGCCTGTGCGCCTGACTACTGCATTGTACTACCCTCTGCCAGCCCTACTGTTGCCTCTTATAGAACTTCCTGGACTGCCCAGCCCATAGGATTGCTCTTCCTTTGTCCCCAAAGCAGTCAATTCTCGCCTGTTTATTTCATTTGGAAGTCAATCATAAACTTCTTGGGGATGCTGCCTCTACCAGGCTGGGGCTCCTTAAAAAGAAGACTGCATCTTATTCCTGTGTGTCTCTGCATCCAGCAACCTGTTTGAAGCACTGCAGGCCATCAGTAAGTGTCTGTTGGGCCCTGTGATCTTTGCTTCTGGTTGAGCGTCTGCCTTTGGCTCAGGACGTGATCTTGGAGTTGGGGGATCGAGTCCCATGTCGGGCTCCCTGTGTGGAGCCTGCTTCTCTCTCTGCCTGTGTCTCTGCCTCTCTCTCTCTCTCTCTCTGTGTCTCTCATGAATAAATAAATAAAATCTTAAAAAAAAACCCAGATACCACGATACTCTTTATTTTATTATTTTTAAATTTTATTTTATTTTATTAAAGATTTTTATTTATTCATGGGAGACACACACACAGAGAGAGACAGACAGACAGACAGAGACAGAGACACAGGCAGACAGGTAAGCAGGCTCCATGCAGGAAGCCCGATGTGGGACTGGATCCTGGGTCTCCAGGATCACGCCCTGGGCTGAAGTCAGCGCTAAACCACTGAGCCACCTGGGCTGCCTGTGGTATCTATATTTTGATAGGATCAGCAGCTCCTGGAAATTTCCTTTTTTAAAGATTTTATTTATTTATTCATGAGAGACAGCAAAAGGCAGAGACACAGGCAGAGGGAGAAGCAGGCTCCCTGTGGGGAGCCAGATGTGGGACTCCATCCCAGCACTCTGGGATCATGACCCCAATCAAAGGCAGACGCTCGACCACTGCACCACCCAGCTCCTGGCAATTTCAATAGGATTGCTAATTTTACATATTTTTTTCTTTCTTTTCCCCCCTTTCCACCATCCACTTACATATTTCATTTTATGATTTTTATTTTTATTTTTATTTTCTTGTTTTCATTTTATGATTTTTAAAACATTATTCTGAATGGGCCCATAGGCTTCACCAGACTGCCAGAGGGAGCCATGGTGCAAAAGAGGTTAAGTCACTACATAGAGAATCATGACTTAGGGCTGGGTTTGGAGCCAAAGAGACCTGAGTTCAAACCTTAATTCTGCCATTTACAAGCCAAATTACCTGGGCCTCAGCTCCCTCATTTCTAGGATGGGGATCACTACCTGCTTTGCTGGATTAGCATCTCGACCCTGAGTAAAGCTGATGTCCAAACCCAGCCCAGACTGCCTAGTGGGGCAAAGCCTGAAGACAGAAGAGCCCTCAGCTGGGATAGTGTTTACCTTTCCCTGGGCTTCCTACCTCTCCTGTCAGAGAAGTCACTTGTCCCCCAGATTTCTGTAACAGAACAGAAAGGCTGACTTCAGATTCTTTTGACATACTCTAACCCATTTCTGAGCCCAGATTCTTTACCCTACTCCCGAAATTGGCTGACCCAATGAGGCGCCCAGGAGAGGCCTGTCATCTGCCTCTTTTAAGCATTGACATGCATATCCACATTTGTCCACTGGGTGGGGCTAGCTCACACTCTTAACTCTTCAGCCCAAAGGGCAGAGTGAGAACTCCACTCAGAGCTGTGAACATTCCCTCACCCAGCCCTGCCTTTTTTTTCTCCAAGTTGAGCCTGACATTTAGAAAAGCACTCACTTTACACTTCTCTCCAATAGCCTACTACGCTAAGAACGGCGGTGGCTATCTTGACTTTTGACATAGGTTAACTTTGCCTGCTCTTACACTTTATTTAAATGTAGTCACAAAGAATATATTCTTAGAGATTGAAGATGACACAAATGAAAAGATATTCCATGCTCATAATTAGAAGAATTAATATTTATTAAAAAGTCCATACTGTACAAAACAATCTACAGATTCAATGTGATCCCTATCAAAATACCAATAGCATTTTTCATAGAACTAGAACAAATAACCTAAAATTTGTACAGAACCACAAAGACCCCAAATAGTCTAAGAAATCTTGAGAAAGTAGAACAAAGCTGGAGGTATCACAATTCCAGCTTTCAAGATATACTGCAAAGCTGTAGTCATCAAAACAGTATGGTACTGACACAAAAACAGACACATAGCTCAATAGAACAGAATAGAGAGTCCAGAAATAAACCCACAATTACATGATCAATTGAAGTATGACAAAGGAGGCAAGAATATACAATGGGGGGAAAGACAGTCTCTTCAATAAATGGTTCTGGGAAAAGTGGATCGCTCCTTGCAAAAGAATGAAGCCAGACCACTTTCTAACACTATTCACAAAATAAACTCAAAATGAATTAAAGACCTAAAAGTGAGATCTGAAACCATAAAAATCCTAGAAGAGAAAACAGGCAGTAATTTCTCTAACATTGGCTGTAGCAACATTTTTCTACATATGTCTTCTGAGGCAAGGGAAACAAAAGCAAAAATAAACTGTTGGAACTACAGCAAAACAAAAGCTTTTGCACAGCAAAGGAAACTATCAACAAAGCAAAAAGGCAACCTACTGAATAGATATTTTTCCAAAAAAGACATACAAATGGCTAATAGACACATGAAAAGATGCTCAACATCACTCATCATCAGGGAAATGCAAGTCAAAACCACATGAGATATCATCTCACACCAGACAGAATGGCTAAAATAAAAAAGACAAGAAATAAGTGTTACAAGGATATGGAGAAAAAGGAACCCTCATGCACTGTTGGTGAGAATGTTAAATTTGTGCAGTCACTATGGAAAACTCAAAAAATTAAAATAGAGGGGCACTTGGGTGGCTTAGTCAATTAAGTGTCTACCTTTGGCTTAGATCATAATCTCAGGGTCCTGGGATTGAGCTCCGCAGTGGCTCCCTGCTCAGCAAGACATCTGCTTCTTCTTTCTTTCCCTCTACCCCTCCCACCTCATGTTCTCTCTCTCAAATAAATAAATATTTTAAAAATATTTTTAAAAATTAAAATGGAAATACCACATGATCCAGTTATTCCACTACTAGGTATTTACTCAAAGAAAATGAAAACATTAACCTGAAAAACTATACGCACACACACACACACACACACACAAACACACAATAGAATATTATGTAGCCATAAAGAAGGATGAGATCTTATCATTTGTGACAACATGGATGGACCTAGAGGATATTATGTTAAGTGAAATAAGTCAGACTGAGAAAGACAAATATCATGTGATTTCACCCATATGTAGAATCTAGAAAATGAAAAAAATGAATAAATAAAGAGCAGAATCAGACAGACCTATAAATACAGAGAACTGATGGTTGCCCGAGAGTAGGAGAGTGGAAGATGGGCAAAATGGGTGAAGAGGAGGAGTACATACAGCCTTCCATTTATGGAATAAGTCACAGAAGCAAGAGGTACAGCATAGGGAATATAGTCAATGATACTATGATAGCATTGTATGGTGACAGAAAGTAGCTATATTCATGGTGAGCATAGCATAATGTATAGAGAAGTTGAACTCTCGATACATGTTATACACCTGAAAATAATGTAACATTGTGTCAACTACACTTAAATTTAAAAATTATAATTACAGTAATACAACAATATATTCTTTTGTATTGATTTCTTTTGTTAAACATTATAAGATTACAATAAGTAGTTAATTTATTCTCATTGTCCTATAAGTTCCATTGGGTAATTATGCAATAACTTATTTGTATGTGTATCTGGTGACTGGGCATTTGAATAGTTTCTACTTTGGGTTTTGCTTTGTGGTTGCACTGTGGAGGGTGGTATTCACCCACCCAAAATTGGTTCGGAGTTGGAGACTGGTAACAGAATACCCTCACCCAGAGGCTCTGAGAAATTTATAACTCACATAGGGAGGCTTTCAGGGGACAGCACAGCCAACACTCAAGCCAGTCTGTTTGGCTTGAGTAGAAGGGGCAAGTGGCTCTGATTTTTATAGTGGTTTGAGCGGAGGCAGGTCAAGGATGAAGACTCTCTTCTACAGGCTGGAGTTTGTGTGGCTTGGATTACCACCCATGCCAAGGAAACCTGGGTTTTCTTATTAGCAGCATGTCCCTTGGAGCAGGAAGGAAAAAAGGAGTTATGGGGCTTGAAGGCTGTCAGTGGTCAAACAAAAAATGGAGTCAGAGTCTTTATCACTGGGTTATTACAAGTACTACTGCTGTGAACATCCTGTAATAAGCCTTTTGGCAAACATATTATGTATTTTTATTGGATTTCCAGCAGTGCAATTGCTGGGGTATATATTTGACCTTGGGAAACACTGCCGAACAGTTTTTCAGTGATTGTACTAAATTACATTCTCTCTAACAACACATATGGATGCACTTATGGATGTTTATCCACTCCACAGCTGAGGGACATTAGGTTTGTTTCAGTTTTTCTTATGATTACAAATAAAGCTTCTATGAACAATATTGTGCAGGTTTTTGTATGAATATAGATTTAATTTCACTTGGTAAATACTAGGTATGGAATGGCTGGGTTGTATGGTTAAGTATATGTTTAACTGTGTAAGAAACCAGGAAATCTGTTTTCCAAAAGTGGCTGTACCATTTTGAATTTCCACCAGCAATACATGAGAGTTCCAATTGCTCTATACCCTCCAAAGTACTTGGTACAGTCAGTCTTTACTTTTAGTCATTCCAATAAAGGTGAAGTAGTATTTCATTGTGGTTTTAATTTGCATTTTCTTAAAAACTAATGATATTAAACATATTTGCATATGTTTACTTGCCATCCATATATCTTTGGTAAAGTGTCTTTTCAAACCTTTTTCATATTAAAAAAAAAGTGAGCTGTTTGTCTTCTTATTCTTGGATACACAGGGCTCTTTGAAAAAAAAAAAAAATGAAGTAGGCTCCACACTTGGTGGAGCCCAACACAGCGCTTGAACTCATGACCTTGAGATCTAGATGTGAGCTGAGATAAAGAGTCAGATGCTTAACCAACTGAGCCACTCAGGTGCCCCTTCGGGGCTCTTTATAGATCATGGATACAAGTCCTTTATCAGGTATATGATTTGTAAATATTTTCTCCTAGTTTTCATTATCTTAACAGTATCTTTTGAAGACCAGAGTTCTTAATTTTTGTGAAGTCTGATGAATTTTTTTCTTTTATAGATTGTGCTTTTTGTGTCTTATCTAAGAAATCTTTGCTTACCTTAAAGTCACAAAGATTTTCTCTTATGTTTTCTTCTAGAAATCTTATAATTTCTGATTTTACATTTAGGCCTATGCTTGATAGACCTATATTAGCAAACTTCAGAAAGCTATTTCAAAGGGGGTTCTGATAGTGCACATTTTGAAAGAGGTCATAGTTTACATCCAGTAAAACATTTAAGGTATATAGGGGGGTCATACTTCCTGTGCATGGAGTCAGTGTTAAAGATTTATGCTAATTCATAATTTATCTTTCAGAATAAATGACATAAGATTCTGGAGATGATGGGAGCTGCTTTCCTTTTTGCATACTCCCTTTGATAGATGTACATCCACAGTATATATTTAATAGATTATAAATATGTCCTTTTAGGCTATAAATAATTTCACATAGTCTTGGTTTTGTTCCTCTGCTTCTCAGGTGTTCATGTGTTTGGCCTTTCAAAAATTAAGAGTTGGGAGTGAGGCTTGTTTAGTGTAACGTATCAAGTAAACCCTAAGTAACATAGCAAATACATAAGAGTTCATCTTGCAATCAGGATGATTAATTTAGAATTGATAACTTTTAATAATTGTCCTCCAATGTCCAGGATCTACCTGAACCAACTGATGCACTATTCCTCCCTTATAAAGTGAAGAAACCGGAATACTTTGTTAATTTTGTGTATCTTTTTCTATCTGCTTTGAATCACAGTTAAAATTCCTGAGCTATTTTATTCTTTTATTCTTCCTTTACAGAGGCAAGAGACAACTCCTTAGTTTGTAGAGCCCCAATGGCATCCCTACTTGCATTAAGCCTTGTTCTAGAATCCCCATAGGTTTTATATTGGGCTTCTCATCTTCAAAAAATCCCAGTTCCAAGGATTACAGCTAGAAAATAATATAAAACCAAATGTTCCTAAAGATGAGGCGTTTTTCATATACCAAAGCAGCTCACCAACACACACACACACTATGTCAGAGAGGATCCATGTCTTAGGTAGTCTTTAGGTGGGGGAATTTTTAGTATCTAGCACATTGCATCCCAAAGATGCAGCCAAGAACTTTACAAACAATCCCAAAGTCTCTTGTGTACCAAGTACTGGGAGACCATTAGTCACCACCGCAAAAGACATTTGATGGAGAGAGCTATGGTGGAAAGGGGCAGGAAAGAAGGACCTTCCTGATATGCAGCAGTTCACTATAGTGGTAGGCAAGGTGAGGACTTAGGAATTCTTTTTTTTTTTTTTTAAGATTTTATTTATTTATTTATTTATTTATTTATTTATTTATTTATTTATTTATGAGAGACACAGAGAGAGAGTCAGAGACACAGACAGAGGGAGAAGCAGGGAGCCAGATGCAAGACTCGATCCCTGGACCCAGGATCACACCTTGAGCCAAAGGCAGATGCTCAACCGCTGAGCTACCCAGGCATCCCAGGACTTAAGAATTCTAATATTAGCCCAGCAGTCTTCCATTTCATACACTAGACTTGAGGTTATTTATTTGGAATCTTCATATGTCCTACAAAACTGTGGTCTTTACTTAGTCCATCAATGCTACACACTAACCCTCTTTCCTTTCTAGGATAAAGCTGCCATTTGGGCTTTGGTAGTCTCTATCAATTATAACAAGATTTACCTTGTTTGCTCTTGATTTTGATATAGCTGTGGCTTGTCAATCTTGTATCCTCAAGGATTGTCTAGAGCACCATAGAGTCATGGGGATGGTCAAGAGAATGTCATAGGACTCCTTCCATCTGGGTTCTTTCTTGAAAATCCTTTTCATATCCTGCCAGAACACATGTACTATATGGAGTCCAGGGTGGCTTGAGCTGCAAAGGAATCCAGGATGTGAGTACTTGACAATAAAGAAGCAATACACAAGTAAGAAAGTCCTCAGGGTTGGAGTGACACTATTGGAATACCAGCTAGATATAATACTGACATGGGCTGAGTCCCAAAATCTGGTGGATTGTAGAATTGCAGCTTGATCCTTGATAGAGCCTCAGGCCACATAAAGCCCACTTGTTGAAAAGTTTTATATAGTTTTGCTTAGTGCCATAGTTTTGCTTCTATCTCAACAGAGCTTTGTAAGTGTAAAGGAAGTGTGGTTTGTAACTTATGCATATGTTGGAAAAGTTGTCCCATAAAGGAAGAACGTTAGTCTGAGTTTAATTTTGAGTCCATCTTTTTCCCAGGAAGGAATGCATTTTTGGAGTTTTTCTGACTGTAGTAGAATCTACCTTCCGGTAGGGGTCGCCTCAAGGCTATCAAAAGAATAAGCAAAGGCCCTCAGACCCACTGGATGTGCCTAACACTTGGATCATGGCTTCTAGGGTGCTTCCTCGCATTACCAGTGGCAGAAGAAAAGAAGTGCAAAGAATGAAAAACCAATACATTGCAAAACTCAGGTGAATGCCTAGCATTTTTTTTTCAGTCATGCTCCTTCATCCAATTGTGTGCTAAGATGCTAGCTCTGATGAGCAGGGAAGGGAGGAGGGATTTGGGGACTATATGTCACCAATCTTGTTGGAAGCTATATATAGATAAGACAGGATAGCAACCTGTTAGTGTCCATGCAGCTTTCCTTTATTGGGGTCCCATTTTGTAGACTGTGTGGTTGTTCTTACATCAGAAAGTGACAAAGGGCTAGGCATTGGAAGAGAGTGCTTATAAATGTAATTACATAATGAACTGCTTCATCTCAAGCTTTGACTGCTTTAACTTTAAATAAACAAGACCTTCTGGATAACTGCTTTAACTTTAAATAAACAAAACCTTCTGAATTCATACCTGTAAATCCAATATTCTAGATGTATAAATATTAGGAAACCAAAAGTATCTTAGATGTTTTAATTTTAATAATAATTTAGCCAAGATTTCATCCTAAAATAAAAATCTGTATTGCTCAAACATTTCAAATCAGTTACAACACTGTCATTCTACCAGACCAAACCCATCCTCCTCTGACAATATATAAAACATCAAATATCAAAGCCAGTTTCTTAACACGCAAAAGTATTAGTACTAATGAGTGTCTCCTTTATAATATTTCTATGATTTTTTTCCTAAGGTTAGAAGATGCTTACCCACCTAAAGAAAGCAATTGGGAAGAAAGCAAATACCAGTTAACTGAAGCTATTTATTGGCAGGTACTTGAGCTGGGAGGCCTGAGAATTTTGAGACCCCATTGGCAACACTCTATATATGATTATGTTAATGACTCCATACTGCCAAGGGGATAATAATTGGATGAAAACATATGATATCTGAGATTTGCTATAAAATACTCCAGGAAAACAAAAGAAAATATATAACTAAATATATAAATAGAGAAGTGATCACCTAATCCAGTTCCCTGGGTTCAAGTTTTTCTTCCTAAAAGTCTGTAGCTCCTAGTCAAGTTGGTTACTTGATTGAGCTTTGAAATCTTAAGATAAATAAATGTACATATATTAAGATATGTAAATATTTTTACATAAAAAAGCTAAGATATATCTAGAGATGTTTGAACTTAAAGTTCCATAGTAATGTCTTTTGCATTTAATTTTAAGACATGAAGACCTCATGGAATTGTGTTCTGTCATAGTCAAACAACTATGTAACTCCTAAAGATCTTTAAAATTAGATCCAATTGAATTTTGGATATTTCACATGGCTTCCCCTGACTCAAGGTCAGAACTTAGAGCTTCATTCTACTAATATTTGTGTTGAGTCAAAAATGTGTCCTCAGGGTGCCTGGGTGCCTCAGTGGTTGAGCATCTGCCTTTAGCTCAGGTCATGATCCCAGGGTCCTGGGATTGAGTCCTACATCTGGCCCCCTGCGAGGAGACTGCTTCTCCCTCTGCCTCTCTCTGTGTGTCTCTCATGAACAAATAAATAAAATCTTTTTTTTTTTTAATCTTTTTTTTTAAAGTCTTCTCGTTGCTATTTTTAATGGTTTCTATAATCTTCATGATACCAGTAAATGGGTTCATAGCAGCATGTTTGAATAACAAGCTCCATAGTAGTGCTCAACAGTGTTTCCAACTTAAATTCTTAATTCTGTAATTGCACTTCCTTTTCTTTCACATTGAAAATCTTGATTCCTAGAATAAGTCACATAATCACTATGTTTATGTGTATCTAATACAAGAGAATGGTTTAAAATACAATATTAATATAATCAATAAACCTACAGAATAAAGTCCAATATTTTTAATGCAATTCCATTTTTTAAAATTTTTTAAAAAATTTTTATTTATTTATGATAGTCACAGAGAGAGAGAGAGAGAGAGAGAGAGAGAGAGGCAGAGACACAGGCAGAGGAAGAAGCAGGCTCCATGCACCGGGAGCCCGACGTGGGATTCGATTGCGGGTCTCCAGGATCGCGCCCTGGGCCAAAGGCAGGCGCCAAACAGCTGTGCCACCCAGGGATCCCCATTTTTTTTAATTTTTAATTTTTTTTTTGAGAGAGTGTGCATGGGGGGTGCAGCACAGATGGGTTGGGAGAGAGAGAATCTTAAACAGCCTCAGCGATCAGCGAGGAGCCCCACATGGGGCTTAATCTCAAGACCTTGAGATCACAACCTGAGCCAAAATCAGGAGTCCCACACTTAACCAACTGAGCCACTCAGGTGCTCCTCTTTTTTTTTTTTTTAAACTGTGTCTCAAACAGTTGCTCCCATGACATCCCATGATGGTCAAACCGTGTTCCAGAGCTACACTGTCAATAGAGTGGCCATTAGCCATATGCGGTTATTGAGTCCTAGAAATGTGACTAGTCTATACTGACGAGTGCTGCCAGTAAAAAAACACAGATCAGATTTCAAAGGCTTGGTACAAATAAAAGAATGTCAGTATCTTATTAACAATTTAATAGTGATTAATAATTTAATAATGCTTATTACCTTGGCAATATATTCAATATTTGGGGTTATATTAAATAAATTATTAAAGTTAATTTCACCTGTTTCTCTCATTTTTTTAAATGTGACCATTAGAAAAATTTAAATTACATTAGTAGCCCATCGTCTATTTCCATTTGACAGTACTGGTCTAGCATCACTCATGCACATTTTGTGTGTGGCAATGTAATTCCTTTATCTGATAGATGACTGGTGAGGTTTTTTTCCAATATGATGGCACCAGATATCTAACAGTTAATTGTCCTAAAATCTTAAAAAATGGAGGCTTTCTGCTCTTTGAATGGTCTAGGTGCTGATGCTACTCAGGGGAAAGGAGAATCTGCTCTCTTATTCCAGAAATCTTAGTCTCCAAAATTTTATAAGAGCTTTATTTTACTACCATTAAACCACAAAATGATTTAATGCCAATTCTAAGTATTATACTCATAGTTATGATTTCTGGTTGAATAGAACTCATTCTGACCCATTTTGGGTAGTTTCTAAAATTATTAGGACTCATGTATTTTTACATGTTCAGTTAATTTTGAATTTATCAACAACTTGACCTAAGAGGGTACTGTTGTTTACTCGTAATTACATTTTCAAAATCAAGGCCCATGAACAGACATTCAGGATTCAGTAACCACAGTAATCTGAGCAGGAACAGCTTAATATAAATGAATTATTAACTATTAACAGGGGAACTAGGGATGCCTGGGTGGCTCAGCGGTTGAGCGTCTGCCTTCAGCTCAGGACGTGATCCCGGAGTTCTGGCATCGAATCCCGCATCAGGCACCTTCATTGAGCCTGCTTTTTCTCCCTTTGCCTCTATGTCTTTCTGTGTGTGTCTCTCATAAATAAATAAATAAATAGGGAACTAACTACTTAGGAGGGAATAAAAGAGAACTCCCAAAAATACCCTATGGTAGAGGGAGGGTAACCAAAGGAACCAACTTGGAAGGCGAAGGAGCCCCTCCCTAAGGCTGAGACACAGACTTCATTGGAGAGGGTATGACTGGATCCACCAGCCACTGGATGGCAGAGAAGTTCACTGGATGGCCTGAGATAGAGCTGGTACGCAGTCAGCAGCTGAAGCCAATGGGCAGGAAACTGTGGGCCTTGGCTGGCAAGCAGGACACCTCACAGTTGGCATACTAGTAGATAGAAGCCACTAGTACTAATGTTAGGGTTCCTAGAGGGCAAGAAACCACCTGTTTATGTAGATGAAATTTATCCTCCAGCACCCCCTATTGGTAAAGCTCAACATTCAGCCTACTGGCAAAGAAATGTCCCAGTATCTCAAGCAAAGCAATGAAGGATGGATCTGGAATAAGTAGAAATTGAGTGCTTTTCCAACTAGGGCCCGGCAGAATGGCTCCCACAAAGAAGGGTGGTGGGGAGAAGGGCCGTCCTGCCATCAACGAGGTAGTGACCATCAACATTCACAAACGTATCCATGGAGTGGGTTTCAAGAAGTGTGCCCCTTGGGCACTCAGAGAGATCCGGAAATTTGCTATGAAGGAGATGGGAACTCCAGATGTGCACATTGACACCAGGCTCAACAAAGTTGTCTGGGCCAAAGGAATAAGCAATGTTCCATACCGTATCCGTGTGCGGTTGTCCAGAAAATGTAATGAGGATGAAGATTCACCAAACAAGCTCTACATGCTGGTTATTTACGTACCTGTCACCACTTTCAAAAATCTACAGACTGTTAATGTGGATGAGAACTGCTGATTGTCAAATAAAGGTATAAAACTGCAAAAAAAAAAAAGTAGGTATTGAGTGATAACTGGCACACCTCCTCTAAAGGTAGGAGGGCTTAATCTTTTGCTGTCACTTTGTACAGGTACACAAAACTTTCCAGAAAAGAATTTTACCAATATCTTTAATAAGGTGTTGCAACTTCTGGGTGGCAAATAAGGGTTTAGGCTTTTACTTTTTAAGCCTCTTTTCCTCACAGATCTCTGACTCAATCTGGCCATGATGAGAGTTTCCCTTTTCCTCCCTTAACCATTTCAGGAAATTGTGCTCCCAGGATCAGTCTCGGAAGTTTTGGGTCATCTCTGGTACACCAATCCCTAAATATACGTAAGAGGAACTAGAGTGTTTAAAATTAACTGATATGGGGGGGAAGTTGGACTTCCCTTCCTGACCCAGAGAGGAGCATGCATAGAACAATTATCTAGCCTAAGGAGAAATAGGTACACCTGATTTTGAGGAGTCTGTGAGCTGAAGGTATAACAAAGCCAGATGCATAGTCAAAACAGATACACAGCCAGGTTTAGTTTATGACGTTTGTCTGAAACAACAAAGTCCTTTATGAAAACAAAAACAAAAACAAAACCCAGCCCAGAGATGGAACTTGGATGCAACATTCTCAGGAGTGGAAGGCTCTGAGAGGCCCAGAGGAGGACATGAAAGGAAGACATTAAAGGGTCTCACGAGCAAGCACTCGTTTCTTTTTTTTTTTTTTTTCAGGCACTCGTTTCATCCCACATTACACTGCTACTCCTCTTGGAGTCTGTGTTGTTCCATGCCTCGTTGACTTATGCCAAATTGTTGTGGGAAGGGGGTACAGAAGATTTAAAAGCAAGATTTCCCCTTGTGGGGACCACACTGCAAAAGGGAATAGGAGATTGTTCATCAGCCAGAGTGAGACCAGCACCTTCAATTCTTTTTTTTTTTATTTTTAAGATTTTATTTATTTATTCATGAGAGATACAGAGAGAGAGAGAGGCAGACATAGGCAGAGAGGGAAGCAGGCTCCGTGTAGGGAGCCGGAGCCTGGGACTCCAGGACCATGCCCTGGGCCGAAGGCAGCGCTAGCCACTGAGCCTCCCAGGCGTCCCACCTCCAAATCTTTAATATGGAAATTATATGCTTCCTCTGATCTGAATTCAACCTAAGGCCCCTCTTTAGGGTTTGCTTTGTGGTCACTGAAGGAAGAGAGGCCTTGGGATATCCAGGCAGGAAAGATGACATTTATCAGGGGAGAGAAATATGGACCTTGTTATAACACACTAAACTTTTCAAAAAGTTTAATACAGAGAATGGGTGGTCACCAGAGGGTAGGGGGTTTGGGGGATGGGTGAAACAGGTGAAGAGGATTAAGAGCACACAAATCATGATGAGCAGTGAGAAATGTACAGCATTGTTGAATCACTATATTGTACATCTGTACCTAATATAACACTGTATGTTAATTATACCTGAATAAAAAATTACTATTTTTTAAAAAGTTAAAAAGGGAGGGTACTGAAAACAAAAATTTGAATAGACTCCAATATTTGTTCAGAAAAATTTATTAGAGATTGATGAAAGCATTACAGAGTTTGTTAGTTCAGAGTTTACATTTTTAATTTATGTATTTTGTGTATTTTTTTTCAGTTTACATTTTAGAAAATGCCACCTGAAACCAGATTTGCTTTTGAGAATAGGGTCATGGAAGATGAGCTTCTGCTACCAAACTCTTCCTGCATCTCCTCCTGTTCCATGAGGCACTTTACAGTTGAGGGATAACCCCTTCAGGTTTCTGCCATGTCCTGCCTGTGTCCTTTTTGCCTCTCAGTTGGCACAATGTGGGGGGAAGACTCAAAGAGGAAAAACACATGGTGGCGAACAGAATGTAAGGGGTTGTTAGTCAAGAGGCCCTCTACTCTGAATTCTGAAATCCATGTGCTATAGGAATTAGGGCAAATCCCTTCTCCTCTCTGGGTCTCAGGATCCCTACCTATAAAGTTAGAGCTGTTTCAGCTCCAGGGCTGTATCAGAAAAGTCAAAGAGCTGACAGGGTCAGGATTTGGGGAAAAGGTGAAGAGAATGAGCAGCAAAGGCAAAAGGCCTTGGCCTTGTCTCTGGCATTAGCTCTGGGGAAGGTGACTCACTCTGGCCCACCCAGAATGGCCAATCATTCTTGGCCCACCACACCCATTTTCTCCCCTGACCTCCTTGGGAAGAGAATTTCTGATAAGTCATAGATGGATTGCCTTAGTCATCAATTCAATAGGGGCTATTGACTGGAACACAAGGAGTCATGTGGATGATATATTTGCACCAAGTGAGCTAATCTTGTTTGAAAGCTGTAAGAGTCCTGACACACCTAGGTGGACACAGGGACAGCAGTCTTCCTGTGCCTTGCCTCTACCAAAGCCCAGGTTTGCAGCTTTCTGGGTACTTTGCATTGATCAAATACTATTATCTTATACATTCTAGCCTCTATGGCCCTCTCACTGACCTCGTCTCTTCTCTTCCACCCTGTCCATATGTTACCCACCAGAAGACCTGCTCTGTGCCTTCTCTAATCCTCCAACACCAAGTGGTTTAGTGCTTCCTTCTATGTGTTCTGATTGGCTGTCAATCAATGGGACCTTGATAACTGTGATAAGGATGCCATACATTTTGCCCACTATCATATACAACTGTGGGTCAGCCCTGGTTTATTTAACTTGCACCACTAAAATTGTGGGTATTGTACTTCATAATATAAGTTTTATTTATCCTCCTGTTTTATTTAACTTGCACCACTAAAACTGTGGGTATTGTACTTCATAATATACTTTTATCTCCTAATATAATTCTATTTTCAAAGGTTACTAGGGGAGAGTTTTACATTCTGGCTTGAAAACCTTTATCATACTGCATTCTTGACAAGAAACCTCCAGGAATATCTGATTAGCCCCAGAAATTATCAGTCTTTATCCTGAATTAGATAGAATAAAATGTCTAACTGGTATGTGGAATGAATTCACCTCTCCAAATCTCATATCTTCAGAACTTCCCAGAACATTCACATACACATGGGCTCTAAGGACGATAACAGGCTTCAAAAAATAATTCATATTGGCCCGCCGGAAGTGATCCTCTCAGGATGAACTTGATCTGACTTTCCTTACCTAACATCAGCATGTCAGTATCCTTTGACCTATCCCATTGAGATTCAAGCTTTTGACTAGAGCTCTTTCCTTTCCTGTTGACTTTATACGCTTTCTTTCAGGCTTGTAGTTTCTTTCATGGCAAAGATTGAAAGATGCATACATCTAGCTAAAAAAGCAATCTGATTTTCTCTCACTGCCCAAAGTTAGCAAACAACCACATCAAGTCCTGGGGGGGCGGGGGGAGTGTTGGGGCTTCTCCCTGTGGGTGAGAGTGTGTAAGTGGAGGAATGTTTAAGCTGAATAACCAGCTGCCAGAGGATCCTACACTGACTGGTGGCTGGACATCAATAGTCCTGATGGTTGTTTCAACCTCAAAACTCTACAAGACTCTTTCCCATGCATGGATAGAGACAAAGAGGACGAGCCCAAACTTCTAGAGCCCTTATGTTGGCACTTGATCAGATCCTGTGTTAAAGATTTCTTGTATAGATATGTTGTCTTCTTCTTCTTCTTTTTTTTTTTTTTTTTGATATGTTGTCTTCTTAACTAAGATTCAGGTTCTCCAGAGGCAGAGCACACTGCATTTCCTCTCCTGCTGTAGCCTCTACAGTATATAGCCTAGAGTTCAGCATTTAAGAGGAGTTCAGAGCCACCAAATTCTTTCATCCTTTCAATGGCATGCTTTCAAGTTACTATTAGAAGTAAGGTTTCTGGGATACAGAGATACAATTAATACATGGTCCCTACACAAAAGAAACCCAAACAGCAGAGTTTAGAAAAACTGACTTGTAATAATAGAATTTATTATACTGTTATGAGTGTTTGCCTACCAATATACCACAGTTATGGGTGATGGAAGTTCAAATAAGCAAACTTGGGCAGCCCGGGTGGCTTGGCGGTTTGGCGCCGCCTTCGGCCCAGGGCCTGATCCTGGAGACCCGGGATCAAGTACCATATCGGGCTCCCTGCATGGAGCCTGCTTCTCCCTCTGCCCGTGTCTCTGCCTCTCTCTCTGAGTGAATAAATAAAATATTTAAAAAAAAAAACAAATAAGCGAACTGTACATTTGTAACTGGTGAGGTGTATTAAGGAAGATTTGACAAGACCCTTTGGACCTGGGACTCAAAGGATGATTAGCATTTTAACAGGTGGAGAGTGAATACCTAAAAACACAGATAAGTAGAACACTTCACTCAATGACCATGGAATACACATTCTTCTAAAGTGCACATTAAGCATTCTCAAGGACAGACCATGTTAGACCATAAAACAAGTCTCAAGAAATTTAAAAGAAACCAGATATAGTCCCATCATGAAACAAGTATTAGCTGTCTTATCTTGCACTTCAACACAGGGAAGGACTGACTGCTGACCTGCTTGTGATACAAACCTCTCTGCCAATAGGAGGATAGATTAAGGACATGTTGGTAAGCACTTTACAGAAAGGGCACACTTACCTATAACACAGGGGCACTTACAATATCACCTTATTAACTGTGTACTCATTATTAGTGCCAGTCACTTATGTCAACTTAGCCCAACTTCCAGAAGTTACTGACATTATGCCTCCCCTCCCCCAAGTAAAGGAAGAGGTAGGTTTACCTCCAAAGGACACACGGTATACTGATGGTAGTTACTAGGGAAACCTGCCTATTTGGCACTCCTCTGCCATCCAACTAGATTCTAATGTACTTTGGTTTGAAGAAGGAACTAAACAAAGTAGTCAGTGGGCAGAATTGTGTGTTATGGATTGTGTTGACACATGAACCCCTGCCCACCGATCTGGCTACTGACAGCTGGGCAGTTTGGAAAGGGTTGACAACATGGATGCTGTAATGGCACAAAGGAAGCTGCACTACATTAAATAGAGCCCTGTGGGGAGCAGACCTATGGAAAGATATTTGGGGTATATGTGCTAAACCCGATGCAGCTAAGTATGGTATGTGTCCACTCATTCCCTACCCACAGTGCCAGGCAATCATGAAGCAGATGTGTTAGCTGGGGCGAGAGTCCTTCTGCTAGAGGAAAAATTGTCTCTGTCTGATGCAGTAGGATGGGTCCACTGTAAATCAGGGAATTGAGGTCCTCAAACTACTTGGGAAATAGTAAAAAGATTACATTTGCCTGTAAAATATTCTGACTTATGAGCTGTTGACAAACTGCCCCCAATACTACCTCAGGCAAGGGCTGTTGTGCCAATACCCTTGGGCATACTGGGCAGATTACATGCCCTGTTTATCACTGGCAAATAGATTACATAGGTTGTTTGCTGGTATGGGAAAGGCACAAATTATCAGTATCAATCTGGAGGATATTTTACTCTTTCTCCCCCACCCTCTAACACATGAGAAAACATGCAATAAACTAGATAGACATTTTCCCACCAAAATACCAAATGACCAATGAACACACGACAAGAAACTCAACATTATTAGCTATCAGGGAAATGCAAATCAAAACCACAATGAGATACCACTTCACAACCACTGGGATAGTTATAACCAAAAGATGGACAATAACATGTGGGTACAGATGGAGAGAAACTGAACCCTCATGCATTGCTTCTGGGAACGTAAAATGATGCAACTACTTTAGAAAACAATTTGGCATTTCCTTAAAAAGTTAAACATACCATATGATTCACCTGGGCAAATGCCCCCCAAATTGAAATCGTATGTCCTCGGGCAGCCCGGGTGGCTCAGCAGGTTAGCACTGCCTTCAGCCCAGGGCCTGGTCCTGGAGAGCCGGGATCGAGTCCCACATTGGGCTTCCTGCATGGAGCCTGCTTTTCCCTCTGCCTGTGTCTCTGCCTCTCTCTCTCTCTGTGTCTCTCATGAATAAATAAAGAAAACCTCTAAAAAAAAAAAAAAAGGAATCATAGGTCCTGAGGAAAAACATGTACATAAGTGTTCTCAACAACTTTATTCATAATAGCCAAAAAGAAGAAACAATCCAAATGTTCATCAACTGATGAATGGATAAACAAAAATGTGGAATATCCATGCAGTAAAATATTTAGCCATTAAAAAGTAACGAAATACCTATTCATGCTACAGCACGTATGAACCTTGAAATCATTGTGCTAAGTGAAAGAAAGCAGATACAAAATTCCACATGTCATATGATTCCATTTTTATGAAATGTCCAGAACAGGCAAATCTATAGAGAAAGAAAACAGACTGGTTACTGGAGGGGTCTGGGGTAGAGAGGGTAACAGAGAGTGACAGAGAAGGTCACCTGTATTTGCCATGATGAAATGTTCTGGAATCAGGTATCAGTGATGTGGTTATACAACTTGTTGTACAACTTTCTGAATATATGAAAAACCACAAAACCGTAAACTTTAAAGGGGTAAATTTTACAGTATGTGAATTACATCTCAAAGTTCTAAAACTCAAATAAGTAACAACATCAGAATTAGTGTGATATACTTAGTATAGAACAAAGTGGGACTAATCACTTTTATTTGATTGTTTGCTGTGATAATAAGGGAGAAAAGCAAAACACAAAATTCAATAGATTTCAGTAATTCATTCCACAAAAGCTAATGGAGCTCTTGCCATCCTATGCAAACTAAGGGTCTTAGAAGCTAATGGAGAGGCTTAGAAGAGGACACAGTGGGGATGCCTGGGTGGCAGAGCGGCTGAGCATCTGCCTTTGGCTCAGGGCCTGATCCCAGATTCCAGGGACCGAGTCCTGCATGGGGCTCCTTGCATGGAGCCTGCTTCTCCTCCCTCTGCCTGTGTCTCTGCCTCTCTCTCTCTCATGTGTGTTTCTCAGGAATAATAAATAAAATCTTTAAAAAAAAAGAAGAAGAAGGAGGGAGGAGGGAGGAGGGGGGAGAAGAAGAAGAAAAGAAGAAGAAGAAGTAGAAGAAGAAGAAGGAGGAGGAGGAGGAGAAGGAGGAGAAGAAGGAGAAGAAGGAGAAGAAGGAAGAAGAAGGAAGAAGAAGGAAGAAGGAAGAAGGAAGAAGAAGAAGACGACGACACAGTGTACTGGGAGCCCAAGCATGGTTGGTTCTGCTTGTCTACCCAAGCATAGCTTATCAGAGCAGGCCACGAGCTTCTGGTCCTGGGAGCTGCAGACAGGCCTCCCTGGAAAGGGAATGACTGGTGAGATAAAGGCTAACAAGCTACCCAGGAGAGAGACACTTGAATAATTTATAGAATGAAATCACACTTTGATCTCCCAGACAAGTGAGAGCAGTTGTGCATCCTTTTGCCTGGGGCCCCAGACCGAGGGAAGGACTGGGTCAGATTACTCGGTCTCCTGCCTAATTTTATTGCAAGTTCTTCCACGCAACGGGACAGGAGAAGGTAGTATGTTAAGAAGTAGGAAGACATGAGTCATGAGTCATGCAATAGATTTTATCAGAGATTAAGAAAATGAGGGGAAGAGGGATAACTATTAAAAAGTACAATCTGAGTGAGAAGAGGTGGCCCCATTTTAGTAAAGTGATGAAGATTAGAGTCACAGACTGGCCCGTATGAGGCCTGATGGAATAATGGGGCCTAGTTTGGTACCAAGTGATAGGAGAGGGGACAGTTTCAAACACAACAGCAGAGTGAGCACGATGGCTGACTCATGTCATAGGAATAGCAATACAGAGGATAGAGGGTCAAGACCACAGGGATGGGAAGAGACCAAAGTTTGGGACATGGTGGATACAGCAAGATTTTAGCCTTCATGATGGGTGCAGACTGGAACAACTATTGTTAATTATCATTTTTATCATTAGCTGTGCCTCCCTGACTCTTTTCCTCTATGAGTCTGTGGGCCTTGGGGAACTGAGGTTACACAGAACACAAAAATGCTAGAAATGTCCCCAAGACAATACAAAGTGCTGGGGAAAGGTAGTGTGTTTCAAAGAGGAAGAGGTAGCATCAGTGTGGAGATTGGGAAAGATTTTACTCACAAAGGCAGTGGCATAAGAACTTGAAAGGATGTGAAAGATTTAAAAAACTGTTTCCTGATCACAATATTAATTTATTTTGAGAAATACAGAAAAATACAAAGAAAAAATGAAAATCACAAATTATTCTACAACTCAGATAAAATGACCATTAATATTTGAGGTGTATATCTTTCCTCATTTATTTACATCTATATATCTACTTACATTTGCATCTATATATCTATAAATATCTATATCTATCTATATAGACATGTAGATATTAAAACATGTTTGTGTACATATGTGTGTGTGTATATACACAAATGCATACTTTATATGTCAAAAAACACTTGCAATCAATAAGGATTCTGACTAGGAAACAGAAGATGAAACAGAATAAGCATAGGCAGGGGAAAAGAGCATTGGAAAGCAATGCAACATTCCAGAAAGAGCAGGAGATAAATAAGACTGGGTTTAAATCCTGCCTCTGCTTCTGTGGAAACTCAAGCAAGTTATTTAATTATGTTGATCCTCAGGTTCCTCATGTGTAAAATGGGTATAACAATATTTATGTGATAGGGCCGCTTTAATGATCAGAACCATGAATGTGTCTGGTGCATAGCAGTGTGCCTAGAGAACAGTAGGCACTGAGCATGTGTCAGGGTAGAGCGGGCTATTTGGGCAGCTGCGTGTGGCTCTGATTGCTTTTGGTGGGAGATAATTGCAGGTAATGGAGAAGTCAGAGACAACTCACTCACTATAACCCATGGATCACAAGGATTCCAGATCTCAGCTAACTTTAAGAACAAATTAGCCAGAAGTGGTAATAAATCTTTTTAAACTACTTAACAGCATACTCAATTTCCAGACAAATCACTGCATAGTACACAGGCCACAATCAGCTGTCTCACTGCAAGGGATTTCCCTATGATCAACTGTATTACAGTAGGCATAGGCCAAGGTGACTAGCTCACATTTTTAATGGTTATTCTAATATTCTTTATGCTTGAAAAATTCTTCTGACCCTCATAAACCAAAGTAGCAGAAGGACTATGATGGCCAACACTTTACTGATGATTCAGAGTGAACTTAGGCCAGTCAGATAATGTTTCTTTTCCTTTTTCTCCTGAATCAGGGTGGCAGGTTCCTGTCCCTGAGCAAAAGCATCAGCACAGAGAGAGTAATTCAGGCCATCAATTTGGGTGAAGTGTCTATTTGCATATCCGTTTTTCTACAAAGCTATAAAAGTAATTGTCCATCCATCTCTGGTGAAGAAGACCATTATTCTGTCCTCACTGTGATTTGAATCTATTTTAGATATCAGCTACATTTATGAGCCCTCAATTCACTAAGCCATCAAGGCAAACAGATGGTGCCTTGTACTCAGTGTGAGGGCAAAATGACTTGGAGAGCCTGGAGATCAGTCAACAAAAACCTATTTGCAGTGCCATTGAGGATGGCAGTGCTTCCCAGAAGAGGCACCTCATTCTCAGAGAATTAGCAGACTATAAAAATAGCCCTAAATCATTGTTGAGAGAGACAGCATGAGAGGCAGAGAGGCAATCAGTATCCAAGTCAATGGGGGAAAAGGGAGGGTGGTTTTAATAGGATGAGTGTAAAGGGTGGGTGACCAAGAGAATTAAGAAGGCACAGGAGCCCACAGACTCCATCTGGCTACTGCAGCCCCAGTAGCTGAATCGTAGTCTGTGCCACTGAGCTCAGGTACTCACCTCTGGATAGACAACCTTGAATCATTCAGTCAATATTTCCCAGAGGCCTCCTATGTGCAGGACACCACTAAGCTAGCACTGCGGGTGAGGTAAAGATCCCATGTAACAGAAGGTCTGCTGCCAGGGTGCTGGCAATCCAATGTTCACATATAACCACAGTACTCAACATTGTATTAAGTGCCAGGAAGCAGCTGGGGAGGGAGATCATGCTTATCCTTTCTGGTGGAAAGAGCTGTTTGCCTGTGATAAACAGAAAGCTTTTGCTTCCAGTAATCAATTGTGCTTTCATATAACCTAGTTCTATACCTGTGCAAAAATAATATAATCTTTTTAGTTATATAAGTTATATAAAATTTTAAGATTTCTAGTTAATCAGGATATAGAACACATAAAGCTGAATATTCTCTACTAAAGGGTGTATTTAATAACAAAATATATGGAATATAAAATTACATAAATTTTTAAGAAGGAACAATTGTGTTGTTAATCCCAAATCTAAGTGTCTTCAAAACAAAGCCAACAGGCAGGAGAGCTTCGGCTAAGTTAGGAGAGTTCTGTGCCTACCCACCCCACCTGCCATCTTCCCTGCTTCCTCCCATAAAGAACAAAAAGGGAATTTGAGGAGCTGTAATGAATCTAAGATCCATTTTTTAGGGACAACCTCACAACTTTTTATTTGAAAATATTGTCAGTGAAAACAGCCTAAGATGATGCATATGTATTTCCTTATTTGATCTGTTTAAGAGCTTTCCTATATAAATAATCTTCTTAACATCAGTGCATACAGGAGTCAGGCAAATCTGGGCCAGTATGTTCAGAGCACATTAGTATGACAGTAAAGGTAGTCTCACCTCTGCTTCAGATCTTCCCACAGAATTCATAAGGCTGGCCTGTCATTCAGTTCTCTGCTCAGATGTCTCTAATTGGATGTGGAGAAAGGAAGAAGTTGTGTCAAGGGTTTATCCAGGTTTCATATTTGGTTAATGGGATGGATAGCTGTTCCACCAACCAAGTCAGGGAATTTAGGAGAAAGTGTAAGCTTATCGGGAGGGGAATGTCCAGAGCAGGGGGAAGAAGAGGAGAGAGATATTTTAAGAGACTTAAAGTCTCTTAAAGATTGATTTTAAGATTTATTTATTTATATGAGAGACACAGACTGAGAGAGAGAGGCAGAGGCACAGGCAGAGGGAGGTTCCTCACAGGGAGCCCGACGTGGGACTCAATTCCGGATCCCGAGATCACGACCTGAGCCGAAGGCAGGCGCCCTGAGACAGATGATTAATTCAATTCATTATGGACACATTATGGAATCTATGGACTACGGAGGTAGAGAAGTCCGACACACAGTTCTAGAGCTTTAGGCAAGAAGTATGGCAGAGAGAGGACAAGAGAGCATTAGTATACAGATGAGAATAAAAAAAACTATGAGGGCACATGAGATCATCCCAAGAGGAGAAAAGAGAGTCAGAAGGAAAGCATGAGAACAGAATCCTGGAAAACACCCACATTTAAGAGACAGAGGGAGTGAATTCAGTGATAGGAACTAAGAAAGAAGGCCAGATTGGAAGAACCAAAAGAAAGATGTCAAGAAGATTCGTGGTGTCAAGTATGAGGAGTCAAGTCATATATGCGCTGATAAACTGAATTATGTCCACTGAGTGATGTCCAACACTATTCTAAGTCTCAGTAGTGTGACAGGAAGAGAAACCAGCAAACTGAGCGAACAGTGATGTAGAAATAATATACATATGTGTGTGTGTGTGTGTGTGTGTATATATATATATATAATTTTTTTTCTCCTAAGCCAGGGTAAGAGAAAATACAGCAATAACTGCAGGAAGGATGAAGAAGCTAGGAAGGGACTTTTTATAAATAGAAGAGTATTGGATATGAGAAGGCTGTAACAAGACAAAATACGCAAAATTACAGATGAGAGAGCAAACAGTAGACAGCTGAGGTGGCAAGAAATGATGGAACCCAGCATAGGAGTGATTAGTGTTTAGTGGGAAGAAGGTACCCAAGACCAGAAGAAATGACTGAGGTGAATGCAGATAAGCCCAAGGTGGGGGCAAAGGGAGGGGAGAGAAGTTCTCAGTGTTCTTAGTGGAAAGGGTTAATGGGGATATCAGGGAAATGGAAGATGAGCTAAGATAAATAAAAGGATTCAGGAAACTCAGAGGTCTAGAGAAGAAAAGAAATTTAAGGTTACATTGCTGGTTACTGCTTAGGAATATGACAGCAAGAGGAAGGGGGCTAGTTTAGAGAGAACTAACATGTACTGAGTGTTTGTTATGTCCCAAACACTGTTCTTGGTATCTTATTAGGGTTATTTAGATCACATGATGCCACCCCACAAGGCACTTATTAATATTCCCATTTTATTGATAAAAAGTTGAGATTCCAACAGGCTAAAAAACTTGTTTAAAGTCATAATACTAATAAGCATTCAAGTCAGCATTCAAATTCATGTCTTTTGACCACATGCATGTAGCAATTCTGGAGAGACAAACCAGTCCCCTTTCCACTCCACCACACTTTTTCCCTTGGTACTGGGTAAGAATGTTGCTGCCTAGAACATCAATAACAAATACTAAGCGCATTAGTGGAAAAACCAATTCAAGACTAAAATGTTTAAAACATAGTATGTTTGGTCACTACAGAAAATATTACTATGTAAACACACAAATCCTACTGCCATATTGGTTACTAACGGGAAAAATATTTTACATAGTTGAACGAAACCAATCATATAAAAGAGAAAGTGTCAACTGAAGAGATGAAAAGTGCCTAATAGTTCCTTGCTTCTTCTCTGCTAAAGTTCGGCTTGAGCATATTTATTATTTTTAAGCAGGTCCTTTGTAACCAAAAGACTTTAAAAAATGCAAACTGGGGACCCCTGGGTGGCTCAGCAGTTTAGCGCCTGCCTTCCACCCAGGGCGTGATCCTGGAGTCCCAGGATCGAGTCCCGCATCAGGCTCCCTGCATGGAGCCTGCTTCTCCCTCTGGCTCTGTCTCTGAGTCTCTCATGAATAAATAAATAAATAAATAATCTTTTTAAAAATAATAATAATAAAAATTAAAAATGCAAACACATACACACAAGTGAAACTATCAGTTGTGTGTATAGCTTAGCTAAGCAGAACAGACAGAAATTCACACACACATAAACAAAGCCAGAAATGTCATAATAATATATATAGCACTTACTATATAGGCAATGTTGGGGCTTTACATATCATTTAAAGCTTCCCAAGGGCCCTATTATGTAGGTCCTATTATTGTACGAATGAAGAAACTGAGGCACAGAATGATTAAGTAACTGGTTCAATATCACAGACCTGGTAAGCAGTAAAGCAAACTCCAGAGTCTGCAGTCTTAAATACTATTATACTGCCTCTCATAAGATTTAAAAGGTGGCTGTGACTTTCCCCCTACTGGAGAGTTTTGAGACTGCATTTTAGAACTACTGATGGATGAGGTACCTCAAATTTAATGTTCTGAAATATAAGTTGTGAAAAAGAGAAACTGTCACACCCAAGAAGAACATGGTAGTCTGATAGGATCAACAGCTGCTTCTTCTGGGGAAGAAAATAACATTACTTATAAAACACTTTGACAGACTTACATAAGCAGTCCAGGGAGGGACCCAATTTTTTCTTTCTTTTCTTTTCTTTTTTTCTTTTCTTCTTTCTTTTCTCTTTTCTTTCTTCTTTCTTTCTTTTTTTTTTTTTTTTTGCCACAGGAGAATCTTTTGCTTGCTTAAAAGCTTCTATCTTGCAGACTAGTTTTAAATAAAACTTTAAAACAATCTATTCATGTGCCTGGGAAGTTTGTTTTTGCTTAAAACAAACAGTTTAAGTACTATTCCATGACTCTGCAAAATGTAAAAGGTACAAAACTATAGCATATTATGAGTAGCCCTGCATGGCAGTCCTCTAACATGGAATTTTATGATGGTCTGGGCCTCAACAGTTCTTCTTGGCAACTGCTTTGTAAGGACTATTGCTTCAAAGCAGTGGTCCTTGTCAAGGAGGTAGAGAGATGACGTAGCAGCCTTCTGTACCCAAGGATATGGACTCAATACAAATAATACGAGCTACATACTGAGTAGTTTTTAATTTTCTGGCTGAGTAATACTGCTATTCACTTTCTAATCCATTGTACTTCACTACAAACTACCTCAAATGTATTGTTCCTGTCAACATCCTGCTCCAAAACCTTCAAGGGCCACCTAATAGAATATTGCGCAAATTCAATTAGTATTAAAAACCCTCCCCCAAGTAGCTTCAACCTATTTCCCATTATTCTGAGTCTGCTTTTGTCACAGTTCTGTTTTTGCCTTTCCCCCACTCACTGTCCATACTAGAGCTACAATCCCATAGCCTACTGCTATCCCCCTGCCCACTGTTTCTTCTTTCTGGAATAGTCTCTCAATTTATTTACATGCTAGTCATTCTTCAAAGGCCACTCACTCAAGCCCCAGTCCCAAGAAGTCCTCTCTGAAACTGCTCACTCACTATGGGATCTAGCTGAAGCTATATTCAAAGCACTTATCATAGACTGTCTTCCACGTTTTTCTATACTTGTTCTTTCTACCTAAAAATCGCCTCAGAGAAGCAACTAAGTCTTTAGCTTCCGAATCCAGTGCAGTATCCACCACAACATACATGTCCAGTAATTGCTGGAGGGGACTTCGAACTCTAGTTTTAAAAATATCTGCAGATATCACCAATTTGCTCCAAAGGTTTAACATTTGGTTTAGACAAAATTTCACAAAGATCACAAAGTAGTTTTAAGAAAGATATTAAAAAAAACACACACACACAACAGAAAACAAGGTAATGTAGCTTTAAGCTGGGCCTCAGCCTAAGGAGACATCTGAGTTTAGAAGCCCATTTCTTTCATAGAAGATAAGGTCATGTGAAGACTGCTACGGGCAACCTGAGAAGTTACAAAGGCTAAGAGAGGGGAAATTAGCAAAACAGGCAGATGCTTCTTGTGCTCTTTCCTTTTATAAACTACAAGTGGGTTCATTTAATACATGAGAACCCAAATAATGTTTTAACATCTTCTGCATTATACTTCTAAATGACAAAGTAAGAGTGAAATGTACATGATGTACATTTGTTACCAATTATGTCTGCGTTATGAAAGATGTAATGGTTTGTCTGTAGTCACTGTTGTTTTCTTATAACACAATATGGAATCAAGTAAAGCAGAATAATTTCTATAAAAAAAACCTACATTATCTGATTGAGATATTTATCACTTACCAAGAACTTGGTTTCTACATACCGATTAGACAGAGATAATTTCTCACACAAATAAGGAAGTGTCTGCTTCCTCCCATACAATTCACAGCCCAGGAATTTTTTTTTACTGGAGTTCGATTTGCCAACATATAGCATAACACCCAGTGCTCATCCCGTCAAGTGCCCCCTCAGTGCCCGTCACCCAGTCACCCCGGCAGCCCGCCTACCTCCCCTTCCACTACCCCTTTTTCGTTTCCCAGAGTTAGGTGTCTCTCATGTTCTGTCACCCTCTCTGATATTTTCACTCATTTTCTCTCCTTTCCCTTTTATTCCCTTTCGATGTCAGAAAGCCAATTCAGAAGCACAATTATAAAGCACAGGAGTTTTTTTTTTTTTTCTTTTTTTCACAGGAGTTTTTAAAGCAAAAGTTCACACTTTTCACCGCAGGCATCACGCTAAACACTACGTGCATTCCTCATTAACCAGCACCACCGTTACCCCCATCTTAGTGGGCTTTGAGAAAGAAGCCCTCGTCATGACAACGAGGTGGCCAGCCTGGGGCTAACAACACTCAAGTTTCCCTGATCTCGAATCTCATTCTCTGGAAATCAAATTATCTAACATTATTTTGATGTATACAAACCCCCTTCAGGAACGAATACGCCCACTGCTCACTGCGGCTGTTAGCCTTTGTATTTCCAGAATCACAGGAGTTAATGACTTGCCTTCCTATTCAGGTCTCTTAGGCTCTTGTGTCGTCTTATTATCTTAAATAAGTCCCTGATTATCCCTCCTTATTTTTGCAGCCCTCCAATTACTGCATCCGTTATGCTTTTCTTCATGTAACATCACTGGCAATGAACCGAAAAAATAGGTGCCTTCTTCAAGCAGCTGAAAAGCACAAATATAATAAAGGTATGGAGTTTTTAATTCATCAGCCACAGCATGAATGTTTCCTACATGTGTCTTAAGTCAATTATGTGACAGAAGATTTTGAAAACCCGGGGCCCAGGGCACTCAGTTCCTACCTGTGTGACACAGCACTGGCAATCAGCCGCATTCCGCGGTTCTATTAAGGGATTCTAACTTAGACCTGTTCCCTATGGCACAGTCGTTGATGCTTTGCACCAATTCGCCAGACGCTATCAGACGAACAAGCTAAAGGCTCTGTCCCCGGAAGTTCCCCGTCACCAGGGGCCGCTGACACTTGTTCCCTCAGAGAAACCTCCCCCATTCTGGGCGAGGTCACCGCTCCAGCGACCCCTGCTTGCAACCAATGGCTGCCCCCACCACAGGTTAAGCGCCAAGGAAGTTTCCACGAGAGGCCCGACCGCACACCTTCGTGGCAGCACAGAGCCACCAGGGTCGCGGAACGGAACCAGCGCTCCGCCGCCCCGCCGCCGCCGCCCCTGAACGCAGAAACGCCCTCCCCCGAGCCTCCCTAGGACTGGCGGCGGCCGAAACCCCTCTGGGCCCGCCCCGCCCCGCCCCACCCGCGCTCGGAACACAACGTTCACGGTGCTCGCCGTCGCTGCACGAGGGAGAAAGGGCGAGAGAAATCTGAGGTTCCGCCGGGCTAGGAGCCAGGGGCGCCGCAGAACCGCGGCCGGTGAACCCTCACCGTGACGCCATCACCACGCGAGGGCCGGGAAGCCGGAGCCACCACCGCGCACACGCACTCACGCACAGGGACCCTCGCCAGCCGCTCGCTGGCCCGTGACTGGCTGGCGCCGGGTGTGGGCGGGACGAGGAGAAGCCGGCAGCGTGCGTCGCTCCAGTCAATCCCGGACCCGCCCCACCCACCGCGCACACGCACGCACCCCCCGGGACCCCCGCCGGCCACTCGCTGGCCTGTGATTGGCTGGTGCCGGGTGTGGGCGGGACGAGGAGAAGCCGGCTGCACTGCGGGCGTGGGTGAGAGCCAGAAGCCGGTTGGAGTGTGGGCCGAGCGTCGTCTTTGGTGAGTGAAGCGTGAGGGAGCCTTGGGAGCCGAGGACGCCCGACGGTGAGGCGGGAAGAAGTGCGGCCGCGCTTGGTTGGGCCGAGAGGGCCTTGGGAGTGGTGGGGGCCGCGGGACTGGGAGGAGGGGAGCGATGCCCGAGTTGAAGGGGGGCGAGGTGGGCTTGGCGGTCTCGGCCCGACCTCGAGGATGAGGGAAAGTTGCCGGATGGGGGTGGGGGGGAGTGGGGGCGGTCCAGAGACCAGGCCTAACGGCCTGTCGGCTGAGGGGATGAAGCAAAGGCTCGTGGATGAGTCGTGGCCGAGGAGAGGAAGACCCGCGGAGGGGGTTGGGGCCGACCTCGGGCAGCAGGTCGCGCGGCAAGTACCGGGAGCCCCGGAGCAGGGAGCCTCCCGGAGAGCGGGCCCGCGCGGTGGGTGAGGAAGGATGGGCGGGGGGGGCCGAGCGCTCCGGCGGTGGAGTCCCGACAAGGTCACAGGAGCAGAGAGGGCAAGAGGCTCGAAAGGCTGAGGGCGTGAAACCGCACGGCCTTGTAACTGCTCCACGACCCCGTGGTTCCTCCCACCCTGGTCGACCCCCTCCTACCCTGGGAAGGTAAGAAGGCCTCGGGCCCTGTATAGGGCAACCGTGACGGGATTTACATTTCTTCCTGAAAGCTAGACCCGCCGGTGAGGGTTAGAAAGCAAAGCGCGGGTCTAGAATTTGGGAGCAGCTGAAATAATTTCGACAGTGCTACTCGCTTTTCACGCTCATCACGAGTGTGGGCAGCAGCTAGTTCCGGCTCGGGGGTCATCGCCACCTCACGACTCAGGCTTCCAGAAGTACCCAGGCGCTTTCGAGTTTAACCGGTTTGGATTGAAAAGTCCAGACAATTGAAGTGGCACCAGGCCCCAGCATGACACATGTATTTGAATACTCTGTATCGGGGAATCTCTTAACTTCCTTGTGTCCCAGAGTCAGTTGAAGGGGGCTTCTTAAATAAAATACAGATTCCTCGGGCCCTGCCCGAGACCCTCTGAATCGGAATCTCCAGACTGAGGCCTTTTAGTCCTTTTAAACCAGCTGACAGGTAACTGATGGAAAATCAAAGCTTGAAGCCCTTGTTCCTGTGACCAAAATGACAGGGTGTGAAGATCCTTCAGTCAGTCTGTTACAGCACCTCAAGCTGGGCAGCTCATCTTCGCTGATGTCATTTCTAGGTTCCCATGCGTTTGGAAAGGTCTGCAGTGGTATCTTACTAAGTTTAGAGAATAATTAGTATTTTCAAACTGGCTTTGAATATCACCCGGTCGTTGGTGCCCCTTTTTGTACCTGTTCAACTTTTTGACAGAGATCTGGGTCAATTGCTATGGGTGGATGAGAAAATTAAAGGAAAATCTGGAAGTGGTGCTAGTGAAAAAAGATCTATTCAAAGCACAGTTGAAACTGGTGGATGAGTTAAGTCACTGGAGAAGAAAGTTTAATTTAATTTTAGGAATGATTTGCATCTTTTTTTTACAATTCGAAGAAAAAAAATGCAGAAAAAAATTCCTGTTAAGGAATAGATTTTAATATTTCTCAGATCAAATATTTTACCAGCATTATAAGATTGATGCTTGGCAATATATTGTCAAAAGAACTCTGGACTGTTTGGGGAGATCTGAGTTCTTTTTTTTTTTTTTTTTTTAATTTTTATTTATTTATGATAGTCACAGAGAGAGAGAGAGAGGCGCAGAGACACAGGCAGAGGGAGAAGCAGGCTCCATGCACCGGGAGCCCGATGTGGGATTCAATCCCGGGTCTCCAGGATCACGCCCTGGGCCAAAGGCAGGCGCCAAACCGCTGCGCCACCCAGGGATCCCGAGATCTGAGTTCTAATCCTCCCCTCTCCGGTTGAGCAGTTCATATAACCCTTCATAACCCTTTTTCCATCTGTAAAATTAGGCTGTTGGCATGGATTAATCATCTGGGTTGTTACTCTCAAATTATATGATTCATAGTTATTGATCCTGTTACTTTAAAAGTTAGCCATTTTCAACTGGTCTGGCTGTAAATCATAAATACTTGGGAAACTTTCAGCTGGTAATTAGAGAATTACCAAATCTTACGTGCAAGGAGTGTTAGGAATATATGGTATATTAGAATTCATGAGATGGTATAAAAATAAAATTTGAAGTCTAGTGTAATCTATGGTGTATGTTGGACTTTTTATATTCCTCTTTATTAATTTTATCTTCAAATTTGCTATAAGATGGTCTCAATCAGAGACAGGTTATCATTAATCACTGAAAGCAAATAATGACCACATGGTTTCCCCACACCCTTATTCTTACTCTGATCGGAAAACCAGATCAAATATCCTACCGGTACAAACTTCAGTCTGTATCATAGGTGAGGAATGGAGATGAGTGGATTTTCTTATATATATAGGAGAGAGACTGCCATCCCCACCTTCCTGCAGGAGGGAGGAAAAAAAATTCTGTTGACCTGTTGAACAGTTATACTGATCCAGATAATTCCCAAATAACTTCTTAGTTTAGGAATAATTAAGCAAAGGAAGAAAGAATGCATATATCTACAAAAGGTGCTAGTTTTTAAAAGTGGATTATGTTATATAATAGTTTTGTCTCTTGTGGTTGCAAGGAACCAAGACCTGCTCAAGTTATCATTTCTTCCTTTATGAATTAGAATTAAATAAGCACTTAGGGACATCTAGTTTGGCATTTTTCTTACTGAACACTTAAACTCTACAAATGTGCATACTTGTTACTGTTTTCACTAAATCTTACTAAATGAATTAACTGAGAATAATTTTAATTGTTGAAATATATTATTTTTAAATTTATTCAAATATTCTGTGGTATGCTTACTACATGCAAAGCATCATGGCAGGTAGTGGAGATAGATACAAGCAGGGCAGGTATAGCCTGCTTGCTTCAAGGATTCTAGCAAGAGAAACAGTTAAGCAAGTTTTATAAGAGTTTTTTTTTTTTTTTTAGGGAAAGCATGGGATCCTATAGGACTGCATAGTCAAAGCAATGATCATAAACTTAGAAAGTCCAGGGAGACTTCGAGTGGAAGTCAGTTAAGGTAAGAACCTGAAAAATGGGAGGAGTTAGCTAGGAAAAAGAATATCTGAAGGAGATGAAGAAAAGGGAGCAACAGTGTTAGGCAGAGAAATCAGATTGTGCAGAGGCACTGGAGTATAGAGAACCTTTGTTTAGAACTTTATTATTATTATTTTTTAAGATTTTATTTATTTATTCATGACAGACACAGAGAGAGGCAGAGAGAGAAGCAGGCTCCATGCAGGAGCTTGATGTGGGACTCTATCCCAGGTCTCCAGGACCACACCCTGGGCCGAAGGCTGAGCCACCCGGGGATCCCCCATTTTTAAGAAATTTAATATGATTTGATTGTGGGGTTCATTGGCAAGAAAGGTGGAAGGAGGAGTTGTTATAAACTGTTATGACCTTCGGAAACTAATGGTTAGTTTTGAAAGCAACAAATAAGCATACACTAGCCTAAAATATAATGTTTAATCTCTCCATCTAGTCCAATCTCTTCTTTCTTGAGGGCCAGTCTTAAATATTTCTTTGTGAAAGTTCCCAAACGTACTTTAGCTAAAAGAACCACACTCTGAATTCAGTTCCTCATTCTCTGTTATGCTCTTGCAAGTAATCATACTCTATCCTGTCCCTTTAAAAAAATATATCTAATGTTTAACATCACATTATTTCAGTGGTTTTTTTGTTCTAACTCCTCACATACATAGTGTTTTAAACCTAGAACTTGCTAACCCTTATATATGATAAAAGCTCAGCAAGTAGGGCTTTAGTCAGTTAGCAGGTATCAGTACTAAAAAAGAGAGGGGATCCCTGGGTGGCTCAGTGGTTTGGCGCCTGCCTTTGGCCCAGGGCGCGATCCTGGAGTCCCGGGATCGAGTCCCGCGTCGGGCTCCCGGCATGGAGCCTGCTTCTCCCTCCTCCTGTGTCTCTGCCTCTCTCTCTATGTCTATCATAAATAATAAATAAATAAATATTTTTTTAAAAAAGAGAAAGGCTAGTTCTAGTTAGAGTTTCCTTTTACTTTAGATGTGTGATGCTGTACAACTCCCCTGGTATAAGGTTTCCTTTTCAGATCAGTGGTATTCTTCCCAATAGGGATGGGGGCTTGGAAGGATGATTTCACTTTTCAGACTAAGCACTATGCCTCCCTTAGAGTTGGATTTTCTTTGAGGGTCCTACCTCTACTTAAAACCCTGGAACAGCAAAGTGTTGAATGAGAGTTTTTATTGAAGGGAGTATGATTCATGATGTACATGAAAAACCCAGAAGAGAAGGTAGGATGTTATGTGGGTAGTGGGATGGGCAGTTGACTTTTGAGTTTATTGTAACTGACACTAATCAGACTTGTATACTTAACATACTATGCTTGACTCCCTTTTATCTGTGGGTAACGTTTACAGGCAGTTTAAATCAGCTCAGTGAAGAAGGAAGTATATACATATTTATTGTGACCAAGGTTGAAACTGAATTTGTTTTCTCGTTATTATGAGACACCTATTAAATAGCTTCCTATGTAAAAGGAGAATGGAGCCTTTTTTGGTCTCTGTGGTCATGGAAATGAATCTTTTTTTTTTTTTTCCGGCCCCCTTATCCATATAATGATCAGGCTAATAATATCTTGCCTTTTTTTGGTACTGCTTAAAGGAGTAATATAAAAGAAGGTAGAGAATTTCAAGAGGGAGGCCCAGGGAATACAGGGTATGTAAAGGAAAGGAGAGCTGAAATTTAGGAGGTATTCATTCATTGAGAAGACCCTCAGGGTCGTTTTCTTTTCTTTTCTTTTTTTTCTTTTCTTTTCTTTTCTTTTCTTTCTTTCTTTTCTTTCTTTTCTTTCTTTCTTTCTTCTTTCTTTCTTTCTTTCTTTCTTTCTTTCTTTCTTTCTTTCTTTCTTTCTTTCTTTCTTTCTTTCTTTCTTTTCTTTCTCTGCAGTGATGTTAAAAATAGTAACCCTAAGTAAAAAAATTAAAAGGCTATATTATGTTCAATTGAATATAAATTATACTTAAAAAGAGGCGTTTCTAGCAATAGTATTTAATATAAAAGCTTTGTCCTTAAAAGAAGTAAATAATGAGGGCAGCCCCGGGTGGCGCAGCAGTTTGGCGCCACCTGCAGCCTGGGGTGTGATCCTGGAGACCCGGGATCGAGTCCCACATCAGGCTCCCTGCATGGAGCCTGCTTCTCTCTCTGTCTGTGTCTCTGCCTCTCTCTCTGTGTCTATGAATAAATAAAATCTTTAAAAAAAAGAGAGAGAGAAGAAGTAAATAATGAACTAAGTAGAAGTTTTGGTTGTTTAGAAAGGCTATAATCTTTTCCCCAAAACAACCACCATTAATAATAGAGATTAGTGTAATAGGTTAGGCACCATATCAGAGGTGAGAATGGAAGCCAGATGCCATGTTGGAGTCAGTCTCAGTTGTAACCAATAAAAACTACACTTAGAGGCATTTAGGATATTCAGCATGGTTTGAAGAGACAGTAAGGAATATTTATTGGTTTGGTTTGAGTGAAGATGTTAAGTTGAATTTAGGGTGAAAATAGCCAGAAAATCAATGGTTACTATTTTAATTGACAAAAGTTATTTCAATTAAAAAAAAAAAAACAACTTTCCCTGTTATCAGTGATGTGGTGTTAAAAAGGAATTGATTGGGGTTCCCCCAGTAGCTCACTCTATTAAGCATATGACTCTTGATGTCAGCTCAGATCTTGATCTCAGGATTGTGAGTTCAAGCCCCACACTGGGGTCCATGCTGGGTGTGAAGCCTACTTAAACATAAACAAATAGGAATTGGTTGTATGGGATAAACATCAAAACAATAGGGATAAATACAACTATTCCTAAAGGTAGCTGCGCGTTAAAAATACATTTAGTTTCTAAAAAATTCTTTTTAAACTTCAAGGATAACCTACCAGATTTTTATGTGGAAACCAGAATGTTTTAATTACATCCAGCTGGGCAGCCCAGGTGGCTCAGCGGTTTAGCGCCGCCTTCAGCCCCTCAGGGTGTGATCCTGGAGACCCAGGATCAAGTCCCACATCAGGCTCCCTGCATGGAGTCTGCTTCTCCCTCTGCCTGTGTCTCTGCCTCTCTCTCTCTCTCTCTCTCCTCTCTGTGTATTTAAATAAATAATAAAAAATCTAAAAAAAAATAATTACATCCAGCTATTTAGTGTTCTAGATGTTTCTAATAGCAGAACCTCCTGGAAATTCTCTTTCAGGAGGATTCTTCAGTCACAATGTCAACTGGCACAGATGTTTCTCTTTCTTCATATGATGAAGATCAGGGATCTAAACTTATCCGAAAAGCTAGAGAGGCACCATTTGTTCCCATTGGTAAGTTTGACTTTAATATTCTAATGAGTCTGTTGTAAGTTTTAATACAGGGGAAGTGTGGTCAATTTGTTCATCAGCTGCATCCTGAAAGCATTTGTTTCATTGTCTTCATATATTCTTGAAATATCTGAGATTGGCTAGATATACCTCTTTTTACAAATTTCTGTGTGCAGCCTTCTTTTATTGACTCTTATTTCATTAAATGTGTGTGATCTCAACTACCCTCAGTCTCAATGATTTGCTAGAAGGACTCAAAAGACTCAAAAAAAGCTTACACTCACAGGGTTTATTACAGTCTGTGCTATATTAACTGATTCCCTTCAGGGAAGGAAGTAGGACTTAGAGGAAGCATTCCTTTGGCACTCTTAAAGCACCTACAGGCCCCACAGCCCACATTTTGAAGATGATCTTAACGTGCCGAATCTGCTACTGTTTGCTGCCGATTATGGTTTTTTGGTTTTGAGGGAGAAAACTAAAGACTCAATTTGTATGTTAGTTGATTAATAGTCTTATAAAACATCCTCATAAAAATAGTAGAAAGTACATTGATTGTAAAGTCATTTTGGTTCTCCGACCCCATGCATATGACATATGTGACGATTTGTTTTACAGGAATGGCGGGGTTTGCAGCAATCGTCGCATATGGATTATATAAATTAAAGAGCAGGGGAAATACTAAAATGTCTGTTCACCTGATCCACATGCGTGTGGCAGCCCAAGGCTTTGTTGTGGGAGCAATGACTCTTGGTAGGTTTTTGCAGGAAACTTTCAAGTTTGTAATTCCCATTAATAGATTTCTTTGTAAATAAAACAAAGTAGATTCTTTTAGCTGACTTTGAAGTAGTTTGTAATGTCACATATTTATTCTCACATAAAAATTGCATTAATAAAATAGTTCAAATAGTGACATAGTTTTAGTCTGTGATACATCCTACTAGTTTTTTTTTTTTTTTTTTTTTTTTTTTTTTTTTTTTTTATAAAGGACACTGTGTCCTTTTTTTTTTTTTTTTTTTTTTTTTTTTTTTTTTTTAATTTTTATTTATTTGTGATAGTCACAGAGAGAGAGAGAATGAGGCAGAGACACAGGCAGAGGGAGAAGCAGGCTCCATGCACCGGGAGCCCGACATGGGATTCGATCCCGGGTCTCCAGGATCGCGCCCTGGGCCAAAGGCAGGCGCCAAACCGCTGCGCCACCCAGGGATCCCATCCTACTAGTTTTAAAGAAAGAAAAGGCAATTCTGTTCATTACAGAGTTTATAATTTCACTGGAGTCCAGTTATGTAAATAGGGTTGGTAGTAAGATTCATTATCTGGGAGACATATGGTTGGTTGCTGTTTTACTGAATTTTTGAAAGTGGGAGAGTTTGGGTTTTAAAGAACCCAAAGGGGTGGGACAGGGAGAGAGGGAGAGAGAATCTTAAGCAGCCTCCATGCTCAGTGTGGAGCCCAACATGGGGCTTGATCTCACAGCCCTGAGATCATGACAGCCAAAATCAAGAGTCAGATGCTTAACCAACTGAGCTATGCAGGCACCCCTGAAAAGATTTTTTTAATGTAGGTATTACATTCTTTTATTGGCTTTATATTTCGTTGCTGTGTAATATCAAATAATACCAAATAAAGTCAAGAGTGACTCCTTTTAAAGTTGTAAGGTAAGTACTGATTGTTCTTTAAAACAAATATTTCAGTAGTCTGAACTAGTCATACTAGCCTTGAGCTAGTTAGGAACCCATATAAAAAGAATTTCAGAAACTTGAATAGTTTAAGAAGGCAAGAATAAGCAGCCTTGGGTCATCTTCACCTTGTAAATATTGCATGTTAGTAAGATGCTACTTTTAACTGTCTTATGAACTGTTTTTAATCTCCTTAATATTGTGGGAAATATTTAAATGCTTACCTAATATTTCTTTTTCCTTTAGGTATGGGCTATTCCATGTATAAGGAATTCTGGGCAAAGCCTAAACCTTAGAAGAAGAGAAGCTGTCTCGGTTTTGTTGGTGGTGCTTGCTTTTTAGTTAGGTATCTCATAGTGAGTTTTTGTTTATGTTGAAAATAAATCATTTGAATGGGTCAGACAATAATATGGTAATTTAAATATTGGCTTTTTTTCTTGCAGGTTTGATTTGCCTGGTAACCAAATTACTTGTGACCAATTAACTAGCTAGGTCATTCACGGGAGTCAAATTAGCACAAAAGAAACATGTCACTTTTAAATGTAGTGATAAAATATGCTCCTTCTTAAACTCTTCTGTTAAAATTAGTTGTAAAGAGGACAGTTTGCCAATTCTGAAGTACTCCCAATTGCTGCAGAATATCACATGCTTTTGATGTCATATAGGAATCCTATTTAACTTTTTTCTGCCTGTTTTGCAGACTGAGTACTTCAGTTTTTAGGGCTCTTAATCCTTTCAGAACAGTGCAAAGAATATAAGCTTCCCCACAACTGAAAATATGTGTATTTAAACCAAACCCAAAAAGCCGATAACAGCTGCTTAGAAGTAGTATTTATTTCAGAATCATACTTGTAAACATGAGAATAACTTAACTGTGGATCCCAGTTTAGCTTTTTTTGTAATTGCAGTTATATTTATGCTGCTGTTGTATTAGAATTTTTAAATGTCATCTTGAAATAGAAATGTGTATTTTAAGTACTAATGCAAAGGTAAATGAAAAATACTTTTTAAATGTTTGAAGTTTGTTTATTTTCTCTGTAAGAATCATAAATGTTAACAAATTACCTATATTTGAAGTGATTAATGATTTATCAGCAAGGTGGTTCGGTCAGACATTTATACACAAACTTTGGCGTACTCCAGAATGCTTTATTATACGTGAAATTTTCTCGTCTAACCTGAATTTACATTCCATGGTGATAACATGGTAAATGTAGTGTTAGTAAAGTAAGTGAACACATCAATTGCCTTGTATTTATTTCAGTTTGGAAAAAATAAATCATTCCTCAAAGTGTAACACAAGGATTAAGTTCCAAGAAAAGAGAGAATGTTTTGTATTTTTAGTAGGAATGACGGTGAAAGAATATTTATCAAGTAGGAACAATGGTTAATGTTTATTGAGTATTTACTGTATGCCACACACTGTTCTAAGTGCTTTTCATTTATAATGTCAGATTTCCTAACAATCCTAAGAGGTAAGAACTATGATCCTTATTTAACAGAGGAGGAGACTGAGGCATAAACAGTGTAAATATCTAACCCAGGGTCTCAGAGCTAGAAAGGGTGGCAGGTTTGGTACTGGAATCTGGGCAGTCAAGTGGTAGATGCCAACAGGTACTAGAAATGTTGGCCTTTGTGAAGTTAATGCTAGAGTGGCAGCAGTTTTCATACATTAATACAATTAGGCAAGAGGTTACAGCATGGTTTTGACTCTCCTGACTAAACCTTGGATCAAATCAGAGTTTTCTCAGTCTTAGCTATAAAATGAGAAGTTTGAGCTAGGTAATTTCTACAGTCCTATAAAGTTTATAGGTCATTATATGAGTCTGAAAAGTGCTTTAAAAGTAAAAGCTGTTACTAGGAACTATTTTCTCAGGTTCTAATAGCCCTCATAGGAGGTCTTGGTAGGCAGTTCTAACCATTGTTTCATGAAGGATAAACCTTCTGTAGAAGAACAAATTTGGGAACAAATTTCAGAAAATTGTTCTAATAGATGAGTACCTTATTGATTTTATTAAACTAATCATTTGAAAGAAGTTGATCTTGGCCAATGCCAGAGGACAGGGCAAACAGGAGTGAAGTGTTGAAAGGGTAGTGAGCCTTATGTAATTAAGGGTGGGGTTGCTTATCCAAGGAAAAGAGTGGTAAGTTAGCTGGATAAACAGGTTGGCATCAAATAATGGAAGTTCTTAAAAGTGGCTCAGGTTGATGTGATAGTACATGTTACTGAATCAGTTCTGGGTTCATGGTTCTGCCACCTCCTAGCCAGGTAGCCATGGGTCCCTCATCTGTAAGATCCACAGTATCAGTGGCCTAGGGTCATTGGGAAGATTAAATGCAGTGGTGACTATAAGGAGTCTAGCATAGCACCTGATGCATAAGTAAATTCAGCAAATGACTGCTACTACCCTTAGTACTGTGGTAAGCTTGGGAAAACAACAGGGTGGATGCATGGGCCCTGCCCTCACAAATGACAGTCTAGCAAGGTAGGCTGCCATTAAGTGATTACAAAAAGCATGATGAATACTAGGCATAGGTTGCACCAGTAACTTCCAGCTGGGGGACCTAACCCCAGGGTTGTAGTCAGAGAAAGTATTCCTGGAAGTGATGTTGTACCTTAAGGAGATGGTATGTTGATTTTTCACTGAGCATTTGATTTCTTGGCTTTATGTTGTATGTTTTAAGGGCATTGATGTATGATTGCTTCCATGTCTCCTTTAATCTCTTTGAGGGCATGGTAGTCTTTTTCATCCAAAGCACCTGTTATTAGTGGTCTGGGCAATTTAAGTGTTCAATAAATATTTAATTAATTGGAATAAGTAGAGGTTTTTTGTTTATTCATGATTCTGCTGTCTCTCAAGTTACCTTTTTCTAAGTAGCAATGGTGACATCTGGTGGTAAGAGTTGGAACCGAAATCTTCAAAGTACAGTTTCTCTGTCAGGATTTTGGAGAGGATGGGTCAGGTAGGGCAAGCCTCTTCCCTCACAGATAAGGAAATGCTACTCAGAGAGTTTCAGGAACTTGAAATTTAGGCTCTGTCTCCATGTAAATCGACAGCCCATTGTAACATACTTACTAGGCTAGAACAAAGCTTAATGAATATAAGGATTTTAAAGCTCTCCTGTGTCAAATAAAATGGCCAGTTATTATATACTTGATCCTGTTTGAAATAAAGAATTTGCTTTAAGCAAGGGAAAAGTTAGAAAATTATTCCTGAATTCAGCAGTGATAAATGGTTCTAGGTTGGAGGTCAGTTCCCTCAGAGGAACCCAGCAACAGGTCCTCTCTAGTATTCTGAGCTGCTTCTTTTTTTTTTTTTTTTTTTTAATTTATGTCCCACCTGGCTAGACATACAACCTATCAGAGATTACCTGGTTTTTAACACCAACAATCTTATTTTAAAGATTTATTTTTATTTATTTATGATAGACATAGAGAGAGGCAGAGACACAGGCAGAAGGAGAAGCAGGCTCCATGCCAGGAACCCGACGCGGGACTGGATCCCTGGACTCCAGGATCGCACCCTGGGCCAAAGGCAGGCACGAAACCGCTGAGCCACCCAGGGATCCCTGTATTCTGAGCTTCTTATAATGGCATTTGGTTTTTTTCTTGTCTCCAGTGTAAACTGAAGTGGCACAGACTAAAATTTTATAATGTGAGGAGGAAATGCCATCTGCCTTTCAGCTAGAGTGACAGCTCGAGGCCTTTCATACCTGTTAACTAAACTCAGCCCACACATGACTGTACTTACTGTCTTCCCCACTGGTGCCCCTTCCAGGTTCACCCATCTCTGTCAGTAACACCCTCCATTTCCTTCTGTCATGCTCTGGCCTCAGACTCTTAGAAATGTCTTCCCTTCCTCCTCTATTATTATCACTGTTGAACCACTTAACCCAGTCTGGCCAGTTTTTCATAAACAGAGTCTTTCAGATTTGTCTTTTTCCATCTGTTGCTACCACTTTAAACATAGGCCTTTGATCTATTCTGTGACCTAGTATAGCGATGCCAAAAACCTGTACTCACCACTGCCTCCAACACCTTTGCTTATGCTGCACTGGTTTCCTGAATATTCCCTTTCCCCATTCCCAGACAAGTCAAGTGCACGCTGTAAAGACATACCCCAAATTCTACTTCTGGTAAAGCTTCTCTGAACTCTTATAGGCCACAGTGAACTTTCCCTTTTCTCACATCTTCCTATAATGAGTTGGAAATGTATGATCCATTATGATAATACTTTGGTACACTGCTTTGCTGTATAGTAAATGCTTAAATACTCTCTTCACGGTATTTAAGAGTATGTAGTTCTTCACAGAAATGCTGAGGTATGTATTACCCTGACTTGATCAACAAGGATATCTATAATTTACTCAAGGCCGTACAATTGAAAAAGTGGCAGAGCACAAACCTAGAGCCTTGATCACACGGGGAGACTTCATGATGGAAGGGAAGGCAGGTACATAATGTAATAACTGTTCAAGAAATACTTGTTCTTACCTTCACTTCCACCTTCCACCACACACATACATATATTCATTCCCCATTCAGGTCCCAAGTCCCATGTTTTTTTCCAATATACCATAGCTGCTTTGTCCTCAGATTTCTTCATTTATGCAAATTCTCAGTATTTGCTTTGGCCTTTATGAGAAGAAAGATGAAAAAATTCTCTCACAGTCATAGCCTTTACTGTGAGGGAGGTAAATCAAAAACTAGTACACGAGGCATTAGGGACCTAGTCAACAGGGAGAAACCAATAATTACTGAGACCAGGTGATTCATCCAAGTGTTTTTGAAAGACCATAATAGAAGCTAAGAGTGAGAAATTTGGGGTAAAATATATTATTACAGTCAATTGTGCTGAAGGCTCGGAGGAGAGCCAGGGTAGGTCTCATTCTCCAGAGAGGTCTTTGGCACTGAGGACTAGTGAATCTTAGCAGAACGTTGAGTTTTCTAATAAAAATCAACGTATGATGAGTGAGATCACCATATGTACAAACACATCTTAGATGAAATAGGCCCACGGATAAAATAAGGATTGTAGCCAAAATGGTGTTAGGCTAAACACAATGTACTGGGAGGAGTGTATGAGAGGCTGATAGGCAACAAACAAAGCCCAAGTCCATGGTGAGTTGAAGAGGCAGAACTGACGGTATATTCAGCACCTTTCAGCAAGAAGGATCTTGCACCTAGAGAAAATGAGTGATTTTTTACTGGGGGTGGGGGAAGAGAGGGACTCCTGATTGTGATGAGAAATATTTTTATAAGACTTAATATTAGGTCAAAAATATCTCAAGGCAGTTTCCCTCTGTTTGCTCTAAATCCATGCTCAATATCTTTCTGGTGACTCTTTTGGCTTGGTGGGTGTCTGATTCTAGGAAGGGAGGGACTCTGGGTATTCCCTAATGTAAACTAGTGGCTTAGTGTTCTGGTTTACATGTCAATCACTTAATAGCATGACTGCTGTCAAGACTAGCCCCGAGAGACATTTATAGTATAATGACCAAATCAGATTTTGGACCTAAAAAAACAAAATCCATTAAGTGGAGAGGTCTGAAATGTGTAGAGCCAAATGAAGCCTTAGTTTTAAGCTGCAGCAAAGCTTACTTCCATTGTGAGGCAAAACAGCTAAATATGTGATAGTACACCTAAAGAGTATTTCACAGTTTACAAAGCACTTTCATGATTTGATTATCATGGTAATAAGAGTACTATTATTTTAGGAAGAAAGTTGAGGTTTGTAACTTATGTCAGAGTTAAAACCCAGATACTCTTCTGATCATTTATTCTATTCAACTTTCTCATAGTAGTAAGAGTAGGATCACTGCTTGTGTTATATTTATTTATTTGTGGGAGAGCATATAATTTCAGTGTGGGAAAACCTATTTGGTGACCTTATGATCATTTAAAAAGTAAATAGGCATACATAAAAGTCCTAATTTAAAGTTGGAGCCATGGGAAGAACCTAATTTAGGGATTAGAAAAAAGAGCAGTTAGGTCCACACAAATCTGCAACGGATTTTTAAAATTTTATTATAAAACATACATTAACAATTCAGTGGTACTAAGTACACTTAACAGTTACCACCATCTGCCTCCAGAACTTTGTCATCATCCCAAAGAGAAACTTAATACTCTCTAATCCATTTCCCTCTTCCCCTGACCATCTCTCTTCTACTTTCTACAAATTCGCCTCTTCTAGGTACCTGATGTAAGTGAAATTAGACAATATTTGTCCTTTTATGTGTGGCCATTTTCACTTTAGCATAATGCTTTCAAGGTACATCCATATTGCATGTAGCATGGGTCAGAATCTCCTTCCTTTTTATGGCCGAATAATAATTCCACTGTGTGGATAAAGCACATTTTGTTTATCCATTCTTCTCTTGATAGACACTTGAGTTGTTTCCACCTCTGAGCTATGTGAATAGTGCTGCTATGAACATTGGTTTACAAGTTCATATTTTACTTTAATATTTGGAGTCTATACCCAGAAGTAAAATTCCTGGATCATATGGTAATCCTACGTTTAACTTCTTGAGGAACTGCCACTTTTCTATAGTGCCTGTACCATTTTATATTCCTACCAGCAATACGTAGGTTACAGTTTTTCCACATCCTGATCAACACTTGTTATTTTCCATTTTTTGATAATCATCTTAATGAGTATGGATTATCTTATTGTGATTTTGATTTGCATTACCTTAATGGGATGCAATATAAGTGATGTTGGGCACCTCCCCATATGCTTACTGGTCATCTGTATATCTTTTTACAGAGGAGGAATCCATTCCAGTCCTTAACCTATTTTCAAATTAGGTTGCTTCATTTGTTGTTGAGTTGGCTCAACTGATTTTTCAAAGGTTCAAAAGCAATTCAGTGGAGGAAGGATACCTTTCAACAATGGTGCTGGAGCAACTGGACATCCATAAGCTAAGGAGGAGGTTGGGGGAAAACCTCAATCATACAAAGATAATGTCCAATCATGACATAAAACTCTTAACACTTTTAGAAAATCAGAGGGAAAATCTTTGGGATCCAGGGGTAGGCAAAGAGTTCTTATAAAAGCATGATCCAAAAAAGATTGATAAACTGAACTTCATCAAAACCAAAAACCTTTGTTCTGTGAAAGCCCACATGAAGAAAATTAAAAGACAAGCTACAGATTGGAAGGCGATATTTACAGGCCGCATATCCAACAAAGGACTGGCATCTAGAATATACAAAGAATTCTCAAAACTCAACAGATACGGGGCAAAAGACATAAATACCAAAAGATAGACAGCAAATAAGCACATGAAAAAAATGTACTATATCCTTACCTATCATGCATATTAGAATCACAATAAGTTATCACCACAGACCTACTAGAATGACTAACACAAAATAGTAACGGCATCAAATACTGGCAAGGATGTGGAGAAACTGGATCACTCAAGGTACAGTTGCTAATGGGAATGTAAAATGGTACAGCCACTCTAGAAAACAGGTTGGCTATTTCTTACAGAACTAAACATGCAGTTGCCATACAACTGCACTCTTGGGCATTTATCCCAGAGAAATGAGAACTTAGGTTCACACATGCAAAAAAACTACATAAATGTTTGTATCAGCTTTATTCATAATATCCCCAAACTGGAAACAGCCCAGAAGTCTTTCAATGGGTAAATTGTTAAACTGGCATATCCATACCATGGAAAACTACCCAGCAATAAAAGAACAAATTATTGATACAACTTGGATGACTTTCCAGAGTTCCTCCGAGGAAGAAAAAAAAAATCAATCCCCAAAAGTTAGGTATCGTATATTTATATAATGTTTTGAAATGACAACATTTGAGAAAAGGAAGACAGATGAATGGGTTACTAGGATTTAGGGGCTGGGAGGTTGGGGAGAGATATGGGTGCGGTTATAAAAGAGTGAGAGGGATCCTTGTGGTGAATGAAGTATTCAGCATCCTGCCTGCGGTGGTGGGTATGCAGACCTACACATGTGAAATTGAATAGGGCAAAATACATCACCAACAGGAATACAAATATGAATAAGATAGCTGGATTTTATCCGTGTTAATATTCTGCTTGGTATGGTCTGGTGCCACATCTTCGTGCATGTCTACGGAGTGCATATCTTCTGAGCAAAACGAAAGAAAAGCAACTGAGATGTCTGGACATTTTCAAATTATAAAGAAAGGCCTGGATAAATATTTGGAAAGCTTCCTTGGATCTTCTTTCATAGAAATTTGCCTCCCACTTCCGTATAGCCCTGAATAGAGTAGTAACTTATGCTAGGCAGTGTCTAAAAACAAACATGCAAGTGTGTACTACGATGAAGATAAACTATATTCATTATCTTTAAAAGTCCCCCAAAATGCAAAAATAACAGCACTGTAATTCCACCACCCAAATATTACCATTTTCTTTTAATATTTCTATGTATTCCTCACAGTATTGTTCTGTTTTTAAAAATACAGATTTAGGGGATCTCTGGGTGGCTCAGCGGTTTAGTGCCTCCCTTTGGCCGAGGGCGTGATCCTGGAGTCCTGGGTTCGGGTCCCGCGTCGGGCTCCCTGCACGGAGCCTGCTTCTCCCTCTGCCTGTGTCTCTGCCTCTGTCTCTCTCTCTTTTTCTCTCTCTCTCATACATAAAAAATAAAAATCTGAAAAAAGATTTAGCAATTACTGTTTTGCGTCCTGCTTTTTTTCACTCACCTTCGCAACACTATTTCCCCCCCACATTTTTCAAAGGCATTCTGAGTGCGCTAAATTTCGCAGTGGGATCATTCACTTGTCAGCTCCTTGCAGGACAACTGGCCGACGTAACTTTTAAAACGTGTTCCAGAAGCGGATGACTGAGCCAACTTTTAAGTCTCAGGTACAAGATGCCTTTTCCCACCCAGCCACCGCTCCTAGTCCCACACCTCCACGACCTGAGCCACCAACGCCGCTGCCACTTTGCCGGCTTCCGAGGCCCCCTCGGCCTCCGTAGACGCGTGGCGGCGTCACGCACACAGCGTTGCTGGTTTCCCTGGTGACGGTTGCCGGGGCAGCGCGTGCCGGCGTCGGGAAGAGGAGACAGTGCCTCTCTGGCCTTAGACGTGAGGAGCGGAGTGACCGCTGTAAGTGCGGGGAAGGGCAGAAGGTCCCAGGCTGAAGCCGGGAGAGCCCGCGGCAGCTGGGAGGGCCTGGACCTGAGTCGGAGCGCGCAGGCTGGCCGGCGAGCTAGGTCTCTCCCCGCTTCGTTCTGTGAATCTCCGCGTACACCCCCCTCGCCTCTCCAGACAGACGCTTAGTTTCCGTATGGTAGAAGGGCTAGTGAGGTGCAGACGGTGGGTCACCTGCCCAAGTCACACAGGGGGCAGGGCCAGAGCTCCGACCCAGGTCGGCCTGAGCAGCACCCCCTTCCGGTGTCTGCTACGGAGCCCCGCCGCACAGGACTGAGAGGACAAGCGGGAACTAAGCGACTTGTTGGTATCCGCTTCGCGCCTATTCCCGATTCAGGGCCAGCCCCCACGGGACCGACCCCCGGACGAGCGAGTCCCCTCAGAGCCGGATCCCCGCCCCACCCCCACCCCATCCCTGCGTTGACGCCGGCCTGACCTGCAGTCGGTGTACAGGGCTCCCAACGAGGAATTTCTTGGGCTTCTCCTCTCCACCCGCGGGCCCCAGGCTGCTGCTGGGAATACTGTAGGAGAACATAATAAAAAAGAGGCAGAGGGAAGACGGAGGCTGGTGGGGGCAGAGGAGGCTCAAGCCTGGAGGGGCCTCAGCCCTTCCTCACTGGTCTCTGTCCCCAGTGCTCAACTGCCTCTGGGACCTTTGCTTTGCTACATACAGGAAGCAGCCTAGTGGGTGGGTGCCACCTTCCCCATCCCTTGGCTCCAAGGCTTTCCCCGAACCGAGTTCCTTCCATGCATACTTAGCCTTAACTTAAGGAAAAAATAATAATTGGCTTTATTTCTTAGAGCAGTTTTCGATTTACAGAAATATTGAATAGAAAGTTCCTATATGCTCCTCCCTTTTCCCCATGATTAACATCTTGCATTGGTGTGGTACACTGATACTACTGATAAAGGTGATGTCGTTATTAACTTAAAAAGTCCGGAGTTTACATTAGGGTGCACGCGTGTGTGTGTTGTACAGTTCTGTGGGTTTTGCCAAATGCATAATGTCAAGTATCCACCACTAAAGTATCTTACAGAAGAGTTTCATTGCCCTAAAACCCCTTGTACTCCACTGCTCATGCCTCCTCCCCTCCCACCAAGCCCTGGCAACCCTTAGTCTTTTTACTTCTCTATAGTTTTGCCTTATCCAGAAAGTCATGTAGTGGGAATCATACAGAATGCAGCCTTTTTATTTTATTTAAGATTTTATTTATTCATGAGAGACGCAGAGAGAGAGAGCGGCAGAGACACAGGCAGAGGGAGAAGCAGGCTCCATGCACGAGCCGGCGGGACTTGATCCTGGGTGTCCAGGATCAGGCCCTGGGCTGAAGGCCGGCGCTAAACCGCTGAGCCACCCAGGCTGCCCAGAATGCAGCCTTTTTAGACTGGCTTCTACACTTAGCAATATGCATTTAACTTTCCTTCATGCGTTTTCATGGCTTGATAGCTCATTTCTTTTCATCACTAAACAGTATTCCCTTGTGTAGTTGTATCCATTTGTTTATCTTTTCACACACTGAAGGATATCTTGGTTACTACTCATTTTAAGTAATTATGCATAAAGCTGCTATAAATATTCACTTATAGGCTTTTGTGTAGACAGAAGTTTTCAATTCATTTGGGTAAATATGATTGTTGGATTATTTGGTAAGACTATGGTTAGCTTTGCAAGAAACTCCCAAGCTGTCTTCCAAAGTGGCCTGTACCATTTTGCATTCCCACCAGCAATGAATCAAATTTTCTGTTGCTTCAAATACTTGCCAAGACTTGATGTTGCCACTGTTTTGGATTTTAGCCATTCTAGCAGGTGTGTAGTGTTATCTAATTGTTGTTTTAATTTGCAATTCCTAATGACATATGTTGAACATCTTTTCATATGCTTATTTGCCATCTATATATTTTCTTTGATAAGATACATATTCAGATCTTTTGCTCACCTTTTTTTTAAATTTTTATTTATTTATCATAGTCACACAGAGAGAGAGAGAGAGAGGCAGAGACACAGGCAGAGGGAGAAGCAGGCTCCATGCACCGGGAGCCCGATGTGGGATTCGATCCTGGGTCTCCAGGATCGCGCCCTGGGCCAAAGGCAGGCGCCAAACCGCTGCGCCACCCAGGGATCCCTGCTCACCTTTTAATTGGGTTGTTTTCATATTGTCAAGTTTTAAGAGTTCTTTTGTATATTTTGCATACTGTCCTTTATCAGATATGTGTTCTGCAATCAAAGTTTTTCTTGCAGACTGTGGCTGGTCTTTTCATTCTCATAACAGTATCTTTGGAAGAGTAGATGTTTTTAATTTTAATGAAGTCCAACTTACCAATTTTTTCTTTCATGGATCATGCTTTTGGTATTGTATCTTAAAACTCATCTCCAAACCCAAGACCATCTAGGTTTTTTCCTATATTATCTGAGTAGTTTTATTGTTTTTCATTTTACATTAGGTCTATGACCCATTTTGAGTTAATTTTGTGAAAAGTGTAAGGTCTGCATAGATTCATTTTGTTGAATGTGATGTCTAGTTGTTCCAGCACCATTTGTCAAAAAGACTATTGAATTGCCTTTGCTTCTTTTCATTTGACTCTATTTGTCTGGGTCTATTTCTGGGCTCTCTCAGTTCCATTCCATTGATCTATTTGTCTGTTCTTTCCCCAGTACCACACTGTTTGAATCTCTGTAGCTTTATAAGAAGTCTTAAAGTTGGGTAGCATCAGTCCTCCAATTTTGTTTTTCTCCTTCAAAATTATGTTAGCTATTCTAGGTCTTGTGCCTTTTCATATAAACTTTAGAATCAGTCTGTTAGTATCCACAAAGTAACTTGCTGGGATTTTGATTGGGATTGTGTTGAAGCTATAGGTCAAGTTGGGAAGAACTGACGGCTTTTTTGTTGTCTATCTTGTTTTGTTTGGGGGGAAGAACTGACATCTTAACAGTAGTGAAGTCTTCCAATCCATGAACATGGAATATTTATCTAGTTCTTCTTTGATTTCTTTCATCAGAGTTTTATAGTTTTCCTCATACAGGTAAATCTTTTACATATCTTGTTAGATGTATACTAAAGTATTTCCATTTTTTTTAATTTTTATTTATTTACTTATGATAGTCACAGAGAGAGAGAGAGAGGCAGAGACACAGGAGGAGGGAGAAGCAGGCTCCATGCACCGGGAGCCTGATATGGGATTTGATCCCGGGTCTCCAGGATCGCGCCCTGGGCCAAAGGCAGGCGCCAAACCGCTGCGCCACCCAGGAATCCCCCAGTATTTCCATTTTTTATGTGAATGTAAATGGTGTTACATTTCAATCTCAATTTCTGGTTGTTCTTTGCTGGTATGTAGGAAAACAATTGACTGTTGTTTATTAACCTTGTGTCCTGCAACCTTGCTATAGTTGCTTATTTGTTCCAGGATTTTGGGGGGGGGGGGGTCTTTTTTCTTTTTGTTGATTCTTTGGGATTTTCTACATAGCAATCATGTCATCTGAGAAAACATGACAGTTTTATTTTTTTCCTTCTAGTCTATAATAGTTACTTTTCCTCTCCCACTGCCAAAAGCAGGAGCAGATTTTCCTCTGATTTTCACAGTGAGATCTGGTAGGGTTCCTGGGGGTAAAATTCATAAAAGTATGAGGTCTCCCAAAGGACTAGACCCCTTGGAGTTTTAAAACTGCAAGCTAGTTCACTCTGAGTCCCCAACAACTCATCAGTTACAGGTTAGTATTTCTACTGATCTTGACTCTAGCTGCAGGCTTCTGCTCCCAGTAAACTGTGATTCTCTGCATTCACCTGACTCTCCAGTTTTCAGGGAATACTTTATCCTATGACCCCAATTGTCTAATGATTGGGAGTTCCACTGATTTCCAATTGTTGATATTTAGTTTACATTTTTTCTTATTGTGAGGATAGGAATGACAACTTCTAAACTCTTTACATGTCAGAGGTTCTGGTCCGTTTTAACTTTTGAAACTCTTTGCACCTCCACTTCTACTACTTAAGTCCAGAGCAAGTAAAAAGACCCTGGTCATGCCCCAGAGCACCATGTGTAGAAAGCACAAATGTTATTAAGGTGGATTTTTAAAGATAATGCTTGTCTAAACATTTTTTACAATTACTTATGAATAGCATGTTCACAGATACAGCTGGTTACCAAAGAGAGTTGGACTAAGAAAGGCCAGATTCATTCATTTGTTCCAGAAGTATTTACTGAGCACCTACTGTGTGCTAAATATTGTTGCAAGATCAGCAATACAGCAATGAACAAAATAGAATAAAATATGCACTCCTAGGCAGCTTATATGCTAGTTGGAAAACAGAAGTGGTAAACAAGTAAAATGTCCTGTATATCAGATGGTTAAAAGTGTGATGGAGAAAAATAAAGCTGGGCCTGGGAGAGGGAGTTTAGAGGGTAGAAGCAGGAGAAAGGAATGCAGTATTATTAGGTAGGGTGAGCAGGGAAGGTCTCCCTGAGGAGATGCTCTTTGAGTAGACATCTGTCTACCTGTCTGGCAGTGGACTAGAAAAGTAACCATTACAGGTTGGAAAGGAAGAAATAAAACTGTCTTGTTCTCAGATGACCTGATTGTCTATGTAGAAAATCCCAAAGAATCAACAACAATAATGAAAATCCTTGGGAAGAACATTCTAGCAGAGGAACAGCCAGCACAAAAGTCTGTGAGTTTGATGCATCCTTGATAATAAAAGAGGGATTGGCAAGGAACTGGATTACATGAGGCCCCATTTTTATGCTGAGGTGGACATGGTCTGACCTACTTATTAACAGGGTTACTCTGGCCAATGTGTTGAAAAGGGATTGGGGACAAGGGTAGATGTAGAGACAGGAGTTAGGAGGCTACAATAAGGATCAGGAGGTGGGAAATGTTCAGGTTCTGGGTATATTTTGAATGTAGACCAAGAGAATTTGCTGATGGATTAGATGTGCACAGGGAGTAGAGAGCACTGATCATGAGAGGCCCTGGCATTTTTCATCTTGCCACAGAGCCTTGACACAGGCTGTCCCTCTGCTGCCCTAAATGATCTTCCTCTACTTAACTCTTACTCATACTTCAGGTCTCAGCTCATTTCCTTGGAATTGCTCTCCTGGATTTCCCAGACCATGCCAAACTCTCTGATGGAGACTCTCAACACATGTATCTCCTTCAGAGCATCACAATGATCATTTTATGCTTTTTTATGTGATCATTTGATCAATGTCTGTCTCCTTACCAGACTGTAAGCTCCACAAGGAGAGATATACTCATAGCTCTTTGTGCAATACCAATAAATATTTGCTGAGTGATCTATAACCCACACCCAACAGGAGCAAATGAAATCAAGTTGAATGTCTTAAGTGCTGTTTGCTCTAAGGCCAAAATTGCTGCTGTAGTTCCTTTATTCATTCATGGCACAAGTGTTAATTTAGCACCCACTGCATACCCATGCTGGCTTGTACTGCAGAGACCAGATTCAGAGATGAACATAACAGTTCCTACCTTGAGAATAGGTAGAAGGTGACAGAAAATCTTCCATTCTTTCATTGGACTCTTCAAAATATAAACAACAGGCATACCTTTGGTCCTGTTTTTAATATACACCAGCCACATTGTCATGAAGTAGTCAGGAATCAAGCAGGGCCAACAAGTGTTTTGAAAACTTGAGCTTAGCACTATTGTTATCTGCTTTTAAAAAATACATGTTTTCCTTTCTGCTTCCTGGCAATCAGCATCCCCCATGGAGATCCATGTTGTCTTTGGTCATGGGTCTACCTTGACTTGTAATTAAGTTGTTTAGGAAGAAGAGGAAGAATGGTCTGGGGTGAATGCGGTCCGCATGCCAGGAGGTCCCTGGCATCCACACTTCGACTGCCCCTAACTACAGCTTCCTGCTCCCACCACCTCTGTCCTTCTCAGCCCACCGTGCCTCTTCTTTGCTCAGACTTATCCATCTGTTCCCATCTCTACCTGGTAATGTCTGCTCACCTCTCTGCTCCTGGCCATCTCTTCTTCCTCCATTGTTCCCTTCTCTCTCTCCCACCTCCTCTCCAGCCTCCTGCTCACCTTCTGCCCACAGTATTTTGTCCCCACCCAAGTCTGGGACAGCTGAAGCTCCACGTCAGGCTGCCCTTCTGAGCCACCCAGCATCCCCATGTGGAAAACCTAGGGAATCTCAGACTCAGCAGTGCCTGGCACCAGGCTTGCCTGCAGTTTGGAAGGGAGAAGGACTCACCTTCTCCCCAGCCACTCAAACTCAAACCCACTTGACTCTCCCTCTCCTTCTAGGTGACACACTTGCCACCCATATCTTCCATTTGTCGCCATTCCTGTTCCCCATTCTCCTCCCCACTGCCACAGCCTTGACCAGGTTCAGGACCATGTTCCTTCCCAGAAACATCCTCCCATCTAGGCTTCTTTGCCTCCAGCTTTGTAAAATGTAAATGTGATCCTGTCTGCACCCTCCAAACATCCCCAACATCCTCAAGATGAAGTTCAGGCTCCTTAGTTGGGCCAGATAAGGCCTTTTTTCCAGTCCCTCCCCAAACCTCTGCCCTGCCCTCTGGCCATCCTGAAGGCCTTTCTCAGTTCCCCACACTCATCACATTCTCTCTGCAAATGTTCTTTTTCTGGCAGAATAGCCCTCTGCCCCCCTAACTCCTGGCACCCCCATTTCCCCCTACCCCAAGCCCGTTTCTTTAGCACTCAGCTTCAGGCTGACTGGGATGCTACCTTTCCTGCAGGTCTCCTGAGCCTCTCAGACCACTTATCTCCCCTTATTCTCAGGCCTAACTCATCAATAGACTTACCTGGGAAACCTTAAAAATAGATGCCCAGGCCACAGCCCAGACCAACAACATCCAAATCCCCACTGGTGGCTGGCATAGCACAGAGCAATGGCCTGGGGACTGATGGAGACCAAAGGTGCCCTGTCAGTGAAGACATGCTGTCTTCCACAGGCTTGATTGGGTTGAGGACACCCCATTTCATATGAGGAGAGCGATAATAAGAGCTAAACTGTCAGGAGTGCTTCTGTGCCAGGTGCTGTAGCACACAGTTTTCATGCATTCTTTCATTTACTCCTCATGTCCATTCTGTGAAGTATATAATGATTATCAACCCATTTTACAGATGAGGAAACTGAAGCATAAATTAATTTGCCCAGGAAACAGTGTGTATCTGAGAAGTACCTGTTCCCCTGGAGACTTCAAGTACACATCAGGAATAAAAAAAAGAAAAAAAGGCTTTTACTCAGTCATTCATTTTTTTTAAGTTTTTTTTTTTAAGTATAGTTGGTACAATGTAACATTCATTTCAGGTGTACAATATAGTTATTTGACAACTCTATATATTATGCTGTGCTCACCACCGAGGGCATAGCCACCATCTGTTACCATACAGCACTATCACAATATCACTGTCTATATTCCTGTGCTGTACCTTTCATCCCCTGACTTTTTCATTCCATAACTGGAATTCTATACCTCCTACTTCCCTTTACCCAATTTGGCCGCCATCTACCCCCTCCTCTCACAACCGTCAGTTTGTTCTCTGTATCATTCATTCATTTTTTCTGCTTCATCATTGAGCACCTGCTACATTCATTCAATGACAATTCTACAAATAATTGAAGGCCCATTCTTAGCAAGATACTGAGAATTCAAAAATAAGACATGAGACCTCTACCCTCAAGAGTCCTCTTAGTAAAAGGAAGGAATAGAAACAAAGTCATAGATAATTATAATACATTGGGGTAAGCTTAGTGATTAAGGGACACCCAGAGGAGTCTAGGGAGTCCACAGAATGCCCCCAGGGGAATCCTAAAGGCTAACCAGGAGTTTAGAGGAACTGGTAGGGGTCAGGGGGATAAAGCCTGGGGAGGAAGGCATCCCGGGATGGTAGAGTAGCTGAAGCATGTCTCTGAGATGCCTCAGGCTTGAACATTAGGAGGAGTCACAAACCTAAACATGTGCCAAGACTGATAGGAAATGAAAGGAGGTGATTCCAGCAGTTATAAGAGAAAGAACAGCATTTACAAGCAATGATACCAGGCAGCTGATGTGCTGGCTGCAGCATCTGGGAGTGAGTAGGTAGGGATGGTGTTGAGTTGAAAGAGCCTGCCCAGGGGGAACTCTTTCTATCCAGCAGCTGCTATTCATGCAAGGCTATGAACCCAGCATGGCCAGACTTGTAAACTTTTAAAAAAAAGAAACTGGAAATCTGGATTTAATTGAAATCTACAGATCTTTGAATGTTGGCAACAAATTCAAATCCTTATAGTGCATTCTGTGAAAGTTAAATAAATAAAAGTGTGGGATGAATGCTACCCTTGGGCGAGCCAGATGGCCCTCTGTGAGTCCTGGCAGGGTCTTGGAGAGATAGGACCCACTTATATCTGGTTTTAGAAAGGTCCCAAATGGTCATGTGCAGTATAGATCAGAGGTACCAAGATAAGAACCAGGCAGCCAGAGACATGAGGGGCATCAGGAGGGTACTGGGGTGAGCAGGCAGGAGATAAGGTGCATAGGAGTTGACCTTGTCATATGAAAGAGTGGCTGGGGGGGCTAGAGGCAGCCATGTCATGGGGCTGGGTCACTGTGGGCCCAGAACCCAGGGAAGGCTTTCTGCTGATGGGTCACAAGAATGACTGTGAGGGACAGGGAGCATCTGAGTGTGGGGCAAGTGGAGGAGAAAGGGAGTACCCAAGAGAGACCACCAGGAAGTGAGGAAAAATATTTCGTTCCTTCCAATGCATAGCTGACAAAATATCTACACACACACACACACACACACACACACACCACCCTCACTTTGCATTTGGCCCTCACAGCACATCTATGGCCTCCCTGTCATCATTTCTTGCTTACTGAAGAGGGATTGAGGCCCAAAGAGGTCTAGAAACACTCTAGACTCACACAGAGCCAAGTTCACCCTGAACCCCAGGGCCAGGCTACTTGTACAGTAGCCTAGACCAGCAGTGTCCAACACCCAGGCTGCGGCCTGACCAATGACATCAGAAGCCCTGGGTGTGGGCCCCAGGTACCAGTATCTTTAAAGCTCCTCAGGTGGTTCCAGTGTGTCGCAGGAGTGGAAATTGCTGCTTTATATGCTAGTCACAGCCTCCAAGTTGACCCAGAATGATTATTAATAGCTCTTCCTTTCATTCTCCAAGGTGACCCAATTTGGAAAATGAAGTATATGATTGTCCCTTCTTATAACCTACAAAAATAGGGAATCACGGGATAAATTTATTTTTAAACTCTTTAGTTACATTTTCAAATAATTGGCTCAGTAGGGTTTTCTTCAATCTCAAGACTCACTTTTTAGGTGAAATTCCCCTAAATTGGGTTGGCAAGCTAAGGCCCATAGTCCAAATCTAGCCCACTGCCTGTTTTTGTAATAAAGTTTTATTGGAACACAGCCACACCCACTCATTTCCGGCTTATCTAGTGCTACTTTCTGCTGCAACAGCAGAGTACAATACTTGCAACAGAAACCATATGGCCCACCAAGCCTAAAATATTTACTATCTGACTCTTTACAGAAAAAGTCTGATTTGCCTGTTTATAACATTGAGTCCAATTGTTAAGTTGTATTATATCCCTGGGTGTCCCAAAAGATGGATTGGGAAATTGAATGACTAAGGTCAACCCCACAGGCATTCAGCCATGCCTATGTGACCCCCAATTAAAGCCCTTTTGTTTGTCTGTCTGCTTGTTTAATACAGTCTGAGTAGAGACTTATCTATGGCTATCACATATTCAGCAAAGGTGTCCAGGGGTTCCTGTAATTTGAGGGTTCCCAGTTTCCACGATTTGATAGAATTAAATTAATTACTATTAATTAAATTAATTAATTACAGAATTCAGAAAAGCTCTTATACAGTTAATTATGACAAAAGGTACAGATTAAAATCAACAAAGGAAAAAGGCACATTGATCAGAGTCCAGGAGACCAAGGCACAAGGTTCCAGTTGCCCTCTCCCAGTGGAGTCTCAGGAACAGTACTTGCTTCTCCCAGAATAGTGCATGACAACACGTGTGGAGCATTGCCTGCCAGGGAAGCTCACCCAAGCCTTGGGGTCCAGGGTTTTTACTGCAGGTCAGTCACACAGGTGTGGCTGACTGCCTGCGTGGCTGACCTTAGTCACTCAATTACCCACCCCTCTAGAAGTCAAGCTGATACATAGCGTGGCCCAAGGCCCCCATCATAAAATCACATTGTTAGCATAGACCATCCAGTGTCTGTTCGTGGCCCAAGTCCCCCAGGTAAAGAAGGGCATTGTTGCCAGGAAGGATATACCAAAGACTTAGAGGTTACCTTCTAGGAACAGGTCAAGGGTCAAATCTTTCTTTGGAATGTGCAGGGTGTGGACAACCCAGACTTGATGACTTAATTCTTTACTGCACACAGTTCCTCTTACGGGTCCAGCTACCTGGTAAGGAATTCCAAGGTAACACTAGTGCCTCTTTTAACGCAACAGGCTCAAGGGTCAGACAGCAGGCTCAGTCCTCAGTACATCCCAGCCAGTTGGGCAGCACTAATACAGCCCCATGCCTGGTCTCCACTCCAAACCAATTAGATTGAATCCTCCAGGGCTGGGGCCTGGACATCAGTACTTGTAGATTGTATCCCTAGAGATTTGTTATCAAGACAGATTTGAGAAGCCCCAGGTATAGGCTCGGACCACCCCTGTGGGCGGTAAGTATAGTGGAGATAGATGCAGGGAGCATGTTCTTCCTGGAGGGTCAGGAAAGGGTATGCTGTTTGTGCAGGGCCTGGGGAATCAGCAAGGTTTAAGTCTAGGGGAGCAGGACAGATAGGGACAGAGGAGCACAAGGGACAATAGGCTGGAAGGAGAGACAGAGCTTAATCCCCTAAAGCCTTTAATGCCTTTGGACTTGGTCTCATGGCTAATGGGCATCTAGTGATGCTATTTGGTGCTGGGGTATGTCAGGCTCAGAGCTGTGCTTTAAAGAAAGTAGTCCCTTGACCAATGCAAGCTAGACTGTAAGTGTGGGGGAAAGAGGAAGAGGGCAGCCAGGGCAATAGGGACCTGCTGAGCAGTCCTGGGAACAGAACCATCTGCCATTAGTTCACTCATTTCATGCCTGCTACTATGTGATATTCACTGATAGACCCCATTCTAGGCACTGAGGGCCCAAGAGTGAACATCACATGGTGTCTGCCATTAAAAGCCTGGCAGACAAGGAGAGAAGCAATCAACAAACATATACTGTGTCAGGTGAAGCTAAGTGCTTTGGAGGAAGATACCACAGGATAAGGGGCATGGGGAGTGAGAGAAAGCTTTCTATAAGAGAATGGTGTAGAGGCCTCTCTGATAAGGTGACATTTGAGAAAAGTGAGTGAAGTTGACATCCTCAGCCAGGAGAGCAGTGGGAGAACATTCTATGGAGAGAGAGAACGGCAAGTGCAAAGGCCCAGAGGTAGCCATGAGCATGATAGTGAGAGTGGTATACAGTGGGGCTGGAAATATGGGGGCAAATGTGAAGACATTTATGGAGAATCAAGAAAATTTATGACTAGTTAGATGGTGGGTGGATGATGTGACTTCAGTTTGGCTTAAGGCAGAGTTGCTTAACACTTGCTACACTTTAAAATCATGTGGTGACCATTTAAAAATTCCAGTGTCTGTGTTTTATTATTCTGTTTATCTGAAGTTGAAAAGTAGACAAACCACCCAGAATGTATAAGGAACTCTGACCTCTCAATAATAAGCTGGCAACGCAATTTTAAAATGGGCAAAAAATATGACATGTCCTAAAAGAAGATATGCAAATGGCCAGTAAGCCTGTGAAAGGATGCGCAATATAATTTGACATCAGGGAAATGCAAATTGAAACCATTGAGAGCTCACTAGAAAAACTAAAATTGAGACTGACCCTACAAGTGCTGGCAGGGATGTGGAGCAACTGGAACTCTCAATACACTGCTGGTAGGAATGGAAAATGTTGCAGCTACTCTAGAAAACAATTTAGCAGTTTCTTATATAACTAACATGAATTTTAGCATATAACCTGGCATTCCACTTCTATGTATTTACCTAAGAGAAATTAAAAACATATGCTCACACAAAGACTTTCTTATATGTGAATGTTATAGCAGCTTTATCCATAAGAGCTGACAACAGAAACAGCTCAGGTGTCCAGTAACGGGTGAATGTATGAACAACCTATGATACTACCAATAATAAACAGGAATGAATTAATGATGCATGCAACAACATGGAGAATCTCTAGAAGGTAGTACTAAGCATGTGTGTATGTGCACGCGCGCGCGCACACACACACACACAAGAGCAAAACAAAACACAGAACAAAACAAAAAGAAACCACAGACTTCCTACTATATGATTCCAATTATATGAAATTCTAGGAAAGGCAAAAACTGAGTGACCAAAAGCAGATAGGAGTTTGCCTGGGATTGGAACTACACGGGGGCACAAAGGAACTTTTTTGGTGTGAAAGAAATATTCTACAACGATGGTGGTGGTGGTTTACACAAGTATATGTATTTGTTAAGACTCATTCCCACACATAAAATGGCACATTTGATCATCAATGAATTATACTTCAATAGAGCTGATTAAAAAGAAAACAAAACTCATCTTTAATGGCAGAGGTCAAAACAGTGGTTACTTGGGGGAGGGGAGATAACTGCCTGGAGAGGGCACAAGATAGCCTGCGGGGGGACAGGAATACCCCATACCTTGATCTGGGTGGTCACCATAGGGATGTATACTTATGTAAAGATTCACTGAGCTGTATACTCAGGACTTATGTATTTTACCATGTGTAAATTATACTGAAAATTTAAAAAGTAGTCATGTCTGAATCCCACTCCTAGAAATTGGGATTTAATTGGTCCAAGGATGTGCCCAAGCTATATTTTACGGGCTCCTAGGAGAGTCTAATATCCAGCCATAGATGAGAGCCATCTATGAGAGAGTGTTTTTAGAGACAGGAAAGGGCAGTGTTGAGTCTGAGCAATGAGGAGTATTCTGATGCCATCTGCAGTCTGGTGGCATATTCAAGGCTGGGGAGGATGCTCAGCTCAGCTTTGGCTTTCAGGGGATTCAAGGTAAGGTTGGGTCTTCTGAGCTTCTTTATGGACACACACAAAGATACTCAGGGTACTCCAGACTTGGAGGCTGTAGACAGGACTAACTGTGTGCGGAGTAATCTTGGGAAATGTGTACTTGGTGGGGTTTGCTTCAGTGCAGGCTTCTTTTCCTACGCCTGGGGCATGATGGAAGCAGATGAAGGCACACAGGACACCTTGCGGCTCCAGTTCAAGGCCATGCAGGAGATGCAGCACAAAAGGTTACAGAAGCAGATGGAGAGACAGATGGAAAAAGAACTGAGCCTCAAAATCAAAGTCGATGACCAAAAAGAGCCCTTGAAGATCTCCGATGGCCTCAGCCTTCTCCAAGCTGGAGAGCAAAACTCAAAAAACAGCTTTGAGCAGAGGTAAATGCAAGTTTGAACTCCTCCAGGAGCACTGGAGGGAGGTAGGGAAGGTGAGAGAGAGAGAGCTGATTACAGATGGCTGGGCATTCACGTTGACTAGATGTGTTTATAAGTTGAGCCACAGAGGTTTGACACAGAGGTGGTTACTGAAGAGTTGCATCTGATAGTGCTGTGTTCCGGTGGATATGATTTGATATGAACTGTATTTAAAAATCATTTAAAGTCAAATGGAAAATTTGAAACTCATCAGAGTGTAGTTTATTCACTTGAATTTTCTTATTCAGCCTCTCTTTCATGAAAACTGTGTTTGGGTTTCTGAGGAGCTGGCTGTCTAACTCTGATGGTAGGAATTTAAATTATCATTGCTTTAAATTGTCATCTGGGATCATTCTCCTATGCCATTTCCCTTCCCTGACCACCCATAAACATGCCTGTGTAAAGATTTCTTGATGGGTCCCTTCGTTTTTCACAGTTGGTGAAAAGGTTGTAAGGAGTCCAGAATCTTCTCATTTTGCTCTAAATCCAACAATATCACAGATGCATGTTGATTTATACTTGTTATTAGAAGAAGAAGGTTATACTGATACAAAATTCTCTGCTAGTAAAAACAAAACCAAAAAACCCACAATACTTGTTGAGCTGTCTCTTTGCTTCTGGTTTGGCCCAGAATCTATCTTCTCCATTTTCAGATTCTACTTTTTATGGTTTCTCAATTTTCAAAATATTCTACTAAAAAATGCTAATTGGGAAAAACATACAGGCTGCTCAAAAATGGAAAAAGTCCCCGTGGCTCCTAAATATTAGCTCTAAATTAACCCCAGGCCTAGTTCCCAATGATCTTTCCTCAAATCAGAGAAACCAGAATTGATGGAGACTTTAGCCTTTGGTAGAATAACAACAACTGACTGGTGGCTCAGTCAGTTAAGCATCCAACTCTTGATTTTGGCTCAGGTCTTGATCTCAGGGTCATGAGTTCAAGCCCCACATTGTGCTCTGTGCCTGGCATGGAATCTACTTTAAAAAAAATGATGATGATAATGATAATATCAGCTTTCCTAATAATTATTCTTCCCTCTAACTTCTGTACTTGCTCCCCACCCCACCCCCACCCCCGCACACCTGTCCCTAGGGAGTCCATTCTGAGCCTCACAGTAGAAGTGATCACAGACCCATCAACCACGTGTTACTCATGTTTTAAAGGGCTGAAGAGAGCCTGGCAAGACACTGATAATAAAAAAAACACAGCACCTGCTCTGATTTTCTATCAGGTTTACCTAGAGGCCTAGCCTTAACTGTATGTATATATATATATACAGTATATATATATATATATATATATATATATATATATATATATATATATATATATATATATAGTTACAACTATAAATGTCCAAGTATCACTTTAGGTGCATTTCACAAACTTTGATGTATATCACCACTGCACTCATTATGTTCTAAATATTTCATAATACACGTTACAATTTCTTCTCAACCCTAAGTTATTTAGGAGTGTGGGTTTTTTTAGTCTCAAACAGATGATGGATTTGGGGGTTTGCATTTTTATTTTATTTTTTGCTACCTTTTTAGTATGATTTCTAATTTTAGTCAATTGCCATTAAAGAAAATGGCCTGTATGATGTCCACTCTGTGGAATTTGCTAAGATTGTCTTTGTGACTTATAATATAATACATTTGTATCCATGTTCTGTGGATGCTTGAAGGAGTATGAATTCTTAGAGAGAGGTAGTTGGTTTTATAGCCCTCTCTTAAGCCTGTAGTAAACAATGTTATTCAAACTTTTTGTGTCCTTTCATGTGTGTGTGTGTGTCTGTGCATGTGTTCATAGTCACTCAGTTTTGAGAACAGTGTGTTAAAATCTGCTCATTGACATTTTCTATTTCATTCAGACTGTTCTTATCACCACCTAGTGTCTAACCAGATACAACAAACCTGACTCCCACCCACTGGTCCCTGTAATTCTGCCTTTGCCCTTGTAGGATGCTTGAAGATGAGATTGCACACCTTCGAGAGCAGCTCAGGGAGACGGTAGATGAAAACGGGCGATTGTATAAGCTGCTGAAGGAAAGGGATTTTGAAATCAAGCATCTCAAAAAGAAAATAGAAGATGACAGATTTGCCTTCACAGGTAGCTCCACCCTTGCTGTGACAGTGCCTGCCCTGAGTTCCACGTAGCTGGCTCAGCTGCCATGGAGCCTTCTGGGCAGGGCAAACAGCAGGTTCCAGAGGGTAGGTGCTTGAGAGAGTGCCAAGGGTCAGCTGCGGTCAGGCTTGTCCAGATAAGTCCTGGAAATGAAGGAGAGGGTGGAGGAAGAGAACAGGCTAAGGAAGCCAGCATGCCAGGAAATGGGAGTGCAAGAATAGCAGGGACAGTGGGCAGGCTTTCTGGGTAGTGTTGGTAACCCAGCTAGGACTCACGACAGGGGTTCGCCATGGATGCTCACTCACTGCGTGTTGACGAACCAGCAAGGTCCCTTTTATCCTGCTGCTCTGACTCAGACATTGTATTGTGGATGTGAAAAAGCCCCAGTGGAAGTAGGCATTCACTCTACAGCACTTGCTGCTCCAAAAAAATGGTTGAGACAGGGAAGGTAGCTGTGTTGAGGGGATTTCCTAGGACTCAGTAGGGTGTAGCGTGGGGCTTGGCCCTTCAGGTCTGGGCTGGACTTTTGCTTTGTTGGTAGGGATGTCGGTCAGCCCTATGGACCTGAGGATGACCTTAGCTTTGTGGGTGTGAGCTGGACATTGGCTCTGTGGTTATGAGCTAGACCTTGGCCCCGCAGCTGTGGTGGGGACCTTGGCCCTGATTGTCCTCTGTTCCATATACACCCATTGAGTAATTCCCAGGTAGCTGACTAAACCAGAAAGCTGGTGTAATGAATCACAGATACCAATGGGCCTCAGCTGGCATCTGTCAGAGCGTCCCTCCCTGCCTCTGAGAGCCAGTGTCTTTAAGGGTAGGTGCATGCAAAGCACCAGTAGGGAGTTAAAAAGCAAGGGAATTTGGTATCCTAAAGGCCCTTGGTAGCCTATTGTGTTCTCCCTCCATTCTTTGGACTTTTCTGTCTAAAACAAAAACCACACTGAGGAGAGGGACTTGTGAGGCATAGAAACACACCCAGCCTGGCTTGGGTTTAGATGAATAAGGGCAGCTTGACATTCAGCAGAAGCTGATGGGCTCCAGGGAGGGGAGCAGGAGATGCTTCCTCATCCTGGGAGACTGGGGCCTGAGGGCTACTCGCTCTTGCCTAGCCTGTCCCATGCTCTCTCCTGGTCTCTGCCTACTTGCTCATGGTCTTGTCTGATTGCCAGCCCTAACTCTTCCTCAAGACCCCTTAGAATCCACTCCTTGCTGTGTGGCCCCCATTTCTAATTTCCAATGTCACGTTTGAAAGAGAAAAGTCTGACTGCCTGGCCCATGTTTTTAGACCAGGCCACAAGTGACAGGCCACTGACAGACTCGTTTTCCTTTAGCTGGATTTTTAGTGATGGCTTTAATTTTTTTTTAGACAGTATTTCTCTGGATGATATTTCTTTGTATGATTTTTTAGTGATTGCTAAGTTGATCACAAATTATATAACTTTTCACAGTCTACTTAGAATTAATATTTTACCACTTCAAGTGGAATGAAGAAACGACCACCATATCGGTCCCCCAGCTTTTAGATGTATTATATGTCTATATGTCTATATGAAAATCCCAATAGACAATGTTATAATATTTGCTCTCAACCATTACACATAGGGTAACCTAAGGAGACAAAAGTAGTCCATTATATTTACCCACATACTTAGCATTTTTGTGCTTACCCATTCACTGCCCCCCCCCCAATCATGGGGTTAAAGTTTTAAGAGTGGGGCTTGGGTGGAAAAAAACAGATTTTTCTTGTTTTCTCTGAGTACCCCTTCCTGCCCTTTAGACTAGAAAAGGCCTCTCTTGGACCTCTTAATTACCTCTAGTTCCAGGATTTTTGATTCCTGGAAGGAAAACAACCCAGAAAACTCATGGCTGGACCATGTGTACTTCTAGATCTGGTTTCCATCCCCATGTTCTGAGCCCTTCCTCTTGAAGCATCCCCAACCTCTTCAGCAGATAGGAGGTGGCCAAGGATAGTTGCTCCCAGTTTCTCTACTCACTGCCTGGCCCAGGCTAGCAGCAGCAAGCCTGGGCTGAGTCGGTTTGAAAACCATCAAGCCTGCCTATTTACCTTCCAGCACTTGTCACTCCCAGGCTGTTATGAGGCTCATGACAGTCGTATTAAAAAGCAGGGCTAGGCAGGTGTCTCTGCCAGTTACCCACTCCCGGAGTGTCAGAAGCATTCAGAGAACTTGCAGACCATCTGACCAAACATGCTGTTGCACAGATGGACAGGGGACTCTAAGGCTAGCCAGGCAGTCTACTGGGCTGCTATCTGCCCCACACCACTCAGTTTCCCACATTCACACCCTTCCAGCCACCTCTTCCACAGCCTCCTGCCCTTGTCCACTGTGTTCCAGCTACTCTGCCCTGCTTGATGCTCTTAGCAGACGAACAACTCCAAACATGTTCCTGCCTCTGGACCTTTGCACTTGCTGTGTCCTCCTCTTAGAGTGTTCTTCCCAGTTGGGAACACTCTTCTTGATGGCTTGCTCCCTCACTTCATTCATCCAGGTCTCTATTCATACATACCTCCTCAGATAGGCTTTTCCTGACCACTCAGTCTAAAATAGTGTCACCTATCCCTTTCATTCTCTTGTCCAGCTTTCTTTTACTTCATAGCACGTAGTCTTCCTGGACACTGGAATACATATTTATTTGTTTTTTATTATCTATCTCCCTGGCTAGAATGTAAACTCTATAAATCTTTTTTATGCACCATTGAATCCCTAATACAGAGAGTATCCAACCCTTCGTGAAGCCCAATAAATACATACTAAATGGATGCTTGCATTTGTACTGGTTCGGTGTCACCACAAAACTCTGAAAGAAACCACCACATAATGTCAGCAGCATTCAGCAAGAAGCATGTATTGAGCTCAAACATCTGGGGTTAATTGGGGCTTGGCAGACCTAGGCCAGGCCTAGCTAGGGTGGTTCAGCTATGTGCCACGTTTCTCTTCCTCTTCCTGGGACCAGCCAGCTGGCCTAGCTGTGTTCTTCTTGTGGAGATGGCATGAGCAAAAAGAGGGGGATTTAACTACACAAATGCTTCTCAAGCCTCTACCTGTGCCTTATCTGCTGACAACTGATTGGCCAAATAAGTCATTGGCTGAGCCAGAGTCAGGCAGGCATAGAAGGGTCTAGGGAGTATATCCTATTGCCTAGAGGGCACAGTAGAGTCATAGAGCATAGGATGTGGATGTGTAACCTGTCACTGAGGAGGCATGAAAGGCATGAAGAATTGGGGCAATAAACTTATATCCCATAGAAATAAAATTTATAATTTTCTGAGTGGCTGCATTTCTATTCATGGGAGTTGGGTTTCAGGGTGACTAGGTATGTCATAACTCCCCTGAGCCTCTGCCCTTGCCTGGGTGTTCCAGCTTTTAAAACCCTGGGGCCATTGGTAGTGTGGCATGAGTTTGATGTGTGGGCCTGTGCATTTCATTGACCTTACTGTTTCCTTCATCATAGGGACAGCTGGTATGGCCGGGGATGTGATTGCCACCAAAATTGTCGAGCTGTCCAAAAAGAACCGGGTGCTGACGGCAGAGTCAGAGGGTGCGAAAACCAGAGTGAAGCAGCTGAGCAATCGCATCCAGGAGCTGGAGCGGGAAGTGAGGGGCCTTAGTCATTCCTGCCTCTAGAGGGGACTTCCAGGACCCTGGACCACTCCTTGAGAGAGGGAGCCACAGTTAGATACTTTGGGTCTTTCTGAAGGGCCTGTGGGTCAGCGTGTGCAAAGAGTCCCTCAGTCTTCACCATGTTCTGAGAGGGGGAAAGTGTGTCATGAAGCAAGAGGTCAGAGGGCATGGAGAGGCAGCCATCATGGTGGTTAGGACACAGACCCAGAGCCTGACCGCCTGGGTGTGAATTTCAGCTCCATCACTGACATGCTTTGTGACTCCAAGCAGGTTATAAACTCACTGTGCCTCAGTTTCCTCCATCTGACACATGGCAGTAATAATAGTACTCACCCTAAGGTTTTTCTGAGGATTAAGAGACTCAATAATATAAAATGCTTCGGCAGTGCTGGGCATGTAGCAAATGCTAGATAAATGTTTGTTACATACATTAACAGGGGTCCTTGCTAAGGTGAAGCTAGAGCCCAGCGCACTCCACCAGTGGGTCTCACTTTTGCCCATGTTCCTCTTTCTGCTGCTCCCTGCCGTCCCACAGCTAGTCACAGACCCTCCCCGCCAATCTTGCAAGGACACAACCCAAGGAGTTCATGGTCCCATAGGAGCTGGAATGGAATCTGAATGCTAGAGAAAACCTAGCTCCCTTATGTGGGCTGAAGAGGCTGGAGCTCCAAGAGGTTAGAGGGCTTTCTCGAGTCACACAGCACATGGTGGTGCTGCATTGCAATTCGAATTCTGTTGTCCTCTGGAATTGTCCTTAGTTGTTATTCTGGGCATCAAATTAGAGCTTCTTTACTCTATAACAAATTGTCTGAGAACCATCTCAGGCTCTGTGCCAGGCCCTCTACTGGGGAGCAAAATAGGCATGGACCTTGCCCTCCTCAGAAGCAGATCGAGCACCGAGGGCCTCTCAGAGGAGGGGGCACACACAGTGGGTCCCTGGAGGGTGGGAAGGGGTCACAAGCAGAGGGTCCAGCAGATACCAAGTCCCTGAGTGGGGAAGAAGGTCTGAGAGGAAACCTGTGTGGCCAAGAATGGAGCAAGGTGAGGTCAGAGGTGGGAGGGCAGGCCACCCCCAGCCTTGTCAGACATGGTCTTCCTTTCTGTGAACAGTTGGGAAATTTTTAAAGGGTCAGTTGGCTGCCTGTATGAAGTGCCGGGCTTGGCAATAGGCCATCAGCTCATGTGGCAGATTTCTTAGCATCTCAGACCCTGTCTTCTTGTCTACTGCACAAAGTCCATCGTCCCTTTATGTAACACCTCCCAGATTGTGGGTAGAACTCTGGGATGCAGACCATGGCTGCAGTATTATGTATTAAGCTGTTAGTGAATCCTGGTGTGTGCCTGGGGAGTGAGGCAGACAATCGATTAGGCCCTCTCCCATCGCAGAGCAGTTTGAAGGGCAGAGCTCTTCCCTTAATGGTCCTAAAGTGAGCTGAACCAGTGAAACCAGTAAGCACACGCCCAGCGGTGGCAGGGGAGCGCTGCACTCAGGCACCACAGTTGCCAAGCACGATCCAGTATTAAGTGCAAGGTTTGCTTTTCAGCTGCAGAGGGCCCTGGCCAGGCTACCAGCCAAGATGGCCACCGACGCGGGAGCCAAGGCGCCGAGGGCTCAGACGGCAGACAGAGCCTTGGTATGAGTTCTCTTCTGTGCTAGAGAGTCTGTGGGGCAGCTGTGGGCCTGGCTCTCCTGTCCTCTATGGGAGGGTGGGCGCCTCTGTTCGGGGTCCACCTCCACCCCATTGCCTGGCCTGTGCCCACTAGTGCAGCATCCTCAGAGTGGTTGTCAGGGAACAGTAACTGAGTCTGTGGCTTGAGGCCAGACATGCCCCCAGGGAGGCCAGAGAAGGTCTAACTCTGATCAGCCCCCAGTGAGGGAGACCCTGGAACCCTAGAATTTCAGGACCAGCAGGGAAGGCCTGCTCCAACTGGCCTCCTACTCTTGGCCCAGCAGCATCCCTTACAGCATCCTCACTGGGGAGATGAGATATCCAGCCTCTTACTTACCCCAGGGACAAGGAGCTCACTACTGCTCCTTGAGCCTAGTTGGGGCAGTGGGGAGCACATTTCATATTGTGAGAAGTCTTGCCTTTTTAGAACTCCCAAGTCTACAAAATAAAAGTGACTGTTGGGAATGGCAGCTTATTTCCTACCTTCCAGTCCACTGAGCCAGTGAGTAGGGCCTTGAACCCAGGAAATGGGAATTGCTGCTCCATAAAAGGAAGGCAGTCTGACCCTGTGGAATACCAGGGAAAGGCATGGAGCCCACACCAAATAGTAGGTAGCATCAGAGTCTTAAGAATAAAGCCTCCCCAGGGGTTTTCATAGGAAGCCTGGAGATACAGGGAGTCAAGCCTTAGGACTACCTCGTCAGTGCTCCTTTTCTAGCTCCACCTCCTTTTTGCCTACAACTCAGCATCAAGCCACCTCATGCCCGTGTTGAGGAGGATTCAGCCTTCAGTCTACAGCGACAGGCCCTTAGGTTCCAGGAAGGGAACTCACTGGGGTGAATGTTAGTCTAGTGTAAACCTGTCTCCTTGCTAGGGAGGCAAGAGAGGGGCTCTGCCCTTGGCAGGGGCTGTTCTGAAGGACTTTTCCTGGCTCAGCTGCTCCTGGTTTATCTACAACACAGAACATTTCCATGTCCCTGACTAGGCTGCCATTGATGGGAGACTGACAGGATTTTCTGAGCCCTGTGACATAAGGAATCAAAGACAGGTCTGTACAAAGGGGAGCCCAAGAGGGGATGGGTAGCCATGCTGAAGGAAGGAGAGGGACGGGGCCTTCAGAAAGAGCCCCAGGCCCTCAAGAGTTCACAGGGGGAACACACCCTCCATGTGAGGCAGCTGGGACATGGGCTGAAGGAGGGGTTCCTGTGGTGGGCCTGCTGCAGAAGGAAGATGGGGAAGGGCCCTCCAGCAGGAGCAGTATAAGCATGGTGGAGAGGCCGGTGAGCACTAAGTATTCTGTTTCCTCGCTGGGTATTGGCTGAGCAATGTTTGGCTGCAGCCCAGCCTCCCACAAGAGGGAAAGGGGAATGTAAACCAGAGGAGGCTGAGTCACCCACGGAGGGAGGCCTTGACCAGCAGCTGGAGCTGGAGCACTCAGCTCTGCTCGGTGGCTGCAGGGAGCCCGGTAGGCTTCTGATGGAAGAGTGGGTGACAGGCTGTCAGCCTCAGTTCAGCAGTACCCTGTGTTTTCCAGGGCACCTTCTGATCAGAGAAAGGACAAAAGCAATGTGCCCCCTCACTATGCGGTTCAGGGTAGCCCAAGCCTGAACCACATTTCAGAGGCCTGCGATCACTGCACATTCTGGCCCCCATGTGCCAAAGCACATTCCAGAGTGGACCTGAATGCCCTGTCTCCATTTGGCATGGTTGGTGTGGGGCTCCCAGAGGCTATGTCGTGAGCAGCATTGGCATTGTCTGTTCCCCTTGGACTGCATGTCAGTTATTCCCTCAAAGAAAATAGCACAGGGAACGGGAGGATTAGGCCCATGCTCAGGTCTCCCACAAAGCCTGTGGAATTTTGCTCCAGGCAGAAGCAGCTCTGAGATGACAACGACATAGAGTTGGCCCAGCTGTCCAGGAGGAGAGGACTGGGGGCTTGGCCGAGCAAAGGGGAGAAGGCTGCCATGCACATGGGCCCAGCCCTCACTAGGACACTAGCTAGGCCTCAGCACCCTTTGCCAGCTGCTCACCCCAGCAGCACCTCACCCCAGCCAGGCTAGGCACCCCAGCACGGTCCTCTGTCAGAATCTGCCCCAGACAGAGTTCTTCATACACATCTCCTCTCAACTCATACGGCAACCCCCCGCCGCAGGCACTGGTGTTAATACAATCCTATTTTACAGATGAGGAACCAGGCTTGGAGAGGGGAGTCATTGCCTGGGTTCTAGATCCGGGTCCAAGATGTCTGCCCTTCCCATGCTTTGAGCAGGCTCACAGCTGTGAGCCCATCCCATGGGATGCTCATAAACACAACTTCTGCACCACCTGTCAGGGCCAGTGGGCCCATGGCATCAAAGACCTGACAGGCAGGGGTATTGCTTGCCAGCCTTGGGCAGATGCAAAGCAGCACCTTAGCAGGGGCAGGACAGGCATCCAACAGCAGTGAGAAGGAATGGCAAGCAGCCAGACTGGGGGGAAGGACACACACACACACACACACACACACACACACACACGTACACATGTGCACACATACACAAATTTTTAAAAAGATACATCTGTGTTTTATGTAAGTTCCCAGTGTATACTCTGTTCACATTGGTTATTCTGTTTAGCCTCATGGTGGTGCTGTGAAGAAGCGGACAGGGAAGTGCTTGTATACTCATTCCATAGGGGAGGGAACCGGATGAGGTCAGACTTCTTGGACTGTGTGTCCGCTTCCTGATCAGCCCACTCGTGATGCCTGGGTGCCGGAAACAGCCTCAAGGGGGAAAATCAGCGCTGGGGAAGGACTGGGCTTCTTCTAATCCAACACATGTCACCCCCAACAGGCTGTGTGCCCCAGGGCTAGTTACTTCCCCTCTCTGGGCCTTATTTTCATCACTTATGGAAGGGGTTCCCATGGGCTGACTGTGGAAATCCCTTTAAGGCCAAACTTCTGTGAGTCTCAGAAACTTCTACCAAAGACAGAAATGGGTGGCACATTTGAGAAAAATTTACATCCAAGTAGTTTAAATCAAACCTTATTAAAAAAAAAAAAAAAAGATATTTCTATGAGTTCCAGCAGGCAGTTTTCATGATTGCTACAGTTCTTCAAGCCACAGAAATGGAACATTTGGCAATGAAACAGGGTCCTTATTTCTGTTTAGTGATTTCATTGCCAGGAAAAGGAGCTCAGGGCCCAAGCTGATGGGTTTCAGGAGAAGGAGGCCTCAAGTTAGGATGGTTGTGATCCTCCTGCCAAGCAAGGGTTGCCTTCTGTGATGGAACTAGTCCTCTCTTTATTCTGAGTGGGGACAGTTTAGCTGCAATGCCAGTCTCTGGAGCACAGCAGAGAGTGCCCACACTTTGGAAGTGTCTGGGAGCTGTGGATCCCACAGGCTTCCCTCCAGGGGTTCCCCCTTTGTGGCCACCACCTGCATCCATGGATGTGCGATATTCTGAGTGAAAGGTTCAGCTCCCAGAGGTGGGCTGCCAGATTCATGTCCCTGCTCCAGCTTTTCCAACCAGGTCGCCCCAGCCAAGGGGGTGCACCACTTCTGCCAACCTCTGCTTTGCATCTAGAAGGGGCTGACAACAGGATGCATCTCACAGAGGTTCATGAAGATTAAATGAGTGTCCCCTCATGGAGCACCTAGCATGATGCCCAGCACAGACCTGGTTGAACGGATCCTATGATTATTGTTACTCTTTAGGCAACAAGTGACTACTCTCTCCTCTCACCCTGCCCAACTAGCCAGAGACCCCAGAGGTGAAGGTGTTGCAGGACAGGCTGGCAGCCACAAACCTGAAGATGAGTGACCTCCGCAACCAGATCCAGACTGTGAAGCAGGAGCTCCGGATGGCCCAGAAGGTATTCCAGAGCCAAGGGTCAGATGTTCTTGACTGGCTGGGATTGGGAAGAGCATGGCCAGAACAATGGGTTCCATTCAGGAGCAGCAAGGGCTTGGCCCCATGAGCATCATGCTGCTTGCTCTGGGTCAGGCTCCACATCCAATAACTTCCTTCTGTCCACCCTTCATGCAGACCATTGGTTATTAGGGTTATCAGCTGCCTGTAGGCCCTAGTGGTACCCTTCTCACCCTGGACAGAAGAGGACAGTGCCACCTACCCAGGGAGAGTTCTGTGGACTTTCCTTGTGCTACATGTACCCTAGTAGATCCTGGGTCTCTCCTTAATAAGCCACCTTGGACTTGGAAGCCTGCCAAGACTTGCCTCCTGCCCTCTGCCGTTTGTAATATTAGAAAATGAATAGGTTGTTTGTGTATTAAAGACCCCTTTCAAAGGAAAATACTCAGACTTGGGACACAGGCCCAGCTGCTTCATTATTTATTTTTATTTACATAGCGAATTCTCTGGCATTTGTCTTCCCTGCTGGAACCACTCAGACTAGCCAAGATTTCCAAAACAGTATTCTATTGTGGAAACAAGCACCAGAGACTTGGTGCACTAGATTGGTTCCCATGACAGGCTTCAGAGGGGCTTGGGGGCACCAGCTGGAGAGTTCTGTTTCCACCTCAAAGCCTTGAGTTAGGGTCTGCACCCCACCGTTCAGCAGCCACAATGTTGGGCCTTGCTGAAACCAAATATCCTCAGCTGGCATTTGATGGTCCTCTTTCTTGCTGTACTCAGACATGTCCCCTCATCAGTGGCTTTTCACAGAGGTCGAGTCCCTGTGGCGATGTATTTCCTGTAGCCATCTAGAATGATCTCAGTTCTAAGTGATAGGTGAGCAAATTGAGGAAACAGATTTTGGTCAACTTTGTGGTTCACTCATCCCAGAATATGTCAAGAGCAGGGGACCCCATTTAAACATTGTTGGCGATTCCTTATCTGCGGTCAACATGACCAAGAAATACTAAGGACAAGAGAATCACTACTTTCCCAAGGATGGCTGCTCTGAGAGCATGGTCAGCCGGCCTTTGAGGCAGGAGAAAAGTGTGTAAGCAGGGCCTAGGCCCTCTGGGAGCCCCACACAGCCAGTGTTGCTTGAGTACATGGCAGTTTTAGGGCTCTCGTGGGGCCCTCTCTCTCCTGTCTTCACCAAAGGCCTTGTCCTTTCCAGGTTTTGACCAGCGAGGTCGGGGAAGATGTGAATGTCCAACAGCTCCTGTCTTCCCCAGGGACCTGGAGGGGGAGGGCTCAACAAATTCTCGTTTTGCAAAGCAAGGTGAGTGAACTTCTTCTGGCCCAGAACAGAGGGCTTGAAATGCACCAGAAAGGCACATATCAATTCACATTGGACATGTAGGACCTTAGAAAGGCCTTTAGGCCCAGCAGAGCATACTTGCAGGGCTGTTGTTTTATATTTTCCCCCACCAACCTGATTTTAATTTGTTATTTGATGAACAAGGATTTATATAACACTTAACCATGTGCCAGGCACTGGCACTTAAGAAATGCCAAAACCTTTGATTTATTTTACTCTAGGCATATTTTTTCCCCTAGTTCATGTAAATTTGCGTGACTGGTGTACTTGCTGGCTTTTTCCAGTTTTGTCCAGATGGCTTTGTAGACTTTTGAAAGTTTTAATTACCCACTAAAGACTTAGCCTTGTCCCCCTCTTTATGTTCTAAATATTTTGGAGCACTCTCTAGAGGCTATGAGCTGAGGCTCCAGAGCCAGACTGCTTGAATTTGGATCCCAGCTCTCAACTTGCCAGCTGTACAACCGTGGGCAAGTTCCTTCACCTCTCTGGGCCTCGGTTTTCTTCTCCTTATACCATGGATAACAACAGGACCTACCCCACAGTGTTGATGGGAAGACTGAATGAGTCAATAGGTGTAAAATGGCCAACATGGTGCCTTGCGTGAAGGGAACACTGCACAAAGGTTAGCTGTGGTGGTTATTTTCCTCTTTCACCTTCAAACCAAGAAGCACAAGAGTAGGTGGGTGACTTTCCCTCTTGGGCAAGTACATGGCCTTCATCCCCAGGAACTTCCAAGTTCACAGTTCCTGGGTGGCTTTTATCCTAGGGCATCCTATAGGACCCTTGAGGCCAACACGAAGGGGGAACAGTGTCCAAAACACTGTGATTTATGACCAATGTGTGGCCTTGGGGTTCAAGAGACCCCAGTTTGAGTCTGGCCTCGGTCACTAGTCTATAGACTAGTTCGATGACCTTGGGCAAATCACTTCATCCCTCTGCCCCTCAGTCTGCAAAAAAGAGTGTTGTGAGTTAAATGAAATAACATTTGTAAAGCACCCAGCCCAGTGCCCAGCCATAATAAGCACACCACACATTAGTTGTTGTTAAGATGCACAGATAAATGATTAAAAGTTTCACACTGTTCGTGCTGATGCTTAAATGGAATTACCATAGCATGCCACACGAGGGCGCTGATATGTGCCTTCAGAGCCGTGCTGCGGGCCTTTACTGGGGATCCTAGTGAATTTTGCCCCGGCACAGGTTTACCTAGCTGTGTTCCATCATTTATGTAGTATCAACACGGAAACCTGTGTTAGAAGGACCCTAAGAGTTATTCACATCAACCCCAGTGCAATAAAGCCATCGTTCTGTGGGGTGACATCTACCTGCCACTTGCCGAGAGCCTATGAGTGCTAGACTGTGTGCTGAGAGCTTCACCTCAAAGTTGCCTAATCCTAGAAAGCACCCATAGCACTTGTTTAAAATGCAGATTCCCAGTCCTTCCCCTGGAGCTCTGACTTGTTGGTCTGGAGTGGGCCCCAAGATTTCTCATCTCAAGAAGCATCTTGGGAGTTCCCAGACTTAAACAAGTTCAGGATACTGAATCCTTATAACATTATGCAGGGTGGACCCTTAGGCCCATTTCATAGGTAAGGGACCCGAGATTCAGAGAAGTTAGGTGAGCTGTGCATAGTCACACAGCTAGTGAGGCTCTGAGCTGATCTTTCAGCTTTTAAACCCCGCCCTTCCTCTACAGCATCTCCTGCAAGTGGCCAGGAACCCACAGTCTCCCCAGGAATGCACCCAGTCTTGGGTTAGAGAGTTCTTCCTTGTACTGAGGTCCTCCATCCTTTCCCTCCCAGGTTCCTGGAGTCACACGTCTGCTTCTTGGTCTCAAATAGTTGATAAAGGATGGCGTGATCTTTCTCATTCTCAGACTAAACCTCCCTTGTGTCCTCCCCTGTTTTGCTCCAGATGCCACCCCAGGTTCTTTCCCCACCTCAGTGCCCCTCATATGGGGCTTCTGTGTTCATCTGGAAGTACAGTGTCCTCTGTCTAGTGGGGCTTCCCATTGTACCTTAGGACAGCCCCTGAGCAGTTGAGTCTGTGAGTGCAGACCCACTGTGGAATGACGAACTTTATCACCCTCAGGTTCGCGAACTTGAGAAGCAGTTGGGACAGACCCGGAGCCAGTCTACGGGAATGTCCAGTGATGAGCCATCTGCCTATCCAGACCCAAGGAAGCTCTCAGCACAGGAGAAAAACCTGCTGAGGATCCGCAACCTAGAAAGAGAAAAACAGGACGGCTGGGAGGTAATGCATGTCCAGGGAAGAGGTCATTTGGGTACGTGGGACCAGGAGATCATGACCACCTCTGCAGGGCCTCAAAGCCCTTGTGGTCATGAGCTCCAAGCCACCCCTTAGAGGCAGGGAACATGGGGTTTGGGGTCACATCGGTGCATGTTCCTTATGTCCTGTTAATCCAGCTTGAACTTCCTGACTGGGTCCTCAGCCCATTTCATGAGCTTCTGGTGGCCCATCCTGGCTGTTCTGGAGAGGCTGGACCTGAAATGGTCACTGTAGAAGGAGAGGAGAAAGTCACAGCCCAGAGTGATGGCCAGTAACAGTGTTAGACAGGGCTCAATGGAAGAGAGCTCTAGGCTGCTGGAAGGCGGGCGGGCTAACACTAGCACCATGCACTGCATCTCACTGGCAGTGCCGGGAGTGGCAGGAGCTGGACTCTACCGGGCTTATGTGACAAACAGAACTGATTGGCACATTGTAGATGAACAGTATAGAAGCAGCCTAGCTTTAGGCACAGATGGATCCAAGGATCTGGGGACTTGGTCTTACTTAATGCCACGTTTTCTGGACCTGACTTCACCCTCTCGAGTGGAGACTCCTGGTAATTCCAGCTTTTGGTACTACAAACAAACAAAGGGCTTCTCTTTCCTGGTAATTCCAATGAAGTCCCAGAACTAAGTGTCACCTGGCTAGCATAGGTCATGGGCCCATCCCTGAGCCAGTCACTATAGCCAGTCACTGATACAGGCTGCTGTGATTGGCCAGGCTTCGGATCCTAACCCCTAGGTCTGGGAGGTGAGTCAGCCTCTGAGAAATTGGCGTGAGAGTGAGGAGCAGGGTTTTCTCAAAGAAAGTAGAGGAAGAAGCAGGACAGGACAGAGTGCTGGCAGGCTGAACAGCCTACCTCAGTGGCCCTGGCAATGGCCTCTTAACGGTGAGGCCTTACCTTGTCATCAAGAGACTTGCATTTGCGAGTGTCTACTCAAGACTAGACCCTGTGCTAGGAACGTTGTGACCATTGCTCCATTGCACCCCCAGCATCCTAGATCATCAGGTGTGAGGAGAGAACAGTAGGACTGGAGAGGTGGGCAAGGCCAGCTAGGGGGTTGGGCTTTAATCTTGAAGGAAGTAGAGAACCACCAAAGGGTTTGGACTGCTGTGCATGTTGGAAAGGTCACATGGTCAGGTATGGGGGGCTAGGTCAGAGGAGGCATGGAAGGCGGAGGCAGTAATCCATTTGAGACATGACCAAGAACCTGAGCCAAGGCAGTAGGACTATAGCCAAAGGCTGGACACCTGCAACATTTGAGGGTTGACTTTACAGGGCTCAGTGACAAGATGGAAGATGGAAAGGGGAGATACAGAGGGGTTTTGAAGGACTTCCAGTGAATGTAGTGGGTGCATAGGGGACACAGGGAGGGGAATTCAAGGGAGATGGGGAGCTGAGATTTGAAAATGTTGGGTGTGTGGTGCACCCAGCTCAGGCTTACATGTTCACACAGAATAGAATATGTTACAGTCATTGAACCTCTTGTAAGCCACAATGTGAGTAGAAAGAAGATATTCCCTGTGTGCACTTCCTCTGCCAGGAGGCTTCTAGAGCCTAGAGTGTGTAGACAGCAGAGCAACAGGTAAATAATGGCTGCCTACCTGCAGAGATTGGTGGTCTTCTAAATTCATCACCAACAATTTTTCATTTCTGTGAGTCACTTCCACGGGGATCTGAAAATACTTTTCCAATGATAATTAACCCTCAAAACCAAAGCAGATTATGTAACCTACTGCCCAAAACCCTCCTCAGTGTCTCAATCTTGGTTCCTGATGGTTTACCTAATCTGGACTCTGCCCCCTCTGACCTTGCTCCTGATCTGCCCCCTCTCCCACTGGGCTCTAGCCACACATGCTCTACCCCAGGGCCTTTCCTCATACCCTCACTTCCTTTAGATCTCTTCTCAGATGTCACCTTTTAGAGAGGACTTCCCTGACCATGCCATTGTCCCTTCTACCCATTCCCTTCCCCACTTTCCAGTAAGCACTTGTCACTATTTAACATCTGTCTCCCCAGCTAGGATGTTAGCTCCTTGGGGACAGAGACTCTATTTGGTTCTCTGCTGTATCCCCAGCATCTACAACAATTTTAAGCACATAGTAGGCCCTCAGGAAATATTTGAGAAGGAAGGGAGGGAGGGAGGGAGGGAGGGAGGGATGAATAAAGAGAGACTCCAAAGGCATGCACAGCACTTGAGTTGCCAGTTAGTAGCTGACCCAAGTGAGGCACAGTCTAGGCTGATGTGCTGGACATACATGGAGGAAGTGAGGTGATGCAACAGGCACCTCCCTCTCATTCTGGCTCTTGGTAGGGTGAGCCACTTCAGTTTGAACCTAGACTCAGTGCTGCTCATGAAAGCATGGCTTTTCTCTTTCCCCAGCTCAGGCCAGGATTGAAAAGTGAGGACAGCCATCCTTTGTGGAGGACACACCCACAGTTGGCAAGTGTGGTTGCTCTCATGTCTGACCCTGGCAGAGCAAGGGCAGCTGCCTGGATGCCTGTGTCCTCAGGCTGATGGAGGAGTGCTGTCATCTATCAGTGACATCAGTTGTATGCAAGGGCAGGGGGCAGGAGTCTATGGGCCCACCTGACAACCCTCAGAGGTGAGGGCTAGGCTCTGGGGCCCCAGCTCTGCTGCCCTGCTCTCAGGCCTTCAGCAGGTCCTCTCTTGTCACTGGGCCTCACCTCTGAGTAGGAGCCAGAGACCAGATGTAGCCAAAGTCCCATTCAGCCCCATTGCCCACAACTATACTTCTGGATTACAGAAACTTGTTGGTGAGCGAGATGGCCTCCAGAGAGAGCTTGAAGAACTGAAAAAGAAGTTTGAGGGTGTGAAGTCCCGGAATAAGGTGCTGTCGAGTGAAGTGAAGACCCTCAGGAGTCAGATGGGGACGCTGGCAGAGAAGGGCAGGCATGATGATGAGCTCATCGATGCCCTCATGGTATGGCCCGGTCCCTCAAACCTGAGCCCACACCCTGCCCAGAAGCCCATGACCCAGCCCCAGCCGCAGTGAGCTCTCACTTACCCCAGATGCCACCTGCATAATCCAGAAGCAGCCCCAGGGGTGCCAGCCCCAAAGCCGTGCCCCAGGGATGAGAACAACCAGAGGCTGCCCAAGCACACGTACCAGTCATGTTTTGTGATATTGTGCTGGTTATGATGTGTTACAGCCTGGCACCAGCCATTGGACTTGTGGACCGCAAAAGAGGAAGAAATGGATGCAGGGGAAGGAGATGGGATTGGACCCTGGGTTATTTTTTCATCAATGAATGGAAGGGACAGCTGAGGGCCCAGTTTGAATTTTTGTCCATGTGACAGCATAGAGCCCCTACCTGGCACTTGGGGTGCATGTGGTTCATGATTACTCACCGAGACAACCCCTAGGGTCATATATTATAATCCCAGTTCACACATGGGGAAACTAAGATTCCAATTAGTTAGCTAAGTCATCCAAAACCATATAACTGAGTTCAAACCATGTTGGTCTGACTATAAGGCCTTCCTTGATTAGCAAGGCCACACTGCTTTCCCGACCCTAGATTGGCCTTGTTTCTCTGGGACTTGGGATGCCCCAGGGTCTCTGAATCCCAAATTGTGCCCCAGATCCTGGGTGGCCATGCCTAGCTTGTCTGGGGGGCATGGGGTGGCAGGCAGAGCACAGAAGACCTGAACTCTAGGCCTGCCTCTGCTGACACTTCACTTGGTGACCCTAGACCGATTTTACCCCTTCTCTGAGCCTCAGCTCCCAGTTTTATTTTGTTTTGTTTTTTTAAGATTTTATTTATTTATTCATGAGAGACACAGAGAGAGGCAGAGACACAGGCAGAGGGAGAAGCAGGCTCTATGTAGGAAACCTGATGTGGGATTTGATCCCGGTACTCCAAAGATCACGCCCTGGGCTGAAGGCAGGCGCTAAACCGCTGAGCCACCCAGGCGTCCCTGATCCCAGTTTTTAAACAAGGTGTGGACCTGGATGTCCTTGGAGGTCCCTGTGTGCCACCATCCTTTGTTACTGCAGATGTCATGATGAAAGCTGCAGACCAGCCCCAGCCTTGCCATTCACCAGCAGTGTGCTTTGTGCTCTCTGGGCCTCAGTCCGTCCAAATCACTGGCATGTCCTTTCTGTTGGCCCACTAGTGAAGCCTCTAACCTGGTAGTCTTCTGGGGGCATTTACAGGGGATGGTGCCTCAGTTGGTTGCTGAGAGATCCCTGGTGAGTGGTCCAGGTACTGCCTGCCACCATCTCCCAGCAGAGGGATAGGGTTTCTTTTTCCCCAAATATCTCCCCCACTGGCTGAGGGGACACCATGTGAGTTGCTTTCTGCAGTCTCAGGAGTCCCTTCTATGTCCTTCTTGGCCCAATCTCAGAGAAGGAAGTTGAGAACAGGAAGAGGGCCTGGTCCCCACATGCCTGGTTGAGTGTGCCCCACCCCCACCCTAAGGCAAAGAAAGTTCTCCTTCTGCTTCTCAAGGGAACAGGTGGTATCCCACTTCTAGGCTCCCACAGGAGCAGGGAGCAGGTAAGGGAAGGCAGTCTTCCCTGTCCTGCCTTGCCCAGGGGTCATGGCTAACCTTGTCTGTCATCTGCCCTCCTGGCTGGCCCCACAGGACCAGCTAAAGCAGCTACAAGAGATTCTGGGCAGCCTGAGTCTGCAGGAGGAGAAGAGCCGGGCGTCGCAGCACCGTGTGGACCAGCGTGTCAACAGTGAGGCCCAGCGGAGCAGCAGCCTCATCACCCAGCTGCAGGCCATGGTGGCTGAGCGGGAGGCCAAGGTGCAGCAGCTGGAGCAGGAGATTGGCCAGCTCAGTATGCAGGTGAGTCAGGCGTTGGCCTGGTCTGGCCCAGCATCCATGTCCAAGCCCTGACAATTCCATCTGCCATCCGGAGAAACCACCTGGCTCCACTTTGGTCCCCTGCTTGCATCGGGCTTCCCATCCTTTTTCACATACTTTTCCTCTTTTTCCGATTGTCTCCCTTCTCTGCATAAAACCTGTGTGGGGCTCCCACTCACCCTTGGCCTTACTCAGTCCTCAAGGGTCCAGGCTCTATCCAGCTTCTCCTCACCCTCCCAAGCTCTGGGCCTCATCTTTACGATCCACAATGGTAGCTACAGTGCCAGGCTTTGTACTCACATTCCAGGCAGTGGGATGGGGGGAAGGAAGCTGCACTTCATCCAGCCTGCAGGCCCCCACATGACTACAACCAGCTTTTCTGGCCACTCCTCCTACCTCTCCTCTCCAACCCTCCCCTTCCCATCCCTCGCTCCCCACACTCTGGCCACAGGGCCACCATTTAGCTCCTCTTATAGCCCTGCTTTCTCCCCATTCCAGGCTTGTGCACATGCCTGAGGCAGGGGCCTTCCCTTTCCTCCCCCACTGCCAATGCCTGGCTGATGGCCCCCAGCGTTTAAGCCTTACCGAGTCATGAGCTCCTCCAGGTAGCCCAGGGCTCCCCATTCTGTGTTACATGCCTCTCTCAGTCACTCTCCTAACTCTCTGTGCATCCTCAAGCCAAACTTTTGTCACCCTGTGTGATCATTTTCCTATTTCCTCCCCCGAACTCCTCCTGAGAGGGCATATACCGTGGTGCCTAGTTGTCTGGTGCAGGATTGAGCAGCCAGTAAATGCTCATAAATGCTTGTCTAAGGAGAGAGCTCCTGAAGTGTTGAACCTTGACAGGTGCCTTCCCAGCACAGCCTTGGCTGCTAGGAGTCAGGCACTGTGGGCTCTCTGTGGGCTCTCTGTGGCTCCTTCCCGTGGTGGTGGTGGTGGTGGTGCTCAGAGGGCAGGGGAGTGGGTGGCCTCTGGGGTAAAGATTCCTTGACAGATACTCAGGTCTCCCAGTGACAGAAGACTCATAGCCAGGCTGACTGGTATAGCCTAAGGCATGTCACAGAGCACCCCACCCTTTATTCCCAGAGATCCATGGTCTGGTCAAAAACACAGGAACCCAAGAGCCCCTCAGCCCCAGCCTCAGGCTGGTGTCAACTGGGGTTGGTGGTCTGTCTTAGAGCCATCCATTCCCAGAGGCCCAGGCAGCCCAGGGCCTCAGTGGCTGTGATGGAGAATGCTGAAGTCCCCGAGGCTGATGGGGAGCCCAGGGCTATGACAAAGGTCTGGGGACAGAGTGTGTATGGCAGTGAGTGGAGACATGGCCTCATACTCCTTGCCCTGTTTCCCACTGGGAAGTGAAATCTGAAGGAGCACACAGGAACATTCCAGTATTTTCACCTTACCACTGTCCTGGCTCCAGGCACACAAAAGGGAATCGATCCTTACCTTGGAGATCATCAGCTGATTGAGCCAGGCGTTACCCACCAGGCAATTGGTGTGTGCATCTCAGGATGAGTGGGGCTGGGGGACATGCCAGGTTGTCCAGGGCTCACCAGCTATCCACCCCTGACGGCCTGCCCTCCTGCTGGGGGTCCTCCCGTGCTCCTTTTTCAGTCTGGCCTCACCAGCTATACAGAAGAAGGAGGTGGGAGGAGGGGAGGGGGCCTGGTAAGACCAGCCTCCCACCAAGACTGCTGGCCCTTGCTGAGGCCCTGCCAACCTCTGTGGCTCCGGGTGTCTGGAAAGTCTAAGTGTCTCCAGCTGACAAAGGCAGCTGGCCTCAGGTCACACCTGGCACTCACCCTGCATGGGTGGGGCTGCCCAGAGAGGTGGGTCCACTCAAAGACATCAGTCTCTGATCTGCCCTGAATCAAAGGCCATGCACTTCCCTTTGGGACCTGAATGTAGAACAGCTTCCAGGCCCAGCCACCACCTCGCCCCGCCCCACGCCCCACGTAGCTCCCTTTCTGAAGAGAGGCATTATTAGATGTCATTATCATGCAAGGAATGCCTTCACCAAACAGGCCTTGCTTTTCACTCCTGAAAAGAAGCCTCTTTCACATCCCCTAAAAGCCCCAGACTCAAGCCAAGGCCCCCTCCTGCCTTCTGCAGGCCTCTGAGCCAAAGCACTGAGAATCGAACCCATGTCTGTTTCCTGCAGTATCGTCAGAATAAAGGAATGGACAAGGGGTCCAGTGGGACTGAGGACCACTCAGCCTACACCAAGTTCCTGGAGGACCCCATCCAGACCAAGTCCCTGGCCTCAGCAGGTGATCACGTTGGCAGGCTGGGATCCTCTCGGTAAGAAAAAAATGGGATAGAGGGGTGAGAACATGAATATTAATTATTCCAAAGAAAGGCTGCCTCTGCTGGGAAGCCACAGATGCAATTTTAAGATGACTATGGCGTTGTCCTTCCAGTATGTGCGCCTCTCATATTCCACTAGCCCTGCATTTGCACCAAGGAGCCCGTTAGGTCCAGATATTATTACTGCAGGACGTCTGGTTACATCTCCCTGTACATCCTCTCTCAGCTGGCCTTGAAATGCACCTGCTTCTAGAATTCTCAAACAGACCTGTGTTGGATTGCTTGGTGCTCTAATGTCTTCTGGTTCTGTCTCATTTTGAGCAAGCAAGAGTTCTGGAAAGAAGGGCAGGAAATCAGCAGGACTGCCCAGCCAGGGGTGCTGCGAGGGCCAGCGCTGGCTGCCTTCTCAGGTTCCTGGAATCCCTGCTGGCCTTACTCTCCTCCCAGGTAGGCCGCAGCCTGCCTTCCCATGATGATGAGCCCCTTCTGCCCTCACACAGCTCCGTGACCAGCCTGGGCCACACGCTGGTGGAATCTGCTCTCACGTGGCCTTCTCTGCCCAGTCCTCATGGGGCCTCACCCAGGTATGAACTCGGGACCTCAGGGCCCTCACAGTCCTTCCCATCCCTGATCGCTCAGCCAGTATTGCCATCGCATTGAAAGGGGGGGAAACCAAGACCAGGCCAAGTCCAGGGACTCTTCCAACTTTACATAAGGACATGGAGGGTCAGAGAGGCCCAGTGCTGATCCAAAGTGATAGAGCAAGTGGCTTTAGAACTAGAGTTTTGGCCTCTGGCTTGCAGTCTCCTGCCCTTCCTGCTACCATAGAGTTAACACAAGGAATCTTCCAGGGCCTGGAGCCCAGCTCCTTCCCTTGCCTTCTCTTCCCCACTGAGAATCAGTCTCTAGGGGCAGAATTTCATGTCATATGGGTTCCCACTTTAAGTCACTGATACCCCCTCAGCTCTCTGGCCCCCTCTTTGTTGTTAGAATCAAGCCCAGGGCTTAAATGGGCCCTTTGTTCTCCCTGCCAGCTCACAGACAAATGATGGCTTTGTCCTGCCTCTGAGCTCTGTCCTGAGCCCTGCCCACTGTCCACTGGAGCCATGCTCCTGCTGTCAACCCCCATCCTCACCCCTCAGGCTGGTCAGCTCAGGTTCTGGGCCAGGCCTCTGAGTGGCCCTAGTCCGTGTTTGACTTGCTATATGGCTCTAGGCATCAATCCTCTCTGGGATGCTGTTTCACAAGAAGTGCCTGAGACAGTTCTGGCCTGACATTTGGCAGCACTGGGACTGTGAGCCAAGGCCAGCCTTGCAGCTGCCCCATCCATGAGCCGGGGGGTCCCAAGGGCACTCAGGGAGAGTGGGCTGCTCTAAGCCACAGGGGCTCATGGCACACTTCCAAAAGTGCGAGGTCTGGTGCTACAGGGAGAGCGGATGGCCTCTGTCTCTCTGGAGTTTTAGTCACTGTAGTGGGAGCAGGAAGAGGGACAAGGTGGTCCTCAAGATCCCTTCCAGGCTTGTGTGGCCATGGCCTCTGCCCTCCACAGGGAAGCAGAAACAGTTGTGCTCCTCAGCTATGCAGACTGCTGGTTCTCAAGCTTACTTCTTGCACGCTACACAAATACTTACTGAACCCAACCACGTGTGGGCTCTACCCCCATGGAGCGCACAGTTCTCTTTCATCAGTGATAGGACAGGAGGGAGCTACTCCAGAGATGGTGTCTATTGGGGCTGGAGTGGTAACTGTGATGGGGTATCTGGGAGGAAATCCCCTTTCTCCTGCAACTCCCTTACTCCCCTGCTCCCCATGAGAAAATTGTGGAGGTGAGTTGATCAGAGCTTTCTGAATCACAGTGCACACAGAGCAGCTAGTTATCTGCAGGTTAGATGCAGGTTCGGATTCGGCAGGTCTGGATCTGTAGTCACTGACTCAGAGACTGTGCTTTGAGCAGCAATGCCTTAAAGTATACTTAGGAGGCAGAGCACAGAGGAGTCTGAGGTCCTCAGGCCCTTCTCAGCAACCCCCTCAGTGTTCAGAGGGAGGACCCGGGCCCAGAGAGGAAAAGAGACCTGCCCAAGGCCCCAGAACAAGTTAGCCTCTGGTCTCGCATGCCCCAGCCCAGGTATCCATGTGTCCTGTGGGAACAATCCCGGGATCACCAGGGTTTCAGCTGCAGAGAGCGCCTTGAGATTCACAGGTGGGTTCTGGGGAGCTCGGGGGGCAGAGCTCACCAGCAAACAGATAAGGGGCTGGTAGGCAGGCCCAGTGGCAAGGAGGGAAGTGGTGACAGGCTAGATTAGCACTGAAGAAAACTGACCAAGATACAAAGCCAAGAGTCCAGGAAAGTACAATGGGCTTAGGGCCAAACCAGGAGATGCAGGAGGGCCGGGGCAGACTGGCAAGGAGACAGAGACTAAGCCTACCTGGCAAAGGGTTCCTGGGGCACCCCAGGCCCTTAGGGGCCAAATTCCATAAGAGCCAGCCTAACTCCAGGCCCCTACAGGGACTGGATGGACAGAGGTACTGATGTAGCTAAGTGAGGTCTAGAGACCTCAGCAGGCACAGGAATGGTGGGCTGAGAAGGAGCCAGAGGAGGAGGACCAGCAGGGCCAGGAAGGACTGGGTTGGCTGCCTTCTCTGTGGCTGTCTCTGAAAATCCCTGAATGTTCTTCCAGTACCCCCCACCATCACAGGTAAGTGTGTCTTCAGATAACCCAAGTGACTTCTGCCCTCTGCCCCCACTCTGGTCCCTAGGTTCTCAGACTCCCCAGAACAAAAAAGCTGGCAGGCACAGGTAACCGAGTTCAAGGCCCTCTGGCAGGCCGCTGAAGTGGAGCGTGACCGGCTCACGGAGTTTGTCACTGTGCTGCAGAAACGGTAACACATGGCACCCAGGGAGACATGCTCTCATGAGTCTTTGTGGGCTGGGGGTGTGGACAGCCTGGTACAAGGGCATCGTCTTGGACAGGGACCAGGTCTCCTCTATGACTGGGTCCACCTTCCTGGAGAGTTTGGCTTCCACAGTGTTGGTCTAGAGTATTCCCAGTCACCACTTGTGTGCTCACCTAGGTGTTCCACAGCCTTGGGGCCCTACTGCCACACTTGTGGTTTGCTGTGTTCTACCATATTCAATAGGACTGCTATATGCAGGTGGACATGAGGTGGGAGTCTCAGGGAAGAGGCTCTCTGGAGTAGTTAAAGCAGTCAGATCAATCCATAAATAATTAAGATCTCTGATGAATATGGTACCTTACTCAGGGCATTGGGGGATTTGGTGGGAAGACAAAGGCTAGACTCATGTCTGAATTACAAAGAGCAAGAGAGCTGCTCATAGATGACAGCTGAGACTTCTCTGGGGAGGGGGAGGAAGCGTGTGGCCCAAGGCCATGGATCAGGAGGCATAGTTTTCTCCATTCCATTCAGATAAATCAGTGTTCCTCCCTCAAGTGACCCTTTTGGCAACAATTGCAGGTACTCAGGCCAACACATGGCCCAATCATGTGACCTCCACACTGGAAAATATAAAGGACACCACTGGGTTCCTGCTCTAATAGGGCATACAGCCAAGGCTCTTTGGTGACAGGCAGTAGAAACCAATTCTGGCTAAGTTAAGGGAAAGGCAGATTTGGGAAGGTGCTGGTGAACCTTAAGGGGTGGGGCAGGAGAGGAGCCCAAGAAGGTCTGGGCATCCTGGGGGGTGGATGCAGTAGCAGGAACCCTTGGGCAGTCTCTCCTGGGGCATTGGAACAACACAGGCCCAGTGGCCTCCAGTTCTTAAGCCAGCAGATTCTGGGAAAGAAGATCTAGCTGGCCTGGGTTGCTCACGTGTCCATCCCTGGACTTAGGCCAGGCACCTTGATTGGAAGTACCTCAGGTGCTCATAGAATGAAGGAGGGGCAGTTTGCCAAAGGGAAAAACAGAGTATCATTACCAAAGAAGGAGTGAGGGCTGTTGGGAAGTGGTCAAAGGATGGCTAATACCTAAGCAATGAGAAGTGACCAGGTTTAATTGTGTTTTTTTTTCCATGTAATACATGAAGAGGATATGAGTTTCAGACCTATTCAGGAATAGGAGAAAAGTAACATTAATTCTTTTTCTGTAACTGAAATGTAATAGATGGTACAAGCCTTTAGTCTATCAAATAGAAGAATCACACTCGGTTTAAAGCGGCTTTCTCTCCCATTTTCCTCGAGTTGCTCCTGAGTTTTGGGGGGAGGGGGTTGTGAACCAAGGTGACTCAGTTATGTATTGCTATGTTACAAACCATTCCAAACTTCATGGCTTCCAACATGATGGGTTTTTTTTCCTCATCATTCTGCGGGTTACCTAAGGGATTCTAATCCATGCAACGCCTGCATCCCTCACATGGCCCGTCCAGCTAGGAGCTCGGCAGAGGGTTCTCCTTCACTGGCCTCTCTTTCTGTGCACTGTTTCTCTTCCAGGGCCTCCCCATGCAGAGCTGGGACTAGCATGAGGCAAGCAAGGTACTTTATTCAGGGCACAAAATTTAAGGAGGCACTCACTATGAGTCATGTGTGTGTGATTTTTCTCTTAGCTGAGATCCTTGACCTTTTGGGGTTCACTCTGCTGCTCTGTGTCATTTTAAGGTGTAGGGGAGCTAGCTTTCTGAGACTGTCCCAGGCTCATCAGACAAGACACATGGCCTTTTCTAGTCTGGAGCATTGCTGTCTCCTGGTGATCTAACAAGGAAAGGTGGAGGGCCAAGCCCCCTCTGCATTCAGATCCCCCAAATCTATTCAGATTTCTCACCCCAAAGCATAGCACCTGCCCTTCTCAGAGATTCTCCAGTATCTATTCCCTTCTTTTTTGGGGGCAGGGGCGGGGGGGAGGGGGGGGATGGGGGAGTGTTCTAGTCTTGCCTCAAGAGGGCAGAGCTTCCCCCTCTCATACTCTCCCTACAACTTCCAGCTGCCTCCGGCTCCCTGCAGTTCCCCAGGCTTGTGTCCTTATCCCAGCAAGACCAATGTGCTCTGCTTAGGGTCCCCTCACCCCCTCACCGGTACAGTCAGACTAAAAAACTATGATAGAACTTGTCTTTGTGTCCCCTCTCTCCAGTCCTGTATCCAGTGTTCTGTGTCTCTTATCCTGTTGTCCAATGTCGGAGAACAGCGTATTTCTTATATTTTATCCACTTTTCTAGTTGTTTACAATAGGAGGGGTTAGTCTGCTTAGTCTCCCATGACAAATGTCACAAACTATGTCTCTTTGTGAAAAACATATAATTGGCTTTCTTTTTATTTTTTTTTAAAAGATTTTACCTATTTATTTGAGAGAGAGAGAGAACTCATGCATGAGAGAAGGGGGAGGAACAAAAGGGGAGGGAGAGAGAAAATCTCAAGCAGATTCCCCACTGAACAAGGAACCTGATCTGGGGCAGGATGTGGGTCTTGATTCCACGACCTCGAGATCATGACCTGCATTGAAGCCAGGAGTCTGACACGTAACAGACCAAGCCACTCAGGCCCCCTTGGCTTTGTTCTTATATTCAATCTGAGAATTGGTGTTTGAGGAGGAGAATTTAACCCATCTTCATTTTTGTATTATTTGGAAATATTTTGATGATCTCAATATTTTGTATTTGCCATGATTTTTCTGCTCCTTTTTCTCTGTTCTCCTTTCTATTGGATAGGTCAGATTTTGTTTCCCTCTCTCCCATACAAGTTTGGAAGTTACACATTCTATCTCTCTTCTTTTAGTGGTTACCTATAACTTTTACCACAGAATTCAACAAGTCTAAAATCAGTAGATTTCTTTATAATCCCTTTTAACAATAGGATAACTTTAAAGGTTTTTCAGTTTTGTTTTAGTAATCTCAACCCCCAACGTGGGGCTTGAACTCACGACCCCAAGATCAAGAATCACATGCTCCTCCAACTGAGCCAGCCAGGCAGCCTGATAAGTTTTGAACGTTTAATTCTGATTCCCCTACTGTGTCTTTCATGTTACTGGCTTCTAATGTTTTTCTAATATTGCAGTCTTCTTTCTAAACCCTCTGAAATTAACCCTCCAAATTCATCTTTTAAAAAATTAGTCAGTGTTCATTTACTTTGGCCAACATACTTAAAAATGTCTTCCCTCACCATTGCTTCTTGATTCTCAGCCTCCCTTCTGGGTTCAGCTTCATTCCTACTGAAGTGCATCCTTTAGTTTAATGAGGCCACGTGGATGGTAAACTCCTTGCATCTTTGCTTACTTTGGAATCTTTATCCTGCTTTGCTCTTGGAGGAGAATTTCATTTGGTATAGAATTCTAGAGGGTTGGGTACTTTCTCAGCACTGGGAGGCTGTGACAGCTCATTGTCTTTAAGCATCCACTGTTGCCAAAAAAGACATCTGCTCTGTTTGGCTGTTGTTCCTTCGTAGTGATGTCCCTTCTCTCTAGACGTTTTTTCAGATATTCCTTTTGTCTTTGGTATTTTGAAGTCTCACTGTGATGGGTCAAGGCACTTTATTTCATTTTCTTTCTCATACTTAGGGTTTGGTGTGCTTTTTTCATTCCAAGGACTTCAATCTATGTATTGCCAAGGACATCTCTCCCTATGTTGCCTCTCCCTGTGGTTTCTATTCTTTTCATCTGAAATGCCTGGTCAGCCCATGTTAGACCTGCTTCTTCTTTCCTCCACAACTCTTAAACCTTCGCAATATTTTAGGCTGATAACTGCATGGTTTCTTCAAGTCTGTCTTCCAGCTCACTAAATCTCTTCAGTTGTGCTTTATGTGCCATGAAACCTACTTTAATAACTTTTTTTTTTTAATCCCTGGCAGTTCTTTTTTGTGTAAAACCTTCCATTCTCTTTCTTACAGCATTCATTCTTTCATGAAGACTTCTTGCTTTTCCCTTTGTAATAATTTTAAACTTACTTCATCCCCTTAGAGTTGTTCTATCATCCTCATTACTTAGAATCCTAAGTAATGTCTGTTGACTCGCCCTCACAGTGAATAATTCCTCAATGTGTTTGTACTTTTGTGTTATTTCTGTGAGCTTGTCTTCAGTGTTGTTGGTTTTTTTTTTTTTTTTCTTGTGGGAGTTCTCAGGTTGTGAAAGTGTTCCTAAAGAATGGTTCTACTTTTGTCTCTGTGGAGCTTTGGGGATTTCAGTGGTCTCTGATTGGTACTTTATGCTAATTTATTGGTTTAGGATTTCCTGAACTCATGAGTGCTGGCCTTGTGTTTCAATTTTCTCATGATTGGTGCTTCCCCCTTTCACACACTTAAGGCCCTGGTAGACTACAACGTTCCTTACCGCTTCCCTGGATTATGGATGTCTGTCTTTTATTGCAAACAGGTATTCTTGATGTTTCTAGAATCATGCAGAGAGCTTCCTTGTAGGTTGCTGCCTAATGGGAGCCCAGGTTTACAGCCTCTACCTTCACATTGGCATCAAAATCTCCACTTTATGTGGTTGGAAGTTTTATTAGTTTTTCTATTACAAGTGTATACTTACTTATTGTAAAAAGTCTCCTTTTCTGGGGACACCTGGGTGGCTCAGTGGTTGAGCATCTGCCTTCGGCTCAGGGTGTGATCCCAGAGTCCCGGGATGGAGTCCTGCATCAGGATCCCTGCAGGAAGCCTGCTTCTCCTTCTGCTTATGTCTCTGCCTCTCTCTCTGTGTCTCTCATGAATAAATAAATAAAATCTTTTAAAAAAGCCTCCTTTCCAACCTATAGTTACCCATTTCTCATAGAAAAGAACTGTCAGAACTTCTAAAATGTTTTCTTTGCACATCCAAAGATGTACATCTTTTAAATATATATATATACATGTGTATATATATATGCACATAAATGCACATATATTTCTATTACAAGATTGACTCATACTAAACACATCTTTACATTTTTGCAAGAGTATGTAACTATAAGTTTCTAAATGTGGAATCACTGGATCAAAGAATACGCACATTTAAATGTTCACAGATGATGGTAAATTGCCCTTTTAACATGAATCCATTTGCATTCCTATCAATAATGTGATCTACCATTTCCCCATACCCTCACCTCTACAAGGTTTTATCAGCGCATAACATTTTTGCCAAACTAATAAAGAAACACTATAATCTCAGCTGTTTTTATCCACTTTGCTAAAACCAAAAGTGGGGATGAGCATAGTTTTCACATTTATACCCTTTTCTGTTAAATATCTGTTCATACTATTGCACATTTTTTAGGGAGTCATATTTTTTCTTTACAGAGCTCTTTATGAATTATGTATTCATAATTATGTATTATGACTACATATGTATTATAATTATGTATTATGTATGTAGTATAATATTATGTATGTTTGTCTTTCATAAAGGTCTTGTATCATTTATATTAAATTAATACCTAGGTAGGGAGACCTCCTTATCTGAGTATTCTTTTTTTTTTTAATGATTGATTGATTGATTGATTTAAGAAAGAGCATATGCATGCGTACGAGCACCAAGGATGGGGGAGAAGCAGAGAGAGAGGGAGAAGCAGACTCCCCACTGAGTAGAAAGCCCAATGCCATGAGAAACAGGACTCAATCACTAGACCCTGAGACCATGACTCAAGAAGAAGGCAGATACTCAACCGAGCCACCCAGGCACCCCTTATCTGAGTATTCTTTTTTTTTTTTTTAATTTTTATTTATTTACTTATGATAGTCACAGAGAGAGAGAGAGAGAGAGAGAGGCAGAGACACAGGCAGAGGGAGAAGCAGGCTCCATGCATCGGGAGCCTGATATGGGATTCGATCCCGGGTCTCCAGGATCGCGCCCTGGGCCAAAGGCAGGCGCCAAACCGCTGCGCCACCCAGGGATCCCTTATCTGAGTATTCTTAATCAGTATCCCTACACTTAAAGTCTTCATGAAAGCAAAATTTTTACATGAAAACATTCACTAATGGCTTGCCTTACATAATAATGTTCACTTTACACTGCCATTGGGTCAATTTGATCGGACTCTTGAAATATCATAAAACTCAATTACAAAGTAAAAAGACAAATTAAAAACAAATCTGGTCTGTCATGAAATTGATGCATATGGTGTGAGAGAGCTGTTAAAATCACCCCCAAAGCCATCACAAACAAGCATCTAGCCGAGTTAGCCCAGCTAATGATTAAAGAAAAAAATCTGTGAAAATGAAGACTGGTCAAAAAAGGATAATCAGAATACCAAAGGGAAGTCTTGAGTAGCAAGTGTAATCTGTGGAATCTGTGGAGGCCCACAGAGGAGCAGCCCACGACCAGGCCACAGGTAAAAGAGTGAGAAGGAGCTGGCTTTGGTGTGTGTTTAGAGGAAAAGCTGTAGGGCTTGCTGATAAATTGGAAGCTGAAAGCAGCAAGGAAGAGAGAGAAGGCAAGAATGACACCCAGGTGTTTAGGTCAGGCAACTGCATCAGTGGTGGTAACATTGATCAAAATGAGGAAGGCACATTTTGGGAAGGGAAACCAAAAGTTTGGTTTTTTCCTCAATTTTGTTGGAATTCATAAAGTGCTTTAGCATTGACAAGGCATTTAGTTTATTTCCTCTATAACAAACAATACAAACCTAAACAAAATGCAAACATTACTGAAATACACGACAGTAAAATGAAAGCCCCTCACCCCCAGATGACTAGTCAGTAACTGCTGCACATCCCTATTGTCAGCTCATTGGCTGAGTTTCATTAGCACTGGTATCTATTTGTTTTTAAATTTTTAATCTGTTATCAATTTTTTAATTAGGTCATATATTATGCATAATCTTCTGCTACTTATTTCACTCAATAATATATCTCAGACATCCTCTTCAAGTCAGCACATACCCTTTTTATGGTTAAGGAGTATTTTTATTGTGTTAATCCACTGTGATTTATTTGTCCTTTATTTACATAAATGGCATCATATTATATGCATTCTTGCAGCATGTGGTTTTCTTCACCAATCTCATGATTTGGTGGTCTGTATTTGTTCATGTAGCTCTACCTTATTCTTTCCCATTGCCGGAGCAGTGCTGTCCAGTAGAACTTTCTATGATGATGGAGGTAGCTATAGCTCTGCTGTCCAGTGCAGTGGCTATTAGCCACATGGGCTTTGATCACTCTAACTGTAGCTAGTGTGACCAAAGAACTGAGTTTTTTATTTTACTTCATCTTCAATAATTTCAATTTAAATAACTACATATGAAAAAAAATAAAATAAATAAATAAAGAACTACATATGGACATTAGTCTGACAGCACAACCCTGTCATATTCCAACATGTTCCATGGTATAAATATTTGACTTTTTCTGTATTTCCTCTATTGATGGACATGTAAATTATTATTGTTTTTTATGCTTTTGCAAATAAAGTTTAAAGGAACATGCTTGGACAAGTCATGTTAGTAGCTGTATAGCTGTGGTAGTATACAGTATGTGTTAGTAGTTGTATACTGTTCAAAATTGGCATGATTCTGCTCCTTCTTGACTCTTCACCAAAGTGGAAGACCACTTCCTCCAACACTGTAAAATTCCAGCCCTCCATTCCAATTTGCATGTGTGTATGCAACTCTTTGCTTAGGTTAAATTTCAGGAAGTCCTTGCCCTCTGAGCCTTTTGTATCACACAAGTCTGGAGTGCCATACCTAGCTGAAAGACCTTTGCAAGAGTCCCAGTGAGATTAAACAATTCCTTCATGTGAAATGACTAAATAGCAATGTCTTCAAGTCCCATGAATTCATGATGGGCATATAGAAAATAATAATAAGTGATAACAATAAATAATAATAAACTGAAAGCAATCACTAACTCCAAGAAAAGCAAAAACTTAAGTAAGAAAATGTGATCAGGGATCCCTGGGTGGCTCAGAGGTTTAAGCCTGCCTTCGGCCCAGGGCGTGGTCCTAAAGTCCCAGGATCGAGTCCCACATTGGGCTCCCTGCATGGAGCCTGCTTCTCCCTCTGCCTCTCCCTCTGTCTCTCTTTCTCTCTTTCTCTCTCTCTCTCTCTCTGGGTCTCTCATGAATAAATAAATAAAAGCTTAAAAAAGGAAAGAAAGAAAATGTGATCATTACCATGCTCCATATTTGAATAATTATTCTAATGTAATTCCCTGTGGTAGACAGGATTCTTTCCACCCATACCCTTCACTCCCTGCTGTTGTGCCTGTGAATACTTTATGATATATAGCAAAAGGGACTTTGCAGATGTAATTATAGTTATGGGCCCTAAAATAGGAAGATTATCCTGGATTACCAGGTGGGCCCAATCTAATCACTTGAGCCCTTAAAAGCAGAGAAATTTCTCCAGCTGGGGTCAGTCAGAGAGATGCTGCAAAAGAGGTCAGAGATTCAAAGCATGCTAATGGTGTCTGGTTGGCTTTGAAGATGGAGAGGACCAAGTGGCCTCTAAAAGATGAAAATCACCCAGCGAACAGTCAGTGAGAAAAAGGGACCTCAGTCCTTCAACTGGAACTGAATTATTTCAATAATCTGAGTGAGCCTGGAAGTGGATTCTCCCCCAGAACTTCTGGGTAAGAGCCGGGTCAGCCAACACCTTGATTTTGGCTTGTGGAACCTGGAGCAGACAAACCAACAGAGCCTGCTGGCCTTCTGACTTAAAGAACCACGAGATAATAAATGTGTGTTGTTTTAAAGCTGCTAAGTTTGTGGTAATTTGTTACAGCAGCAATAGAAAACTAATACACCCCCCTACTATTAATTCAGCTGAAAAATTGATACGTAACACATTGGGAGGTGGACGGTGATTCTGCTTGGTAAGGGGAGAGGGCTAAAATAAAACTAAATTCTCGTGTTGCATGACAGGAAGTTGAAAAATTATATTTAAAACTTAAAAAATAGCAGTATGGGCATCTGTAGAAATATGGCAGTAAATATTCAAAGAAACGCTAAAAGTGTTCTAAGTGATTGCTTCTGGAGAGCCGGAAATGGGAGTGGGGAGGAGTGTGAGAGGCTGGCAAGCTTTTCATTTTAAGCCTTGGAGATAACTATATGATTTTTAAACACATGTTCCTATGTTCTGCAGTAAAAATAAAGAACAAGTCACACCACCACCAGTATAAGCTGTGCCTGCCTCTCTGAGAGCCAGAGCAGCTGGGGTGGGGGCTGCCCCTGCCTCCCCTGGGGTATGAGCCCCTCCTGTCTAATCACCAGGGTGGAGGAGAGCAACAGCAAGCTTCTGGAATCTGAGAAGAAGCTGCAGGAGGAGCGGCAACGCACTGTGGTGCTTGAGCAACATCTGGAGAAGATGCGCCTGGAGCCCGGGAGGACGTCGGTCAGTCAGAAGGCAGCCTCCAGGAGCAAAACAGGTAGGGGCTGGACCAGGGGCCCCAGGTGCTAGGGGGCGGCCTTGCTGCTAATAGAGGAGCCCATCAGTGGCACCCTTTCTGTCCCTTTGAGAAAAATGTGGGAAGCAGAGGCCTCCATCGGGGTGGAGCTCTGCCTGCCCAGGCCACTGGGTGTCCTCGTCCCCTGACCCCCTGGTCAGTACCTGGAGCCTCAGAGGGCTTGCACCTGGCCCTGACCCAGCCACCTTGCAAACCCTATGGAAGGCAGTGCCTCTGCCCAGTGCCCTCGGCTACCACCTCACTGCCCCCCACCCCAGCCCCTAACCCTCTGTCCTCAGCTGACTTTGTTTAGAGTTGAGTTGGTCCTGGGGCAGAGTTGGCCTGCTAAGGAGATCAGGACGGCAGTGGCAGACCAGGAGAAGAATCTCTGCTTCTGGCGGCAGGGATGAAATGGCTTCTCCCTAGGCCTGGGGACCTGGCTTCTCTGTCTCGTGTTCCACCATGCTCAACATGCAGCCACCATGGTCTGAGATGGCTACTTTGGCTTCCCCACCAGCAGCAGGAAGGGGAAGAGGGCAAGGGACGACCTGCTCCTTACCTTTTAAGGGCATGATCCTAAGGTTGCTCCGGTCACTTCTGCTTTCATTCCCTGGGCAGATCCTAGTCACATGACCACACCTAGCTGCAGAAGGAGAATTTGTTGCCCTAAACTGAAAGATCTATTGCTCCAATACAGTGATTCTTAAGGTGTGGTCCCTGGACCAGCAGCATCAGCATCTTGTGTGGCTGGGGCCTGCCAGGGATGTGGGATGCCAGAGCCAGAAGCCAAGGGAGAATCTTTAGTGTGGAGGGACTAGGCCTGCCTCCCTCGGACAGCCTCATCTCAACCCCCTAATGGCTCTGGAGTGGAGGGGTTACCCCCACTTGCCCCACCTCTCAGCACCCCAGTATATCTCCCACCCCCTCCCCTAGCAAGGACACTCAGACCTTTGTCCCCAGCCCAGATAAGATCAGAACATTTCAGAAGGATGTGCTAGAGTGAGGCATAAAGCAGGAGTTGTGCCCTTGCCCCTGCTCCCACCAGCGGGGCTCAGAAAACAAGGGGCCTTCCAGTTGCTCAGTCCAGACTGAGGAAGGTCCCTATAGCCTAGCCCTGCTGACCCTGCTGGGCCCTCAAGAATAGGTCCTCTAGGAATGGGTGTCTCTAGGCTTTGGGCTTACATCCTGAGTAACCCAACTAGGGAGTGCTAAGCCACGGCAGGAAAAACCACTTTGGTTCTGCCTAGACAGCAAGGAGCAGCTGCCTGAGAGAAAGGGTCCATGTGGCCTTTGCCACCTGCTGGCCTGTGACACGGGCAGAGCACCACCACTTTAGGAAGGAGAGCACCCCCGCCCATCTGTAGAACGAGGAGACCCTCCATGGCTGTTCCACTCCAGTGGGGAAGATAGACAATAACAAAAAAAAAAAAAAAAAAAAAAAACAGTAAAAGACATGCCAAGTCAGATGGAGGCAGATGCTGGGACCTGCAGCAGAGAAGTGGGCAGGAGGTACTGAGAGAGCAGCTGATTTCCAGGAGGCCAGTAAAGATCTCACTGAGGAGTTGACATCTGTACAGAGACCGTGTGGGAGGGCAGGGGATGAGGTATATAGATACTTGAGGAAAGAGCAAGTGCAGAGGCACTGCGGTGAGAGCTTGGCTGAGGCCTGAAGGAACAGCAAGGAATAGCAATTGAGGCTGGCACATAGTAGGGGAGGGGAGTACGAGGCAAGGTCAGAGAAGTGAGGGAATACTCAGCAGGTGTCCAATGACACAGGGCCTCGAGGTATAAGTGTGAATTCACCCAGGCCTCACAAAACTCTAGAGGCAAGAACTATTATCCTCATTTTACAGATGAGAAAACCAGCTCAGAGAGGTTGGTGGTTTACCCGAGGCCACACAGCAGGGGGTGAAAGCCAAGTCTACTGATGCCAGGTGACTTTCCCTGGGCCACACCATCCCTGAGAACCATGCCACCTCTGAGGCCCTTTTCAGTACAGGTTTTCCAAGGCTGGGACTGTGCCCAAATTCCCACCAGTTGTCTTTGTTCTCTTTTTCTGAGCATTCTGTGGCCTCTGGCCCTGACCACCCTGGATGCCCTGTATGTATGTAGGGAGCTGCTGGTCAGAGGCAGAGCTTCTGTATGTATGTAGAGAGCTGCTGGCTCTGGAGGCAGGGGGGCCCCAATGGTATGAGGGTATCAGAGGCAGTGATGATCTAGACTCGGGCTCAACCTGCAGAGCAGGCTTCAGGCCTGGCTGCCTTCCAGAAACTTGTGGTAGAGACCGAAGTGTAAGTCCAGGGGAATGCAGAGCAGGCATCAAGGAGGGCTTCTGGAGGAAGGCAGCCTTTGTCCTGCATCTTAAAAAAAAAAAAAATTATTGAAGTATGGTTGACACACAGTGTTAGTTTCAGGTGTACAACACAGTGATTTAACAACTTAATAAATTATGCTATGCCTTGTCCTCCATCCTGAAGGAAGTATAATGTTTCAGCAAGCAGCAAAGCAGGAAACAGGCAGTGGGGTGGAGGGGGAGAAGGAGAGCATTTCCACAGGGCCACGGCCTCATCACAGAAAGTGGCTGCTACTGCCCCGCAGGTCTGCCCACCTCCAACACCAGGCACAACCCGAACGGGAGTGAAAGGAAGGACTCCTCCTTCACCCAGCTCTCCAATGTGCCCATGGAATCACAGATGGAGGAGCTGACCACCAGGTGCTCTCCTGCCCCATCTTCCTGAGGGTGGCATTGTCTGGGTGGAGGTACTTCCATGGGTGGAAGGATCATGTCCCTCCCCATTTGACTTCTGTTTGCCAGGAGGGCTGCCTGCTGGGTCCTGGGTTCTAGGCCTGCAATTCAGCAACTGGCCATCAGAGGGCAGAGAGACCCAGCTGCACCCTGAGGACCAGAGTTCCAAGAGTTTTACTAAGCATGGGTTGCTGAAGCCACTTTTCTCACTCAGTTAAACTTTTCAGGGTCAAAGGCAGTGATGTTCCTGGAAGCATGGGGGGACCCCTACATATTAGTACTCATCCTTAAGGCAGCCAACATTTGAGGGAGCTCCTGGGTGCCAGGCCCAGGTCTGCAGGTGGGCCCAGAGAGGAGTCAGTGCCACATGATGTCCCCCCAGGGTCCTGGGGAAGAGGGGATGGGTCAGAGAGAACCTGAGACCAAGAGCAGCCACGCTGGCAGCCTTGTTCCCAGCATCCTTGTGCACATGCATGCATGCACAGGTATGCCAGTGAAGGCCACACTGAGCCCTTTCTTCACGTGGCCCAGACTGGCCATCCAGGTGGAAGAGAATGAAATGCTGAAGGCTGCCCTGGGCAGTGCCCTGCGTGGAAAGGAGGAGGATTTCCGAATGTACCATGAGACCCTGGGCCAGGTGAAAGGGGTCTTTCTGCAGGCCCTGCGGCAGCAGAAGGCGGACAGTGCTAGGATGGTCGCCCGGTGTCAGCCTGGAGGGACGGGGCAGCCATAGGCCTGGAGAGGACTCCATCTGTTCCTGGAAGCCAACCTGGGGCAACCACCTCAGCTAGAAGAAGTTCTCCTAGAAGAAGTTCCCCAAGGGTGAGCAAAGCCTGCACCTCAGACCAGGAGGGCAAAGGAGAAGCCCTGGCGGAGAGCCCAGACAGGCCAGGCAATGGCAGGGGAGAAGGACCGGCGACCTGCTCGGCACCAGTGAGAGCCCTGGGACGACAAGCCAGCTCTGAACAGACAGATGCAGCCCCTGGGGCAGGTGCTCGTCACCCTTGGCCTTGGGCCTAGCTGAGAGGCCCTGCATGCCCACAGGGCTCCATCCATACCAGAGAGCTCTCAGGGCTCCAGCTGCGAGCCTCCCCAGCCCACCCACCCCTCGCCAGGGCACACACCCCCCCCTCACCCAGCTCCCCCTCCACGGCTCTGTGGCCACCCCAGCCTTCGCAAACGTGGGGGTATGTACTCCCACCCACTTTGTCAGCCCACTCCTCAAGGCTCTTCCTTAGATGCAGACCTTTGGACTTGTAATAATAATGGTTATTTTCACACTCACCACAGGTCCCCATGAGTGAGCATCTGTGGAAGCCTGACCTAGTCCTATAGTAACCTGGGAATTGATAGTCCTATTTTGCAGATGAAGAAACTGAGGCTTACAGAGAGAAGCTAGGCTAATATTTAACCCTGGCCCGCCTGACTACAAAAGCAGGGTCCTCCAAGTAGAGCAACTGGCCAGGGTGGGAGTGCCCACCCCCAGTCAGCCGCTCCAGGAGTTCCTTCCATTTGCTCCCAAAGGCTGCAGATAGTGGATACCGGTGTGTGTGTGGGGGGGGAGGGGGGTGGGGGGGGGTGCGGCGGGCAGGAGCTTTGGGGCAGGAGGATTCTGAGACATGAGTCCTGGCCAAGTCGAGGTGCCCCTCCCTCATGGCCACATAGGGGTGAGCCCCCACGTCCCTCTGTAACTGTCAGTGTCCCCTGGGCTTCACTGCATGTACAGCTATGGGGAAGGGTGGCCACACATACCAACCACAGCCCCCTTGGCTGCACCTGTGTATACACAGGCCCCCACAAAGCTGTAGACGCATGGAAATACCTAGACTCAGGAGCACACAGTTGTACGGTGCATTCATGCACCCCAGACAGTGCCAGCTCTGGACTCAGGCTCTCCACAGGGCATGTGTTCCCGCTCACACACACACACACACACACACACACACACACACACGAAGACCAGTCTCTCCCCAGTGACTCACAGATGTGGGGACACATGTTGTGTGGGAAGCCACCTGGGGTTCCTGGGACCTGCCTACTCTGGCCCTTCCTCAGGCTCTGTGCTGGTGGGGGTGCTCTAGACACAGGTCTAGAGGTCCCCTGGCAAGGTGTAGTGAAGGCCGTCAGTGATGCTGGTGGGCTCCTTAGGGCTCCAGGAAGGGAAGAGTTTTTCTGATTCCCTGTGAAAGGAAATGGCCAGGCAGAGCCAGAGAGGCTGAGAGGCCCCGTTCTGGGAGGGGACAGTGTGTGACGGTGAGGAGTTGGCCCAACACAGAGTCAGGGCACCAGACCCAGTAGTCCGTACCTTCCCTTGCTGGCATGGGAAGCCCCACAGGGTGATCTGAGCATGTGTGGGTGCAGGCTCAGGCCCTCCGTGGAGTCCTTGGGAGGGATAACCAGCTATCCTTCCTCTGGGATGGACAGAGGGGCAGGGGCCACCTCCGGGAAGTGCAGGGTGGCATAACCCACACCTTAACCACTCAAGGGTGGTTTTGCTGCCTTTCCTGGCTCAGGGTTGCGTCTGAGAGAGGAAAGGGCACCAAGTCACAGGGTCTGCACTGGTGGGGGACCTGGGGCACATCTCTTTCCCCATTCATCAGCTGTGTGGCATCAGGCGAGTTACTGGACCTCCCTGAACCTCCATGTCATCTGTAAAACGGGGACAGGAAGAGAAACCTCCTTCAAGGGCTGCAGTTATATGTGTCAAAGAATAGCTCAAAGACATTTAGCTAATCATTAGGTTGCCTTTTGCTTCTATACAATGGACACATATCAATAGATTGTTTTCATTCCACAAAGATGAAACAGGCTTTACATGAAGGAGAGTGGACAGGAAAACTGTCAGGTGTAGTAAAGCCTGTTTGCTTATTTTGGGGTCAACAGATTAACTGGCATCTTGCAGAGGTCAGTCTGGGCGTTCAGTCCTTGCTTAGGTCAACTGGGGGCATAATGACAACTGTCTTAACTTCCAGATTCTACGGGCAGTCTTGAGAGCTTTGCTGTGGAGCTGAGTGCCAGGGGCCCCTGTCACGTCTGCTGGCACCTGCCTTCAGCTTAGTTAGACCAAGTCTGCTCCATCCCCCATCAGAGTCCCTCTGCAGGAGTCGCTGACTTAAAAAGTGTCAAGTGCTAGAGCAGAGGCTAGCACACAGTAAGCACTCAATAAACGGTAGCCCTCAGTATGACATCTGTTAGTTCAGCAAGCACCTGTTGAGTAGCCCCACCGTCCCAGGCACGGTGGTATCAGGTGAGACAGACACGGTCCCTGAGCTCGAGGAAGTCCCCTGCCAGCTGGGGAGACAGACTTACAGGTCACCATCCACTCATCCAGCCTGCCTGAATCAGGCAGTGAGTGCCACTCACATGCCAGCCTCTTCCCCAAGTCAGAGATAATCTGATTTGCCAAAGGAGAGGTTGGGGTTGGGGTGTATGGGATGCAGAGACAATGCAGCCCCTCACAGCCTCTCACCTTCTGTGCCGAGGATTTCTGGGCTCACCGCCCAGATCTGGGCAGGGACGGACGGGGCTGTCCATATTTCCCTGAAGCATGGGTGGTGGGGGATGGAAGGGGAAGACCGAGGAGAGCCAGGGAGCAGAACTTTTTAAAGAAGGGAGAGGTTGTCAAAGGGGCCAAGGACTAGAGCCCTGAGGATCTAATGCATGGGCCAGGCAGGGAGTGGGACAACCTGGTCCGTCCAGCTGAGTGCCCGTGACCCCTCCCGAGCAGCACCACCTGTCCCTGGGGACCCCGAGGAGGCACCCCCAGCCCTCAGGGCGGTTGGGCGTCAGTGGGAAGCAGGTGGGCTGGACTCGCTTTTCACAGATGAGAACACCGAGGTCCCTTCACAGAGTCAGAAGTGGTAGGAGGGGGAGAGAGGGGCAAGGACAAGTAAAGAGGCGGGTGGTGGAGAGGCCTCAGGTGCGGACTCCCCCTGGCTGCACCCCATGCAGGTGCTGCCGGCCTGGGTGCTCAGGTTCCAACACTGACAGGTGAGCCTGGTCGAGCTGTGGGTGCGGCGGGGCCACCGTCCCCATGAAGGCCTCTGGGGCACTGCAGCTGAGCCGGACGAGGGCGTAGCCTGGCTCAGGCCCTTTGGAGCCCCGAGTACATTCCATCGCCACTGGGCCCCTCCCTGCTCTCAGGAGCTCAGGGACGATGGTCTGCAGCGGGGTCCTCCCTTGAGCCGCCATCTGCAGCGGCCAGAACCAGCCTCACCTCTCCCTCTGCGCCTCCAGCGAGCCCACAGCTGCCCTATCTCCTCTCCACAGGCACTGCCTACGGTGTAAGCCTTGCATAGACACACAAACACAGTACACACATCACACACACATACACACAACACACGTGCACACACAAAGTGCATGCAGCATACACAAACACAACACGTAACACAAAACACACACACATACACATACAACTGACACAAAACACAATCATAGACACGGGATATTCTCTATGAATTTTTACTTTGAGTAACAACATACTGAGAAATGACAAGGGATGCTGAGACTTGAGAGAATTGCCCCCCCTGCCCGTTGCATCTTTCCCAGTGGCCCTGGTGGCATTCGGGAGGCTGACCCCAGGCCCTTGTGCCAATCAAAGCCTAGTCAGCTTCCTGCCCTTGTTTTGTGGGCTGGACATGCCAGGCACCCTCCCTCACCGCCCCTCTCATATAGGGAGGAGCTGGCCTTGGACTGTCCAGCGCCAGGTCCAAGAGGCCTCTCCAGCCTTCTATCAGGGCTGCCATCCCCAAATGCCCGGCTCCCTGCAGACCCCACTGCATGGGGTCACCTGGGGCCCAGCTCCTGCTGCGTGAGCCTTACCTTTCTGGGCTTCTGGAGTGAGGCATCTGTATCTCTCTTTGTGAGGAATTCAGTGAGCCAGGCCCTTCATGGAATAAGTCACAGAATCCCCCCAAAAGCCCAATAAATAAGAGAGCGGGTCCACTTACAGATGAGACTCTGAGGCTCTGAGAAGTGGATCCCCGCAGCGAGGCAGATCTTGGGCTCGGTGCAAGTCAGCTGGCTGAACCTGTGCTCTGAGCCCTTCTCTCTGAGCCTCATGGGGTCACCAGCTGGACGGCTGGCCCAGACTGGTCTCCGCTTGCACCCAGGATCCGTGAGTGGTGGGGTTCTTACTCCTGCAGGGCAATCAGTTCCAGAAGCTTATGGGGCTGACCTCCTTGTGGGTCAGTATCCTTTTCTATCAACTGTCAAACAATGGTAACACCCTCCCTAGGAGTTGTGGTGCCATGAAAAGGAGTTAGTCCATGTAAAGCCTTGGAATCATTGTCCAGCTGCTGTGATTAACTTACTACCCTTCTAACCACCATTGACTCTTTACCTCAGGAGTCTGCTCAGGTGTGCCTCCACACCCACCCCTGTATAGGAAGCACTCCCTAACCCCTGCAGTCTTGCTCAGGCATCTGTCCCTGACACTGGCCTCCCCGAGTGCCCATGAGCCCACCTGCAGCCCTCCCCCAGCCCCTATATGGTGCAGCAATTTCAGTGTACACTTCTCAGAGCCGGGCACCCGTGATGAAGGCCTCTGTGTTGTTCTGTGGGGTATGTATGCTGGGGACTCCTTGCTGCTTCCTCTGGGCCAATGTGTCTGCTTGGGAGGAAGTTCATTGCCTAAGGGCATCATGGAAGGTAGGAGACTCTCTTTCCCCTTCCCGGGCCTTGGTCAGGCTCTGGAAGCTCCCCTGCTAGGGGGTGGGAGAGGGATGCAGGAAGCAGCCGAGCCTATGGCTGGAGTCAGAGGATCAGCAGCAGCTCTAGGACCTGTCCTGTGACTTGTCACAGTCACAAAGCTCCTTTAACCCTCCACGCCTCAGGCCCTACTCCCTGCACATGCATGAACTGGCCTCCAAAGACATGGCACAAGTGTATTCAGCTACCCTAGATTCTGAGGTCCTCATCCTAAAGGAAGACTGCCAGATGTTCCCATCCTCTTGGTGGGTTCTTCAGAATACCCTTCCCCATTGGGGGAAGGCTGGGCTGAGGCCTTGGCTGCCCCTTCCACGAGTACAGCTCTGTCCTATTGCCCTTACAGGGCTCCCAGTTGGATAGGGACATTCAAAAGGATGCCAGCCATTCCAGGAACCTACTTAAGCCTTGCCAAGTGACCCTACTAGCACCCCTCCCCCTGAGCAACTGCATATGAGACACGACTAGAGTATGGGACCCCCCACCTGCCACATGTCTCCTGACAGTTCCAGTCCTACTAGTCAAGCCAGTCCTCCCTCAGGCACCAATGCCTGGCCAGTTCGGACTCTGAGCATAATGATATAAGGCAGGGCAGGGGGCTGTATGGTTCTGCCCTTGGGAGTTCACTCATAAAGGCGCAGGCTAGAATATGGAGCTGAGCATGAAGTGTGCTTGTGAATGCGTGCAGTGGGGGCAGGGCTCGCAAGAGGTCGGTGGGGACTGCCCAGAAGTCTTCCTGGAAGAGAGGAGTCCTGGCCAGCAGTGAGAGGGAGGCACAGGCTCTACAGAGCAGAAGAGGCAGGCTGAAGTGGGGCCCAGGTGTCCCTGTTAGAACCTAGGCCACTGGCCACCCCTTCCCCCACCCCTGCCCCCCCATGATCCTCCCTGCGGCTCCCTGTGGCCAGCAGCTCTGCAGTGCTCGGCTTGGCTCCACTCTGCTCAGCTCCGCTCCAGGAAGGCCACCTCCTCCCTGCCCTCCTCCACCCTCCTCCTGCTGTCACCACTCACCGCTCATAGCCTTGAGGGGGTGGGGACCCCAGGGCTGGACACACCTCACTGTGGCCCCAGAGCCTAGCTGGTCGGACGGACGCACGGTCGGACGCAGGACCCCGGAGCCCCGAGGTGGGCAGTGTGCCAGGGTCCCTCACAGCCTCCTCAAGGTCAGTGCCAGCCGGGGATGCAGCCACTCTGGGGTCCTTGAGACCTGTGGAACCCACCTCAGGCCCCTCATCCCAGACTTTAGGCCCCAAAGCAGTCTTCACTGCAGGTGTACCTGAGGTAGGCAGGTCCTGGGGACGGGGGCACCGCTGTGTCCAATGGGGGCCCCAGTCCAGGGGTCTGCCGGAAGAGGTCTCAGGCTGGGAGCCAGCCCGGGCCCTGCTCACGGAGGCCTCACTGGGGACACCCCGCACCGGCCATGGGGAGCTAAAATTGGAAAGTGGCAAGTGGGAGGCAGCTGACAAAGCTATTTCGCGGGCTCTTCACCGTGCTCCGGTTTCAAGCTCCTGCTCCATTAACCCGATCCTCCGGGCCTCCCTCCCCCACCTGGCGGGTGAGGAGGTGCCTCGGCCCTCAGGCCGACAGTACAGAGTCCGGGAAGCCCCCTGGTATGGGCAGGGGCAGCAATGGTCTTCTCTTATCTGAGATTCCCCTAGGAACACACAATCCCATCCCAGGCTCACTGTGTGACCTTGACGGGTCCCTGCCTCTCTCTGGTCCATGGCCCCTCTGTCTCGGTGGTGGGGAGAATGCTGACTGTGGGGGCCCAGGAGAGCTGGTTGCAGTGCTGGTAAGGGAAATTTTGGGGAGGATCACGGGTGGGAGACAGGGTCATGCCAGCCTCCTCTTGGCCCAGCCTGGCCTAGCCCAAGAAGGTGCCTAGACACGTTCCTCCTCTTAATTTGGCCCTGGGTCTGTTAACTGCTGGGTCTTTTAACTGTGCACCCTTGGGAAAGCCTAAGGCCAGGCTGGAGCATAGGAGGGGCACAGGAGGAGATGGCCCAGCAGGACTGCTGGGGATGAACTAGGCCCTGGAAGAAGGGAGTGGCTAGGCTCACCCTGAGCCCGATACCGGTCAGCACCTTTTGGACAGTAGCCAGCACCCTCCCCAGTGCCCAACCGGCCCTGCTTGGCCCCACACCCACAACCCCCAGGGCACCTCTTCAAATAGCACAGCCTCCAGCTGGCATCCAGGGCCCGAATACCCAAGCATTGAGAGAGTGGGCTGGTGTGGCCACGGACACAGGCAGGGACCAGGGAAGTGGCAGGCCGGGGCTCAGGAACCCGTTGGGGCAATGGGAATCAGTGAGAGGCTGGAAGCTGAATGAGGTAAGGAAGCCTAACGCTGGGGATCGGACCTGGGAGGCCAGGAGACCTCAGGGAAGTAAAGGCAGCTCTAGAGGGGTGTGGGAATCAGAGAAGGGGGCACTAGCGGGAGGGGCGGCATTGTCAGGAGCTGACAGAGGTTCACTGAGGGGGTTGGGGACCCTGAGGAACAGAAACATGACTGAGGTGATACAGATGGGGTACCTCTGTGTTAAGGTTATCTGAGGCCTTGGCAGGAGCAATTTGAGCAAAGAGGGGGGCCGGTCCACCTGGAAGGTATGAAGGAGTAAATGAAGGTGAGGCAGGCAAGCTGAGAGTCAAGATTATGCTTTCAAAAGCCTCCAAAGGGAAGGGTGGGAGCTAGAGCAGCAGCTAGGAAGAGGAGCCCCATGTTATGGCATCTGGGAGGAGTAGGGGGGAGTGGGGGCAGGAAGGGAAAGGGTAGGATAATAACATGAGATCCCTGAAGGGGAAGAGGGGCAATCTCTCTTCTGAATGGGATCCCCATCACCTCTGTGGGGCTAGGCGGGGCTGGGGGGTGGCAATACCCTCACCCAATCTGTCTCCCCCAGTGCCATCGAGGCTATGGGCATCAGGACCACGTTGCCCACAGCGGAGCTGGGCTTGTACTCCCTGGTGCTGAGTGGGGCTCTGGCCTATGCTGGCCGAGGCCTCCTTGAAGCTTCACAAGGTAACAGCCGGACTCTGGAGCACAGGGTGGGTGGGACCCTTCTTTCCCTGTGGCCTCAGGCTTCCACCCAGCAAGGCCATAAACTTAAAGACTCCAGACCCAGAATATTCCAGGGGTCTGAACTGAGCTAGGTGTAGTCACAAGGAAAGACACTGACAGAGACCGGCCCCAGAGAGAGACTGAGACACTCAGGGAGACAGTCAGAGACCTGGTCCAAGACACACAGTGAGACCCACAGAGAAGAGGCACAGAGAGACCTAGACCCATTCCCTCCCCAGTAAGGTGGGGGTCAGCCTTGCTGTAGGGGCAGGCAAAGGTGTGGGTGTGAAGTCCCCCCAGCGCCCACTGAGGCCACACTCTGTTCTCAGATGGGGCCCACAGGAAGGCCTTCCGGGAGTCCGTGCGACCTGGCTGGGAGTACATTGGCCGGAAGATGGTAGGTCCCCCATGCCCCAGTGTCCCTGACTGAGGTCCCCAATCCCCGGCATGTCTCTCTCATCCCAGACCCTTCCCAACTATCCCCCCATTCTAGATGTTCCCATGTAACAGAGGGCTCACAGTGAGAAAGGTCCCTGGCTTGAGCTCCAGAGCCTTCAGTTTCTCTCACTGATTCAACCTGTGTCCTCCTGGGGCCACATCAAACCCGCCCCCAGACACTGCTCATTTAGGAAAAGTTAAACCGAGACATGCTTCAGCAGGGGCTTCCAGCACCATCTTTCCCAGGAACAATGCCATAATGCTGGAATGTCAGGCAATATGCTGAAGAGGGGGAGCTCTGAGGGGTAGGGCAGCTCACACGGGCCCCTCGCTTCTTTCTACCTACCTGGCTGGTACTTCCCTCAGAGGGGAAGGCAAGGGCCTGCCAGCCATGGCTGTCCTCTAATGCACAAGAATACAGGGGCTGGGGAGGCACTAGGACTCTGATCAGCCCAAGTGCCAGCCCATCCTGCCCCCTGCCCCTGCTTAACCTGCCCGGGCCCGCTCCAGGACGTGGCTGACTTCGAGTGGGTGATGTGGTTCACCTCCTTCCGCAATGTCATCGTCTTCGCCCTCTCTGGACATGTGCTGTTTGCTAAGCTCTGCACGATGGTTGCCCCCCAGGTGAGCTGGACCTGGGCCACCCCAGTCCCCCTGCCAGCTTCCCCTAAGCTACAAGGGTTGGGGTCCCACCTCCATTTGTATGGTTAGATAAGCCATTCCTTCTCTCTGTTCACAGCTCCGCTCCTGGATGTATGCTGTGTATGGGGCCCTGGCTGTGCTGGGCACGATGGGCCCTTGGTACCTGCTGCTGCTGTTTGGTCACTGTGTCAGCCTCTATGTGGCCTCACTCTTGGGCCAGCCCTGGCTCTGTCTTGGCCTGGGTCTAGTCAGCCTTGCCTCCTTCAAGCTGGATCCCCTAATCTCCTGGCAGGTGTGCACTGGGGAGGGGCAAAGGTGGACGGTACAGAAATAGGACCCCAAACTTCTCACCCCATCCAAAGCCCTTGCTTCCAGAATCTCCCCTAAGAATTTCCTTCACTCTCCCACCTGTCTCTAAGCCTTTGAATGTGGCACATACCCCCCTCCACCACAGCAGGGATGTGTCTAGCTCATTCCCTGCTCTATCCAAGCACTTAATGCGAATTAGCACTCAGTGGCCAGTGTGGATTGGCTCTGCAAGAGAGGAAGGGGCAGGACAAGGCTGGGCCCCTGTGGGAAGCTGAGTGGGGACACTTGGTGAGCTGGCGGCCTGTTCTCTCCCATCCAGAGCGGGTTTGTAACAGGCACTTTTGATCTTCAAGAGGTGCTGTTTCATGGGGGCAGCGGTTTCACAGTGCTGCGTTGTACCAGCTTTGCGCTGGAGAGCTGTGCCCACCCTGACCGCCGCTACTCCCTAGCTGACCTGCTCAAGTACAACTTCTACCTGCCTTTCTTCTTCTTCGGGCCCATCATGACCTTTGATCGCTTCCATGCCCAGGTGAGGGGACACCCTGTGAGCTTCCAGCACAGGCCTGGGACTTCCTCTTCAGACAGGGGCTCCCATCTTAGCCAGGACTCCCAGGGCAGGCTGTGTCCTCACCCCAGGCATTACTCCCAGATGAAGCCATAATACCTTACTTCCTCAGACCCCAGTATGGGTCACATTCCCTGCTCAGACGGGGATCAAAGGGTGGAAAGGTGACTCCACTCTCAAGCAGGGCTGCCAGGATAAAGCCCCATTTCCCCTCACCCTCAGATCCCCAGGCAGTTGGTGATTCCCCATTCAGACAGGATTCCCCCAGCAGGGCTTGCCTCCCCACTCAGACACTTTGCATCTCTCAGATGAGCCAGGTGGAGCCGGTGAGGCAAGAGGGTGAGCTGTGGCGCATCCGGGCCCAGGCCGGCCTCAGCGTGGTGACCATCATAGCCGTGGACATCTTCTTCCACTTCTTCTATATCCTCACCATCCCCAGTGACCTCAAGTTTGCCAACCGCCTCCCGGACAGCGCCCTCGGTGGGTGTGCATCCGGGACAGAACAGGGACCGGGAAAGACAGAAAGACAGACCCTCTGCACCCCCTGGCATCACTCCTGGGGAAGCTGACACCCAGAGAAGGCACAGCACCTATCCAAGGGTGGGGGAGCTGGGATTTATTCTTTGAAATGTCTAGGACTTGGAGTTAGCTTTGTTCTGAGAAGCCAGAGAGGGAGGGGCAGAGCCCACCTCACAAGGGTCTTGGGACAGTTTCTACCACCTGGATGGGGTCTCCCTGGGTTGGGCCGGGCCCAGCTCCTCCCCTAGGACGTGTGGGGGGGTGAGGTCTCCATGGGGGCGGACCAGGGGCCAGGATCTCTCCCCAGACCTGCCAACCTGCCCAGAGAGGCCATAGGGGAGGGCCGGGCTCTGTGCCTCACCACCATGATTTGGGGGATCTGGGGAGCGGAGACCAGCACGATGCCCTCCAGGCAGTGATGACACCCTGCCCCCAGCTGGCCTAGCCTACTCAAATCTGGTGTATGACTGGGTGAAGGCGGCTGTCCTCTTTGGTGTGGTCAACACTGTGGCACGCCTCGACCACTTGGATCCACCCCAGCCTCCCAAGTGCATCACAGCACTCTACGTCTTCGCGGAAACGTGAGTGCAAGGATGTCTGGGGGGCACGCCCCTACAGTCCCCACCTTCCACTAGCCTTTTTCCCCTATTCCCCTGGAACTGTCTTCCTGGCTGATTCACACACATCCGCTCTCCTTCCTCAGGCACTTTGACCGTGGCATCAACGACTGGCTTTGCAAGTGAGTTGGGGTGGGGTGGAGTGGGGTAGTGGTCACAGTCATCCTGCCAGGTATCTGAGCCCGGCAGTGAAGAGATGGTCCACGCTTTAAAAGATAAGCCCTGGGCCAGAGGAAGGAAGAAGGAGGTCGTCACAGAGGTCTAGGTGAAAGACAGAGGTTTGGATATGGATGGGGCACTGGATATGAGAGAAATGGTTGGAGTGGGAGAGGTCCTTGTGGTGGTTGGGTGTGAAGGTCTGGGATTCAGAGAAGTCTGGAGGATGGATGCAGCTCTGAGCATTGAGTGTGGGAGGGTGGTCTTTAGTCCTTAGGAGTGCATAAGTTCCAAGGAGAGAAAGTCAAGAAGAGGAGAGGTATAGCTGAGATTGGAGCTAAAAGGACTGGGGCAGCTGGGTCACAGGCTGCTGTCAGAAGCTAGCTACTGAGTGGGATGACAGAGGAGTTGCTAAAGGGAGAAGTGAGGTGTCTTAAGACAGCAAATAATGGGCCACGGTTGGTTGCTAAGAGGAACTATAAGTTGGGGAGGCAGGATAGAGGGGTGATTGATAGGGTGAGGTCCCCAAGGAGGGAGGAGGCAATGGAACCAGTGCTAAGCAGAGGCTCAGCCTCAGGACAGGGAGGAGAAAGAGAAGCTAGCATGGATACAGGGTGTCAGGTTAGTGTAGAGAAGTAAAGAATCCACCTGAAGGCTTCAGTTTTCTCCATGAAATAGGAGACAAGGTCACCGGCTGACAGATGCAGGGTTGTGCATCACTGTGCCACCTTTCCTCTTGGCTAGCTCACCCACCACACGCACTCACAGCTGGGGAAGTGATAAGGGTGGAGTACCCACTGCAGAGCATGGCAGAAGAAGCTGACTAGAGAAACCTTGGCATTGAGAGCCCAGGTGGGGGTGGAGGCAGTGGACATATGGACTTCGATATGTGAAGTTGTGAGATTTTAGCTTCTTGAGTGCAAGTAAGAATGCAGGTGATCAGGCTCTCCCAGACAGGCAAGAAGGAAGAAGTGAAGGATAAGGGGCTTTAGGTTATTTACAATGATGACTTATTGAATTGAAGCCAGTTAAAGAGGGCAGTAAAGATAGAGTCTCAAGGTGAGGAAGAGGGGGAGGAATCAATGAGATTGAAGAACTGGATTTGGGGGAGGCCACATCTGGAGGGGATGGGGGGAGAATGGTAACTTGGAAGCAATGAAAATTCAAGTGGTGCCAAAGTTGGGAGTATGGCCATGGGAGCAGGTGGCTGAGATGGTGTGGAGAAGAAACCATTGGAAATGAAGAGGTCTAGGCATGGAGAGGCCTTACTCAGTGGGTCTTCTACTGAATGTATGTAACAAGTACTTATTGAGTACCTACTATGTGCCAGGCACTGTTCTGAGCACTGGGGATTTACAACAGTGAATATGACAAAGGCCTTAAATTGGAGTTTACAGTCTATTGGGGATAAACAGACCATAAACAGGTAAACAAACACATAAATAAGATCATTTTAGAGAGTGGTAAGTGTTATGAAAAAAATGAAACTAGTGTAATGGAATAGAGGTCGGCCACAGGACAGAAGCTTCTACAGTTGTGGTCTCTGCAGGCCTCTGTGCAATGATATTCAAACTGAGACTTGAGTGATAAGGAAATCTAGGGAAGAGAATTTCAAGAAGGAACAAGTGCATAGGCTTGAGGCAGGAGCCAGCTGTGTTTGTTGGAGGGACGGGAAGGCAAGTAAGGCGACAACATGAGAGGGAAATGGTGGGTGATGAAGTCAGGGAGGGTGGCAGAAACCAGACATTGTGGGATCTCCTAGCCTTAGTAGGTAGGTAGTTTAGTCTAACTGCAATAGGGAGCCATTGGGGGAGGGTTTGATTGGGGAAGTCATGTGATCTGACTTATACCCTTTGAGATGCCTCTTGTTGCTGTGTGGAGAACAGATGGTAGGGGTTCAAAGGCAGAAGCACGAAAATGACTTAAGAGACTTTTGCAGTAATCTATGGCAGGGGATGACCTGCTGGACAAGGGTGGTGGCAGTGGGGGTGGCAAGCAGCAGTCAGGACTGTGTGGAGCCCATAGAACTTGCTGGCTTGGATGTGGAGAGAAGAACTGACGGTCCAAGATGGCGCCAAGGCTTCCAGATGCTACTGAATGGCTGGAAGTGTCATTATCTGAGATGAGGATGCAGCGGGTTTGGACAGGGATGGGGGAATCAGTCATCCAAGTGAGAGGTCTAGTGACGGATGTATGAGGCAAGAGAGCAGGCTAAAGACACAGATTTGGGCTCATCAGCATAGAGACAGGGTTCAGAGTCTTGGGTCTGGATGAGATCACTTCGGGAATGAATGAAGAGATATGAAGTTCAAAGCTGAGCCTTCCACATTCTGAAGTTGGGAGAGGAGGAGCAGCCACCTGGGGTCAGGCATGCTGGATGTGCCCAGGATGATACTGTTGAATGCGGCTGCCCCTGCTGTGTACCCTTTGGCCCTCTCCTACCTGCCTTCCCCCACATTCCCTCTGGTCCTTTCTCCTGCCTTTCTTGCAGGTATGTGTATGATCACATTGGTGGGGAGCACTCCGAGGTGATCCCAGAGCTGGGGGCCACTGTGGCCACATTTGCCATCACTACTCTGTGGCTTGGACCTTGTGATATTGTTTACCTGTGGTCATTCCTTAACTGCTTTGGCCTCAACTTTGAGCTCTGGGTGCAGAAGCTGGCAGAGTGGGGGCCCCTAGCACAAATTGAGGTGAGTGGCAGGAGGTCTGGGGCAGGAGTTGGCTGGATCACTGCAGAGGGTGGCACTACTGCTCTCACATTTGGCCCCCAGTCCAGAACTTTCTCAACACAACGTCCCTGTTGTCAGGGCAATGGCTCCCCCTGCAGGTATCTAGCACCCCCTTCTGTGGGGTGTGGGCACCTGGGCCAGGCTGTGTTGGTCAGGCCCTCCCATCTCTCTGGTACTCAGTATTCCCATCTTTAACAATGAGGGAGGGCTGACCTGGGGACTTTCAGAGACCCAAGCACGTGCCCAGGACCCAGGGTAGCCATGTGGGCAGGGCCTCTGACCAAGCATGTCCTCTTTCCCCTGGCCCTCTCGTCCCACTGCCAATGCTTCCCTGGACTGGGCAGGCCTCTTTGTCGGAGCAGATGTCTCGCAGGGTCCGGGCCCTGTTCGGAGCCATGAACTTCTGGGCCATCATCATGTACAACCTTGTAAGCCTGAACAGCCTTGAATTCACAGAGCTGGTTGCCAGGCGACTGCTACTCACAGGTGAGGCCCAGGGGGGTTGTGGACACAGGAAATGCCAGGCATCAACCTTGACGTCTGTGACCTTCTGAAAGGCCCCCACCCCACCCCAACACCCCAGGGGCTCAGTGTGGGGGGCAATCAGGTGGGGAGAGCCATTAGAAGAAGAGTCACTGAGGATGGGGTCCTGCTCCCGGGCATCGATGACCTCTTCCCCACACAGGGTTCCCCCAGACCACTCTGGCTGTCCTATTTGTCACCTACTGTGGTGTCCAGCTGGTGAAGGAGCGAGAGAGAACCATGGCACTAGAGGAGGACCAGAAGCAGGACAAAGAGAAGCTGGAGTAGGTGGGAGGAGGAAGGAGGGACGAAGGATGGCTCTGCGCAGCTATTCCCAAGCCCAGGCCCAGGCCAGGCCAGGCCAGACGGGACCTGACCCATAGAATAAAAGACTTTTCTACCATAGTCTGGCTGTTCCCTATCCTTTCCACTAGCAATCTCCTGGCTCTCTGTCCATGATGAATGAAGAGGTGGAGGTTCTGGGTTACAGGGAGGGGGGTCAGGCTTCCAGGATGTGGAGGAGATACCCACATGGGGTGCGGAGCCCACCGACCTGGGCAACCCAGCAACTGACATTGACACCCGGAATCTCCAACCACCTGGCCACTGACTCTCGGAGTACCTGATTTCAGACCCTGAGCTACTTGCTCAGAAGGCACTTTATTCCTCTTAAGGAAGGTGACTCATCCAGGCTGCGGGGTGCGCTTGAGAGGGACACTCCCCATCTGACAGGCAAGGAGACAGAGTCCTGTGGGTAAATTCACCTCCACACAGGCTGGCTGGGACTGGCCTAGAACGCAGCTTGGGAACACATCCCTGTGGTTCTGGCTCATGGAACAAGGAGACCAGGGACATGGAGATACCAGAGAGCCCCAAAGCTCCTGGTCCCTGCTGGAAAGGCCAGGACTGGGCAGCGATTCCCCTCCCCTGCTGAAGCAGCGCCCTGGTGGCACAACAGGATCCAGGTGGGCTCTAGCCTCTCCCGGCCTCCTCTCTGGAGCCCCTAGAAGCCTGGGCTTGTGTGGCCACAGGATGGGAGGGCTGCTCGGTTCAGACCCCCTGCGCTGGTCACATCTTGGTCAGGCGCAGCACGTTGAGTCGCACAGGGAGGAAGGTGGCACCGGCTGCATAGGCAATCTCCCGCAGGACACCCTCCCACTTCTTCTCGTCCTCGTTATATCTGGGGGTGGGAGGGAGTGGGGACAGAGCCACAGAGCCCGGTCAGCCTAGTAGTGCAGAGTGTGCCACAGTGGGGAGGGGCAGCTGAGTCTACTAGGCCTACCTCTGGAGTGTCCCCACAGCCCCAGGCCCCTCTCCAGAAAGGTCAGGTCCTGGAGAACTCTCATGCCTTGGGAAAGGGGGCCCCTCAAAGGCCCACCTCCAAAGAACAGCCACCTCCCTTTCCAGGAAGGGTCACCTCTCAGGGAATGCCACACCTTCAGGAAGGCCTACAATCCCCACAGCCCCTTCTCTGGAGAGTTCTGTATGCAGCACTCCAGAAGACCCCCAAGACCCATCCGCCCCCAGGCCTGCAGCAGTGGGAATAACTGAAGGTGTGGCAGGAGCCCCAGACACTGACACCTTTTCCACACCCAGGAAGGGTCAGCGTGGAAAGCCATGGCTCTGAGAAGTTGGAGTCCAGCTTCTTCTCAATCCTGGCCCCAGCTCTCCACTCCAGCATGAGCACCCAAGGGCGGAGCAGGGAGGAAAGATCTGGCTGCCTCTTCAGGGGACCCTCTACTCCCTGGGGCCTGTTTCTGTGGGTCTGTGCCCTAGGCTTGGGGCAGCTCCTGACTGCAGCATACTTGACGCTCCACAGTGAGACATGGTGCCCTGTGAGCAAACCAGGACTGTGCCAGCCAAACCGGAAAGAACCGGGCTGAGCAAGGCATGTCTGCCATCCCTTCCCCACGGGACCCCCTGGAAGAGGGATCACCCCACCCCCAGATGAGCTTGCCAGGCACCACTGAGGGGTATCAGCCTTGCTAGGCTTTTCCCTCACCGCCCTGGGCTCTGGCTCACCTCCAGATGTCGTTTAGCTCTGTGGGGACCAACTCTCCAGACTCAGTCTCCAGCGTGGCAAAGCCACCAATGGCATAGAGGGTGCCCGCGAGGCTGACCAGGCTGAGTGAGCTGCGTTCTTGCGGGAAGGCCTCAAAGGATGCCCACCTGGTGGGGAGGAGGGGGTGTGAAGAGGTACATCACCCAGGGGCCTCAGCTCAGTAGCCCCAGTGCCCACAGCTTCAACTACACCCCTTAGAAACCCAAATCCCAGGCACCCATGCTCCCTGCACGACCTCCAGTGTCCTGCCCCTCCCAGCACGGCCCTCTGGTGTACCCTGTTCTCCTACCTCTCCCATCTCCCTTCCTGGTCCGCTGGTCATTGCATTCAGCCCGGTACAATCCACCATGGATCTCCCCACTGACTCTCCTTTGCTCCTGAACTAATTCTTCCTTGTTCGCTACCTCTGCTGCCCTGAGCTGTCCTCCCTGGTACCCCTGCCCCATCCTTCGTCCCCTCTTCACTGCCCAATTTCCATCCCTACCCTCCAAAACAGCTCTCCAGTCCACAGTCACCACGGAGCATAAAATCCAGGCACAGGACACACCTCTGCTGATGTGACATTCTCATCTCCCACCTGCCTAGCCTCTCATGTCCTCAGACTCCTTCCTGGATAATGCATCAGCCCCCACGATCCCTCAGGGCTCAGGCCTCAGCTTCTCCCTCTTTCTCCTGAGGGAGCCTGTCCCCTCCATTTACTGTTGGCCCCAGATCTCCCCAGTTCAGCATTCTCTCTGCCCTAATGGGCTCCTCTTGGACACTCCCAGGTCCTTCAAATCCACATGTCCTAACTGGACCCTCATATTTCCCATCTAACCCCAATGGTTCCTCAGAAGCATCCACTTCTCCCTCTTATCCCCAACATTCAATCAATCTCTAAATTCTGGGTTTTTTTTTTTTTTCTATCTCCTAAGCTTTTGCTACTCAAAGTGTGGCCCATGGACCAGCAGCACCAGCATCACCTAAGGGAAGGGTTGTTAGAAATACACACTCAGGCCCGTCCCCAGGCCTGAGAATGAGAAAATGCATTTTAACATGATCCTAAGAGGATTTGTGTACACATCACAGTGTGAGCAGCACTAGCCTGTGTCTTTCTCCGGTGCATCCCCTCTGCCCCATCTCTGCTGTGCCCCCATCTCCAGGCCACCACTACCTCCTGCTGCTTTACAGCTGCACCCCTGCCTCCTGGGAAACCTCTAATCTGTTCTCTACATCCGCTGTTGCCTAATAAAACACAGATGTGAGCCTAAAACCCGTCACAGGCATTTCACTGCCCTCAGGGTTAAGTCCCTCTGCCCTGCTTGCCACTTCTCCAGCCCCAAACCTCCCTTCGCCCACCATACCCTATCTGACCTGAGCTATGACCTTTCCTCCAAAGGGCCTGCCTCATTTTCTCCTAACTGCCTTGGCACCAACTTTCCTTTGCCTGGGGCATCCTTCTCCCGCCATCCTTTTTGCTGGCTAAGTCCAAATAGATTGCCAGCTCAGTTTTCTCCCAGGGCAAGAGCAACTTCTGTTTTGGTCACTACTGTATCCCTAGCACCAGGCCACTGCCCGGGGTATGAGTCTGAATGAGGAAGCTGGCACCTCCCACCCCACCCCTGGAGCTCTCTCCTGCAGACCAGGCTGGCCCCTAACCCTTGCCCCAAATTGTGGGGGAAGCCAGCCTCGTTGCTGCTTAGGAGAGAGAGGCTATTTCTGTGCTGATGTCCAAGCTCAGCAGCAGACCCCCAGGAGCAGTGACTATGGTCCTGCCAGGGCACTCATGGAGAGAGGCAACAGGTCCAAAGCAGTCACAGTGCGCCGGTCACAATGGGGCCCTCGCAGTCCCTGGCTCCCAGTGGGAGGGGCGGCCAGCAGCCGTACTTGTTGTCTGCGATGCTGTACACTTCAGCTGAGCTGGTCAGCCCCGTATCTGTGACCCCGGCCGCTACAAAAATGCGGCCATCATGGATGGTGGCCCCGAAGAGGGAGCGGGCAGTCTGCATGGGTGCCAGCTCCTTCCACTCGAACTTCTTAGGATCATAGACACACATCTTCTTCAGGCACTTCCTGGGGGGTGGGGGACAGGGAGTGAGAGGGAGCAAGCCCCAGCCCCGCGCCCCTCCGTCTGGTGCCGTCGCCCCGACCCAGTCCCTGGCGGCCCGGGACGCTGTGCTCCCGCTCGAGCCTGCACCCTGCGCCCGCGCTCGCTCCAGGCCCGAGCCTCACCTGTCACTGCCTTTGCCGCCAAGGACGTAGACCAGGTCCATGTGGGAGAGCACCGCGTGGCCGTACACCGCGTAAGGCAGCGGGTCCGATTCGCCCCATTTGAACGACCTGGAGGAGCACGCAGTGGGGCGAGCGCCGGGTTCAGGGTGCGCTGGGTCCCTGTCTCTGCTTTCACCCACCCACCCAACACGTATTTGGGGTGCACCGATGCATTACCGGCACCTGTCGGGTCCCCGCTCCCACCCCGCTGCCAACCGCCCCGCCCCCTTCCAAGCCCGCCTCCCGGCGCGGCCCTGGGCTCGGGCTCTGTCTGGCCCCCACCGCGCCGCGGTCCGCGCCCTGGTCGCCCCCCGCGGGCTTCGCCACGCCCAGCCCCGCCCCTAAGCCCCGCCCCGGCCCGGCCCGCCCTAAGCCCCGCCCCTCGACCACGCCCCAGCCCGGCCCCGCCCCTCGGCCCCGCCCCGGCCCTAAGCCCCGCCCCTCGACCACGGCCCGGTCCCGCCCAAGCCCCGCCCCCCGACCACGCCCCGCCCCAGCCCGCCCTCCGCTCCCCGCTCACAGCCGGTCGTAGCACATGACCGAGTCTAGGCTGCGCTCGCCGTCCTTGAGCTCTCGGCCGCCGACCACGTAGATGGAGTTGAGAGCCTCTCCCAGGCCAAAGAGGCAGCGCGGCGAGGGCAGCGGCGGCATCCCCAACCACTCGGAGTCCAGGTGGTCAAACTGCGGGCCGGGGGTCCACTCAGTCACCGGCCCCCATGCCCCGCCTTCCCCAGGTGAGCCCTGCCCGGCCTCCCCGGGTCACAGAGGAGGCCAGGTCTCCAGGCAGGGCCAGCGAAGCCTGGAGGGCATCCCTGGAGACAGTGCCCTGTCCTCCTAACAGGCTGAGAACTACCGAGGCCCTCTGGAGGTGGGCGCCCGGGCACCAGCATTACAGCACCACGATGGGGCACCCCACGCAGAGCCCTGTCCCTTCCCCCACGTACAAATCCGAAACTGAAGCCTTCCCGTCCTGTTTTCCATCCCATCCCACCAAACAGAAAACCTCCAAATACAGCTCTGCCACTCATCTCCTAAAATCTAGTGTAAGTCTGCGACCCTGTATACCTCCATAGTCTCACAACCATATTTGTGGTTCATCTTTCTGGAAAGTTTTCTGAAGGCTGAGCAATGTGCTGATGAACACTTTATAACCATCTGTAACCTTCAAACAACCTTATCAAGCAAGAAGAATAAATATCCCAGTTACAAAGGGAGGCCCAGAGAAAATAAACAATGCCCGTGATAGGCTTTGGCTGGTAACTGGTGGAGCTGCCCCTCCGCCTCCCTGCCCCCGGTTTAACCCTGGTACCAAGCTGTCCCTCGCCCTTCTCACACCTGGTCAGGCCTCACTGGGCACACCACTCACTGGGCTCATTTCTGTCTGTCTCTAGTTCCCCATTCCTCAGGCAGAAGCACCTAACTTCCCCTTCATGTGTCCTGGCTTCATGCAAAGGTCCTGTCCCAGGCCCCTACACTGACCTTGCTCCCCCTTCTCACTGTGCCTGACCCCAAACCCTGTGCAGAGATAGGGCCTCCAACATATCAGACCATCCTGGGGCTCACATTCCCCTGAAACTGAGACATCAGAGTTATGCAGCTAATTGTTCACTGCCTATAACTGTCTTCCACCTTCAGGCAAGTGGCTGTCAGTCAACCTCCCTGGTCTACATTTCATCCTAGAACCCAATGACACCCCTCAACAAGTAGACACAAGCCTCTGCTGGGCCCCAAAGCTGACCCCCCCCACCCCGTTCCCGGAACCCAGCACTGTCTGCCCCTCCTAGGGCTGGGCAGGCACCTGTAAGAAGTAAGCACTCATGGGGTCCTCTTTGTTGTCCTCGTTGTAGAAGAGGCCCCCAGCCACAAAGACCTGGTTCTCCTTGGTCACCAGGCTCACGTGGTTCTTAGGGATCTGAGTGGAGAGGGAGGCACAGTAGCACTCGTTGGCTGCTGGGTCATAGGCCACGGCTCCCTCCTCACTGATCATGAAGATGAGGTCCTGCAGGAACATGCCAAAGCGCAGGGTGTCGTTGAGGATGCCGGGAATGATACGTTCCGCCTCGTCCTCGTCCTCGTCCTCCTCTGCCTTGGCTTTGTCCGTGCCCTTGTCAGCGGCCTTGGCCCCGGCCGCCTCCTTCCCCTTGTCCTTCTTCTTCTTGCGCAGCACCGTGAGGCGGCCCTCGTGCGCGTCCTTCACCATCTGCACCTTGCGCAGCAGCTCGGGCTGGGCGCGCACCAGAGGGTGCTTCTCCACGCGGCTCTCCAGGAAGGCGCGCGGCAGCAGGCGGCAGCGCACGCTCTCGAACACGGTGGGCAGCGCGCGCTGGCGCTCCTCCTGCGCCTTGGCGTCGCCGCTGCCGGCCCAGCGCATCACCGCCTCGAACACGGCCTCCTCCTTCTCCACGTTGAGGCCGTCGCTGGAGATGATGGCGATGAGCTCGTCGGCCGAGAGCCCGAGGAAGTCGGCGTCGCGCGACACGAGCGAGAAGCGCGCGCAGATGAAGTCGCGGGCGGCCACGGCCAGGCGCGCGCAGTCGAGCAGGAGGCCGAGGCGGAAGACCGCCAGGCAGTTGGCCAGGCAGAGGCGCTTCTGCAGGAAGGACACGCAGATGGTGAAGATGGACGGGATCTGGAAGCGGTGCGCGGCGGCGAACAGGTCCTGCACGCTCGCCTCGTCCAGCGCGATCTCCGACGTGTACAGGTAGTGCAGGACCTGGGCCACCACGTCCGGGGACACCTCCTCCAGCCGCAGCTCGCCCGCGCGCTCGGGCTCGGCCAGGAAGCGCGCTCGGAAGTAGGGGCTGCAGGCGGCCAGCACCAGGCGGTGGCACGGGAACTCGCGCTCCCCGACCCGCACCACGCAGTCCAGGAACTTGCCGTGGTCCAGCATGTCCTTGAGCCCGTCCTGCAGGAGCGTCTGCTGGTACAGCCGCTGCTCCTCCGCCTGCTCCAAGCCCAGCGTCATGGTGGGTGGCTCGGGGGCCTGCTCTCGCTGGTCCCCTGCTTTCCTTCTGGGTCACGCAGTCTCCGCAGCTGTCTCCGCAGGGCTATATATAGAGGTGGACGAGGCCGTGTAAGGCGAGCTGCCCGGCTTCCTGCACATGACGCTGAGGGGTCAGACAGCTGGGCAGAGGCCCCCTCCCAGAGAGGCCTTGCCTCAGCCCAGGGGCTCATGGGGCAGGGGTGGGGTACCTGGGCCCCTGAGGCCCTCGCTGCCTCATTTCTAAATGGAGCGAGGCAAGGCTTTGATCACATTGCGTGGTCAGGCGGTGCCCCTGAGGGGAAGGGATGAGCAAGCTCTGCCCCTTAGTCCTCATAAGGAGAAGCACTGGTGTCACTCTTCCAGGGTCTCCCTCCCTTCCTGCCTTCTGGGACTTTCTGTCTTCCTCTCTGGAGTATATCTCACCCCAGACTCCCCTGGGTACACTGTGCCTGGGTTTCCTGTTGGATGAGCTTGGAAAGACATCCAGTCATTGGGGACCTTGTTGCCTCACATTTAAAAGTGGGAAGAGCTAGGACGCCTGAGTGGCTCAGCATCTGCCTTTGGCTCAGGGCATGACCCCAGGGTCCTGGGACTGAGTCCCAAATTGGGCTCCCCGCAGGGAGCCTACTTCTCCCTCTGCCTATGTCTCGGCCTCTCTGTGTGTCTCATGAATCATGGATAAAATCTTAAAAAAAAAACTAACTAAAATGGAAAGAGCTTTACCCCTTTCTACTCCAGGATCAAAGACCGTCCTTAGACCAAGACGGCAAGAGGATGCCTTGGGTAAAGAGGGTCACAGCTTTTCTGAAGGGCCTGCACAGGTCACATGGCTCCGTTGAGCCTCAGTTTCCCTTTCTACACAATGGGAGTTGGATGGGTTCGATTCTAAACGTCTCAGTTACAGTGCTGCTGAGGTTCAGAAGCACTGAGTGGGTCCCTGGGGGTACACTGTCACTGGGTTTTAGCATTGCAAGGTGTCAGACGGGCTAGAAAAGTAATTTCCTGGGATTCAACTATTCTAGGTATTTAAACTCCCAGGGTTTTCACATTCTAGGGGAGTGACATTCTGGATTCTAGTGTTCAAAAAATAACACTCTAAGAGTTTAATGTTCCAGGATAGCTGTCTATGCTCACTGTCCCTGATCCATACTAAGCTTGATTGAGCCTACCTTGGCTTTGGGGCCCTTGCACCTTGTCTTCTGTCTAAGGGGTGTCCAGGGTAGAGGCACAGGATAGCCAGTTCTGATGCCCAGCCTTCTTTGGATTCCTTACCACCCTCTGCCCCCCGCCCCGCCCCCCCGCCACACACACACACACACACACACACACACACACACACACACACCAGCCTCAGCCACCAAGATTAACTTGTTCCCAAAGTGCCAGAAGCTGCAGCTGTGGGTTAAATTTAGCCCCCAGGACACTGGTGTGAACTGTTATGGGGCATTCTCCCATCATTCCTCTGAGTCACTTGTTTATAACCTCAGGCTTGAGGGGCCAGGATGGGCCAGGGCTGAGTCACCTCCCCTTTTGTGATCTCAGAGATGTCACTGCCTGTCCCTCCTGAGCAGTGCATTCAGCCATCATTTGCTCACCCCACCGGCAGGTCTTAGAGAGAGGCACAGCAGCCGGGCAGGTCCTGGAGGTAGTCCTGTCCGTCTTGTGGAAAGGACCAAGTCTCACTCCCGGGGTTCCAGCCCAGCCCCCAACTGTAGGGCATTTCCAACAAGCACCATCAGAGAGTAGCTCAGGCACTGAGAGGCTGAGCAATTTGGCCAATCTCATAGCTGACAAGTGGCAGAGCCAGGATTCAAAGCAGATCTGCTCACCTCCAAAGACTGTGGGAATCTCTCCCTACCATACTGCTTCTCACCAATTAGCAATAAAAAATTAGTGGTAGCTTCATTTTCCAAAGACCAGGACAGAAAGTACATAGTGAACAATTAACTTATGTTTATCAAATGACTCAATGACGTATTTTTAGATTATGATGAATCCCATAGTGCTCACTCCTTACCAGGCATTCCAGTAGCACATTAATATGTGGCTCATTCATTCATCAAGAACCCACTGGGCACTCTTCTCAGTGTTGAGAGTTCATCAGTGAACACATCAGGCAGGAATTCCTGTCTTTATGAAGCTTATGTTCAGCCAAAGCAGTGGGTGGCATGGTCAGCAACAAGTAATTATACAGGATGTCAGATGATAATAACTGCTAAGTAATGAGTAGCAGAGAAGGGGGCATGGGAGGGGTAGTGGTGGTAATAATTTTAGTGGAGTAGTCAGGATGGACTCACTGAGAGGACTCCATTTCAGCATGTTCAAGCCACAGGATAGGAGGATTCTGGGGTGGGGGGTGGGGGCAGCTTGAGCAAAGATCCTGAGGTAGGAGTGCACCTGGCATGTTCTAGGAACAGCTGGGAGGAAGCCAGAAGCTGGTGGGGCTGGAACAATGAATGATGAGGTGAATAGGAGAAGATGAGGGAAAAGGGGTAAGGGTGGGGAACCATGTAGGGCCATGTGGGCCAGTTTTTCCCTTCAGGGAAATGGGGAGCCACTGTTTATTACTTAATTATAATTATGGGAAATGCAAACATATCCACAGGTAGAGAGGATAATATGCCAATTTCCCATGTACCCACCTCCCCACTTCAGCAACTATCTAGTCATCAACTCATGGCCAATCCTGTTTCACCTCTGACACCTGCCCTCCACTCTGGTAATTACCCAGGGAGACGACCAGGGATTGGACATGAGTACAGGACAGAGAGGGACAAAGCCTGACTGTGGCTTTCCGTCAAGTCAAGGGAGAATGTCATCTCACTTCATCCTTTAAATTTTTACTCATTTATTTTTTTAAGATGTTATTTATTAGAGAGAGAGAGATTGAGGGAAGGAGAGAGAGAGAGAGTGAGTGAGCACAGGCAGGGGGAGGGGCAGAGGAAAAGGGAGAAGCAGACTCCCTGCTAAGCAGGGAGCCTGACTTGGGTCCCAATCCCAGGATCCCGGGATCATGACCTGAACTGAAGGCAGATGCTTAACCAACTGAGGCACCCAGGTGCCCCTAATTTTTACTCATTTAATCTTATCCAAAATGATGAGGTAGGTATTATTTACCCCCTTTTACAGAAACTGACATTTAGATGGCCAGCAAATAGAGATCAGTCTTACCATGTTTTTGTTTTTCTTTAAACAGCTTTGTTGAGGCTTAAGTGACATACAATGAATTGCACATATTTAAAGTGTACAATTTGGTTAAGTTTTTTCAAAGATTTTATTTATTTATTTATTTGAGAGAGAGAGAGAGAGCACATGAGCACAAGATAGAGATACCATGATGGGAGCGGGGCGCAGAGGGAGAGGGAGAAGCAGGCTCACCCTAAGCGGACAGCCCGATGATATGGGGCTTGATCCCAGGACCCTGGGATCGTGACCCGAGCCGAAGGCAGATGCCTAACCAACTGAACCACCCAGGCACCCACAATTTAATGAATTTTGATGATATATGTCCCTGAAACCAGTACCACCATCAGGTTAGAGAACATATCCATCAGCCATGTGTCCTCGTGCCCTTTAATTCCTTTCTCATCTCTCCTCACCAAATCCCCAGCTAGACAGTCACTGGTCTGCTTTCTGTTATGTTACCATCATCCATTCACATTTTCTAAAGTTTTATATAAGCAGAATCATAGACTGTGCTCTGCCTGTCTGTCCGTCGTTTTGTCCTGACTTCTTTTACTCAGATAACTATTTTGAACTTCATCCAGTCTGTCTACTCATGTTCTGCCTTCATTAGGAATCTTAGCACATCACAAGAGTTATTTAAGAAAAATGCCAAGTGAAATTCTTGAGAAAATTTACACTCATTTTGCCAAGGTCAGAGAACACCTTGCAGATGCGCCAAGAAATTCTACAAGGTCTGTAGCCCTCACTCCATGAGCAGTGAGCCTCACTGCTCACCCAGAGGTAGGCCTGTGGGCTGGTGACTTCACTGCGGAGTATTTGCTGGAGTAGCCATGGTAGGTGTCCATTTGTGACAGACATTTGTCACACTTGGTGGTCTCCTCCCATCTCCTAAGTAGTCTTTCTATGTTCAGGACAGTCCCACATCAGTGGTCCTTCCCCAAGGTAGAAGCCAGAACTTCTGTTCTCAGCCTCCCTGACCTCTGACAGCCTAGAAGAAAAAAAAAAGCTACTGATAGCCAAGGGACCTCAAAGAGACAGATCAGGGTGCAGTGAAGCCCCCCAGTTCACAAGGCCTTTTATGCATGCTGACTGCCACTGGGTTTTTGGTGTTGCACTTTTAAAAAACTATTGAAAAGATGACTTCTGGCCTAGACAATGTGGGACTCATTTCTCCCTGTTGTTTGCTATTAAGTACAATGATAAACCATAGAAATATGCAAGAGGCAATTAAAGGATAACTCTGAAAGGTGGGAGAAGGATGACTAATTGGTTCGAGACCCTAAGAATAAAAGAACAACTCAGTAGCAGGTGTCACACACACTCAACCAATCAAAGATGACCTGGGTAGGTTTATTCCTCTTGCAAATGGACAGGAATCCCCTGACAATATCAGACAAATGTAGCATCACCAACAAGGGGAGTTTGTCAGAAGCCCATGAAAAACAAGCAGCCAGAGGAAGCGCTCTCCTTCCTGGCCTGAGACCCACCTCCCCTGCCAAGGGACCCTGGGCAACCCGGCCTGGGGAAAGTCCTGCTTTCTCTAGCAGCAGCAGGAGGAATAGGGCACCCCAGCAGTACCAGACAGGCCAAGCAGGTGAAAATAGCACTGTAAAATCTCTAGAAATTAAATTGTCGTTGGAACCTCAGCCCACAAAAGTAGGCCAGCACCTGCATGCCAAACTTAAACAGGGCAACTGCCTGTTTATAAAAAAAAGAACCAAATAGAACCCAAAGTCTTCTAACATAAAGCCAAAATGTCCAGAGTACGGTTAAAAAAAAAAGTGACCTATCATAATAATAATCAGGAAAATCATCACTTGAATATAGAAAGAATTAGCCAGTGCTAACACTGACATTAATCAAATGTTGAAATTATCTGGCAAGGATTTTATTTATTTATTTATTTATTTATTTATTTATTTATTTTTGGCAAGGATTTTAAAGCAGCTATCATAAAAATGTTTCAACTATCAGTACAATGCTCTTGAAATAAATTTGAAAAAGAGAAAAATCTCAGTAAAGAAGTATAATTATATAGAAGAGCCAAATGGAAATCATGGAACTGAAAAACACAATAACAGAAATAAAGATCTGCTAGATAATCTCAATAGAGGGGAGAGATGACAGAGGATAAAATCAGTGCACTTGAGGACAGGTGAATAGGATTTACCCAATCTGAAGAACAGAGAGAGAGAGTAGAGTGAAAAAAAAAATGGATGGCATCTTGGGCCTGTGAGACAATAACCAAAGATCCACCATTTATATTGTGAGAGTCCCAGAAGGAGAGGAGAAAGAGAGGACTGGAAGAGTAATGGAAGGAATAATGGCTGAAAACTTGCAAAATTTGGTGACAGACACACACCTGTAAATTCAAAAAGCTGAGCAAAACCCAAACAGGGATAAACCCAAAGAAATCCATGCCAAAATACATCATAATTAAACTTCCAAACACTAAAGACAAAGAAAATAATCTTAGAAGCAGCCAGAAAGAAAAAAACACATTACCTATATGGGAACACTAATTCAAATGATGGTAGATTTCTCATGGGACACCATGGAGGCCAAAAGAAGTGGCACAACATTTTTCAAGAACTGAAAGAACTGTTAATGATGAATTCTATATTCAGTGAAACTATCAGGAATGAAAGATAGATAATTCCAGGGAATCTTAAAAAACAAAAACAAAAAAACTTTAGGAACTAATAAGTGGGCTCAGTAATGTTGGAGGGTATAAGATCAACACACAAAGATTAAACGCATTTCTGTCTACTGACAATGAACATGTAGAAACCAAAATTTAAAACTTAACACCATTTATAATCACTTCAAAGACATTGAAATATTAATGAATATACTTAACAAAACACATACAGGAGCTATGCTAAAAATTATAAAATGCTGATAAAAGAAATCAAAGAAGACCTAAATAAATGGAGAAACATACTATATTCATGGATTGGAAGGCTCAACACAGTAAAGATGTCAGTTCTCCTCAAATTGAACTATAGGTTTAGTTCAATGCCTATCAAAGTTCTAGAAACATTTCTAATATACATAGACAAACTTTTTCTAAATTTTACATGGAAAAGCACAATCTAGAATAGTTAAAACAATCTTAGCAAGGAAGAATAACGTGGGAGGAATCACTCTACCTGATATTAAGGCTTCCTATGTAGCACTAGTAATCAGGATTGTGTGGCATTGGCAGAGCGCCAGACACATAGATCAATGGAGGATATAGAGGACCCAGAAATAGATCCAAATATGCTCAACTAATTTTTGACAGAGGTCAAAAGCAAGTCAATAGAGGAAAGATATTTTTCAACAAATGGTTACAGAGCCATTAGACATCCAGAGGCAAAAACAGCAACACTTTCAACCTAAATCTCACGCCTTATATAAAAATTAATTCAAAGTGGATCATAGACCAGGAGTGCCTGCATGGCTCAGTGGCTGAGCGTCTGCCTTTGGCTCAGGATGTGATCCTGGGGTCCTGGAATTGAGTTCCGCATCGGGCTCCCTGCAGGGAGTCTGCTTCTCTCTCTGCCTATGTCTCTGCCTCTCTGTGTGTCTCTCATGAGTAAATAAAATCTTTAATTAAAAAAAAGGATCATGGATTTAAAATGTAAAACATTGAAAATAATCTTGAAAAAAGATGAACAAAGTTGGAGGTCTCACACATTTTTATTTCAAACCCTACTACAAACCTACAGTAAACAAACTGTGTGGTCCTGGCATATAGACAGATATATAGACCAGTGGAACAGAACAGAGAGCCCAGAAATAAAGTCTCATATATGGTCAAATGATTGGTGGCTCAGGTACCAAAAGCATTCAGTGGGGAAAAGGCAGTCTTTTCAACAAATGGTGTTCAGAGAACTGGATACTCATATCCAAAAGAATGAGGTTGGACCCTTGTCTTACACCATATACAAAAATAAATTCAAAATGTAAGTACAAAAATTAGAAAGCTTTTGGAAGAAAACATGGGTGAAACTTCATGACATCAGATCTGACAATTTTTTGGATATGACACTAAAAGCATAGGCAACGAAATTAAAAACAGATTAGCCTACATCAAAATTTAAAACTTCTGTACATGGAAGAACACAATTGACAAAAAAGGCTACCCATGGGATAGTAGAAGATATTTGCAAGTCAAATGAAGGATTAATATCCAAAAAATATAAAGAACTCCTAAGACTCAACAATAAAAATAGGGGCAGCCCCGGTGGCGCAGCAGTTTAGTGCCGCCTGCAGCCGGGGGTGTGATCCTGGAGACCCCAGATTGAGTCCCACGTCGGGTTTCCTGCATGGAGCCTGCTTCTCCCTCAGCCTGTGTCTCTGCCTCTGTCTCTCTGAATAAATAAATCTTTAAAAAAAAATAAAAAAATAAAAAAAACCTGATTTTAAAATGATCAAATAAGGACACCTAGCTGGCTCAGTCAGTAGAATGTGCAACTCTTGATCTCAGGGTTGTGAGTTCAAGCCACATGTTGGATGTAGAGATTACTTAAAAACAAAATCTTTTTTAAAAAATGGGCAAAGGTCTTGACTCAACATTTTTCCAAAAAGAGGTACAAATGCCCAATAAGCACGTGAACAGATGTATAACATCACTAATCACTAGGGAAATGTAAACCCAAACCACAAGATACCACCTCATCCATTAGGATGGCAACTATTTAAAAGCAAACAAACAGGAGTTGGTGAAGATGTGCAAAAATTGTAACTCCGTGTGCTGTTGGCAGGAATGTAAAATGGTACAGACACTATGAAAAATAGTATGGTGGTTCATCAAAAAATTAAAAATATAATATACCATATGATCTAGAAATCCATTTCTGGTTATACACCCAAAGGTATTAAAAACAGGTATACTCATGTTCATTGCAGCATGACTCACAATAGCCAAAAGATGAAAGCTACCCAAGAGTCCACCAACAGATGAATGGATAAATGAAACGTGGTTGATATACAAATGGAACATTATTCAGCCTTAAAAAGGATGGAAATTCTGACACATGCTACAACATGGGTGAACCTTGAGGATATTATGCTTAGTGAAATAAGTCAGTCACAAAAAGACAAATATAGTATGATTCCACTTATATAAGATACCTAGGATAGTCAAATTCATGGAGGCAGAAAGTAGAATGGTGGTTGTCAGGGCTTGGGGATGGCCATGGAGGCATAGGGGGTTAGTATTTAATGGGTACAGACTTTTAGTTTTATGGGATGAAAAGAGTCCCACGGATGGATGGTGGTGATGGTTATACAGCAATGTGAATGTACTTAATGCCACTGACTGTACACTTAAAAATGGTTAAGATGGTGACTTTTATGTTATGTGTATTTTACCACAATTTAAAACACACACATACACAGAGTCTTGTCAGTCCCATTACTGGAGTTGGCTATTAAAGAATAAAGTAAGCAAGCATCTTTTTTTAAAAATGTGAAAAAAGGGGCATCTAGGTGTCTCAGTGGATGAGCGTCTGTCTTTGGCTCAAGTCATGATCCCGGGGTCCTGGGATTGAGTTTCGCATCAAGCTCCTCACAGGGAGCCTGCTACTCCCTCTGCGTATGTCTCTACCTCTCTCTGTGTGTTTCTCATGAATAAATAAATAAAATCTTTAAAAAATAAATTAAAAATAAAAATGTGAAAAAAAACTATAAAAATCTTAGAGAAAAAACAACAACAGGAGAGTAGCTTTGGCATTTGGCTAGGGAAAGAGTTCTTTAGACCCAACACCAAAAGCATGATCTATAAAAGGAGAATTTGATAAATTAGATCTCATCAAAATACATAACTTACGATCTGCAAAAGCCCATGTGAAGAGGATGGAAGGACACCCTGCAGACTGAGAGAAAATATTTGCAATATCTAGACACACAAGGAAATCTCAACACTCAACAGTAAAAAAAAAAAAAAAAAAAAAAAAAGCAATCCAATGAGAAAACAGGTAAAAGACTTGAACTGATATTTCATCAAAGATGATGTGCAGATGGCAAATCATCTCCTGAAAAAGATGTCTGATATTACTCATCAGGGAAATCCAAATTAAAACCACAATATCACCGCACATCTGTCAGAGCAGCTAAAATAAAAAATCGTGACAACACCCAAATGCTGGTAAAGAAGAAGAGAAACCATATCCCTCATACATGGCCAGTGGGGCTGCAAAGTGGTACAGCCTCATAGAAAACACTTTGGCAGTCTCTTATAAAACTAAACATGCCACTATTTACATAACCCAGCAATTGTCCTCTTGGGCGTTTATCCCCGAGAAAGTAAAACTTAGGTTTATCCAAAATCTATACGGGAATATTCATAGCAACCATATTAGTAATGGCAAAAAATGAGAAACAGCCCTGTTCTCCTTCACTGGATAAATGTAGTACGCGCGAACTATGGAATAGTACTCAGCAACACTTTTGGGTCAGTTGCGTCAGTCTCCAGGCAATTAGGCTGAATGAAAAAAAGTCAATCCCAAAAGATTGCATACCATATACATTAATATAACATTTTGAAATGACAAAAATTTTCAAATGGAGAACAGATCGTTGGTTGCCAGTGCTGAGGGACAGAGTAGGCGGTCACAGGAGGGGGTTGTGTATAGTGATGGAATGTTCTTTCTCCTTTGTTGTGGTAGATATGTGAACGTACACATGTGATAAAATTCTATAGAAGTAAATACACACACAAGTGAGGACAAGTAAAATTGGGGAAATCTGGATAAGATCAGTGGAGTGTCAATGTCCTGGTTGTGGTATTGTACTAGTTTTGCAAAATGTTATCACTGGGGGAAACTAGGTACAATGTACAGGAGGTTTTCTGTCTTCTTTTTTTAAAAAAGATTTTATTTATTTATTCATGAGAGACACAGAGAGAAAGGCAGAGACAGAAGCAGATTCCCCATGGGGAGCCTGATGTGGACTTGATCCCAGGACCTTGGGATCACGCCCTGAGCTGAAGGCAGACGCTCAACCAGCTGCATATGAATCTGTAATTATCGCAATAAAAACTCCAATGAAGAAAATGATCAAAGATCACCCAACATTTAAGGAAAATCTCATTTAAAAAAAAGTCTCAGGCAGCCCAGGTGGTTCAGCGGTTTAGCACCGCCTTCAGCCCAGGGCGTGATCCTGGAGATCCAGGATTGAGTACCGCATCGGGCTCCCTGCATGGAGCCTGCTTCTCCCTCTGCCTGTGTCTCTGCCTCGCTCTCTCTGTGTGTCTCTCATGAGTAAATAAATAAAATCTTTAAAGAAAAAAGTCTCATAAGAAACAAACGAAAGGGAAGGAAATTAGAAGCAACAAAGATAAAAATTAGTTGGAAGCAGAAAAAAATCAAACATTGCTAGTAATGGTATCAGAAAGACGCTTACATAATATAGGGTAAGTGCTATTTAAAAAGGAACTTCCAGAGAAACATAGTAGAACTTTTGGAAATTGAAAAGTATAATGACAGAAATGTAATACTCAATAGAAAGGTTAGAAAATAAATTTGAGGAAACCTCTCAGAAAGTAGAACAAAAAAGGCGAAGACCAGGAGACTGGGTAAGAGAATGAGAGAAGCCGCCCAGAGGCCCAAAATCTAAATAAGAGGAGCTGAAGAACAGAGAAAAACTTGGAGAAGAAATGGTTGAAAGCCATAAATCAGGAAAGTTTCCCAAACTGACAGGGCTCACCGAGTACCCCGCTCAACAGATGAGACAAAACCCACACCAAGCACATCGCTGTGAAGGCTCATGAGGCTGGAGGCAAAGCAAAGGCCCTGAAAGCTTTAGAGAGCAGGAAACAGGCCACACACAGCTTCAGGAGTCAAGACGGGATCGGGCTTCTCAGCAGAAACACTGGCATCTAAAATCCTGAGGTGGGGATCCCCGAGTCGCTCAGCGTTTAGCTCCTGCCTTCGGCCCAGGGCATGATCCTGGGGACCTGGGACCGAGTCCCACATCGGGCTCCCTGCATGGAGCCTGCTTCTCCCTCTGCCTGTGTCTCTGCCTCTCTCTCTCTGTGTGTGTGTGTGTGTGTTTGTGTCTCATGAATGAGTGAATAAAATCTTAAAATAAAGAAAAAAAATCCTGAGGGAAAATGATTTCCAACTTAGAGTTCTGAACCCAGGCAAACTCATCCCATGTGAGGGTAGAATAAAAATAGTCAAGATCTTCAGGATTTCGTGCCCTGAAGTGGTCCCGAAGAGAAGCTACATTGTAGGGTTAGGGAAAAAAGTAATTCACTAAGACATGAATCTTCTAGTTAGTTTTCTGCAGTAAACTATAAGGGACACAGTCTCAGCAGAGTGTGTGATAGGGAACGTAGGTCTGGGGATGCTGTTAAGCGGTAAGTGTCCTTACGGGAGATGGCTTCACTTTTGGGCACATGAGGGCCATCCTGCTGCACTGCTCCCGAGCTAGGGTGACAACAAAGCCAGGTTCTGATGGTCTCTAGCTCTGCTGCCTCCTGCATTACTAGGGGGGGACCGATCACATCGGGTCTGGCCATGGCTTCCCATGTGCCCATAAGCCCCACCTTAGGAAGCCCCTGGACGATGGGCTTCACCAAGTTGCAGGAGCTTACCCAGATAGAAGAAGAGAGAGGATTGGGGGAAATGAGAGATCCGCCTAGGAATTGGCAACGGGGATCCTCAGAAGAATGGGTGATCCCACCGTGGCTGTGGGGGGAAACCAACCAGTCCAGAGCTGAGTGAGGGTTCTGGAGGGACACTGCCAAGAGGGAGCTGATAGGACACCTGCTGTGTGCACACATACAAGAAGGAGAGTTACAGTTATGGCAGAGTTAAGGGGCACAGAAGTGATAAATACCCAGACACCGATGTAACCACATTTTTAAAAAGAGACGAAAGTAAGACATTGTACAGGAAAGGAATTGGAATAATATTCTATGACATGGCTTCATTGAGATCAGTGTTTACATAGTCATAATAATATATACACTGAATGTTAATCCAACCCCAAGTAATAATATAACTATCCTTGAAGAAAGGGGAAGAGAAGCTGTGTGTGTGTGTGTGTGTGTGTGTGTGTGTGTGTGTGTGTAGTGTTGAAGAAAGAAAGCAATGAATGATACCTAACACTGAATCAATCAGGAAGTAGGAGTGGAGGTGGATTTCATAGGCATGAAAGTAAACCACCAAAAATACCAATCAAATTGGAACTGGTTGCCTATTGGGAGTGGGGAAAAGAAGAAGTACAGGCAACTGCAACTTTGTTTTGTTTTGTTTTTTAAAAAAAGGCTTCCCAGAAATATCTGGCTCTTTCAACTATGTCTAAGAAAAAATTTAATTGTAAAAAATAGATATTTCCCCAGGGATTCCACACAAAACAGTGCTGTGTGGCACCGGGCTGTACTCACAGCATGCACTGGTCTTACCCAGCGCCCAGGAGCAGCTGATGTTATGGAAGGGTGGCGCTGTCCAGGAAGAATCCGTTAGGGAACAAGCCCCCAGACTTCACCTTGCCAGGCCGGGAGCTTCCTAGGGGATGCAGTACAAACTCCAGAGGAATGCATGTGCCACAGTCTCTCTCAGGATGCTCGGGTCCCAGAACCAGGACTCGAGATGGGAGAGGGACCTTTTGTGGCCACCCAGGGCCTCTGGACAGCCTTTCCCCATTGGTGAGTGCTACCTGCCTGAAGTAGAAGACATGCTTGCCTTCCCAGCCTCCGTTACAACTGGGGCATAAATATAGGACCCACCCTCCAGGACATGGGTTGTTAATGAGCTGTTTGGTCCCAAAGAGCAAAACCAAGGGAGAATAAGTGCTGCAGAGATGCCGCCACCACCCAGTGGTCTCCTCCTCCCAGCTCAGCGTGACTCGTGCCTAAGCAGCGCTGGAGTATGAAGTTGGGAACGTTATTAGAATGGGGGGTTGGGGACTGAAGGGAGAGGCTGCGCAGAGAGGCATCATGCAAACAGATGGGTAGCAGGACGGCTGGAGAGCAGAAACGCAGAGCAGAACACCAAGAGTCTAGGGGAGCAGCCCAGTCCTTGGGCTCATCAGCAAGCCTCGTTTTCGGGGTGATCTGGGTGAGCCTGTTCCTTTCCGTCCAAGAAGGTGGGCTGTGTGGGAAGGTGCAGGCTCCCAAATTCTGGGACCTGCTGTTTGGACCCCTGCCCTCAGAGGGCGTGCGTGCAAGAAGAGGAAGCCCTAGTCCTGGGACAAGACCAGCTCCCCCACTCCCATCTCCAGCCTCCACTTGTCAGCGTGGCCTCGCAGAGTGCAGCACCTGCACCTCCTCTCTGGCTCATGAAGCCACCCCGCCCTCCTGCTCAGACCCCTCCTCACATATCTTGGGCCAAAGTGCCAAAAACACAGGGGCTTCGTTCACCATGTGGCCCGGAGCCGCGGCTCCATATATTACCTGTGCAATGAATTAATTCATTGGAGGTCCCCATGGAAAGCCGTCTGCTGCCTCCTTGGAGGGCACTAGCTGCCTTCCATGCGAGCTTTTGTCTTCTTGGCGCCCACGTCAGCATCTCTGGTGGCTGCTGGCTCCTTCAAACCGCCCTTTGCCTGCCAAGCGCTGAGCACATGAGTGGGAGTGGCCCCTGCTGCCCTGGGGCTTCCGTGGCTGCACGCCCGGTGCTCGTGGAAAACCATCCTGTCGGGGCCCTGGCCTCCTGTGGGCGCTGCCTCTGGGGATCTCAGCATCAGCACCCCAGGACCTCTCCTCTTTCAATTCCCTTCTGCATCCAGCTCAGGACCAAACATCTCTGCTCCTGCCTCAGTTCCTGCCTCCGCGTGTTCCTCAAGCCCAGCCCGCCCTAAGTGGGAGACGGGGTCTGGAGCGGCTCTGGGGCACAGGGACCCATGCAGCCTGCCGCTGAGCTGCTCGGCTCCCTCGCTCCGGTCCAGGTCTTTCCAGCCAGCAGGCGGGGCAGGTAACATGTAAAGAAGAGGCTGGGCCAAGGGACAGTTGTACGGATTTTATTCCCCTTCACTCATGTCCTCACCCTCCTGCTATCGTCCCCCCCTCATGCACTTGGGGCCCAGACATCAAAGGTCCACACGTCTGGCACAGCCATTCCGCCACCGCTGAGCCCCCAGGGAGGGGAGCTGTGGCAGCACACGCCAAGGTCAGAGGCCAAGGCTCTGGCCCGGCCCGTGGCCCCACCTCATCTCTCTGCTCATCCCCAGCTGGCCCAGGATCAGGGCGCCCGGGGGAGCTGATGAGGGGGCAGGCCCAGGTTTCAGACCCGAGTTCTGGCCAAACAGGCTGAGAAGTTCATCTGGACTGAACCCTGGCCCCCCAGCCCCTCTGCAGTGGGACATGATGATCCTGACCCCAGTTCCCTGCCACCAGCCCTGGGAAGTGGGTGACAGACACCCCAGTCCCCTTCATCCAATATCTAGGTGCTTGTTCATTTGTTTTAGAAACAAAAGGAAATGTAAAAGCTGGTAAAACAAGAACCCCGACCCATACTGGCACTGCTGAGGTTCCATTATTGCTTCAGACCCTTGTGATCTGGCTGGAAAGGAGCTCCTGCCCACACTGGCCCAAGGGGAAGAGAGCATTTAGCACCAGGGACCAGGGCTCCCGCCTCCCAAGGACAGGTGGGACAGGTGGGACAGGTGCCTCCCAGGAGAGGGTTTGGCTGTGCCCACAC